>NC_132907.1:17897684-18497684 GCF_047675955.1 Chlorocebus sabaeus
TAGAAGCGCTCCGGCCTTCAAGAAATGGGCCTTGATATATCTTCTCGAATTATCTATTAATTATAAAGTGAAACAGTATCCAAAGGTTCCCCGCGTAAAGTCTCTCCTGCCCCAATCCCCTTGGCCAGTCAACAATTGTTAACAGCGTGTTCTGAATCTAACCAGAGACAGTCTATGCGTAGGCAAACACAGGTCAGTATAGGTTTTCCTTTGGCTTTCTGATATCTTGCTTTTTACAGTTATCAATACATCTTGGAGATTTTCCATATCAGCACACACCGACTTGCCTTGTTCCTTTTAATGGCTGCATAGTTTTCCATCCTGTCAATATTCTACACTATCGTTAAACAGTCTATTCGTTAACATTTAAATGGTTTTTGGTTGTTTATTACTGCAAATAACGTGCATGTGAAAATTCTTATGCATCTATCTTTGAGTACATATGGGAGTCGGTAGCACCAGTTTTTAAAGGTGAACTTGTTAGGGAAAGGGTTACATGCATCTGAAAGATCGAAAGACAGCAACACATACTCCAAATGGGTGGCAAGAGTTTGCATGCGGAACACCAGTGTGTGTCTGTTTCCCACATCTTCCCTAGTTCCCAGAATAGCCCATTTTGTTATCTTTGCTAAATCTGATAGGTAAAAATGGCATGTCCTTGTTTTGATTGGTCTGTATTTAAACATGAGCAATGCTGAGCATCTTTCGACTTCTTATGTTTGCAGATTGTTCCTGGCTGCCAGGTAAGGCTTGTTTACCAGCATCACTCAACATTATTACCAGTTGATTCGAATTTTATTTTATGTCCTATGACCTGAAATTCTGGAATCAGAAGACCTGCTTTTGAGTTCCATCTATCCATCCAACACGTATTTACTGGGTGTTATGTGCTAGGTTTGTCTCCAGTGCTGGAGACAATAGCCACCAACTCACAGTTCCTGCGCCATCCGTTACACAGAATGTGACCTTACACTTCTGAGGTTCAGTTTCCTCCTCTATAAAATGAGGATACTAATTTTGGTCTATGTAACTCACAGGATTGCTGTGAATATTAGATAAGAGAATGCGTGTGAAAGTGCTTTGAAAATTGTAAAGCATCACAAAAATATTTATAATACTCTTGTTTTTAATCCAATGCTAAATAAAATGGAAATTTAACAAACAAGTTAATCTGTTTTAAACTGATTAGATAAATAAGATACAAATTTCAAGACTATCCCCAAAATTCATATTTTGGCTGGGTGTGGTGGCTCATGCCTATAATCTCAGCACTTTGGGAAGCTGAGGTGGGCAGACTACTTGAGGCCAGGAGTTCGAGACCAGCCCGATCAACATGGTGAAACCCTGTCTCTAATAAAAATACAAAAATTAGCTGGGCGTCATGGTGTGCACCTGTAGTCCCAGCTGCTTGGGAGCCTGAGGTGGGAGAATCGCTTGAACCTGGGAGGCGGAGACTGCAGGGAGAGGCGAGATTGCACCACTGCACTCCAGCCTGGGCGACAGGGATTCCATCTCACAAACAAAAACAAAAACATCCAAAATTTGAGTTATTTCAATTGCATATTCTTTATATACCCAATTTCAAACTATCAAAAAACCGTTTTATTTTGGAAAGCAGTTGAACAAGCACAAATTCAGGTTGTGCTTGTCATTTCTAATATAGAAGATAACTGACCTGGGTTTTTTGCATGGCTCCTAACTTTTATTTCAGATACCTTTATGACCATCCTCGACTACATTCAGAAGGATTTTAAGATAGTTATCCACATAATCAAAAACACTATACCTAGCCTGAAACCTGTTATGGCATGCTGGGCAGAGGAAATACTATCTATTTGATAATGCTTTATCATATGTTGCCAAACAGAACCTTCAGAGCTCCATTTTGTCAATGAGAAAACTTTGTGTAGATTTCTCTAAAATAGCTATTCAATTGGACTGGGGACTCAAACCCAGGTTTCCTGATCTTAAGTTCTCTTTTGTTGTTGTTGTTTCAACTGACCACTGTCCTGAAAGAAATAATTCTTTTGAACACACAAAAAGAACCTTTAAGATTATTATTTTTGTCACCACTATAATGGTTTCAACTGAAGTACAAGATATGCCCAGTCTATTTAAAAATGCATTTCTGTCCAAAGTAGTTGGGTCATATGTACATTATTTTTTTCTTACACAGCACACAAAGAGACATTAACAGTCATCTAAAAACTGGTGAAACAAAAGTACTGAAACACTTTGTGGCACCAGGAAATAAGGACATGCTCTAAGAATTATGTAGCCATGTCAAAAGCATACAGGAGTCAACTTAAAGAACTTGATGGCCAAATCTAGGACAATTTGGGATTAAAGTAAATGATGACTAGTAATGGATTGGAAACCACTGAAAACAATAAATATCCATAAATTCGTATTAATATAAACAACCAACCAACAAGCAAGGGTGAAAGAAAAGCACTTCCTTACAGTAGGATGCCATCTATTAAATATAATAGGAATGATGCAGTTAGGAAATAATCAATAAATGTTAAAGCCACTCAGTAAAAGTTTGATAAGGACCAGGATATTTACATGGTCTCAAAGTAAATTTCACATTATTACTTATACAAAGGAAAAATTGGTAGCTTTACTGGATAAATCCAACAGATACCACCTTAAGCAAGTCATCAGGTAGAAATAACACCAATATCAGGACAAACCAACATCATACACTTCCTAATCGTATACACTGGGAAGGAGTTCACATCAATTTCATGTTGTTTTTGTCAAAAATACATCATGAGGAAACACCAGACAAACTCACAGTAAGAACTGTTCTACAAAATAACTGGCTAGTATTCTTCGAAAATGTCAAGGTGATAAAACACAAAGGAAGTATTAGGAACTGTTCTAAATTAAAGGGGATTAAAGAGACAGAATCCTGGATTTCATCCCTAACTGGAAAAAACTAGCTATAAATACATTACTGGGATAATTGATTAAATTTAAATATGGACTATAGATTAGATAATAGTATATCAATGTTAAATTTCTTGACTTTGAGAACTGTACTGTCATTATGTAAGAGAATATCCTTTTTCTTACAAAACTAGCACAAGAATATTTAGAAGTAACTGGGTATGATACCTACAATTTACTCTAAAATGTGTACACACATAGAATATACATATTATAATACACATATATGTATAGTCATGTGCCTTATAATGATGTTTTGGTCAATGATGGACCACATATACAATAGTGGTCCCATGAGATTATAATGGAGCTGAAAAATTCCTATCACCTGATGATGTCATAGCTGTCATAATGTCATATGCAACACATTGCTCACGTGTTTGTAGTGATGCTGGTTAAACAAACCTACTGTGCTGCCGGTCACATAAAGGTATAACACATGCAATTACGTACAGTGCATAATGCTTGACAAGATAATAAATGACTGTGCTACTGGTTTATGTATTTACTACACTATACTTTAAATCATTATTTTAGAGCATACTCCTTCTGCTTATAAAATAAAAAGTTAACAGTAAAATCAGCTCAGACGGTCCTTCAGGAGGTATTTCTGAAGAAGGCATTGTTACCAGAAGAGATGACAGCTCTGGCCAGGCATGGTGGCTCATACCTGTAATCCCGGCACTCTGGGAGGCTGAGGCTGGAGGATCACTTGAGGTCAGGAGTTCAAGACCAGCCTGGCCAGCATGGTGAAACCTCATCTCTACTAAAAGCACAAAAACTAGCTGGGTGTGGTGGTGCGCATCTGTAATCCCAGCTATGTGGGAGGCTGAGTCAGGAGAATCACTTAAACCCGGTAGGTGGAGGTTGCAGTGAGCCAAGATTGAGCCACTGTACTCCAGCCTGGGCAAAAGAGTGAGACTCTGTCTTGGAAAAAAAAAAAAAAAAGTTTGAAAAGTTAAAAAATATATACATATATTTTAATAGAAAAAAGGTTCCAGAATAACAATATAAAGAAATAAAATATTTCTATATAGCTATAGAATGCATTTGCATTTAAACCATGTTATTACAAAAGTCAAAAAAATTTAAAAGTTTATAAAATAACAAAGTTACAGTAAGCTGTTAATTTATTATTGAAAAAAGAAAAATATATTTAAAAATAAACTTAGGGTAGCCTAAATGTACAGTGTTCCTAAAGTCTACAGTAGTATACAGTAATGTCCTAGGGCTTCACATTCACTCACCTCTCACTCAGACTCATCTAGAGCAACTTCCAGTCCTACAAGCTTGATTCATGGTAAAGTACCCTAGACAGGTGTACCGTTTTAAATCTTTTGTTTTTTTTTTTTGAGACAGGGCCTCACTCCGTCTCCTAGGTTTGAGTGTGGTGGCACAGTCATGGCTCACTGCAGCCTCAACCTCCTGGGCTCAAGCAGTCCTCTTACCTCGGCCTCCCAAGTAGCTGGGACTAAATGCATGTGCCACCACGCCTGGATAATTTTTGTATTTTTTATAGAGACGGAGCTTTGTCATGTTGCCCAGGGTTGTCTTGAACTCCTGGGCTCAAGCAATCTTCCCACCTCGGCCTCCCAAAGTGCTGGGATTACAGGTGTGAGTCACCAAACCTGACCTGTTCTCTAGAGTCTTTGAAAAAAAAAAAAGCTACTTGTTCATTTCTTTGGCTATAGTAGCTACAATGGACCAGAATCATTATATGGAATGGGGCTCAAATACCCCTCCCCCAACCAGGTTGCCTAAGTCACAGTTTAGATGCTCCAAATTGTTAAATCAATATCATGCAAATCTCAGTCAGTGGGTGTTAAGTACTAGAGAAACAGGTAAGGGAATGTGCATTAGTCAGGCCAGAACTAGAGCTGCCATAGCCGAATAAAGTTCCCATTTAACTTTCCCTCTTCCAGAGAGGAAAAACCACCCTCATCTGCAGAAACGCAATGGAAAGACAGAGCAGAAACAGTGATCATTGGAGGTGGCTGTGTTGGTGTGAGTCTGGCTTATCACCTGGCCAGAGCAGGGATGAAGGATGTGGTCCTGCTGGAGAAATCAGAGCTCACGGCTGGATCTACCTGGCACGCAGTAAGAAAAGCACCCCAAACTGTCCGAAGGGTGGAATTGTGCATGAGTATAGTCCATTTCCTTCCTGTTCACAACTCCCAACTGTGAGTTCTTTAGAGTGTGTTCCCTTCCAATAGCGTTGGAAGTGCAGTTGTAGTTTAACTGGTGTACTGGCAGATGACAACCAGTATTTATGATGTCTTTATCTTGATCATATGGCTTCTGGATTCAAATCCCGGCTTTGCAATTTTCTACCCTTGTGACTTTTGGCAAGTTACATAAATTTCCATTTTCTGGTGTCTTAATAGGAATATTAATAGTACTTACCTAATAGGATTGTGATGAAGATTGAGTTAACATGTAAAATTATTAAACACAAGGTATTGAATAATAAATGTTAGCTTTATATGGAAGGATACTATCTGAGTGAACCTGGATATGGGCCCAAGATCTTTACCTACACTTCCCTCACCTGCATTTGGTGATCCTTTTATTTATTTATGGTTTTATTTATTTTTATTTTTATGTTTTTTGAGATGAAGTCTCGCTCTGTTCCCAGGCTGGAGTGCAGTGGTGCAATCTCAGCTCACTGCAACTTCTGTCTCCTAGGTTCAAGCGATTCTCTTGCCTCAGCCTCCCGAGTAGCTGGGACTACAGGCGCACACCACCACGACCAGCGAATTTTTGTATTTTTAGTAGAGACGGGGTTTCACCATGTTGATCAGGTTGGTCTCGATCTCTTGACCTCGTGATCTGCCTGCCTCGGCCTCCCAAAGTGCTGGGATTGCAGGTGTGAACCACCGCGCCTGGCCTTATAATTTTATGCTGTGAGATGATAGTGTGGCCCCCTGAGGACTTGACTATGAGGACTGCAAAAGTGTGGCACAGCTTTTGTGTTACATAAGACACAAGGCCAAGTCAGTCTTGCATTCTTTGTGGCATGCATAATTGTTCTAGGGCTGTACCATAATTGACTAGGCTTACCTGGAAAGCTGCTCAAGTAGATGAAAGGATTGACATTGCTGTCATATTGCCAAACCAGGGATTTCTGACATCAGCTCAGGATGGGAGAGGAAGTTTTTATGACTGCTGGTGCAGTTTTCTTTTGGGCAGCATTAGCCCCTGTTCATCATCCCGTTTCATCATTAGCCGTGCTCGGCTGAGAAGAGGTAACAAGAGGGAACCCTGCTTTGAGGGGCTTTTTGACATCTAGCATGTGCTCAAAGTATACGGTAGAGACTCTAGCGTGAAAGGGGTTGCCTGCTTCCAGCGCAATCTGGGGGAGGGTGCTGCCCAGACTCAAAAGCCCAAAGACCTTGCCTTTGTGGAGCTCACATTCTGGTGGGGCAGACAGAAAACACACCCGTCAATGCTACAGAGTAATCACCATGAACAAAAAGTAAAATACAATCAAGGATGCAAAATAATGGAGGAGGAGAAGAAGGAGGTGCTAGGGAGGATGTTTCAAAGAGGTGACATGCCAGCAGAGACTGGGAATCAGTGAGCCAGGGGGCCATGAGGCTATTCAGGAAAGAGCATTTAGGCAGGGAAATGTAGGCAAGTGGAAATATCCTTTGAGGGAGGGCTTACACCCTCTCACCACTTCTGAATTGTTCCTGAGGGCATACACTTTAATGTTTGAATGACTTATTTGCTCACTTATACACTGATTTAATGTGGCCTGCATTTGATTTTATTACTATTATTATTATCATTATTTTTTGAGACAGGGTCTTTCTCTGTTGCCCAGGCTGGAGTGCAGTGGTGCAATCACAGCTCACCATAAGCACAAACTCCTGGGCTCAAGCGATCCTCCCTGGTAGCTAGGATTATATAGGTGCGCACTACCATGCCCAGCTATTTCCTTAATTTTTTTTAGAAATGGGAGTCTCACTATGTTGCCCAGGCTGGTCTTGAACTCCTGGCCTCAAATGATCCTCCAGCCTCAGCCTCCCAAGACTTTAGAATTACAGGCATGAGCCATCACACCTGGCCTGGCCTGCATTTTAGAAGAGGTTATAGGATTCCTTAAAATTTTGTTTCTTAGATGTCCCATAAATAAAAAGCAACATACCCTTAATCTAAAAGTTAACTACACAAAATATTTTTTTCTGAAACACAAATATACCAAAGTGAGTGGGGAAAGGCATTATCCTGCTTTGCATACAGGATATTAGGCTATGGTTTACAAAATGAGGATCCACGCAGTGTGAGTTCAAGGCGGAATCAGGCATCAGAAGCCAGGTTATTTGGCCCCCATGGAATAAAAGAGACTTGTCCTAGGAAGTTGATTTTAGGGGTTTTTTTGGAAGTCAAAGATGCCTCCCTTTGAACAGCAGTATGAAGAAATCCAACGTATTAGGTGTTTTTTTTTTTGTTTGTTTGTTTTTGGTTTTTTTTGAGACAGAGTTTCACTCTGTCACCCAGGCTGGAGTGCACTGGTGTGATCATGACTCAGTGCAGCCTCAACCTACGGGACTCAAGCAATGCTCCCACATCAGCACCTGTAGCTGGGACCACGAGTGCGCACCACCACACTTTGCTAATTTAAAAAATTTTTTGTAGCGATGAGGTCTCCCTACATTGTCCAGGCTGGTCTCAAACTCCTGGGCTCAAGCAGTCCTCCCACTTTAGCCTCCGAAAGTGAAGTGCTGGAATTATAGGCTTGAGCCACTGAGCCTGGTCATATTCAGAATTTTTTTTTTTTTTTTTTTTTTTGAGACAGTCTCGCTCTGTTGCCAGGCTGGAGTACAATGGCGTGATCTCAGCTCACGGCAACCTCTGCCTCCCAGGTTCAAGAGATTCTCCTGCCTCAGCCTCCTGAGTAGCTGAGACTACAGGTGCATGCCACCATACCCAGCTAATTTTTGTATTTTTAGCAGAGACGAAGTTTTAGCATGTTGGCCAGGATGGTCTCAGTCTGGTGACCTTATGATCTGCCCTCCTCGGCCTCCCAAAGTGCTGGGATTACAGGCGTGAGCCACCGCACCCAGCTGATACTAGGGATTTTTAACACAGATATATTTGTGAAGTAGATCTGAGAATAAGGAAGGTTGCGGAGCCAGCTAACAGGGGCAGGCTATAAAAATAAAGACAGTTTTCCTGAAGCATGATATGTGCTCCATGAGAGAAGTGACTGAAGAGTGTGGGAATTAAATGCTTGGAGAGGAAAGTACAGCCTGCAAAGTGAATCTTCTGAATGGAATCACAAAACCATAAGGTTTTAACAAGACTGCTTTGTCAGCTCATGATACACCTAATAGTACAGAGCATTTCATGTGGATGCAGGGAAACGAGAGGATGGAGTAAGAAGGAGGTTTGGAGCTCGGGATCCCCAGGAGGGGCTGCCCCTCGGGATGGCACCAAAGTAGATGTTTGGAGAGCTGAGGACTCAAGATTCAGGATGAACCATTTGGGGTGTAGGAGGCAACATAAGAACTTTCCATTTGTTTTTGTCTGCAGATATAAGAAAGAAGTTAAGCTTTACTGATATTTATAAATAGCCCTCACATTTGATGTGGACGATGTGTTGCGTATGATTTCAAGGTTGACGACGCGAGAGGTTGGCACTTCCTGGTGGGAGTGTCCTCATTCTCTCTCTTGTCTTCCGTGTACCATGACATAGTGCAGATTTCATGCTCTAGGATATCACCGCTGGGATTAGCTTTATAGAAACAGGGCTTTAAATAATATAATGTGTGATGAAAGGGAGAGGGGTGAACTTTAGAGTGTTGTATTACATAGAGGTTTGCTGGTTACCCACTAGCAGTAGCTAAAAGAGTTGTGAATGCAAATGGCTGCCAGTCATTTCTACATAGCAGATTATATATTAAAAAAATAGTGCAGCCTGTCCCTTCACAGAAAAAGTGATGCTTTGAGTAAGTGAGAAATCATTGCCTTTTGCAAAATAGTCCTGTTGGGAAGAGAGCATTTTGAAAAGGGATGTTTGGAAATGTTGGTAATATTATTAGATTTTCTGGCCCAAAATGATATGTATCATGTAGAAAAACTCTCATATATGTGAGAAATACATTTTTAGCCCATTTCAAATTTTTTCTAAATGAGGAGTTTCAATAGGATTTGTTCCTATTTACTTAAAATATAAAAAATGCGATACCTTCCAACTAGTTTGTAACAACTGGCAGACACGAGAACATCAAGTGTCATAGTCAGATGTGAAGAGAAACCTTCATATGGGTGTTGACTGAGGCAGAGGAAGGGGTGTCAGGATGCAGAGACCCAGCCAGTCGTGCCCTTCTCTCACCTGGGTCTGTGCATCACTGAGCGGTGTCTTCTGCAGCTGTACAGCCGTTAAAAGCAGTCTCAAAATAATGTAAAGCCAGAACCAGGCCTTCACATTGCTGTCTTACAAATGTTAATGTAGCACAGATATTCTAATAATGACATGTGTTAATCACATAGCTCTCGCTATCGTGTTCTTAATAAGCTTCATATGCAAAAGTTTTTCTACACAATATATAAAATAAAGTGTTTTGAGTACTTCACTTATTCTAAGTTGTTTTTTTGTGTTTATGATCTCTATTAATATTTAGTATCACATGTAAGGAAAGAAACACACGTATTTTAGTGGTTATGTTCAAAACTTTGTACTGGGTGTAAATGTATGAGTGAAAGATTTGGAGCCACTGGAATATAGGTTGGTTTGACATCGGTCACTGGACTTTTTGAGGTAGTTGAGGCTCACGAGATGGGGGAGGGTTGTTAAAGAGATAGGGGAAGCACTAGTTAGCATCCATTATGCTATCCATTATTTAGCATCCAGTGGTGAATTTTCTAACTCCATCATTCCTTTTATACTAATTAATTGTCAGTCTAAGGAAGACCTTTACATTCCCTTCTACTTATTTATTTATTTATCTCAATGAAGATTTATAAATTCTTAATTTATTTAAAGGGTTGTATTCTTAATGATTACATCTCTGTTTCATCTTCCCTTCCTTATCTTCCCCACCAACTGCAATCACTTTTTCCAAACGATAGCTAAACTCCTTTCCTATGACGTCCGTGACCTTTCTAGCATCTTCTCTTTCCCGAGTTTCACAGCTACTATGTATCTGGGACTCAATCATTTACCCATGATTTAATTGTTTCATGTATGAAACTTTCATAACCTCAATCAGACTATAAAATCCTGAGTGATAAGAATAATGTTTTCTCCTTCTTTCAGACTTCTCATTTAATATGTCCTTGTTGAAGTCACAGAAGAGAAAAACATTGTGCCATCTTCATATTCAAGTCTGGCACTTAAATTAAAAGATATCATGTGTGATGTCACTTTCAAATAATTTAAATAGAAGCACTAATATGGGTAGCCCCAAATTTTAAACAGATTTTAAAAGCCAATATATAAAAGAAAGGGTATAAAAATTAAATAATTTTTATATCTGAGTGAGAAAATTGAGTCCATATCTTATTTCTGACTATCACAGCAGCAAGGAAAAGAGGGTAGTGTGAATTGTTTAGTAGAACTGGGTATACCGTTGCAGTAAGGGAGACTAATTTTTCCTTGACAACGAATTTCTAAAAGAATTTGTTACCTACACCAAGTACATTGGGCTAAATGTCTTCAGTAAGAGTTTTTGAAAAATGAACCAATGTGACCTTTTCAAGTGAAAGAGAATTAACTTAAAATTTCTGGAGTGAGGGAGAAGAGGATTGTGTCATGTAGATAGATAATTTTCCAGTGGTCTAGCTTAACCTAGGTATGAAGCTTAGAGGATCTTGAGGAATGGATGGTGATAGGTACCCTAGGCTAGTGCTTGTGATAACCAGATTTCTCAACTGACAATATATGTTGCCAGTTTTATATAGGGCATATATATAGGACATATGTTAAAGACAAATTGGGGGTCACCAGCAGATACCTGAAGGCCTGGGATTCTCTATTATTGAACCAGGAAAGTTTGCATGCACACTGGATACCAACACGTTAAAGCAGCAGGGCATGTTTGGCCATGAAGTTTAAGAGCTTGGCTTACAGATGCATTGTAATGGAATCCCTTCTCTGCTTCCCCATGGAGCTGTGCTACTGGATGACCTGTAAGCTGGGCCAGGATTTTTCTAAAAAAAATCCATATATATATATATATACATATCAGCCATGGGTATGTCCAGATGCTTGAACAAGTACTGGATGGAAGCCCCAGGATTTTGGTTATAAAGGATGATTGACAAACTTCAATAGAGTATTTGAGTGCAGGAGGATCAGATGCTCACCACTACCATAGAAGCGCCTTATCAATACTCATAAGTAGATTTTACTGTGAACAGATTGTGTTCTGATGAGCTTTCCAGAATAAATTAGCTGCCCAGTGAGGCCCCAGACACTCGAGAGAAACTGCTTCATATAATTGCTTAGAATTCTTTGTCTGGATTCCACATTTTATCTGCCAGATTTGAGAAAAGGAGGTTTTAGTGTAGCTAATGTTTAGATACTTTTTTTTCTGAGAATAATCAATCAATATTTATTCAACAAAGATTTTCAGTGTACCACCTATGTGCTCATCAAACAGGTTAAGCTTTGACAAAAGTCTATTCACCTATTCATCAGGCTCTAGTGATAAGGAATTTTCTAGTTTTTAAATTTTACAATTTCAGGAAAGGGCCAGGAGGGCTGCTCCATTTAAGGGAAGGGTGGAGGCTGGGTCAAAGAAGATCCTATGCTAGTCCATGTTCCTTCTGCTTAAGGGAACACACACATGGTTTTCCAGCTTGAGTCCACATTGTATGCCATTCCCACATTACTTTTTTTGTTGTTGTTTTTTGAGACAGAGTCTCACTCTGTCACCCAGGCTGGAGTGTAATGGCGTGATCTTGGCTCACTGCAACCTCTGCCTCCCAAGTTCAAGCAATTCTCCTGCCTCAGCCTCCCAAGTAGCTGGGATTGCAGGCATGCACCACCATGCCTGGCTAATTTTTTGTATTTTTAGTAGAGATGGGGTTTCTCTATGTTGGCCAGGCTGGTCTTGAACTCCTGACCTCAGGTAATCCACCCACCTCAACCTCCCAAAGTGTTGGGATTACAGGCGTGAGCCACCGCACCTGGCCTCCCCAATACTTTTATTGATTGATTGATTGATTGATTGAGATGGAGTTTCGCTCTTTTGCCCAGGCTAGAGTGCAGTGGCATGATCTTGGCTCACTGCAACCTCCGCCTTTTAGTTTCAAGCAATTCTGCTGCCTCAGCCTCCTGAGTAGCTGGGATTATAGGCGCCCGTCACCATGCACAACTAATATTTGTATTTGTAATAGAGATGGGGTTTCACCATGTTGACCAGGCTGGTCTCAAACTCCTGACCTCGTGACCTGCCCATCTTGGCCTCCCAACATACTTTTCTATACAGTCATATATAGGACTATATAACATATAGCCCTAAACCTTCCATCTAAATCATCCCATTTCTGAATCTCTGTACAATGCTATCCATGTTAACTTTTAGGGACTTAACATGTATGTTTGTTGGCTGGCTCTCACCTTACTCACGTAGTTCACATTGCTTCTTAAAACCTGTCATGAGTCTTATGCTCTGGTGTGCTCAAACTGGTGCTGATGTGTTCTCATTCCAAAGGACTGGCTGGTGCTTCTCAGTTTCTTTCCAGCATTAAATTATTGCTTAACACATAAACTGTCAACATTTTGAGAATGTTAATTTTTTTCGGTATTTCTTTTCCTCTCTGCTTTTAAGGCAGGTTTAACAACTTACTTTCATCCTGGAATAAACTTGAAGAAAATACATTATGATAGCATCAAACTTTATGAGAAACTGGAAGAAGAAACTGGGCAGGTAAAGGCATTTAACTTGAAACTGTCTGTTATGTCGGCCTCTCAGAAACATGTAAGATTTCTGAAGGATTTTGATGCATCATTGTGTATGACTGTGTGAAGTGCCTGATGTAGTAGAGGAATATGATGAGAGCTTAAGGCAAGAACCTCTAGAGTTTGCTTTAAAATCAACTTAATTTCTCAAAGTATATTATTCATGTCATGAACCATTCTTTATTTTTTAAATGAAGAAAGAATAAAAAGCAGCTTTCAAATGTATCTTTAGCTAGTTACTATATCTAGAAACTAAGAAATCAGAGTCTTTCAGCAATTGCATTGCAAAGGATCTGACAATGGAATGTACCAGATTGTTGCATGCCTTTGAACAGTACTTCATTAAAAGCTCCTCACTCATGTTTATCCCTTCTCATATTTGCTCATACTCAAAATAAAATGGCAGGCAAAATAATATCCATAGGCTAAGACTGAGTTCTGCTCAAATTTTCCATGTCACTTCCCTTGCCTAAACCATCCAATGGCTCCCCACAGTCTACCGGACAAAGCCAAAGGATTAGCATGGCCTTAGGAACATGACCTTTGTCAACTGACCTCTGCCTGCTGTCCCAACAGTTTCTTTTGCCACTCTTCCCTCTGCTTATCTGCTTCAGCTACTCTCAATAACATATAGTTTTGGAATGCGCTGAGCTCTCTCAAATCACTGCTTTTTGTTTGTGTTGTGTTTTGTTCTGTTTTCTGCTGCTTCCTCTGAAACAACATTCCCCCTGGCCCCATCTTCAGTATCCACCTTCCCCAGGGTAACCCCCTTTGAGAAGCCTTGCTTGACTTTTCCTGCCTGCTAGGCAGGTCAAAGCTGGAGGTCCCAACTCTTGGTTCTCAGAGCATTTGTGCACACTTCTCTTATAACTTGAATCTCTCTCTATTGTAATTATTGATTTACTTGTTGATCCTCCCAAAAGTAACTTGAGGGCAAGGGCTATATCTTTTATCTCTGTAACTGAGTGCTTGGCAAACTGAAGGACTTTAATAAATGTTAAATGAATGTTTAATTCAATTCAGACAATCTAAGCATTGTAACATTTTGATTCTATGTAATCTCTCCTTAATTTTTTTGTCTTTCTCTTTTTCATAGTTTTTTTTCACTCTGTACATTAATACTCGTTCCATGCTACTACGATTTTGCATTTAGCTGTCTGTCTTCAACTGTGGGGTGTAAATGCCACTTAGGCAGAGTCTTTACCTTTCTTGTTCACTCTGACATCTGTGGGGCTTAGAATGGTGCCTGGCACCAAAGAGGCACTTAGTAAATATGGTAATTGCTGAATAAGTGTCTTTTAATAAGATGCAAATATTTTAATAGTTATTTCTTTTACTCATAATAAATCTTTTTGTACAGCTGCATTTTTATTATACTGGAGCAGAACCATGTTTGAGTATCAAATAATGACTCATTTATATGTTTTTATTGGAATTATTGTCACAGGTGGTGGGATTCCATCAGCCAGGTAGTATCAGACTTGCTACCACCCCTGTAAGGGTAGATGAATTTAAATATCAAATGACTCGAACTGGCTGGCATGCAACAGAACAGTATATCATTGAACCTGAAAAAATTCAAGAGATGTTCCCTTTACTCAACATGAATAAGGTATTTATCTTAAAGGCATTTTTACCATTTGTTGACTTAAGTAAAAATTAGAAAAAGTTATTAAGAAGTTAACTAAAAACAGAAAACTTTGTATACACATTTTAAATGTGGCAAATCATGTGATTAATTTTGGAATTTGGGTAATTTACAAGGTGAGCTGTTATATACAGTAAATGATATATAAAAAGGTAATGATAAATCTTGTTTTTCACCTATGACAATTGATTAAACATTTTCAATACCTTTCCATTATTGTGTTCCCCAGATCTAAGGGTTTCCATACACAAATCTTCTGTTTGAGAACACAGGAAGAATGATAACCTGATATGATAAATGTCTAGAAAGACTGTGGTATTAAAATGTTTTAAAAATCAAATTAAGAAATGCCATGGTACATTGCTTTACAAATACCACTTAGCTTATAGCTGTACTGTCCTTACAGACTCTGTGCCAGGTACGGATCTAGATTCATACCACATTTGCCTGAGATAATCTACTTGACATGAAATTTAGTGTTTTTTCCTACTGGGTAATAATTCCTTTTGAATAATAATAACAATGACTGACACTTACTATAGCACATATTTATGTACCAGTTAGTATGCTAAGTCCTTACGTGCATAATTTCATGTAATCATCACAATAATAGTATGAGGCAGGCCAGATGCCATGGCTCACTCCTTCTATCCCAGCATGTGGGAAGGCCAAGGTGAGGGGATTGCTTGAGGCCAGGAGTTCAAGATCAGCCTAGGCAACATACTGAGACCTCGTCTCTACAAACTTACACACACACACAAAATTAGCTGACTGTGGGGTAGTAGAACTCCATCTGTAGTCCTAACTACTTGGGAGGCTGAGGCAAGAGGATCTCTTGAGCCTAGGAGTTTGAGGTTATAGTGAGCTATGATTACGTTACTGTACTCCAGCCTAGGGAATGAAGTGACAGCCTGTCTCTAAAATTTAAAAAATAAAAATAAAAAAAGTATATCTATATCTGTGTTATGTGGGATATATTATTGTTAAACAAGAAATTTTAGCTTAGACAGTTTACATAGTGAACCCAAGCTCATTCACTGGAAAGAGCTGGAGTGGAGATTTGAACCCAGGCTCTCTGACTCCCTTGCATTATACATACTGCCCAAGTGTATCAGATGGGGCTGTTGGGGAAACACATGCTTATTTCCCTGCTGGTGACCACTGCAGTGGTTCCAGTCTCTGAAGGTTCATATCATTGACCTGGGCGCTAGGGTTGTTTGCCTTTGCGAGTCTTCACAGGCTGCTGGCACTCCCTTGTCTGTAGTTGTGTGTGATACCAGTGCGATGGCAGATTGGTGTTGCACTGCATTGTCTGCATTGAAATTTTACCTCCACTACCAGTAAGGATATACTTATATTTGTTTATATGTCAATCTTGAATGCTTTGCTGGAACTCCTCACTATCAAGAATTTTTCTCAAGGGCATTCATTAAGCAATGGGAATATGTGTGAAGGGTGTTCTCTGCATCTGGGAGAGGGTACCAAACCAAATGGATGTGGGATCACTACAATGAGGTCATATCCATTATAAAACACCTGTGTGACACTTGGAAGGCTTTAGAAATGTGAATTCCCTTAAAATAGAAAGTCCCTTGCACAAGACCTATAATAAATGAAAGGATTGAATTCGTAATCAAAAACTTCCCACAGAGAAAACCCCAGGCCTGGATGACTTCACTAGTTAATTTTACCAGATATTTAGAGAAGACTTAATACCAATCTCTCTCAACCTCTTCCAAAATAGAAGAAAAGTGAATGCCTCTCAACTCATTCTATGAGGCCAGTATTGTCCTGATAACAAAATCAGACAAATGCATCCCCCCAAAAAGAAAGACTGGTATCCATTTTGAACATAGATACAAAAATCCTCAACAAAATACTAGCAAACTGAATTCAGCAACATATAAAACAGATTATACAGTATGACTAAATGGAATGTATTCCAGGAATGCAGGGTTAGTTTAACATCTAAAAATTAATCAATGGAACAATACCACATTAATAGAATAAAGGACAAACTACACAATTATGTCAATAGATACAGAAAAGACATTTGACAAAAGCTCCTTGCTTGTATTTGGTGCTCAGCCAATTTTTGTTGAATAGATGAGACCTGTATTTAATATTTCACTGATCATTCTATGAACCTATCCCATCTGAGTTTCATTTTTCTTTGTTCTCCCCCCAGTACCTTGCCTAAAGGCCTAAAACAAAGTAGATATTCAGTAATTAATTGCTGAATTATTGAATCGAACATAAATTTCCTGACACCAGATATATTATTTAACATGTAATTTATTAACAGTATTAAACAATTAAATATAAATTATAATTGATATATCAATTGGAATTAGATTTGGCTTCAAATGTCAGAAACCAAAATAAGGTGTAAACAAGAAAGAGGTTTATTTCTCTTTCTTTTCAGCAGTCCAGGACTTGAATGGTGGCTTTTTCATGAAGTCTTCAGGGACCCAGTTACTTTCCAGATCAAGAAACAATTTTAATGTCCAGTTTTACTAAACGTTTGCTAGCAGGATATATTTTTTACTGAGTAATAAGTATATATTTGTTTGTATATTGACTCTGCTATGATCGATTTAGGTTTTAGCTGGATTGTATAATCCTGGAGATGGTCACATTGATCCTTATTCTCTAACTATGGCCCTGGCTGCTGGGGCTAGGAAATATGGTGCCCTTTTAAAATATCCTGCACCAGTAACTTCTCTGAAAGCCAGGTCAGATGGAACATGGGATGTTGAAACACCACAGGGGTCTATGAGAGCAAATAGAATTGTGAATGCTGCAGGTAAGCATATCGTTTTTTTTTGAAATTTCTGTTTTTTTAAGTGCCAAAGAAAGAAGATATTTAGCCATAATGTTTCATACTATGGATGTTGTCATGAAGCACTGTGATGCTCCCAAATTAAACGTTTTGTCTGTTTCTAAGTGGCAAAGCCCTCCCTCCATCACTTTGCTGTTGGTGGATGCGCTAACACTCTGTCCTTGGCTATCCATACAAAGTTGCTTATTTCCTCCATTCTGCATTTTATTTTGCTCCAGATTGTGTTTTTCCAAATTATGCTGCTTTTTCCTTCCTGTGTTCACTGTTTCTGTATATGAATAACCAAATTCTAGTGCTGAAGTTCATAAGCATCCTTCTTGTGTCCAGTTTGCTTTTTAGGGCAGATTTGCTCATTTGGGTTCTCTCTTATCCATTTCTGATGACTTTTGACTCTAGTTGAAAAAGTTTTTAAACCCTTTTCCTTCTAGAACAGTATTAAACGTATTTCATAATCTTCTCTTTTGGTTGTTCTGTTACAGTTTGGACTCAGAGTAGTGAAGCCTAAAGGGATATTTGGGATAATCCAACAACACACTTATTTTCATTTGCAGAGGCAAGGTCCAAAAGGGTCATGTTACTTGGCCAAGTGGCCACTGATCATTATGTCAGAGCCAGGACTGGGATCTGGCCTTTTGATTCTTGAGTTAATACACTTTCGAATAGGTGGATTGCATGTCAAGTCATTTTTAACTATCACACATGCAAAATAAATTACAGTGAAAATGCTTGTGCAGTCTAAACTGGGATAATAGTTTATATTTTCCTATGGTTTATAATGTTTACTTTAAAACTTAAAATAAGCATGAGGCAGTGACTGATTTTCTTTGAGGATGAAAATAATCTTTATTATTTATCTGATCAAATGATATCCCATGAGGACAAGCCAGAAACCCATACCCTTATGATTCTTTTCTCTGTATTGTAACTTTTGATATACATATATGTATTATATATATATTTTTTTGAGACGAAGTTTTGCTCTTGTGCCCCAGGCTGGAGTGCAATGGTGCAATCTCGGCTCACTGCAACCTCCACCTCCCAGTTTCAAGCGATTCTCCTGTCTCAGCCTCCTGAGTGGCAGGGATTACAGGCACCTGCCACCATGCCCGGCTAATTTTTGTATTTTTAGTAGAGACGGGGTTTCACCATGTTGCCCAGGCTGGTCTCAAACTCCTGACCTCAGGTGATTCACCTGCCTCGGCCTCCAAAAGTGCTGGGATTACAGGAGTGAGCCACAGTGTCCAGCCAATTGATATTACTTTTAACAAAGCATTTTTGGTGGTCCTAGAGACAAAGTCATGTCTTCAATATTTAAGTCTAAATTAGTTATTTCCGAATTCTCTTACCCATGCCTCCTATTTGAAAAGCAATAAAATATCATGCTTTCTTTAATATAATTTGAAATTTGCAATAATATTAAATAACTTGCCTAAAAAGTAAGAGCAGTGGTACAATACAACATTGCATTGTTTTTGAGCCTCACTTTCCCTCCAGTCTGACACTATACTCTTTTAATGTCCTTAGGAATCTCTGGTCTAAATTCTGTCAGAAAACTTAAGGCAATGAATAATTCAGACTTTTTTCTAAGTAGCAAGAATTCTTTGTAATTTTGCAACTTTTTCTATAGTCTCATGAATTCAGGCCCTAAAAACATTTGACTGTTTTCATCATGATAGCAAATACCAAAGTAACATACTGAGACTTCCACATCCAGCACCTGTGGCAGATATTGCTAATCATCACTACACTCATTTCAGATGTGCTTGGTCAAAGCCCCACCATTTTTCTCAACACAGTACTTTAGGCAATCATACATTCCTGATTGACATTTTGAGAAATAACATAGAAGACCTTAATTTAACACATCCATTGTTTTCCTAAAATGGATCAACATACAAACATAATGAGTTGTCATTGTAATGCATTTTTTTTCTAAACCACATACTGTAACAAATAAGGAATCACTGAAGAGGAAGACCAAATGATCTCCAAAGAGATCTGACCTAAACCCATAACACTAGTTACCAGATGAAGCTTTCTCTGCAGCTGTGAAATCTTGTGGGGTGATGGGGTACAGGAGGGCAGGGAAAGGAGGTCCTTGAGAACAGCTGTCTCATGCTGGCCTGGAAAACAAGTCCCTGGAATTAGGACAGAGTGGCCCTGCATGGAGTGATAATGTCTCCCTTTTTCCTTTGTTCTTGTGCTTTTTGCCTAGCCACTTCCACTGCTTTTTCCTAGTAACTCCAGGCAGCTCCTTGCTGAAACTTGTGGGAAGTAACTTATCTCAATTCTTTATCTCATTCAGATCAGACCTCTGCTCCCTAATCTTTTTTTTTTTTCTTTTTCTCTTCCATCTCTTTTCTTCCACTGGGTAAAAGTTACCAAGAAAATCTAACTGATTACATATTAGCAGTCCACAGGAGGTGTGGAGGGGTGTGTATGTGTGTGTGTGTGTGTGTTTAATTATCTGTAAGTCTGTTTTCAAAAAATCTTTATTTAAAGCATAGAAGATCCCCCAAAGGGTAAGCCTCAGTAATTGGGAACAAAAGTTTGCATATGCTCCCTTCTAGAACTGAAGCTAACAAAGATCAATTTTATGAATAAAAGCAACCATCTGCAGTAGGCATCATGCTATAATAAAATGAGTGGAGAGTGTGTGGCTGGTGGAATGTTTCCCACAGTTTCTCAGTGTGACCAGAGTATCTCCCAAATTCGGGCAAGGCCCTCAGACCAGCACTGAAATCTGATTAAAGGAACCAGGATATGGACTTAGAAATACAACCAAAGTGAAAAAGATGTAAAGGCTGCTGGGTCTGCAGGGTATCCATAAAAAGAAAAGTCTAAGAGTAAAAATTTGTCAGCTGATGTGTTTCTGGCATTATCCATGGCAGTGGTGCTCTGTGGCCCAGAGACATACACATTGCCAACTGAGTGACTTGAGTAAGTTATTTATGTGTAAAATGGGGATAATATCTCCCATCTTGAAAAGTTATTATGAGTAGTAAATAAGCTAATAATGTAAAGTACCCAGCACAGGGCTCACCAGGTAGAAAGCAGTAAAAAAAATTAGGTAATTATTATGATCATTGCAATTATTTCCTTCATATTCCATGTCCTAGTCTGGGAGACACTAGCATCAGGTTATGATAACTTCTTGGTACCAGATTTAAGACTGCTCAACTGCTTTCTTTTCCAACTTACTAGCAGAGTGGGTGCAGAATCCAGCGCTGATTCTGCTGGTAAGTTGACTTCCCAAAGAGCTTGGTTATCAAGCTAGTGTGCATAAGAATCACCTCGGGAAGTTTCCCAAGCTTCAAAAAGATTCTAATTCAGGTGGTCTGGGTAGGTTCTCAGAAGCTGCATTTTAAATAACTACTCCAGGTACTATACTGTCTGTACCAGATGATCTGCAAGAAAATCTTTAAAGAAACACTATTGTGTAGGTGTTTCTACAGGAGAGAGAATATAATGACTGTATTCTGAGCTAGCAGAACTGGGGAAGTTTCTGATGCTTCCGACCTCTTGATGGGCAGTAGTCTAACTTGCCTTTAGTTACTGAAGCTTTCCAAATTGGCTTCACTCTACCCTTTCCCTCAGGTGCAGCTCAGGGACGCGGGCGGGTACTAGTTATTATGATGCAGGCTTTTTCTCCACATGGTGTTGAATGTTTCTCTTGACCTCATTTCCAGTTGACTCATTAAATCTGAGATAACTTTCTAAAATTTACTTAAGAGTTTTCCTAACACGGCAAATCAGAAATGTGATTGGGTTGTGCTCACATGAAGCTCAGTGTTCAGCCAAAAAGACTTGCTTAATTGTGTGTGATACTCTGCATCAAAGCATGAGGCCATCATTGTCATCATATAAACCATCTAGTAGGTGTAAACTTGTCCGTGAACCTTCAGCCTGCATTTTAACCTCATTTTTATTAATCACTGCATTTTTAAAAAATGGAAGTCATTTCCAGTAGTCATTTTTTTTTTTTTTTTTTTGAGACGGAGTCTCGCTCTGTCGCCCAGGCTGGAGTGCAGTGGCAGGATCTCGGCTCACTGCAAGCTCCACCGCCTCCCGGGTTCACGCCATTCTCCTGCCTCAGCCTCCCTAGAAGCTGGGACTACAGGCGCCCACCACCACGCCCGGCTAATTTTTCTGTATTTTTAGTAGAGATGGGGTTTCACCGTGTTCACCAGGATGGTCTTGATCTCCTGACCTCGTGATCCGCCCACCTCTGCCTCCCAAAGTACTGGGATTACAGGCGTGAGCCACTGCGCCCGGCCCAGTAGTCATTTTTAATTGACTCTTCTCTTCAGTTGTTTTTCAGGTGGTAATGGTAGATTTTAGAATGACTCTTCCACACTTGTCTCTCTTCCCTTGGACTTAGTGGGTGGGTGATCAGGCAGGAGTTGAAGTGTAACTCTAGCTAGATTTAGGTTAATTTGATTGACGTATGGAAAAAGAGAATGCTAAAGACACCAGTCCCATAGATGTCTATGGGTAAAACAGCTTGCTATGGTATTTGAAGTAATATAGTGATATGATACTTCTGCACACATTTCCAGTTTATATTAATGATGAAGTGCATTATTAAGCAAGCAATTGGACTCAGAAATTCATAAATATGTTTGAATAGGACAGAATTTATTTTTTTCCAATTTATGTTTTTAATTGAAACAAATATATTGAGGATATTATAGCAGTTTGAATTGCTAGGCTAAACATTTTGATTTTTGTATATTCAAAAATTGTTCTAATGTATATAACTAGAATATGTGGCTTTGCTATATTTTCGTACACAGTCCAGACATTGGTAATTCACATCTTCCTACTAGCAAGAGTAAATTAAGTCTCAAAATTACTAAAAGACCAACACACCTGTACTAGGGGAGACTGAGTTGGGCAGATTGCTTGAGCCCAGGAGTTCAAGACCAGCCTGGGCAACATGGCAAAACTCTGTCTCCATAAAAGATACAAAATTAGCCAGGTGTGGTGATATGTGCCTATAGTCCCATCTACTCAGGAGGCTGAGATAAGAGGATCACCTGAGCCTGGGAGGTCGAGGCTGCAGTGAGTTATGGTTGCACCACTGCCCTCCATTGCAGCCTGGGCGACAGAGTGAGACCATGTCTCAAAAACAAAACAAAACAGGCCGGGTGTGGTGGCTCACACCTATGATCCCAGCACTTTGGGAGCCAGAGGCATTGGATTACCTGAGGTCAGGAGTTCGAGATCAGCCTGGTCAAAATGGTGAAATCCCATCTCTACTAAAAATACAAAAATTAGTCAGGCGTGGTGGCGGAGGCCTGTAATCCCAGTTACTCAGGAGGCTGAGGCAGGAGAATGGCTTGAACCCAGGAGGTAGAGGTTGTAGTAAGCCAAGATCGTGCCACTTCACTCCAGCCTGTACAACAGAGCGAGACTCTGTCTCAAAAAACAAAACAAAACAACACCGGCAAATAGCTCCGATGTCTACAGTTAGATTTCTGGCTTGCAAATGGGTACCCATTTCTGGATTTATTATACAAGTGTGACCAACTTAGCCATTGCAACAAACAAAACAATAGAATGCAAAGGAACGGTTTAGATGGTTACAAGGAAATAAACTTACACACACACGTACATAATCTAGGTTCCCAGACTGATTCATAATTGATGATTCTCTGTCTAGCTTGGAACCTCATAATGATAGAGACTTCAGGACTCCTTATTAGATTCAGAAAAACAGCAGAGACAGTAATGGTTAAAAACTTATTGTGCAACCCCTAAAGAAATAAATAGGATCGTGTAATCATTTCAATGATCACTCAAAATTATTATGAAACAAGCAAATAGAACTCCCTGCCCCCAGATCATCTAATGATGGTCAGTCAACACCATATCCTTGCCAAATAATAAGCATTTTTATTATTTTAGATTATAAAATCCCTTTATACAGTGAAGGTGCCTTGGATTTTAAAAATAAAGTCTGCAGCAAGAAAAACCAATAAGATGTGATGATTACAGGATGTCCAGTGTGGCCTTGGGCATGTCTTACCCTACTAGCCTTTAGCTCCCACATCTGTGTACTGAAGGGTCAGCATGGGAAATAATCCAGGGTCCTTTCAGCCACAGATTATCCAGTTCTATCTTTTGCAAATGAAAAAAGTAACGTTCACCTCCACAAATAAGACAATCTTTGTGCTAACAGTGAAGTGGGAAACATTTGTCTAGGGAACTCCCCGCCTACTTATGAGACCAATCTCCCCTTTCTTGTGGCTTCTCTTTCTACCTAGTTTTGACTTCTGGTGCTTTTGTGCCTTTACGATAAAGGATCTTACAAACTTATTCAAACTAAACTTCTAAAACAACAGATAAAACTTAATGTGGTTTCTCTCCCAAAGTATGCACCATTTTCAAATTTTAACTTAACAGAACAATCTTGTATTTTTGGAATTTTAGGCATCAACAATTTGGGGAGAATAGGGCTTAGAGGATAGAAGAGTTGGCTTGTAGGGCTTTCTTAGGTATATCATTATGTATTAGGTTGGTCACAGCAACACGGGGGCCTCCTCCTTTTCCTGACTGTCCCTGTCCACAAATAGGGGCAGTCTGTAACAGTGCTTCTGATTGACATTTGTACATGTTGTATATTTGGGTTGTTTGTTTTTTCTTTCAAATAAATTTTTTTTTTTTAATTTTTTTCCTGCCTACCTTTGCTTGTGGGTAACAACATTTTCAGGAATGGAGTTCCCCTAGATCACAGATATCTTCGAATCTCTGGGCAATGCAAAGTATTGTCTTCTCTTTCCCCATTCAGTTTTGCAATGACAAAAAGTTTAAAGATGGTTATGACATTTATTAGACTTTGCCATGAGTACTTAAGCCTTTTAAACATTTTATTCTAATATAAATTGTTACGTGAGTGTCAGTTGTGTATTTATATATGTGCTGACACTTTTAAATGATTTTTTTGTTTAAGGATTTTGGGCTCGTGAAGTAGGTAAAATGATTGGACTAGAACATCCTCTCATTCCGGTTCAACATCAATATGTTGTTACATCGACTATACCTGAAGTGAAAGCTTTGAAACGAGAACTCCCTGTGCTCCGTGACCTGGAAGGATCATACTATCTCCGACAGGAAAGGGATGGGCTTTTGTTTGGTCCATATGAAAGTCAGGAGAAAATGAAAGTTCAGGACTCCTGGGTCACCAATGGAGTTCCTCCAGGTGGGTTTAGCAAATGAAAGTGTGTGCTGGTCAGACACGAATGGTTCATCCTCTCCATGACTGGGGGATGGCTGTAGAATAAGACAACAGCATAATACTAGACTAATTCAGATACCTGGGACATTGGAGGTGATGGGTTTGAGGTGAGCTCTGTTCTCATATCCCTTTGAACAATCACAGCAGGGAGTCCGGGGAAAGAAAGATGTAGCTGATGGTAGAGAAGCTGAAGAAACATTTCTAGTTGCTTTGAAAGGTTCCAGATACATTTTTACCTGCCCACACAACCTCCTGCCTCCCCATTTTTTTCCTTAATCCACTGCCAGCTTGGTCTACTTTCAAGATTTGAATATAGTTGCTATTGTGCTTTTACAGCTGGAAACACAACTGATATCAGAGGCCAGATATCCATCCTACTAAGAATGAAAACCTGAGAGTCTATAACAGAGCAGGGTTTTTGGTACTGTAAACAGAGTACTTCCCATGCTACGTAAATGGATATGGAAAAGGTTTGTGCCTCTATGCCAAAGCAGGGGATACTACAGTTTCTCTTTCAAGTTCTTTAAGGGAGATGGGTCTGTTTTTGCTTTTCATGAAATACTTCGACAGAGCCAGATTGAAGATTGGGTCATCTAAGGAGGTATCTCAGGTTTTAATCTATAAAAAGAGCTAAAAAATCACTGGGGACTGAAATATTACAGGGAATATAAAGAAATGTAGGAAATGGTACTTCCTAAAATTATACTTTGATAAGCTTCTTGAGATAGGAAATGAATCCCTCCATTCTACTCCTCAAAGTGTAGGCCCAAATAATAGCAAATGATCACTAAACTGCCTTTCACAGAAGTTAGGCCAGCTGGTTTCAGGGCTTTGGTTGTGCTGAGTGGGCTCTGCACATTTGGGCCTGAGTGGAACTGCTCCCGATCCCACAGGGAGGGTTGAAATACCACTAAAAGCCTCCCTCTCTGCTGTTCCCTCATGCTGGCAGCTTCTCCTTCAAATAAATCTTGAACAAATAATTAAATAATGTCGTTTGGAGGGAGAGCTGCATTGTTAGCTGTTGGTGAGCATGGGTACCCATGTGTGCTAGTTGACCCTGATGGTGTGCAGGCCTCCATGAGGCTGACCCTACCTGCAGTCCCCAGGAAGGGCAAGAAGCTGGCTGGCTGCTATGTGGAAAAATCACCAGTGTTGGTGGAGACATTCTTTTAGAAGCTCATCTGTGGCCCTGCCTGTAATCACAGTGACTTTTAGGACAAGAGGAGGATTGTGCTTCAAGACCCTGCCTCTTTTCAGAACTCTAGCCCTTGGATGTGTGTTGGGGCAGGCTGGAGGAAGGAGGCCTCCAGGCCATTCCTTCCCTGCTGAAAGGAGAGTTAAAAGGGGTCTAAAATCCATCATCTTAGATCCTGGAGCAGTGTTCCACTTTTTCCAGTATTCTACCATGACTCTGTAAACTCCCATTTGCCCTCATCTCGGGGGATAAAACAAGTTCTTATGGTTAATTGAAGCATAACGATCTCTCTTGACAAACCAAATTATGTTTAAAAAAAAAAAAACTGTGATTGGATTAAATATCAGAAACTATATTATTCATACATTTAAATTTTCTATTAATTAAAGGTTAACTTTTATGATTTTGTTTCAAGAACAATAACATTGTTTTCAGTAATATAAATGGATACTCATCTGTTGATAGTGAATATCAAGTTTAGACTTTAACACAATATGGCAGTAGTTTCCCAACAGGCCATTTTTAAATGTAGGCCATGTCAGAGGCTTAAATCACTTTACAGGACTTGTCAGCTCAGCTATGGCATCCTGACCACAAAGGGCAAATCTTTTTAGGTTTTGGAAAGGAACTCTTTGAGTCTGATCTAGATCGAATCATGGAACACATTGAAGCTGCCATGGAAATGGTTCCTGTCTTGAAAAAGGCTGACATCATCAATGTCGTCAATGGTCCTATCACGTATTCTCCTGACATTCTGCCTATGGTGGGGCCCCATCAGGGAGTCAGAAACTACTGGGTGGCTATAGGCTTTGGGTAAGTATCTTCATGTAATTCAACATTTATTGTAGAATCACTTATTTTAGCTAAATCTAGTTCCATATTCTCAGGATGCAAAAGGGAAATGTGGGAGGCTGAGAGAGAGAAACAGAGAGAGACCCAGAGAGTTTTTTCCCTTTCATGACCAAGGATTCATACAATGAATAAAAAGTACTGGTTCAATCACTTGTATATGTTTTAAAGAAGGGCAATTATTTCCTGGAACACAGAAGGGCAATGATTTCCTGGAGCTTTCTCTTTTTTTTTTTGAGATGGAGTTTTTCTCTCATTGTCCAGGTTGGAGTACAGTGGTGTGATCTTGGCTCACTGCGACTTCTGCTTCCCAGGTTCAAGCAATTCTTCTGCCTCAGCCTCCTCAGTAGCTGGGATTATAGGCATCCAGCATCACGCCTGCTAACTTTTTGCATTTTTTTAGTAGAGACAGGGTTTCACCATGTTGCCCAGGCTGGTCTCGAACTCCTGACCTCAGGCGATCTGCCTGCCTCAGCCTCCCAAAGTGCTGGGATTACAGGCATGAGCCACCATGCCCGGCCTCCTGGAGCTTTCTCTTTGCATATTTCCTGCCATTTCCATTAATTGTGTCTCATTTTATGCTGTGTATCTTCAGATAGTCAATTTGCTCCAGTTTTACAAGGATGTTTTCATAACACAATGTGACAAAGATAATTCAAAATATCAAATGTATAATATATCTGCTGCATTTTTCACCATAATTCATGTTTGTCCAACATGATTTGTTTCTTTATAATTCCTCAGGTTTCTTCCCATTTATGACTCCATTGCCTCTTTGATGTTTCATTTCTGATATTTGTTCCATTATTTTGGTGAATATTGATGTCAAGCCCACTCAACTATCATATCACAGCTTCTAATATTCTATTTTTCTTCCCCATTTTATTTGGCCATTTATTCAACTAATATTTAATAACTGCTAGCTCTGTGCCAGGCCTAGGGCTAGGTATTGGAACACAGCTGACAACAAGGCAGTGAGGTCTGACCAGAGCTGGAAGTCTGCCTGAGGCACAGCTCTGCTGATCCAGTAGAGAGGCTGGGGTCTCCACTAAGGTAGCAGCAGTGAAGACTGAGAGATGGGAGATAAAATTATCTAGATTTGGTGATCAATTCCATAAGATATTGAAGGGAAAGGGAAAAATGGCAAATGATGGCAACCTTTCTAACTTGACCACCGTCTATATGTTAGAGCCATGGAGAGAGAGCCAAGAAAATAATGAGTTCCATTTTTGATGGGTTGAGCTTGAAGTGTTAATTTAGGTACATGGGACATCCCGAGGGAGAAAGTCAGATGGAGATTTGGGATGGGGAGTTATAATGTAATTGAGGGCTTATATAATCACTTATAGAGTCCATATGCAGGCATGTGGAAGTAGGAGTGCTTCTCCTGCACATTACTCATATATCTTCTTTGGAGAAATGTCTATTCATATCCTTTGCCATTTTCATAATTGGTTAATTTGTCTTTTTATTGTTTCGTTGTGGAAGTTGTTTATATATTCTAGATACAAGAACCTTATCAGGTACATGATTTGCAGAACTTTTCTCCCATTCTGTGGGTTGTTTTTTTACTTTCTTGATGGTGTCCAATGAAATACAAAAGTTTTTAATTTTGATGAAGTCTAGAATACGTATTTTTTCTTGGTTCACATGTACTTTTGGTGTCATATACAAGTAACCATTGTCTAATCCAAGTTCGTGAAGATTTAAACCTATGTTTTCTTCTGAGAGTTTTATAGTTTTAGCTTTTGCATTTAGGTCTGTGATCAGTTTTGAGTTAATTCTTGTATATGACATGAGGTAGGTGTCCAACTTCAGTCTTTTCATATGTATAGCCAGTTGCCCCAGAACTATTCATTGAAAAGACTGTTCTGTCCTCATTGAATTATGCTGGCATCTGTAATGTCTTTTTTCTGATTCCTTTTCTCATACCAAACGTGCGGTACTTTCCAACACCAACAACCAATTCTCCAATTCTCCAGTACTAACTGGGTGTCCAACAATTCCATTCAATTCTGACACCAACTCCTGGAATTAACATAGACCCCACAGGTTACAGGATCTGTTCCACAAGACCGCTCTCACTTCAGACACCAGTCTCAAGTCGTGGGAGACACCCATACTTCTGACCAACTAAGTGTTCCCACAACCCTCTCCTCAGATTTGATAATTTTCTAGAACCAATCACAGAACTCAGGAAAATACTTATGTTTACTCTTTTATTATAAAGGATACAGCTCAGGAGTAGCCAAACAGAAGAGATACATAGAGCAAAATGTGAGGGGTTAGAGGTGGGTGGTGCAGTGCCCCCAGGCCCTTTCCAGGTGCCTTCCTAGCCCATCACTGTGTTCACCAACCCAGAAGCTCTCTGAACCCCGTGTCTAGGTCTTTATGGCGGTTTCATTATGTAGGCATGATTGATGAAATTATTATTGGTGACTGAATTCAATATCCCTTCTCCACTCCCTGGAGGTTGGAGTACGGAGTGAGACTGAAAGTTCTAAATCTCTAATCATGTGGTTTTCTCGCAACCAGCCCCTAGCCTGAAGCTACCTAGGGCTGCTGTCCTCTCTCCACAAGAGCTATCTCATTAACATTCAAAAAATAGTAAATCTCAAATGTTTTATGAACCCTGTGTCAGGAACTGGGGACAAAGACCAAATATTTAATTTTTATTATACCACAGCATCTTTATAAAAAATAAATTGACCATAGATGTATGGGTTGATTTCTAGACTCTCAGTTCTGCTCCTTCATCTGTGTCTATTCTTATGTGACTACTACACTGTCTTTTATTTATTTATTTATTTATTTATTTATTTATTTATTTATTTATTTTTGAGACAGAGTCTTGCTCTGCTGCCCAGGTAATGGCACAATCTTGTCTCACTGCAACCTCCACCTCCCAGATTCAAGCAATTCTCCTGGTTCAGCCTCCCGAATAGCTGGGATTACAAGCACGTACTACCATACATGGCTAATTTTTGTTTTTTTAGTAGAGATGGGGTTTTGCTATGTTGGCCAGGCTGGTCTCAAACTCCTGACCTCAAGTGATCCACCCACCTCGGCCCCGCAAAGTGCTGGGATTTCAGGCATCAGCCACCACACCCAGCTGACCCTCTCTTAATTACTGTTACTAGAAGTTACTAGCTTTGTAGTAATTTCTGAAATCAGGAAGTGTGAATCCTCCAACTTTGTTCTTTTTCAAGATTGTTTTGCTGGAAGTCCCATAAATTTTAGGACCAGTTTGTCAATTTATGCAAAGAAGCCAGCTGAGATTTTGATAGAGATTGCATTGAATCTGTAGATCAATTTGGGGACCATTGACATCTGAACAATGTTAAGTATTCTGATCCATGAACATGAAATGTCTTTCCATTTACTTAGGTCTTTTAAAATTTCTTTAAACAATGCTTTGTAGTTTTCAGAGTAAAAGTTTTGCACATCTTTTGTTAAATTTATTCGTAAGTATTTTATTCTCTTTGATATTCCAATTGAATTTTAGTATTAAATAATAGAAATTGAAGATCATTGACTGTAAGACATGTTCTGAGCAGACAGAGTCACTGATCTCATGTGGAACACCTATTAACTAATTGCTAAGGAAAGTAGAAAATTGCTTCCTCTAGAACAAGTTATTTATAACCTAGAAATCATATCTGTTTGCATGTGACTGGTGTCAGACTCCCCCCCCCCCCCCAATTGCTCTGGCTAATTTTCTCAGGTCATGGATACTGGGAGGTGGGTGGAGAAGATAACAGGTGGGAGTGGGGGTGGGCAAAGTGCCTCCGTGTCTTTGACAGGTTTGGTCTAAACAAAAAAAGCCTTCCCCTTACCTAAAGTTGAGCTTTCTAAGATATTTCTTATGTAATATAATGGAATACCCCCATTAGCTGCCCCTCCTGGCTTATATCAGTACACTCATTCCATGGTTCTGGAGGCCAATGGTTCCCACACCTGGGTGAGGAGCAGAATAACCTGAGGAACACGTTAAAAAGCAGAGTCTTGAGCATGTGGTTAGTCACATGCATGTTTTTTATCTCCTGTACCTCTCATCTGTGAAATTCCTATTATTTGTCATTAGAACCCATGTGGCTTAGTCTGCTTGGGCTGCCATAACAAAGTACCAGAGACTGGGTGATTTAAACAACAGAAATTTACTTTCTCACAGTTCCAGAGGCTGAAGGTCTGGGACCTCATGTTCCAGAGGCTGGAGGTCTGAGATCAGGGACTCTGCTATCATGGCAGAGTTCTGGTGAGGGCTCTCTTCCTGGCTTGCAGATGGCCACCTTCTGGCTGTGTGCTTATGTGGCTTTTCCTTGGTGGGGGTGTGTGTGTGTGTGGAGAGAGAGGAAGCTCTCTGGTGTCTCTTCATAGAAGGACACTAATCCTATCATGAGGGCCCCACCCTCATGACCTCATTTAACCCTAAGTACTTTCCAAAGGCCCCATCTCTAAATACCATTACATTGGGGATTAGGGCTTCAACAGATGCATTATGGGAGGACACGAACATTCAGTCTATAGCGCCATGAAAGATGTGTTGAATCAAAACAACCAAGCAAACAAACAGATTTCCAGATACTACTCCTGCAGATTCTGATTTAGTGGTCTGGAGAGGGGGCCCAGGAATCTGTATTTTATTGTAGTATTATCTGTAATTCTTGGTACAGCCAGTTCAGGGAAGTAGGTGTTTGCGAACTGCTTACATATGTGCCAGTGCCCATTTACCTTACTCACAGAATATCCTCAGCCAGAGCTATTTTACTTTGGACATTTGTTTACTCACAATTCCAACAAGTTTTTCTGCTTCTAGGTGACAAACACAGTGCCCAAAAAATGTCTTATGAATTGTATTTAATTGAATCTGATTTTCTTGGGTTAGAATAGATTATAAACAGCAAAGTTAAAGAAGGGAGAGTGCTATAAGATAAAACATCCAGTCATTTAACAGAATTATAAAAAGCAGATACACTCAAAAAGCATAGCAGCCTAGAGCCATGGAGAAGAATCTGGAATTCTGCAGATTAATGCTAGAGACAGAAGAAGAACCTAACCGTCCTCTCCTCTTTAAGTTCCCTTCTACTTTCACTTCACACCTTACTTCCTTATTAAAATCCTTTCAACTGGTCATACAAGGGCCCAATAGCCACCATGTATTCCTTGCCCACTATGTGCCGTGCAGTGTACTAAGTGCTTTTAAATGCCTTGGCAATTAATTCTCCGCCAGCACCATAAAGAAAGTGTGCACGGAAGAATGAAGCGCAGGGCGGTTACATAACTTGCCCAAGGTCACCCAGCTAACAGTGGCAGAACAAGAATCATACCCAGATCTTTTCCCCATGCTTTTATGCTTCTAGCTACTGAGCCAGGGATTCTCCAGAGATGTTTTCTATCTTCCTAAGATGATACTTTAAAATCAAGAACATGATGTGGAAAATAAAGGGGTTTTGACATCAGAAAAGTGATCGGTTTTACATTGGCCATGTGTAGTTCATAGCACTCAGCTGTATGGAATTTTACGGAAAGCTTGTTAATGGTTGGATAACTTGTTTGTAAAACATTTACTTTTTAGAAATAAATTAGATTTGATTCAGGATTCCCCTCCACCCTACTCCCACCCAAATAACAGGACTCTGCCCATTTGTTTGCTCATGTGCATGGTTGAAAGGGAAAGAACATGATGGTATAGCAGCCAGGCCATAGAAAATCAAAGCACCCCTGGCTCTGCCCTGGGAGTCTGTCAACAATATAGATAGTGCTGTATCTGAGTGTGTGTCCTGGCTCAACAAAGATTGAGAACCACTGAAGACAGAAAAGTCCAATAACAAGGAGCATGTGCTCCAGGGTCAGATAAGTGAATTTGTATCCTGCATCTACTCTTTACTGCTGTGTTACTTTATTTAGCCTCTGTGTGGGGGGCTTATCTTTCTCCTTAAAATAGACTTGCTAAAGCATAAATCAGCTTCTACTTGTTAGATGGAAACTCTGCCTGGTAAATGGGAGGCACTCAGTATTGGTAGAACTTCATAAGCCTTCAAGTCTTGTCAACAATATAGCTCTCAAAAATGGTACCTGTTCTATATGGGCATTGAGCCTGGTTAAGTGAATGTGCTAACTTTAATAAACGTTTTAAGCATATATTTATTAATTTTTCTTGCTTTCTTAAAATTTAGAGAGGTTGTTTGTGGATAATTTGGATGCCTCATGTCTATTAAACTGCCCAAAGGAATGTAAATTGCTGTTTTTTTTATTCTCTTTGAGAAATCTTCTATAAAATGTAGGCACTCATTTTTATGAAAGCAAAACAGGTGTCTTGTTGTGGGAAAAGTTAACATTTTCAGTGTTTGCTAAAGTTCCTCCCATGCTCTTAGAAGCTGTGGTTCTGGCTAAGTTGTTGTTGTTTGGGATACTAGCATTTCTGTGTCTTGATGTCTCCTTGTGTATCCCCTTTTCTTGGTTCTCTCCCCTTGACTCTCTGCTCATTCAGTTCCTTGAAAGCTCCTGACTTAAACCACAGATGAACCCACGGTAGAGGCCTTCATTAAACAAGAGTGAGTGGGTAGAACTATACATGGCCAATGTAAAACCGGTCCCTTTTCTGATGTCAAAACCCCTTTATTTTCCACATCATGCTCTTGATTTTAAAGTATCATCTTAGGAAAATAGAAAACAAGCCCATCTTCCCCATCAAGTGGCCTATTAGTTGCAAAATACAAGAGACAGTGTTCCTTTCTACCTCTTTCCACAAGTCCTCAGGTGAGGGCCTCTTTGCTTGAATGTTTCTAAGACAATGGCTCAAGTTCCTTGCACAGAGATCATTGTCTAAGGAGGTCAGAACTAACTTGAGTCTGAGAAGAGATGGATGGGACACCACAGTACACACGTTTCTCCCACCGTGTTTCCTACCAGTCAGGATAATCATACCTCAGGAGGGCTGTTAGGATACCAGACACGTGCCCGTTTGCATCCTGGCTTCAACCCTTAGTTTTCCTAAAGCAAAATTCTTATTAGTTACTAGTCAAGGATCATCGAGCCTTTTCCCCATAAAGAGCTATTTTGTTTGTTGTTGTTGGTTTTTTTGTTTTGTTTTGTTTTGCTTTTTGAGAGAGGGTCTCACTTCATTACCCAGGCTGGAGTGCAGTGGTGTGAACATGGCTCACTGCAGCATCTACCTCCTAGGCTCAAGTTATCCTCCTGCCTCAGCCACCCGTGTACCTGGAACCACAGTCTTGTGCCACCATGCCCAGATAATTTTTTAATTTTTTTGTAGAGATGAGTTCTCACTTTGTTGGCCAGGCTGGTCTCAAACTCCTAGTCTCAAGCGATCCTTACGAAGTGCTGGGATTATAGGTGTGAGCTACTGTGCCCTGCCCAATAAGGAGCTATTTTGCAGGTGTACATCTCTTGAAACTGTAAATAAACTAGCTATCAAGTCAGGCACATTTAATTTGGATGCCTAAACATGTCACTTTTAAGGAAAAAATTGTTCCATAGAGATTATGTTACTTGTGTGTTCTGATGAGTGCAGAACAGTCCAACTTTGAAGCCCTGTAAAATACTTTGAGCATGTTTCATTTGAAAACTACATGTGTTAGTAATGGGTTTTCTATCCCTGTATTTGAAAGATATGGCATAATCCACGCTGGTGGGGTAGGGAAATATCTCAGTGACTGGATCCTGCATGGAGAACCTCCTTTTGATCTGATAGAATTGGATCCAAATCGCTATGGCAAATGGACAACCACCCAGTACACTGAGGCCAAAGCAAGAGAATCATATGGATTCAACAATATTGGTAAGGTACAAATGTACTGTTGTCTACAAAGTGTTGACAAAATTGAATTGTAGCATCTCTGACTTTAGATGGTCTTTATTCTATTCACTGGGATGGCGGTAGTTAGGGACTCCAAAATGCATTGTGCCCCTAAAACATAACAAGGAATGTATATGGATGTATATATTTAACATGTGGAATGCCTCGCTGGTTTTAAATTTTAAATATATTTTTACTTTACTCTTTGATGAGTCATATAAATGACAGCTCTGTTTTCTGCATAAATCATTCATATGTATGTATATATGTATGTATGTATGTTTATGCATCTGGATTTTAAGTACTGTATTTCCATACTTGGAATCCCATCAAAGTATCTTGTTTTGGCTATATGTGATTTATAGTACCAATTTTCCTTTTTCAGTTGGTTACCCTAAAGAAGAACGGTTTGCTGGGAGACCCACTCAACGAGTCAGTGGGCTCTACCAAAGGCTGGAGTCTAAGTGTTCCATGGGGTTCCATGCTGGCTGGGAGCAGCCACACTGGTTCTACAAACTGGGCCAAGACACTCAATACAGGTGGGAGAAGGACTTTACCTGCCTGTGGTTCTGACTGAGGGATGAAATAATGGGACAGCAAAAAGTGCTGATTCCCCCTTACACTCCATTTCTCCACCCTGTTCCAAGGAGCACTGAGCCTTGTCCTACAAAAATTACTTTCTGGCAGTGGTGGCATTAGTCTAGCCCACGGGACACTGGCCCACATCTAGGACTTATGTGGCCCAGCGCGTCCTATAGCCGGTCTTGGCGAAGCCTCTTGGCATTTACCAGAAGCTCAGAGGAATCTTCCAACCCCCCTCCAAATTCCCACATGGCTTCAGTTGGCTCCTAAAGGTTTGCTGTATTTTAGGATGCTTCATGGAATCACATTGTGTATAACCACAAAATGTGGTTTGGGATTTTCTGTTCATCCTGAAATCGCTCAAAGCAACTGCATCCTAGAGTGTGTGCACTGAGCCATGCAAATTATATGCACAGTTGATAAATTAGGGGAAAAGATCACTTGCATAGCATTCCAGGTTAAGCAAAAACATAAAGTATGCCACTAAAACAGTTCTCTGAGTTCTGGTAAAGTGCTACCTGCCATTGTTGTACTTTGGATTAATAGCGATTATATATTTTTTCCTCAAGAGAATCCACAGACCAAGGGAAAACAAGATGCAAATTTGGAAGTTATGTTATCCTTATTTTTGAGCTGTCATTTTGCTTTTTACAATAGGTTTTGCTATTTTAAGACTAGATCTAATTGGTACAAAGTATAGCAGAGAACCCATTGTTGATGAATGAATTTGGGCTCTATAGGCAGCCAATCTAGATTATCTAGTGGCCAAATACTGATTTGGTTTTTCCTAAATGACTCTAATATATCACTTCTACTCTTCACTTACCGCTGATTGGATCTGGCCTAAGTTTCTTCTACCATTTAATAATTAAACTACTGAAAATTCATGTTACAGACACGGCATCCTGCTCTGAAGTTAAAATACCACATTAGAAGTCCACTTCGTAAAGCAGAAAAGAACTTTAGTAATGAGTCAAGAGATCTTTGTTCCAGGTCTGGCTCTGTCATTAACTAATGCAAAGGCCTTGGAAATCATTTTGTGCCTTTTCTCTGAAAAAAGAAGATTTGGGACCAGATCCTTATGTACCCCAGGTGTGGACCAACAGCATAGGCATCTCCTGGGAGCCTGGGAGAATGCAGACTGTGGGGTCCCACACCATACCTGCTGCTTCAGAATGTGGACTTTAACAAGTGCAAGTGATTTGTATTCCCATTAATGTTTGAGAAGCACTGAACCAGATAGCTCCACCCCGCCCCCCAACCCAGACACTGATATAATTAGGCCCATTTTAAAAAGCTCTCCAGATGATTCTAATATGCATCTAGGATTGAAAACCATCAGACTGGTTGACTTCTAAACTCTCTTCCAGATCTGAGAGCCCATGAATTGTATCTTATTTTCCAGTTAATCAGCACTTTACTCACTGTGAAATGGGTCAAAGGGATAAATGAGTAACTTTAAAAGATTAGATTCCAACATACATGAATGATTTGCAGAACAGAATTTCAGGTTGCATGGTCCCGCCTCCCAGAGTCCCACTCCCCACTGCCCATAGGATTTTCTAGATGAGTAGGGCTTATTAAAATATCCTATTCTGTAATTTTTGAAAAATGAACGGCAGTTGTTTTATGACACTAAATGTTGTGTTTCAGGCCAAGTTTTCGTCGCACAAACTGGTTTGAGCCTGTGGGCTCAGAGTATAAACAGGTTATGCAAAGAGTAGGGGTAACTGACCTATCACCGTTTGGCAAGTTTAACATCAAAGGCCAAGATTCCATTAGACTACTGGACCATCTCTTTGCAAATGTCATTCCAAAGGTAAATAGCCGTGTAGGGATACAAGGTCCAGGATTCTGACCTATTTAATTCTTCACCTCTCATTTCCCTGCCCCCCGACCAAACCCACATGTTATTTTAGTTCACCTAATGATTTCTGGATGAACACTAGAACTCTTCAACTGACCAAAAGTATACAAGCTAATTTTCTTTCTTTTTTTATTTTCTTTTTGAGAGACAGAGTCTTGCTCTGTCACCCAGGCTGGAATGCAGTGGTGTGATCTTGGTTCACTGCAACCTCCTCCTCCCAGGTTCAAGCGATTGTCCTGCCTCAGCTTCCCAAGTAGCTGGGACTACAGACATGCACCACCAGGCCCAGTTAATTTTTGTATTTTTTTAGTAGAGACAGGGTTTCACTATATATTGACCAGGCTGGTCTTGAACTCCTGACCTCAGGTGATCCACCCACCTCAGCCTCCCAAAGTGCTGGGATTACAGGCATGAGCCACCGCACCTGGTCTACAAGCTAATTTTCAAATTTAAATTTTTGTTGAGTGAATTCTCATCCAAGGACCTTATGACTTTGCTTAATTGTTTTGATGGTAACTTAAAATTGAATTCTGCAATTAAATGAAGAATAACTTTTAAATGACAAAGAATTTTAAATGATTGTTTAAATGGAGAACTTCAAATTACTGTTGGGTTTAGGTTTACAGATAATTCACACAATTGATACGAATGGTAAGAGTCAGATAGTTTTCATTCTTAACACCCACGTTGTTACTTAAATAGGTGTTAAAAGGATGTATGCGATTTTTAGTTCATCCTACGGTAATTTAAAATGTTTTTATGTAGGTGGGTTTTACAAATATAAGTCACATGTTAACACCCAAAGGTCGAGTGTATGCTGAGTTGACTGTTTCTCACCAATCTCCTGGGGAGTTTCTTTTAATTACTGGCTCTGGATCAGAACTTCACGATCTTAGGTAAGTGCACACCTAGTAAGAAAATTTTGTACACATTATATATTGACTCAATCTTACATTGAGTTTTTCTTTTTACCAGTACTCGAAAGTACAACTTTATTTCTTCTTAAACCTAATGGTTTCAAATAAACTTTATATTTTTTATACAAAAATATTAGAAATGAGGGCCCCTGCCCCTCCCAAAGGTAATTCATCCATAGGTTACTGGTTCTAATAATATTAATTCCATTTATTAGGCATCATCAATGTGCCAGAACCTTTTTTAGACATTACCTTAATAAATTCTCTTCATATATTGCAAGGTTTATATGATTCCCATGGTCAGATGCGGAAACCGAGGTTTGGATTAAGGGAACTTACTCACCCGAGCTTTTTGATTCTGATGTCCACATTCGGTCCACTTCTGTAAGCTGCCTTCCTAAATTATCTTTGTCCTTTGTGATGCTTTGTGCTTTCTGGCCCACAGCTAGATCTAAGTTGCTGACCTGCCAAGTCCAACGTTTACATGAATCTTTATTCTACTATAAAGTCTTTAGTCTAATATTCCGAAAACATTTGGAATATTATTGTTTAATAAATGTCTTACTCTGACAGATTCTCGCCTTAGTTGTAAAGTGATGCAAATTATATGCTCCAATCCAAGAAGTACTGGGGCCATCTTAATAGCTTAGCTTTGTGTAAATCCAGATGAACATTCTGTGATATACTTAGACAGCTCAAGGACTGCTCAATAAATTAGAAACCAGCCCTATAGCTGGGTCCCAATAACTCATCAAGCCATAGAAATTGAAACTAGAGTTTCTGTCTTTTCCTTGTGATTGTCAGAGCAATTACGTGTCCTGTGGCAGGCACATGATTATCCTTTAGCAACATGAGTATACTCCTGTGTACAGGTATTAGAGAAAATTTGGGTTTAAATTAATTTTTGAAGGCTGAATCATTAGTTTAAATGCAAAAGGGCTGTGTCACTATTTAAAAGAATTGTGCAGCAGAGCTCATTAAATTGAAGGATCCTTCTGTACTGTGAAAAATTACCCCCCAAATTTATAAGTGGGTGATTTAAAGAGAATAACTTAACATCTCAGGGGCCCAGTTTCCTCAACTTGAAACATCAGTGTGATTTCATGAAATGACACTCTGGGGACTTTCTGATAACTCTAGACACAAAGCATGTCTTCAGAGAAATAATTTGTTACCAAGGTACATTATTCAAGCAATATTTAACACCATGTTCATGACTGAAACACAGATGGATTGAAGAAGAAGCAGTCAAAGGTGGATATGATGTTGAAATTAAAAACATAACCGATGAGCTTGGAGTCCTTGGAGTTGCTGGGCCACAGGCAAGAAAGGTCCTTCAGAAACTGACCTCTGAAGATCTCAGTGATGACGTTTTCAAGTTTCTTCAAACCAAGTCCTTAAAGGTTTCCAACATTCCTGTCACTGCTATTAGGATATCTTATACTGGTAAGATTGGAAAATAACCTGGAGTAAGTCTCTGAAATTTAAAAGGTCAATTTAAATTTTAAAATTAAAAGGTCATGTCACCAGAAATGTGTGGGTGTGTACACATGTGCACACTCACACTCACTTTTGTCCATGCGACTTTGGAGGAAGGTTTTTGTTCTGCCCAGCTCTTATGTCAAGTCTGTCTATTCACTCCTCATCTTGAAAGTGGTTCCACAGATTTCTAGTTGTTGCTCCAGTCCCATAGCTGCCTACCATCTGGAAGGACAGATTAAAAAGTGGGGGCTGGGTGCTGTGGCTCACACCTGTAATTGCAGCACTTTGGGAGGCTGAGGCGGGTGGATCACCTGCAGTCAGGAGTTCAAGACCAGCCTGACCAACATGGGGAAACCCCGTCTCTACTAAAAACACACAAAATTAGCCGGGTGTGGTGGCGCATGCCTGTAATCCCAGCTACTCTGGAGGCTGAGGCAGGAGAATTGCTTGAACTCAGGAGGTGGAGGCTGTATGAACCAAGATGGCGCCACTGCACTCCAGCCTGGGCAACAAGAGTGAAACTCTATCTCAAAAAAAAAAAAAAAAAAAAAAAAAAAGTGGGAAGAGGATTGGCTGAAATAGTCAGGCCAGCCAACTCTATCTGCAAACATTCAAGATGGTCTCCTGGAGCTAGAATCTCCCATAGAGACCATTTCGAAGGTATCAGGTACCTCTCCTAGAGCATTGCCAACAATCCGTCTTTCGTTCCAGACTGTAAGTTCACTGAGAAGTCTTCATCTAGCACCTAACCTTGCACATGGTAAGTATTTGATACAGAGATGAATGAATGCTCTTCAGTTCCCCAGTGGTGCTCTGGGCTCCCTTCTAAGTTTTTCTAGAACTCCGTGTCTCTCACAGGAGTACTGCATGCCCAAGCATTCATTCAGTTATATGTTGCTCCTATTCTGTGGTATCCCATAAAAACACCTTACCATGAGCCTTCCACCTTGGGAAATGAGAACACAGATTGAAGACCATGGCTCTTCCCTGGACTGCTGTTATACCTTTTCCCTGCCCTTCTTCCACCCAATCTTGGCAAATTCTAGAATAAAAAGTCAGCAGGGCTGGATGCAGTGGCTCATACCTGTAATCCCAGCACTTTGGGAGGCCATAGTGGGAGGATTGATTGATTGTCCCAGGAGTTCAGGACCAGCCTGGGCAACATAGTGAGACCCTGTCTCAACAACAACAACAAAATAAGACAAAAACAAAACAAGAACAAGAAAAATAGGCAGGATTTTTTGGGTTAAATTTCATTTCTTTTGATTTTTGCCCACAGCTCTACTGGTGAATGAAATGACTAGGGAAGAAGTGGGAGGGGGAGAAGTCCGAGAGTATGGGTTTCTCACTATGAGGATAACTTGAATAATTCTTAATTGACTATATTTTTAAGCTTATGATTTTGGGGCAAGGGGTTGGTTTAAACCTTGAACTCGTTGCCTTGATAAACTGTGCCATGCTAACTATTCACCTAACGTCATTGTCCCGGAAAACAATCAAGCCTCATTAGAAAGCTGGGGTCCAGGGTGGAGAATAATTCCTGCATTACAGTCTTTCTGTGTCATGACAAGAGGTGTCCTGCATACCACCACCTACATAGGAGTCAGGATCAGCACGAATGCATCTGTGATATGGTGGGTTTCTTTGCAGTGGGGTCTTGTAACTTTTTGTGAGCTGGTCTTTTTAGAGACTGACAATGCCTATGTTGCTTAAGTGGAATTTCTCCTGCTTTTATGTGTTCTACCTTATGCACATTAGATCTAGTGATCATTGTTCTTGCTGTGCTGCGGCACCTGTGGGTTTATTTCAGGTGAGCTGGGTTGGGAGCTCTACCACAGAAGAGAAGATTCTGAGGCACTGTATGATGCTATCATGAATGCAGGCCAGGAGGAGGAAATCGACAATTTTGGAACCTATGCCATGAATGCCTTACGACTGGAGAAAGCCTTCAGAGCCTGGGGGTCAGAGGTTTGAAATGCTATCATCTTTATTAATATTTTATGTTTATCTCATTTTTATATAAGGACTGGTTTGAACTGCAATAACGTTGGTTTTGGCTGTAAGAGAAATTACGTATCATTAGATAACTTTATTTCATTAAGGAAAGAGGTTTTTCTCCTTAATTTCTCAAGTGAAACTTCAGTGGAATTCCGACATCATATTTATTCTGCCTTAATTCATCCTAGCTGGCTGAGAGCCCTAGACAATCTGTCTTGGACTGTGGGGAGCCTGCCTGCCTCGTGGCATTAGAGTAACACTTTTCACAGTCTCTCCTCCTCTGTCATTTTGCCCGTCTTCATTTTCTTCTTATCTTGTACCTTTTGGTGAATTAACACTCCTTTCCGAGGGGCAGGAGTGATGGTCCAGAATGTGGTGGTCCAGCCTTCCTCCACCATTAATAATGGTTATTAAGAGTTTCTATTTGTATGACTGGGCGCAGTGGCTCACGCCTGTAATCCCAGCACTTTGGGAGGCCGAGGTGAGAGGATCACAAGGCCAGGAGTTCGAGACTAGCCTGGCCAATACAGTGAAACCCCATCTCTACTAAAAACACAAAAATTAGCCGGGTGTGGTGGTGCACACCTGTGGTCCCAGCTGCTCGGGAGGCTGAAGCAGGAGAATTGTTTGACCCCAGGAGGCAGAAGTTGCAGTGAGCTGAGATTGCGTCACTGCACTCCAGTCTGGGTGACAGAGTGAGACTCCGTCTCAAAAAAAAAAAAAAGTTTCTATTTGTATAGTGCTTTAACCATTTATATATTTTCATATGCATGATTTCATTTTCCTTCTCAACTCTCCATTACCTCTATTTTACACATAATAACACTGAGACTTAGAGAACCACTTGGTCCTGATTACCTAGTAAGTGGCCAACCTGTGATTTAAACTCTGTTCTCCTGCTTTATTTCCAATATGGCAGGCTATCTCTGGACCCATTCACTATTTCAGATTTACTAGTTGTTTCTTTGGAAGACACTGAGGTTTTAGGCCTGAAAGGTAAGATAAGGGATAGTGGTAAAAGATGGACTCAGAGTGGGGACTCTTGGGTTTGAATTTTTCCTCCACCACGCGCCAGCTATCTGGCCTAGCCCTCCAGAACTTCTGTTTGCTTTTCTAAGAAATGGATTTTTTTATGCTACAGAATTATCATAGATAGTAGAGAGAGTCTAGGAAGTGCCAAGCACATAATAAAGTGCATTTGATTGGAGGGGAGAGTGTGTTTCAAAGCCCAGGCAGGGACCCCGGGGGCATTTAGAGTACGCAGAAGCAAGTGGGCAAGGTCTCTGTGAGAGGTCCCCATTGGGATTCTCTAGCTACAACTGGGGACTGAGGCGAGGATAGGCGCAGGACAGAAACGGAGGACAGCGCTGTCCCCACACTCTCCGGGTAATGAAGCAGCGGGAGCAGCCCTTTGAGAGTCAGACATTTCTCCACCCTCCTGCCTTTTATTTTTTCAGATTTCCTCTCCCTGCGACCTCCTCTGGAGAGCTTTTCTTCCCCAGGCCCTCCAGTTTCCCAGCAGTGCCACAGCGCCCTCTAGTGTTGGTACTGCAATCCTGTGTGCTTCGTTTTTATTTTTCTTTGAAGAAATTCTGAGATTTTGAACAGATAAAAATAATTTTAGAATAGCTCAAATTGATTAAGAAATATGAGGCAACGTTTTATGTCATGTAAAACAAGCATTCCTTCATTTGGTTTATGTAGGTGCTGTGTTGCTTTAAAAGTTTGACTACTTTTAGGGGATTTAGACTAGTTCTCTCACTGCAAAGAGAACAACAAAACAAAGAAAGAAACAAAACCATTAACTTCAGGTCTATTACCAAATACTGCCGTTAGCCCTGACTTGGTAGCTATCACAGTGACTTGGCCACATTTGAAGAGATAGAAATTCAAACTCTGCTTTTTCCTTTCTCCTCTCCTGAACTCTATCAGCCACCTTCCTACCATCTGCTTTCCCTCCGCCTTACCCTGATTCTTGGTTAATTGTAAGATAAGTAAATTGTTTAATAACTTTTCAAAACGTAGTTATGTAAAATTATTGCATAAAAACATGTGAAAATCTTGTTTCTAGAAGGAACATCGCGTGCATTCCCTCAGATGTTTATTAAAATGAGAGAGCTGTGGAAACACAGTGAATTTTAGTTTCTATATTTGTTATATTCAGATGACCAGTTTTGCTGAAAGGCTACATTGAATTTTGGATTAAAAAATTATTTTCAAAACCAGTCTATCATTTGCCTTTCTTTAGAATCTGTGTTGAAAAATCAAAAAGTGTTCTTTCTCCTAAAAACAAATATGAAAGTGATGTTACCGAAATGATTTGCACTCATCTAAGATTTAAAATGTGTGTTTCCTTTTTAGATGAACTGTGATACAAATCCTTTGGAAGCTGGACTGGAATATTTTGTGAAGTTAAATAAGGTATGTTTACATTCCAAAGGGTACTTGAATAAATCTTAACATTACGATGCTATTTTGTGACAGAGCCATGCTTTAAACTTTAACCAAGTATGGGTTATAGGAGAAACAAGGTGAACATAAATACTAGCATTGCTCAATTTTGTCATATTACTCTTTTGTCAACATTTACTTAGTTCAAACTATTGGAGTCTGCTTGCAGATTTAAGATAGCAGAGTCCAGCATCTTTAAGGGCTAAATCTAAATTCTAAGAGAAAAATTAGTAAGGATAAGATGATTACCTGTCAGATTCTAGTAGACATTCATGTTGGAAGTGCGCCATGTTGTGTATTTTACAGTAACTCCTGGTGACTCGGGAAATTGCACATTAGCTGATCTAACATACTGCATTCATTGATCCTTCTGGATACTCGCAGCGTGGAGCAGCCTTGCTTCAGCAGATCTGTCCATCTGCTTGTCAAGCATCTTTGTGTGTAACTGCAACATCTGAATATAAACAAGAAACTAATACAAGCCCAAAGAATCATAACTGATAAGACACTCCAAAGGGAACTCCTACATCAGTGGTTCTTAAAATGTAGCCTTCAGACTAACAGCATCAGCCTCACTGGGAGCTTGTTAGAAATGCTAATTCTCAGGTCCCACCCTAGAACTACTAAATCAGAATCTCTGGGAGTCAGGCCAACAAATCTGTTTTAACAGCCCCTGCAGGGGATTCTCATGCATCTAAGGTTTGAGAAGCATTACTCTAAATGATTACGGTGGAAAAGCATATCACGAGGCCAATTTATTAAAGCCAACCTCATATGTACAAGTCTTAAAAATATAAATGAGGTTACTCCATTGAGCAATGCCTAAGAATGATAATAAAAGAACTTAACAGAGCTGTGGGGAGTGGTAGTATTGAAGAACAAGGGCAGCAGCGGCTACTGTTTAGGACATTTGTTAGAACTCCAAAAATAAAACGTCCTGCTCTAGGTGGTTATAAGCTAAAGACTGATTTCCCATCCTGTGGAAATACGTGAATACATGTATATGACTCAATCAGGCCAAGGAAACCTTTTTCATGACCCTGCGTCAGTTCCCAAATTCTCAGCTATAATATTAACATAAAACATGTGTATTTATAGTATGAGATTTTGGGAAAAAGAGCCTCCTAAAGGGTTTTAAAGGGAATATCTTTCTGTACATTCTCCCCATGGCTTTTATTTTTATGATGTACCATCTGCCTCCAGACCAGAGAAAGCAGGTGCTTGGAATTTGGGCAGACCCTAGCAGCAGATTGCTCCCTCTGATAGCAGAAGCCTTACTTTAGCTATTTCAAATAAGGTTAAAAATGGCCTGACTCTTGAAAGTGCTAAATTTCTGTTGTTGGTCACCAATAGGTAGATAGATAACTGATTCTTTTGCTTCAGTGTTCAGATATTATTGTTTAGGGATAAGGCATAGATAAATAATCCCCTGGAATTGAAATGGGATTTTCAAAAATCTTTTACGATTATTAGCAGGGGTGGATTTTGTATTTGTTAGTTAAGTTATATGGCCAAATAACCAAAACTCATCTCAGAATGAAGTTAGTTGTTTGACAGATACTAGTTTTGATTTCTGGCATGTTTTTATAATTTCTGAATTGTTGTTTCCCATTCAAGTGTCACAAAGTTAATTCCTAATGATTTTATAGGGTAAAAGTCCTTGTATCCCAAGGACCTGGCCCCCAACTAAGCCAGTCTTTTTCAGTTATGTCAATTCAAGTGGCTAGTTGGTATTAACCTACTCATAATGATGCTTGCTAATCTCCAAGAAAGGTGAATAGATTAGATCAACTTTGGTGGTTTTCGTAGCAGTCTATATTATGAAACAGATTCCTGGAAAACTTACTAAAATTACAAACTAAGCTTTGTAGCTTGACTATTCAAGTCCTGTGCCTAAAAACTAAAATGTTACCCAAACTGGCTTCATATAACATTTTAAATACTGTAAGCCTATATTGCTTCAGAAAATCGATGCTATAGGAGAACAGAAGCAACAGCTAATACAGAGAGATATTTATATTTGATACCAAAACAAACACAGCAAAAACCTTGGCATTTTACAATTGTTTGAAATCAGCTACTTCTTTCCCTTCAAAGCAAACATATAGAATTTTCTGGTTTACCCTTAGGCATTTACACAATGATTGTTTAAGCCATGATGTGAAGAAAAGGTAGAAGCAGACTATGTCAGAGCTAGATCAGTCCCGGGGGATCAGCTGGTACTCCCCTCCCCCATCTGAAGTGGGGAAACTGAAGCACAGAGAGGGAAAGTGACCTGGGGGAGGCCATTGCTTTAGCTCAGGTCGAACGCCACCCTCTGACCTCATCGTGGAGCTTTCCCACCCACCACTTTCCCCCCACAAAGTCCTTTTCCACAGTGGGCTTATCAGACTTGAAAGACTGCCCAGGAATTTCTCTCTCTGGCAACATATATTATTTGTGTGGGTTACCTTTTATTAATGGACACTTCCCCCACATGTTTTTGCTATAACTAATTTTGTGTTTTATGATCAGGTCAGAATAGCTGCTTTGCCCATTTTAAGGAGGAAAATGGCTGGGTGAGCAGATGGGCCATCAGGCCTTATTAGGGTGAATCGTATTCTTGTCAAACCCTGCAAGAAAGCAGGGAAAGAACAATGGAGTACTGAAGAACTCTTTCATCACAAAGGGAGACAGTGCAGTGGCCCTTGCTTCCTTCCCTCTTGGAGTTGTCCCAGCCTCCTTCCGCTGGTGTTGGCTTATGTGAAGTTGATACACATGTGTCATTCATTCATCTAGAACACATTTATTAAGTACTGCTGATTAGACACCTTGCTAAACCATAGGTCTAAATGTTAAGGATATACTCCTGATAGCTCTCAGATCTCACGAAACTGGAAACAAATGGTATTTCAGGAACTAAAGCTGTAGGGATACGTTCTTAGCCGTAATTGTGAAGATAACCCTTCCACAAGCAGAGGGCTCTGCAGCCACATACAACACTGCCACCTTGTGGGAAGTGCTCCATACAGCCCTGCCAGGAAGCCTTGACCAAAGCTGCGGTAAAAATAATTGAACCTGCGCTTTTAAAATCTTCTTAACTAAAAACCCTTCACCTGAAACAACTCACATCATTGTTCTCAATGGTATTTTTGGTATGTTCCAAAGGAAGTAACTTTTTGGGGGAAAATCAGTGGCCTTTTTTTAGTTGGAAATTGAAGAAATGCATTAATCAAGAGCAAAAGGAAAATCAGCTGCCTTTGGATGGAGTCATAGGTATTCCTGGAATTTTCCTTGTGGAAATACTGAATTTTTGTCTATTTCTGAAGAACTTCCATGAAGACTCACAGAGACTCAAGTATTAAGCGTAATGTGTTGAAGCAGGTCAGAAGAACTTGTTTTCTATAACATGTTTCTCCCTCTCTCTTCCTCTCCTTCTCCCTCTCTTTCCCTTTTTCTCTCTCCTTCCCCTCTCACCCTGTCTGGAGCTTCTAACCAGTAGAAACAGAATAAAATGTGATTTCTATTAACCATAAGTTGTAAGACAGTGTTGATTCTAGAAAATGCAGGGTCTCTTTCTGAGGAAAGATTTAAAGCATAACTGTTCAATAACCAAAAACAAAACAACCCGAAACACCTGTTAAAGAGGTGAAACACTCAGCACCAAGCCTTCTACACCCCAGGTATTCAGTAAATATTAGCTATTATTAAAACATCAGTGTTAAAAAAACAAAGAAAAAATCAAAGTGGAATGAAACCATTGTTCATAGACAACAAGTTAGAAAGAAATTGTTAATATAGTGGTCAAAGTATCCAATTCTCTTTGGGAAATTTGAGGTAAATGGTAGTAAGAATTGAGGAGGCAGAAAATTTTCAGTGATACTTAGCCCTGACTGGACATTAGAATCATCTGGGGTTTGATTCTTTTAAATAATATATTGCTGTTTAAAATCCCAAGGCCTAGGCTACACCCAAGAGGAATTGAAAAAGAATCCATTGTAGGGACTCAGGCATCAGTTGTTTTTAATTCCCAGGTGATTCTCCAGAGATGGAGAATTACTGTTTTCAACCAAAGATTTTCAACTGGCTGAACATATTATCCCAAACAACTAAAAATTACCTGAACTAAAAGAACTAAAAACTAACCAAGTAGTTCTCAAGATGTGGTCCACACACCAGCAGCATCACTGTCACCTGGGGACCTGCTAGAAAATTCAAATTGTTGGGTACCATCCCAGACCTCCAAAATCAGAAACTGCCAGGGTGGAGCCCAACTCTCTCTCTCTCTCTCTCTCTAATCTATCTATTTTTATTGAGGAGTCTCGCCCTATCGCCCAGGCTGGAGTGCAGTAGTGCAATTTCGGCTCACTACAACCTTCGCCTCCCAGGTTCAAGCAATTCTCTTGCCTCAGCCTCTTCAGTAGCTGGTATTACAGGCGCCCGCCACCATGCCCAGTTAATTTTTGTATTTTTAGTAGAGACGGGGTTTCACCATGTTGGCCAGGCTGGTTTGCACTCCTGATCTCAGGTGATCCACCTGCCTCAGCCTCCCAAAGTGCTAGGATTACAGGTGTGAGTCATCGCACCTGGCCCAACAATCTATTCTAATAAGCCCTCCAAGTAGTTTCAATGCAGTTTATTTAAGAACACGGACCTACCCCAAATCAATTAGATTTACTCTAGGTGTAGGGTCTATGATTCCTTTTTAAAGCTCCACAGGTGATTTTTTTTTTAATGCAGTGAATATTGAGAACCACTGTTTTAGTTCTTTTCATACCAACTACAGTCTTGAAAGTACCTAGGAAAGTAGAAAAACAGGCGGGTTGGTCAGAGGATGGTGCTATAGAACTGTGGTGGAATGGAAGTAAATTGATAGATCTAGAGCCTATTTCGGCTAGGCTACAGGTTCGTATTCTGCCCCACATCTTTGTGTTTGCTTTTGGAACTGGGTAGTAAGTGAATTTTTTTTTTTTTTTTAAGTCACCAAATTCTAGCTGTGTGGCCCAGGAAAGCCATTTAACTTGATTTTAATGCCGAAGATTTTTAATCTGTAAAAGAAGGCTACTTTTGCAAGTCTAAAATCCTGTGGAATGCCTCCTAGCACAGTGGTTGAAGACATTGGTGTTATGTTATCTTTATGAGTCACATAATTGCGTCATCTGAATTAAGCTATCCTTGTCCTCTTACCCATTTTGACTGCTGAGTGAGAAGGCGCAGGAGAGGAGAAAGGAGGGGAGAGGAAGAGAAGGAAAGGACAAGGAAAGAAGTAAAACCTAGTGGAAGTGTAGCTGATCATTCCTGAAACACCTGTCGGGATACATTAAACTAAAGCCATTGAATCATTATTTTCATATATATCCCATTTGTGTTATGAAACAGTACTTTGTTTCTACCCTAAAAGCTGAAATGTGATGTTTAGCTGACTGCTTTCAAATTGGGATATCCATGGAAGCCCAGGTCTAGGAATGAACTGAAGTAATTTTTAAGATTGCTTTTAGTTTTCTTATTATTTTAACAGTGTATTTGAGCATGCAATACATTCACATATTTAAAGTAAGCAATTTGATAAGTTTTAATACATGATACAGCAGTGAAATCATCACCGCAGTGAAGATAGTAAACCTATCCCTCATCCCCAGGGTGTTCATGCCCGTTTGTGATCCCTACCCACCAACCCCCCACACAGCCTCACCTACCCCCCAGGCAACAATTTATGTCTGAGACTATAGGTTACTTTGCAATTTTTAGAATAAATGCAAAATCTATAAAACTGGAATCATAGAGTATATGCTTTTTTGTGTGTGAAGTCTTTCCCTCGGCATAACTTGAGAGTCATTCGTGTTGTTATGTTTATTCATCGATCATTCCAAGTAGCATCTCATACCTGTAATCCCAGCACTTTGGGAGGTGGAGGTGGTGGAAGGATCACCTCGACCCAGGTTTGAAACCAGCCTGGGCAACACAGTGAGACTTCTGTCTCCACAGAAAATTAGCTGGGCATGGTGACGCATGCCAGTAGTCCTAGCTACTTGAGAGGCTGAGGAAGGAGGACTGCTTGAGCCTGGGAGATCAAGGCTGCAGTGAGTCGTGTTTGTGCCACTGCACTCCAACCAGGGCAACTGAGCAAGGCTCTGCCTCAAAAATAATAATAATAATAATAATAATAATAATAATGCATTCCCTTTTATAGGAAGTAGTATTCCATTGTATGGATATATTACAATTTGTTTATATATTCACTCGTTGATAAATATTTGGGATGTTTCCAGTTTAGGGCTATTACAAATAAAACTCCAGTAGTCTCTTGGTGTACCTGGGGGATTGGTTCTATGACTGCCCAAGGGTACCAAAATTTTCTTCAAGCTCTGCAGTTTGTCTGTGGAACCTGCCTATAGAAAAAGTTAGGTTTTGCATCCTGTAAATACTGTATTTTTGATCTGCTTGGTTGAAAAAAATGCACATATAAGTGGACCCATGCAGTTCAAACCTAAGTTGATCAAAAGTCAGCTGGCACCATGAACGCTGGTGTACAAGTATTTGTATCAACATAGGCTTTCTTTTTCCTTGGGCAAATACCTAGTAGTGAAATGACTGAATAAAATGGCAAGTGTATGGTAACTTTGTAAGAAACTGTTTTGCCAAGCTGTGTGCCATTTTATATTTTACAGTCCTACCAGCAGTATGTGAGCTCCAGCTCCTCTATATTCTTGTCAAATACTTTCCATGGTCAGTTTTTTAACTTTAGCTGTTCTAAGAGATATGTAGTGATGTCTCATGATGGTTTTAATTTATTTCCTTAATGACAAATGATGTTGGACCTTTTTTGATGTGCCTATCTGCCGTTTCTATATCTTTTTTTGTGAAATGTCTGGTTAAATCTCTTACCTAGGATTTTTTTTTAATTGAGTTTATAAAGTGCTTTCTATATTCTTTAGCAGATACATTCTTTGCAATTTTTTTCCAGATGTCTTGACTTTTCATTTGTCTGATGGTGTCTTTCAAAGAGCCATTTTTAATTTTTGAATTTTAAAAGTTCTTATCAATTGTTCTTTTATGAATCATGCTTTTGGTTCATATCTAGGAAATCTTCGCCTAATCCAAAGTCATAAAGATTTTCTGCTATATTTTCTTCTAGAAGTTTTATTATTTTACTTTTTACGTTTAGGTCTATGAACCATTTTTAGTTGATCTTTTATCTGGTATGAGGTATGGACTGAAGTTTTATTTATTCGTACTTGGATGACCAATTGCTTTCAGCACCATTTGTTGAAAAGACTATATATTCTGAATTTCATTGCCTTTATGTATTTGTCAGTTGTCCATATGTTTGTAGGTCTATTTCTAGACTCTGTTGTATTCTGTATATCTATTTATCTTTCCAAAGGCCAGTACTACACTGTCTTGATTACTGTTGCTCAAATAAGGTTGTGATAGCCCTGCGATTTTTTTTTTTTTTTTTTTTTTTTTTTGAGACAGAGTCTCGCTCTGTTGCCCAGGCTGGAGTGCAGTGGCCGAATCTCAGCTCACTGCAAGCTCAGCCTCCCGGATTTACGCCATTCTCCTGCCTCAGCCTCCCGAGTAGCTGGGACTACAGGTGCCTGCCACCTCGCCCGGCTAGATTTTTGTATTTTTTAGTAGAGACGGGGTTTCACCGTGTTAGCCAGGATGGTCTCGATCTCCTGACCTCGTGATCCACCCGTCTCGGCCTCCCAAAGTGCTGGGATTACAGGCTTGAGCCACCGCGCCCGGCCAGCCCTGCAACTTTGTTCTCTTTTTTTTTTTAAGCTGTTTTGCTATTCTAGGTCCTTTGAATTTCATTAATTTTAGAATTGGCTTGTCAATGTGTACCAAAAAAACCTGCTAGACTTTATTGGAATTGCATTTTATCTATGGGTCAATTCAAGTATTCCAATTCATGAACAAGGTCTATCTCTACATTTATTCAAGTCATCTTTTATTTATCTCAGGAATGTTTTATAGTTTTCAGTATACAGGTCTTACACATCTTTTAACATATTTATCCTTAAGTATTTCATGTTTTGATACTATTGTAGATGGTATTTTTAATTTCAATTTTCAGTTGTTTATTGCCAAAATATAGAAATACAATTGGTCTTACATGTTGATCTTATATTTTGGAACTTTGCTCAATCTGCTTAGTGGTTCTAGTAGAATTTTTGTAGATTCCATCGGATTTTCTACATGGATAATCATGCTGTACAAAAATAAAGCTTTTCTTTGTCTTTTCTAATTTGGATATCTTTTATTTCTTTTTCTTTCCTTATATTATTTTCTTTTCTTTTCTTTTCTTTTTTTTTTTTTTGAGATAGAGTCTCGCACTGTCTCCAGGCTGGAGCGCAGTGGCATGATCTCAGCTCACTGCAACCTCCACCTCCTGGGTTCAAGTGATTCTCCTGCCTCAGCCTCCCAAGTAGCTGGGACTACAGGTGTGCACCACCATGCCCAGCTAATTTTTCTTTTTCTTTTTTTTGTATTTTTTTAGTAGATACGGGTTTCACCATGTTGGCCAGGATGGGCTTGCCTTATGTTCTTGCCTGGAAGTTCTTTACCAAGTTGAAGACATTTGTTTCTATTCCTAGTGTTAACTCTTAACATTTTTTAAAAAGATCAGGAATAGATATTGGATTTTAGCAAATGATTTTCTGCATCTACTGAGATAATCATTTTGTTTGTTTGTTTTACTTTGTTATATAATTTATTACATTTATTAATTTTCTAACATTATGCCAACCTTTCATTTTTAGGATAAAACCCACTTGGTAATGATATATCACCTTTTAAAACATCATTGGATTTTACTGGATAATTTTTTAAAATTTTGCAGCTATATTCTCCTTACAGCACTTAGAGCTTGCCGTTATTTTGTTTATTTTTCATGTTTTTCTTTTGAACAGAATGTAAGCTTCCTGAGTACAGGTACTGGCAATACAACATATGTTTTGTTTATTATTTTTATCCCCAACACCTAGCTCAGGGCTGGCACATAGCAGATGCCCAGTAAATATTTTGTTGTTGAAAGTAATGTCAAAAGATGATGCTTGAAAAGTCCTGGGCCATCATGAAGGGCCTCATGTGCCAAGCTAAGGAATTTGGAGTGTATCCTGGGGAACCTGGGGAGTGACCCAAGAATTTTGAGTAAGGAGTGACACTCTGGTGATGGGAAACAGATCAAAAGTGAGTTTGTCTGGTGACTGGGAGACCATTCTCCTAATTATCAAATAAATCCAGTAGAGAGAAGGCGAAGGCTTCAGCTAAAGCAGTGGTCATAGGATGGAGAAGAAAGAGCAATAAGTGCTATTTAGAAGGAAGGGTGGATACCACATGAGGGACTACACGTGAAGGGGTGGAGAGGAGGATGTTAATGAACTGTTGGTTAACTTGGAAACACAGGTGGAGGCGTGTGGGTGGGAAGTTGGGAGGACTTGGGTTGGAGGACTCTGGGGTAGCCAAGCAGAGAGTCCCAGAAGGCATCTGAGCATGTGGGTTTGGAGAGCTTGGCTCTGGAAGTATGGCTTAGGACCCTTCAGATATAGGTGGTCATTGAGGCAGGTAAGTGTTGATAATCCGTCTTCTATAGCACTCTGCACTTTCCTCTGCCCTGGTACTCACCACCCCTTATATTCCTGGCCACCTCCTCAGCTAGACTGTGGATGCTGTGAGGACAGAGGCCAAGAATCCTTAGCCTCACCCCTGTGTCTGATCACTAGTGAGGGCTCCGTAAATATTTGTTGAAGGATTTGAATTGTGCTTCTGCCATTTACTGATTTGGACTAGATGCATTGCTTAATCTATGAGCATTTCAGTTTTCTCATCTGTAAAATGAAGAAAATGTTCACTCCATAAGTTTGTCATAAGTATTAGATTAGATAAAGAACATTTGGTACCTCACTAAGTGTTAATTCCTTTCCATCTTATTGAATTGAATCTAAATAAGTCATTTAGAGAAAAGGAACTATACATGAAATCCTTTTTCTTTTTTTAAGATCTCTGTAAGGAAGATCTTGGGTCCCTATCGAGGCCTCATTTCTTCATGCTTTTAAAATTTCCTTTGATTATTATTTACTTTTCATTTGGGCTTAAGTGCTACACTTAAAATACCAAATGGGCAATTGTTCTTCTAGAGAGGTGAAATCTATTACTCTACTGTAGAGAGATGAAATCTATTATGAAAACTCTATATTGTAGTTGTTGGCCAAAGCAGTTAAACATAAATCTGATAAAGCCACAGGTTCATTTCACAGTTTTCTTTTTAATCATTACATTAAAATACTGAAAAATAAGTGTTCTCTTTAACATCTAATCTAGTAAGATTTAATATTAAAGACATATAATGGGGGCTTTAGTTTTGAAAATCTAGTTTGATTTGAATGCTAATTAGCCTGATTACTTGCCTGGCTTAGGAACTATATTTTAGTTATTTTCCAGGTTTCTATTTTATCCCCCTTTTTTAGTGAGTAGGTTTCCTATTCTAGTAATATTAAAGACTTTTGAGAAGGAATTTTAACTGGTCAGTAAGTTTGGTTAGAAAAATGCTATATGAGTGCTTTCTTTTAAATTGCTAAGGGCAGAGAATGAAAACTACCTGTATATGGGAGTGATATGATTTGGATCTGTGTCTGTACCAAATCTCATGTCAAATTGTAATCCCCATTGTTGGAGGTGGAGCCTGGCGGGAAGTGATTGGATCATGGGGGTGGTTTCTAATGAATGATTTAGCACCATCCCCCTTGGTACTGTCCTCACAAAAGTGAGTGAGTTCTCATGAGATCTAGTTGTTTAAAAGTATATAGCACCTCCCTCCTCTCTCTTGCTCCTGCTCCTGCCATGTAAGACATGCCAGCTCCCCCTTTGCCTTCCACCATGATTGTAAGTTCCCTGAGACCTCCCCAGAAGCCAAGCAGATGCCCACATCATGCTTCCTGTACAGTCTACAGAACTGTGAGCTAATTAAATCTATTTTCTTTATAAATTACCCAGTCTCAGGCATTTCTTTATAGCAGTGAGAGAACAAACTAATACAGAAAAATGGTACAGAGGAGTGGGATATTTCTATAAAGATATCTGAAAATGTGGAAGCAGCTTTGGAGCTGGGTAATGGGCAGAGGTTAGAAGGGTATGGAGGGCTCAGAAGAAGATAGGAAGATTAGGGAAGTTTTGAAATTCCCTAGAGATGTGTTGAATTGTTGTGACCTAAATGCTGATAGTGATATGGACAGAGATGGCCAACCTAAGGAGGTCTCAGATAGAAATGAAGAACTTATTGGGAATGGGAATAAAGGTCACTTTTGTTATGCCTTAGCAAAGAACATGGCTGCATTGTGCTCCTCCCCTAGGGAATCTGTGGATCTTAGAAACTGAGAATGATGATTTAGAGTATCTAGTGGAAGAAATTTCTAAGCGGCAAAGCGTTCAAGATGTGGCCTGGCTACTTCTGACAGCCAGTGCTTATATGTGTGAACAAAGAAATGATCTGAAGTTGGAACTTATATTTAAAGGGGAAGCAGAGTGTAAAAGTTTGGAAAATGTGCAACCTTTTCTACCATGTGGTAGAAAAGAAAAGCCCATTTTGTGGGGAGGGATTCAAGCAGGCTGCAGACATTTGCATAAATAAAAAGGAGCCAAGTGCTGATAACCAAAACACTGGGGAAAAAAGTCTCGAAGGCATGTCAGAGACTTTCACAGCAACCCCTATCATCATAGGCCCAGAGGCCTAGGAGGAATGAATGTTTTGTGGGCCAGGCCAAGGGCCCCACTCCCCTGCATGGCATTGGGACACTGCTCCCTGCATCCCAGCTGCTCCAGCTCTAGCTGTGACTCAAATGGGCCCTAGTAAAGCTTGGGCTGCTGCTCTAGAGGGTGCAAGCCATAAACCTTGGCAGCTTCCACATGATATTAAGCCTGTGGGTGCACAGAGTGCACGAGTTGAGGCTTGGGAGCCTCCACCTAAATTTCAGAGGATGTATGGAAATGCCTGGATGTCCAAGTAGAAGCCTGCTGCAAGGGTGGAGCCCTCATGGAGAATGTCTACCTAAGACAGTGTGGAGGGGAAATGTGGGGTTGGAGCCCCCACATACAGTCCCCACTGGGGCACTGCCTAGTGGAGCTGTGAGAATAGAGCCACCATCATCTAGACCCTAGAATAGTAGATCCACCAGCAGCTTGCACCCTCAGCCTGCCAAAGCTGCAGACATTCAACACCAGCCCATGAGAGCAGCTGCAGGGGCTGAACCCTGCAAAGCCACAGAAGCATAACTGCCCAAAGCTTTTGGGCACACCAGTGTGCCCTGGGTGTATGATATAGAGTAAAAGGAGATTATTTTGGAGCCTTAAGATTTAATGACTACCTTGGTGGGTTTCCAACTTCTGTGGGGCTTATAGCTTCTTTCTTTTGGCCGATGTTTCCTTTTTGGAATGGGAATGTTTACCTAGTGCTTGTATCCCCATTGTGTCTTAGAGGTAACTAACTTGTTTTTTATTTTACAGGCTTATAGGCAGAAGGGGCTAGCCTTGTCTCAGATAAGACTTTGGGCTTCGGACTTTTGAGTTAATGCTGAAATGAGCTAAGACTTTGGGGAACTCTGGGAAGGCATGATTATAGTTTGCAACATGAGAAGGATGTGAGATTTTGGGGTTAGAGGTGTAATGATATGGTTTGTATCTGTTTCCCCACCAAATCTCATGTTGAATTGTAATCCCCAATGTTGGAGGTGGGGCCTGATGAGAGGTGATTGGATCATGGGAGGAAATTTCTCATGACTGGTTTAGCACAGTCCCCCTTGGTACTGGCCTCGCAATAGTGAGTTCTCATGAGATCTGGTCACATAAAAGTGAGTAACATCTTTCTGCACTCTATCTCTTGCTCCTTCTCCGGCCATGTGAAGTACTGCTCCCCCTTTGCCTTCCACCATGATTCTAACTTTGCTTGCTAAGGCCTCCCCAGAAGCCAAGCAGATGCCAGCATCATGCTTCCTGTACAGCCTGCAGAACTATGAGCTAATTAAATCTCTTTTCTTTATATATTACCCAGTCTCAGGTATTTCTTTATAGCAATGCAAGAGCAGACTGATACAGGGAATATTCACTTTCCAGCCAATAATAACCAACTTTAGTTGCTAAACTAATAATTTAATGTTTTGCTATCAAGGAGATGTTGAAATTGTGGTTACTGTGAACTTATGTGGAATGTTAAGAAGTTCTGAATAGTGGAAAAGGAACCAAGAGTCGAGAAGCCTGGGTTTGAGGTGTGGTGCTAACTCACTTTGTCACTGCTGGCAAGACCCATAATTTTGTAGGGCTTTAGTTTTCTCATATGGAAAATGAGTTTGGACTAAGTTTTCTGCTTGCTTTAAGACTCCTGTGATTCTAATTCTGTAAATATGAAATGAATAATGCTGTAATTTGTCTATTATGGGAGTTGGGGATGTTAAGTGAATTCATTCCCCCAAATGAATGAATCCAGTTTATGGCTTTATTATAAGTTTCCTGAGGCATATACAGTGGCACAGGTGCACAGGGTACTGCACAACTGAGTAAAGAAAGTTCAGATTGACATAGACTGTAGGTGAGTGATGGCCACAGGCTTTGGAATGGGATTCCCACCTGGATTGCTTTAAATGATGATCCAAAACCCATTCTAAATGAGAAGCTTTTCAGGAAAGTATTGAGGGATAGTGGCGCAGCCTGTCATCTGGATTTCCATCTTCACTCTGCCACTTACCGTAGCTGATGACCAGAGTCTCTGCAGCCCTTCCACGCCTATAAGACACAGGAGACTGATTCCACAACCAGTGCTGTGCCTAATTTTGAGGGAAGCGTTACTGGGACAGAGGATGTTACACTGATTCCCTTATGTCTCTAGAACTTTCTATGAAGGTATAAAAATCATAAAAGTTTTATACATTTAAAACAAAGAATAACATGTGGAGGCAGAAATTCAAACAAACAGAAGCTATGATAGAGGTATGGACAGTGGGGGCCCAAGGAAGAACATGACCCAATTCTCCCTGGGGTGGCAGAGTAGGGCTGGGGACAGCATTCCATCATCACCGATTGTATAGAGAAGTTGCTTGAGTTGAGTTTTGAAAGATGAGTAGATTTTGATAGATACAAAATCAATAAAAAAATTGATGACTTCTTTGGATTTTCTGATGGGTTTTTGGCTCCATATAGATGGAAAAGAAAAGGTCCAAGACTGTATTTTCATAATCTCTCCCAGTGTCTTATAGCCCACTACCCTGACTCTCCATATCAGACCCTGCCTACCATGCTGCTGTCAAATTTGACTTTAACTACATATCTGAGAGCTCTCCATTGCCCTAAGAATCACAACCAAAAATATACTGATTTTCTTTCATTTACATGTGCTTTTAGGTAATATGGTTCTTATAATAGTGCTAATGAGAGATGAGTAATTATATTTCACTTAAAATCTACTTAATGTTTTTATATAGGTAGATATTATATTTAGTATGTATTACAGGTGGCTGTTTTAATGACTCATATTGCTATTTAAAATTAATAAATTTTAAAAACACAAGCCAAGACTATTTTTAGGTTATAGTCTCAGTGCTCCGGAAATTTATACATTTTTCAAAGATATTAATAGCTATTTATATAGTTAATTTGGCAATGACTTATTAAAGAAATATATTTCTGTTCTTGGGTCATCCTGAAAGCACCAATTTTAATTACAGCATTAACCTTCAGACACATTTTCATCTCATTTATAATTAATAATTATATAGTACAGTAAAATATATAATCTTGGGAGCAAAGCCAAGTAAAATGAAAATGAAATGCTATCACTTGACTTAAAATCTTCCTAAGTCAGGAGCCTTGTTGGTTTGAGACAGGGGAATTGTGCCAATGGGCAGGTGCAGCCTCCTGCCTGTACTTATAGCACTTATTGAAAGTGTTCCAGCTGGGTGAGGTGGCTCACACCTGTAATCCCAGCACTTTGGGAGGTTGAGGTAAGCAGATTATCTGAGGTCAGGAATTCAAGACCAGCCTGGCCAACATGGCAAAACCCCATCTTTACCCAAAATACAAAAATTAGCAAGGCATGGTGGTGTGTGCCTGGTCCCAGCTACTCAGGAGGCCGAGGCAGGAGAGTTGCTTGAACCCAGGAGATGGAGGTTGCAGTGAGCCAAGATTGTAACCACTGCACTCCAACCTGGATGACAGAGAGAGATTCCATCTCAAAAAAAAAAAAAAAGAAAAAGAAAAAGGAAAAAGAAAATAAGTGTTCCTTACTTTCAGTGAGATTTTTGTTGTTGTTTTTGTTAGACTATGTTTTATTTCATGTCTGAGGATGAAATTACTGAAAAGACCCAATTCCTAATTTAGGGATATACAAATGCAGATATCAAATTGCATTAGTATTAACATTCAGAATGTTTTCAGATACTTTTACATAGTACACAAATATTATTTTGTAATAAATGTCATTCAAAATAGGTTCTGGTCACCTAAAAGAAATTTAAAAGAAACATTCTTTATTTACAGTATTTATATCATCTGTGTTTTCTAATGATAGACTCCAGGTACGGGCATTTAAAAAAAATATGGATAAAATCTAAAGGTGCAGGTTTATCTTGTCATGTAACTAAGCCTCAGTTTAGTCTTTCATAAACTGGGGATTAAAACATCCATCTTAAAGGGTTGTCATGAGGATTAAATGAGCTCGTGAATGTGAAGCCATCATTTTAGTATGTGACACATAGCAAGGGCATAAGAAATTGTAAATCTTACTTATTAATATTTTATTATTTTTTAAACTGAATTTACTACTATAATTTTTTTTCTAGAGAAAGTTTTTGCCCACTCACCCCCAACCTTTCCTGTTTCCCTCATGGTTAGCTAACACCTGATGTTCCTTCTCAGCCTTTGATAAAATGTGAATTTGACAAAGGTAGAGTTAGTCTCCCCTTCCAGCACATCTCATCCCTGGCCTAGCTCTGCCCCAATAGCTCTCAGCCAGCACCCCCAGCTGGCCATGGCCAGCTTCCACCACATCCCCTCAGATGTAGCAGATATTGATTTAAGTGGCTCCGTTAAGGCTGTTCAGAGTAGGCAAAACGAACAGGGCTAGGCCTCCTGAGATCTTGGTTCTTAACCAGTTTGTTGATTGCCTGTCTTTGACTGAGTTAACGCACTGCTTTTAGACTCCAAACCCAGCATCTGTGGGGTGTTTCTGTGTAGATCAAATTATAATATAAATACAGACACTTTTGGGAAAGGCTGTACAGACAGTAGTTGTTATGAAACCTATTCATCTTTCAAAACTCAGCTCAAAGAATGCTGCCCTGATCCCCACTCTCCCATCCCAGGCGGAACTGGGTCATTTTCTTCCTTGGGCCCCCACTGTCCATACCTCTATTGAGGCTTCTATTTGTTTGCATTTCTGCCTCCACATATTAGATATTCTTTGTTTTAGATTTATAAAAATTTTGTGATTTTTATACCCTAGAACACACAGAACCAACCATGACTCATATTTCAAAATTTGTATTGCTAATTGATATGCTATTATGTGTCATGTTCTGCTATGTTTCCAATAATCTCAAATTGTTCTTTTTTTCTGTTAAAACATTGAGGAAAAACATTTTCCTGTTAAAACGTTGTTTCCTGTTAATACATTGAGGAGATGTAATAATTTCAGGACTGGGCCCAAGATCATGTTCTCTGAAGCTCTGAACACCCCCTGCCTAACACAGTATCTAATATTCAGCAGGAGCTTAAGAACAGTTGAATAAATAATTGAAAGAAAATTATTGAATAGGAGACTCAGGAAGATTAAGAACCTTCAAGCTTGTAAATGTATCTCTAATGGTAAAGATTCAGATTCTATGACAGTAGGTGAGGAAATAATTTCAGATCTGCTGGCATTCCATAAATCACACCGTATAACGCGTTTGGTCACTGACTCTTGTTGAAGTGCTTCTCCACACAATAAGGCATAAAACTTTTTCAGTATAGTTATTGATTCCAATGGAGACAAGAACTCTAAAAAGCATCCTTTGTCATCATTATTCTATGATTGCAAGTCTCCTTTCTAAAAGATAGCAAAAAACAAAACAAAACAAAAAAACTGTTGCTGTTATAGAATTATTTCTTAGATATACAGTCATCCCTCTGTGTATGTGGGGGATTGGTTCCAGAACCCCCACATATACCAAAATCTGGGTTTTCTCAAGAACCACCAACCCATATATACAAAAAGTCATCCCCTCCATATGCATGGGTTTCAAAACCCACGAATACTGTATTTTCTATTTGTGTTTAGTTGAAAAAAATTCCACGTATAAGTGGACCTCTGCAGCTTAAAGTGGTATCGTTCAAGGACCAACTCTGCATGTTTTAACTATAGTGAACTTTGGTTTGTTATGACTTGTTATCATGAATTTATCCTATATATGAATTCAAATGAATGAAGCTCTTCCTGTGACTCCCCGCCCCCGTTTGCCCTATATTAAATAACACGAGTTCCAATCTTCTTTAAATTTTCATGATCTGGCTTCATAATAAAGCTTTATAGTTGGTTCTCACCGTTTGTATCACCCTGGGGAAGGAGAGAGAATTGGATGTTCATTTTGCACATTATTTTAACCTCAGCTAATGGAAGCTTTCTCTAACTTCCTGTGTAGGTCAGCAATTTAAAGTTGGATTATCCACAGAAATCATATTTCATTGTGGATTCATCCTAGAGGCTCTAAACTGGGAAAGGAATAGACTGGGTGGGGGGTCTCAGTGAGGGTGTGTGAGGACCCCTGCTGCTGCTTCTCTGGAGGTTAAGGGGATTTATTACACTCAGTCCTAAATGTTTCAAGTGCAGAAAGAACTGTATAAGTCCTAAATGTTAGTGGTGGAGGACATCTTAGGCATGAAATATTCTTTCTTATTGCCAATGAAGAAATTGAAGTTTTTGGTTGTTTCCTTTCTTTGCTTTCAGAGAGTAGTCTGTCTGTGGGAGCTGTTTCGAGAATCTTGTTTTCCACATTGTGATCTCTGATTAAATCTCATTCACTGTAGACATGATTTATATATCACAAATTTCCTTTCCCTCACATAAGAGATGCTTGTATAGGCAGAGTATGCAGAAGTCTCACACTAACCTCCCACGGATGTCAGCCCTCCCTCCAGGGCGCTCGCTCTCAGTGCTCTCTCTTCACCTCTGACTAGTTTATCACACTTATCATGTGTCTCCTGGCATTTGGTTGAGTCGAATTCTATCTCCCTTATTAGCTAAGTGTCTCGGCTGACGAGTCATTGCTCACTTGTGCATCCTACTCACAGGTAAGCTGTATTAAGGTGTACTACCAGTAAGTGTGAAGTCTTCCAGTTTGCCTGATTCCTACTTTTTTTTTTAATACATAAAAATGAATTCAAGGTTATCCCTATAACAATGTCACTCTCATTCCCTTATATTGATTGCTTTGGGAATGACCCTGAGTGTGTCCATGGGAATGTATTAGGAATAGGAATGTCATCTGTCATGTGTTGCATGGAAGAAGTAAAAAAAAAAAAAGGTTGAAAAGCACAGTGTTAGAGAATAAACTCTTGGATAAAAATGTCTGTGTCTAACTCATTTTGTTACCCACACAGGGCCTAGCACTAGGCCTCACACTATGCCTCACACATAGTAGGGACTCAATAAATGTTTTGAGAATGAACTAATGAATGCAACCCAATAGGTAAATACATTCCAGAGACATTATTCTGAAGAAGCAAAAAGAAAATACCACATTTTGGGGTTGTTTTAGCATCATGTTTCAAAAAAGTGAATTTTCTTCTTGTAAAAGACTTTCTATAGGTAGAAATTGAGTTGCACGTTGCTTACTGACAGCCCGTACCACTGTCCAGACCCATTAGACACAAGGGTCACTTTCATAATCCACCATTGCAACATGCCTGATGTTTTTCCGCCTAGGTGGTTCTGGTAAATTGTCATCACAAGTTATTACCCTTAAGTCTAACATATTCTGAAGGAATAGGTGGCTGATACTGTCATTTGAGGACTAAGAAATATTTGTCTAGACATTTGATCCAATCTGTATTTTTATTTAATGTGTAATTGGCGAGAAAATAGCAAAGACAAATTTAAATGCTTGCATCTCTAACCTTGTCACAGTGTCTGAGCATTCATTCATCATCATTATCTTGGATTCCTGCAGCCAGCAGACTTCATAGGAAAGCAAGCACTGAAACAGATTAAAGCCAAGGGGCTGAAACGAAGACTGGTCTGCCTCACCTTGGCAACGGATGATGTTGATCCAGAGGGAAATGAAAGCATCTGGTACAATGGCAAGGTGAGTGCTGAGGACCTCACTGCCAGGGGCTGTGGCATCTTCTGCAACAGAAACTCCCCTTGTTCCTATTTTCTCTTAAACCCTTTTGCTATTAATTATTTATTGGAGGGATGACACACTTTTGATTTCTGAGCTGACATTCAACAGACAGAACACAGTTAACTGAAAGGAAAATGAAATGTTGCTCATTTTTGAAAACATAAAATTCTATATATTTTGTTTAAAGAAAACAAACCCAAAGACTTGAAATACATTGGACAATGAGGAGGGTATGATTTAGAGGGTAAATGATCTATTTGCTCATCACATCCATGTCTGTAAATGCAAAAGATGGGTTTTATAAAAAATTTGGCATTCTGATTTAACTTTTTATGGATCTTTCAGAAGGAGGCAATTAGCATATTAACAGGGAAAAAATCCAAATGAAAACATCTATGACAATAGAGGATAGAACCTTAGAAAGTAAAGCAAAAAGTGGAAACCATTTGGTTCTTCAGGAAGAGTAAAATCACCTTCTCATTTTGGAATGTTACTTTTCATTCTTTCTATTTGTATTCAGTAAAACCAGGGTAAGTCAGATAACATATCAATGGGACTTTGTTTTCTCCAGTTTTTCTCCCAAGCTTTCTGCATTCAGTTACTTTCTCCATTTTTTTATTACTATTTGTAAAACCCAATTTTGTTGAAACTGAGTGTGGGTGTATTTTTTCTGGTGTTAGCAGGCACGTGTGGGACACCCAGCTTAGACCACGGGGTGGGAATAGAGCCTTCAAAGCTCATCCAAACAACTGTTCCACAATGAACAGGGTCAGCTTGGTCATTACCCAAGACTTAGAGCTTCTGTGCCTGGGTTTTTTTCTTATTCACTGCAGCCTACTTGATATTTGTTTCCATTTTCTCTATCTCATCAGTAACACAAAGAGTGCTAGAAGTGGAGAAAGCCAGTAGTGTCAAATCACAGCCTTTGGGGCTAAAGCATGGGTCAATTTAACACAGAACTAACAACTACTGAGTTCTTACTGTATACCAGATATTTTTCATGTGCTCTCCCATTTAACTTTACAGCACGCCTGTCAGATATGTATGATCATTTCCATATTAAAGATGAGGCTTTGAGGGGCTCAGAAGTAACTTGCTTGAGGTTACATGGCTAGTGATTGATAGAACCGATCTCCAACTGAGGTCTAGTTTTCAGCTTTGAATTTCTGGTCCTTTCTTCTAAGACATAAAAGAGATCAATTTGATCAATTTGATCATGCAGCGGCATGATCTCGACTCACTGCAACCTCCGCTTCCCGGGTTCAAGTGATTCTCCTGCCTCAGCCTCCCAAGTAGCTGGGATTACAGGTGCATGCTCGGCTAATTTTTGTATTTTTAGTAGAGATAGGTTTTCTCCATGTTGGCCAGGCTGGTCTTGATCACCAGCCAGGTCATACATCCACCTTGGTCTCCCAAAGTGCTGGGATTACAGGCATGAGCCACTGCCTCCGGCCTTAAGAATTTAATTCTATACCCACATTCTTGTGCATCTGAGTATCAGGTGGATGTTATTAGAGTCTGTGAAGCCAACTGACTTTTCTCAGATCTCAAGTGCTTTCACCTGTCTGTAAGCCTGGATGGGCCGACCTCTACTTCCTTCTTAAATTGGGCTGAGTTTGCTCTTCTGTTTGAACCGTTCCTACCTTTCTCCCTGTCTCTTCTTTCTCTTTCTGTTCTGTATCTCTGGTTCAGCCCTCTTTTCTTTTCTTTTCTTTTTTTTTTCACTTTGTAAAATATAGTTTACTTCAAAATATGATCCTGAAGATTCCATCAGGCAGTGTTTAAGGGATGACTATAAAGTTTTAGCCCTTAACAGAGTATACTCAACTGGGTACTGTCTTTCAAAGCAGTCCCTGTCAATGTTTGTCCATTGATTCCATAGCAGCTCCCACTGCCCACCCTGCTTGAGAAGCCTGTTTGAGAGTTGCCTAGAGTCTATAGCACTCAACTGAAGGCCCTCCATGAGAACAACTCTTCTTTCTCTCTTCCACATAGATACTTTTGCATCAGCCCAAAGCTATTTGGACACAAGTGTGGTGAACACAGGAAGAAAAAAACAAATGAAGCAACAAAAACAAAAAGCAGGCAGTGCTGCATTAGACTGAAAGTGAAAGCTGGAAACTCTAAGCACCTATGAACCGCCAGGGCAGTGCTGGTTGCTTTCATCCACATGGTGTCCTTTGGTGTTCTGATGCTTGTGAGGCAGTATCCCTATTGACAATGACCCTAGCTTGGAGGGCTGAGAATTGCTGAAAGTGATGCTGTTTATAAATGGTAGAGTCAGGACCCACACATGGGTGTGGTCTGCCTGCAAAGTACATGTGGAATTCAGAGATGGGATTACCATCCCCGCTATAAAGGGCAATATGATCTGTGGCCAAGAGGGTTGTACAGGGTACTTAGTTACACAGATCACACTGATTCCCTTCCCCTCTTTCTATTTTCTATGCAAGTATATAATCTATTTGTCTATATGTCTGTCTACCTTGGTAGATTGGGCTCCTTGAAGAAGGGATTACATTTTCTTCATCTCCATATCCCCAGTAACTTGCCAATGCCCAGTATACACCAGGGACTCAGTCGCTGTTTGTCTTATTTTCTTGTTCACTCTACTCTGACTTAGGACATGTCACTTTCTCCTCTTGACCTTCACATTCAGATGTGTTAATAGAAGTGGATAAAGACCACTCTAGCTTTAAAACACCCTCCAATATAGAGAGAACTCTGAAACCAGAAGCAGAAGCTGAGGAATGGTGAATAGAGCATTTTCCTTCACACAGTGGGCATTAGGGTGCTATCCTGTCCCTTGAATGCCTCTGCAGAATTTGACCCTAGTTTTTCAAACTGGACTCAAGAATGATCTTAGTGTTGGTGGTTTTGTGGTTTTCCTCGAGACTTTGTTATTGACAGAACAGCTTCTGGAAATCTTTTTCACCGGGAGTATGGGGGCTTCTTTGACCAAATCGTGCGCGTGCAGGCTCCATGTGCTGGGTAGCGGCTGTCCGGCCACAGCCTGTCGGTTGCATCCTGCTCCTCTACAGAGGTTTCTGCCGCGGAACTGCATTCTCACGCTCCTTCCTGCTCTTTCCAAGAAGCCAGGCGCGGCCGGCCAGCATCCCGCTCCCCCGGACCCCGCAGTCAGTGTGGGCAGCAAGCCCAGAGCGGGTCGAGCCCACCGTGGCGTTAGAAAGGCTGCGTCCCGACGAGCAGAGTGATTCGGCCTTCGGCTCACCCTCAAAGCTCCATCTTATCGCCGCTTCCCTCAGGAGCAGGCGAGCTCTTCCCCAGGACCTGCTTCGCGGCTTCCCCTCGCCGGAGTACCGCCGGGCGGCGGCGGCCTCTCTGGTCCTGCGGGGAACAGGGCGCAGGGAGGGGAGCGGCGGCCGACGGGCCTGAGGCGGGCGAGCGGCCTGTGGCCTCCAGGCGCGGCCTGCTCCGGCTCAGGCGCCCCCTGGATCCCGCCCCGGCCCGACTCCCGGCCTCCGCCTCCGCCGCGGCCGCCTCCGGGAGCCCCCCAGCCCTCTTTTCTTAATACATATTCTTCCCCATTTCATATTTGCCCACAATTCACATGATTTCTACTTATAACCAGCTCTGCCATTAATTAACTATTTGACCTGATCCTGAGCTGATCTCTGGGCCTCAGTTTTCTCATCTGTAAAATGAAGCCATTGGATGAGATAATGTCTTCTTGTCATTACATTTCCTCCCACCTCATCTTTCCTTTGTTTTTTATTTTTCACTCTATTCCCAGTCAGTTTTCTCAGTACTTCTTAATACAGACTACACTTAACCCTTCCACCAACCTTCTGTTTTACTCAGCATGGAATGAAAGAGATATTATGCTATATTTTTCTGTATTCCCACGTCATCCACAGTCAACTGATTTTAGCCACCTTAAATATGATAATGCCAAAATTAGTTTTAAAACCCTGAAAACCCAAGCTCCAATCTAAAGTTTTTTTCATTTGCCCTATGCATATACTGCATTTACATGCTATATTGTTCACCTTTCCTTGCCATCTGCTTATAAATCTGCTAATCCAATTATAGGATTCTAGCTCTTGGATTTCCTAATATGAGTTTGCCTGCTCTTTGATGCTTAGTAAGGTCATCATTTTAACATGCAGATGGTCTTCTTTTTTGATCCTTTTTCAGAGGCCCTTCTTGGATCGTCTTTACTCTGGACTGCTTTGAAATAATTTTTGCTTTTTATTTTCAGACTTTGTCTTGACTTGTGTTGCTTTTAGTATTTGATGCTTGCAAGCATTTCCAGTGCTAGAGATAGGGTACAAATGTATTTGTTTATTGACTTTTTTTTTTTTTTTTTTTTTTTAGTGTCTACTATATGCCAGCGATATTCTAGGCACTGGGGATACAGCAGTGAACAAAACACAAGAATCTCTGACCTCATGGAGTTTACATTCCAGAGGAGGGAGAGATGGACAGTGGACAAAATAAATAAAGTATATTGCATGTCAGATGGTCTTTAGTGCCTTGGGGAAAGGTCAGGTCCAACTGAGAGCAGGGCAGTGCTGGAGAAAGGGATTCTAACCTTAAATGAGGTTTAATTTTTTTTAAAATCAAGGCATAAAGATGGTCATGAGAAAGGCTTTCTTTGTATTGGGTGACTCAGTTTTAAAAGATGCTTATCTTGGAAGGAAGTTTTGAAAAAGAGGTTTGTGGAGAGGTTTGGAGAGCTTAGAAGATTTTTAAAATTATTATTTGTAAATTAAAACACACAGGGACAGTCAAAGAAAAACACGATAGAGCATCAAACTTAAATTATGTTAACTTCCTTCAAAGGCCATTTGCCATGTTACCTTCTGGAAGTCAGATAGAGACTTCTCATAATTTGAGAGAGAAATGAGAAAAGGCTAAAAATAGATGAGAATTATTCACATTGGTAAAAAGAAGGTCAATGTTTGTTTTAACAAAGAATGAGAATTTGTCAGGCAGAGGGTGGGGACCGATTGTTCTCACAGTTCACTGAACTAAAAGATGGAATGGATCTAATTGAACCTGGAAGATTTTAGGCAAAACTGTTTAAAATTTATGCAAGGGAAAACATTTCCCTGGAGATTTAGTAATAAGGTAAAAGGAAAGGCCAGACTTCTGAAATACCCTGGGCTTCTAACCCCTGGATTAGCGAGAAATTCAAGTAGAAATGAAAGTAAATTCTAGCAGAAGCAAAGCAAACTTTAAAAATAGCACTCGTAAATAAGGACTCTCTTTTTTTAGTTTACTAATGCAGAATGGCTGCAAGACGAATCACTGCTGGGATGTTAGGAGATGAGAAGGGCTGAGGAAACGGTGCATGTAGTCTCCTAAGAGTGATTGTGGGCTTTTGACCCAGTGAGTCAGGGGATCACAGCCTGAGACCAGAGCAGGTCTCTTCCTGTTTTCTGAAGATGCTCAAGCAAACCAGGTTAACTCTCCTAGGGCTCCAAACCCAAATCTCTCTCTTACAGGTGGGGAAATGAAACCAAGGTTACCAAGAAAGTCTTTCAAAAAGCAATGATTAAGCCAGGCATGATAGCTCATGCCTGTAATCCCAGCACTTTGGGAGGCCAAGGCAGGCTGATCACTTGAGTTCAGGAGTTTGAGACCAGCCTGGCCAACATGGTGAAACCCCATCTCTACTAAAAATATAAAAATTAGCTGGGTATGGTGGTACATACCTGTAGTCCCAGCTACTCAGGAAGCTGAGGCAGGAGAATCACTTGAACCCGGGAGGCGGAAGTTGCAGAGAGCCAAGATTGCACCTCTGCACTCCAGCTGGGGCAACAGAGCAAGACTCCATCTCAAAAAACAAAAACAAAAGCAATTATTGGGTGCAGCCACAGAGCTGCTCCCAGGGCCACATGGCTGAGGGGGACGCAGGGGTGACCAAAGGCAGGATGAAGAAAGTGAAGTAATGGTAGCCATTGATGGCGAGGAATGGTGTGTCATTGATGACTGTGCCAAAATATTTTGTGTTAGAATTAGTGACGATATAGATGACCCCAAATGGACACTTTGCTTGCAAGTGATGCTACCAAATGAGTACCCAGGTACAGCTCCGCCTCTCTATCAGTTGAATGCTCATTGGCTTAAAGGGCAAGAACTTGTGCATTTATTGAATAACCTTGAGGAAATACATATGTGGCCACCCCATTTGATTCAGAGAGAGTACCTGCTTTGTGTCCCTGGGATCCAGGCTATGTTTCTTTTCCTCCCAAAATATTTAATGAGAAAATGACAGAATATTGGTGAAAGTATTCTTTACCTGTGAGTGGAGAAAATAAGAGATGTTCCAATACAAAATCTCAGATGACAGAATCACGCCCAGATGTAAAGAAAGAAACTGAAGAGGAAGATGTTGAATGTGAAGATGATCTCATTTTTGCATGTCAGCTGGAAAGCTCGGTAAAAGCACTGGATTTTGATATCAGTGAAAATCAAAGAGAAATAGAATTCTCTCCGATTGATCACGGCATGTCTGTTACAGACCAAATAAGTACTTTTCAGGCAGACTTGTCTCCATTAGTTTGTCCCAAACAGGTGAAAATGGTTCTTTCCAACTTGTATGAGAATAAGAAAATAGCTAGTACCACCCACAGCATCTATGCCTGCAGAATATATTGTGAGGATAAAGAGACCTTCTTACAGGATTGTGAGGATGATGGGGAAACAGCAGCTGGTGGACATCTTCTTCATCTCATGGAGATTTTAAATGTGAGGAATATCTTGGTGGTGGTATCACGCTGGTATGGAGGCATTCTGTAGGACCAGATCACTTTAAACATAACTGTGCCAGAAACATACAAGTGGAGAAGAACAACACACATTCACCTGAAAATCATCTAAGGCTTTGGAAAAAAACCAAAAAATGTTCATCACTGAGTAATGGATTAAGTGAAAATCCAGGAGTTTCCACCTGCAGTTACGGGCTGAGGTGACAATTCTTCCAACGTATTTGTTAGCATAAATATTATGCCTCAATTTCTGTTGCAAATTGGTGATTGTGAAATTTCCAAAAGTGATTTTCTTGTCTCTGTTTCTTTGTTTAATTCTTATAATATAAAGCAATAAATATGGAGAGTCAGTTGTCTTCTTCCACACCAGGAAAAAAAAAAAAACAGCAATGATTGAAACTCTAACCTCTCTGACCCTTATCCCTGCCTGTATCACTGAACTATGATCTAAAGGAGAACAGCAATTTTAAAGCATGTGTTATAACTTGGCAGTTAACAATCAGCCAGAGAGAAACTTTTACTAATGAATGTATTCACATTTTTTTTTCAATCAACCAGTTTTCACAGTAAGTTTAGAAATCATATGGAGAGCTTCTGATTTGGGGTTTCAAAGAGAATTAAAAACTGGGACTACAGAGATAGGAGTCTGCAATTAAAGTCATGAATGTGTTAGCATCTAAAATACTAGAAGTGCTATAGTAAGATTGTTGATTGTAGCGTGCTCTTTGCTGAGGCAGCTGAATGATCACCAGGCTCATTCCCATCCGTGAATGTCTTGAGCTCCAGCTATAAGCAGTCCACTGTGCCAGACGGTAAGACTTTAAGGATTAGTGCAATGTAGTGTGGCCAGGAGAAGCCATTTTGAGCAGGGCTATGTATCGTGTTTTACTTTTGTTGTCTTCCTTTTCTTTTTGTTCCATGTAATGTTTTGACGACAGTTTTCTGTATTTTCTGCTTTTCCTTCTTTTTCTTTCTTTCTTTTAGACCTGATTTCCAATAACCTTCTTATCTTTTAATCAAACTTGTTATATAGACTTTTTTTTTGAGACAGTCTCACTCTGTCATCCAGGCTGGAGTGCAGTGGTCAGATCTCGGCTCACTGCAATCTCCGCCTCTCAGGTTCAAGCAATTCTCATGCTTCAGCATTCTGAGTAGCCGAGAGTGTAGGTGCCTGCCACCACACCCAGCTAATTTTTGTATTTTTAGTAGAGACAAGGTTTCACCATTTTGGCCAGGCTGGTCTTGAACTCCTGACCTAAAATGATCCGCCTGCCTTGGCGTCCCCAAGTGCTGGGATTACAGGCACGAGCCACCACTCCTGGTCTAAACTAAGTATTACTGTTTTAAAAATGAGAAATTTCAGAGTAATACAGATGTGTACCTTGAGAGTTACTTTTCATAATTTGTAAGCTTTCATTCATCTTCTCAAAATGTGAAGTTTTCCTCCTGTGTCCCTGGTGTTGTGCCCCCAGACAGCATTTCAGAAAACTTCCATTTTGTAAGTTGAATCTGTATTTCAGGTTTTTTTTTCACCCAGAGATGAGGAGCACAGAGCTGTGACCGAGACACTGAGGACTGTTGGGTCTTGTTTTCCAGGTGGTTGGCAACACGACATCTGGAAGCTATAGCTACAGCATCCAGAAGAGTCTGGCGTTCGCATATGTCCCTGTGGAACTAAGTGAAGTGGGACAGCAAGTGGAAGTTGAACTATTAGGCAAAAATTACCCAGCAGTCATCATACAAGAACCTTTGGTATTGACCGAACCAACCAGAAACCGGCTTCAGAAAAAAGGTGGAAAGGACAAAACTTGAAAAAAGACCTTTAGCAGTCAACTGAATTGGAGTTGCTAATGACTGTCCTTGAAATTATCATAATTGGTTCCCAGGGGAATAGAGGAAACCAGGAATTCATTTCAAAATCATGAAAGTCTAGATTTAGAATCTTAACGAAACCTTTCTGTTAAGTGTTTTCTAAGCAAGACAGAATAATAAATAAATGATTTACATTTTTCTTTTAAATGAAGAAATTTGAAATGAATTTTTTTTTTAGTACCCCACATTACCCAGTCGGCAAAACATTTAGGTGTTTGCTAATATATACAATCATTACTATAAACGAATTAAAGGACATTTTATAATTTTAGTAACAAATGCATTCGGTTCTTGATAGCTGAAAACAAATTAATAAATTATCTTTTACATGAAAACATGTATAATATTGTTGATGGATTTACTTCATAGAGAAATCTTTCCTTAGATGAATAAATGATAGTTTTAATTTTTCATGATATAGCTGTAATGAAAATAGTAAAATTTAACATTGACATATAGCCAACATTTTAATTCAATTCTCTGAAATATTTATCATTTTCTTAATGACTTCCCTGAAAGGAGCTTTATAGGACATTATTATTCTCCTTTCAAAGGTTGTTTTAGAAGAGAAGTTGCAAGAAAGAACAGAGTCTTCCAAAGGAAGCGGTACTTGTAAACTTTCAGAAATGAAGCTGAAACATAAATAGATTGTGCCAGTACAAACACAGTTTGAATACTGAACACCTCTCTTTGGGAAAGAATTAATGCAAGCTGACATCACATGGTGCTGTTCTGAATATCATTTCACAAAGCATTTGACAAAGCAGGTCAAACAAAAGCTTAAGAGCTGACAGTTTGTCCTTAGTGCTATGTACAGCAAGAAAAAAAATCAATTTAGAAATAATTCTTTGATATACTTTTTGAAATTATTTGGGTGTAGTTGATGGAATAAATCAATTTATTTTGTAAAGGGTAGTTTATCATTTATAATTAATTTATACATGCATACATTTGTTATACATTTATAGATGTTTTCTTAAGTATTAAAAAACCTGAATGTGAAGCATGGTAAGATTCTGTCATTTGAATAAACTTTAAAATGATTTCTTGTAAGTTTTGAAAAGGTGCCAATTTTACATTTTAAATGTTTTATAACAGTAGTTATATATTAGAACTCTTCACATGTTCATTTCTCTTTGGCATGTCCTCTTAGATGAGAAAAGAAGGAAATTCCTTTGGTAACAAACAAATTTCCTAATTATTGGGAATATTATCTAAGTTCTTTAATCCAGTTCATGTTAGCTGGGAATTTGGGATATCAGCTTCTCATTCTCTACCTTTCTATAACCCCATGACCTCAGGATAGTTACATACCATCTCTGGGTTCCTCCTCTGTGAAATAGGTTTATACTCTTTTTTGCATACTATATTATCAAGAAGCAATAATGAAAGTACAACATTAAATTCATATCATATAGTTAATATAGCACTAAAACTGATGAATGAAAGAATAGACCATTCAGATGAATGTGAAAAATTTAAAGAAATCCTACGCACAGTATAAAAGAAGTCTACCCCGATTTCCTTAAGAAGTTGCCCTCATTCTCTCTTTTGTTGTATGTTAGGTGCTATTAGGTTTCGTAGATTACCCCAGCACCTCCACTCATACTCAGCCAGTCCGTCCTGGCCTTAGCACCAGGTTTGGTATCAGCCAATTCATGGGCTGACGATGACCTTCAACACAGATTGACTATGGAAAGCTGAGAAGAGTTAACCAGATTTCTTCCATGGGAATTTGGATTGTGAACCATCAGAGGAAAAACTGGTTAGTACTAAAAGCTGAAGCTGAAAAGATGGATAGAAATAGAAGCCATAAGCCCAAGGGAGCAACGAGAGCTCCCGATAAGGAGGGAGACACTGAGAGAGAAACAGAGAGAATAAAAGACCAGTTCCCAAAGCTCTCGGCCCCTGATGGCTTGCCAGCCAGTTCTTGGGTGAGAACCTTGACTTAAAAGGGCCTAACTGAAACCACTAGCTTCTGAAAAGTGGAACATACACGGGGAGAGGTTAGTGTCAGCCGTGAACAGCAAACAGCCAGCATACTTGAAAACACTGGTGATGTGCAGAAGTCCGTGTCTACAGTTCAGAAAAACATTCTCAAGAATGTGATGATGAATGATAGGCACTTTCTTCCCCTGAGTGACGAAAACATTTTGGAATTGCAAAAACAGTTTCTAGTCAACACATTATCAAAACAGTTATGGGTGGTGGTATGTTGCTAATGTTAACATCCTAACTAATCTGTGTCTTTCTTCTTTTCTACTGATAAGGAAAGATGACGGAAAAAAACATCTTAAAGTATACTGTGTGGGACATTAAATAACAGATGAGATTCTGGAATTTTACTGAGAGCATGTTGTGCATATTTTAGTTGAACAAAAGGAAAGGTTGATATTATCAGGAAACACAGCTGCTGTGAAAGGAAAAAAGTTTTGGCTACACAAATAGTATTTTTTTTAAAATTTAAGTTCTAGGGTACATGTGCACAACGTGCAGGTTTGTTACATATGTATACATGTGCCATGTTGGTGTGCTGCACCCATTAACTCGTCATTTACATTAGGTATATCTCCTAATGCTATCCCTCCTCCCTCCTCCCTCCCCACAATAGGCCCGGGTGTGTGATGTTCCCCTTCCTGTGTCCAAGTGATCTCACTGTTCAGTTCCCACCTATGAGTGAGAACATGTGGTGTTTGGTTTTCTGTTCTTGTGATAGTTTGCTCAGAATGATGGTTTCCAGCTGCATCCATGTCCCTACAAAAGACAAAAACTCATCCTTTTTTATGGCTGCATAGTATTCCATGATGCATATGTGCCACATTGTCTTAATCCAGTCTGTCACTGATGGACATTTGGGTTAATTCCAAGTCTTTGCTATTGTGAATAGTGCCGCAATAAACATACGTGTGCATGTGTCTTTATAGTTGCATCATTTATAATCCTTTGGGTGTATACCCAGTAATGGGATGGCTGGGTCAAATGGTATTTCTAGTTCTAGATCCTCGAGGAATCGCCACACTGTCTTCCACAATGGTTGAACTAGTTTACAGTTCCACCAACAGTGTAAAAGTATTTCTCCACATCCTCTCCAGCACCTGTTGTTTCCTGATTTCTTAATGATTGCCATTCTAACTGGTGTGAGATGGTATCTCATTGTGGTTTTGATTTGCATTTCTCTGATGGCCAGTGATGATGAGCATTTTTTCATGTGTCTGTTGGCTGTATGAATGTCTTCTTTTGAGAAGTGTCTGTTCATATCCTTTGCCCAGTTTTTGATGGGGTTGTTTGTTTTTTTCTCATAAATTTGTTTGAGTTCTTTGTAGATTCTGGATATTAGCCCTTTGTCAGATGAGAAGATACAAATAGCATTCTTTAGCTAAAGTCTCAGGAAAGCAGAGCCACCAAAAATCAAATTAATTATATCCTTCTGATGCATCTTCACATAAAAATATAAATTATCATCCTATTTTTATCCCCTGCCATTAATGAATTAGAATACTAGTAGTGTATTTAGTTTGTTTTCTGTTGCTATAACAAAATGCCTGGGTCTGGGTAATTTATAAAGGAAAGAGGTTTATTTAGCTCATGGTTCTGGAAGCTGGGAAGTTCAAGACCTGGTGATTGCATCTTGTGAGGGCCTTGTGCTGCTTCAAAGCATTGCAGAAAAGCAGAAGAGGTGAGAGGGCGTGCTTGTGAGAGAGAAAAGGGGACTGAAATCCTGCTATAGCTAACCCATTAGCTATAGAACCCATTAGAAATCCTGAAATAGCTAACCCATTCCTGAGAGAAAGGCATTAATGAGAAAGGCCATGACCCAGATACCTCCCACTAGACCCCACCTCCCCACACTGCCACAGTGAGGAATGAAGCCTCCAACAAATGAAGTTGTGGGGAAAAAATCAAACCATAACATGTATGGAAGCTGCATTATGAATGACAAAAGGGTAACACATTATTTAATTGTATTTTCTCCAGGAAAAGATTTTGGAAATATTAACATGCCATGAAGCACAGAGGTGGTGGGGTGACACAAAAGCTACTGGGCTAAAAAATCACAAGACCTGCTTTCCCCAGGTCTGCCACCAACCAAGCACAGTCTACATAACATCCACTAATGCCTTTCCTGTATTTTAAGTTATATGAATAATTGCTTTCCTTAGTGTTCATTAATCTACGCATGTTTGTGGAGTACTTACTATAGGCCAGGCACTGAAAGAGCAGTGGTGAACAAGACAGACATGGCCTTGCCTTCATGAAGTTTATAGACTGGAGAGATCAAGCATTTAACTAAAAAAACAAGGAGATGTTTAATTACAAACCATGATATCATGAAGGCCGAGGGGAGAGAACATTTTGAGAAGGAGGGGATGGCTAACAGTGTCAGAAGATAAAAAGATGTCAAGTAAAACTAAAGGCTGAAAAGCATCCCTCAGCTGAAGCAGAGTGGTCATGGGTGCTACTGGCATGAATAATTTCAGGATATCAGTGAAGGCAAAAACCAGACTGCATTGAAAAATGAATAAGAGGTAAGGGTTAGAGACAGGGAACATGTGATCTTACCACCCAGGAGCAGTTTCCTAATAAGACAGGTTATAATGGACATTGGTTAGAAAGCATTTAGCTGCAAGTAAAAAAAAATCCGATTAACAGTAATTTATTTATTTATTTTTAAAATTATACTTTAAGTTCTATGGTACATGTGCACAATGTGAAGGTTTGTTACATATGTATACATGTGCCATGTTGGTGTGCTGCACCCATTAACTCGTCATTTACATTACGTATTTCTCCTAATGCTATCCGTCCCCCACCCCTCCACCCCACGATAGGCCCCAGTGTGTGATGTTCCCCACCCTGCATCCAAGCATTCTCATTGTTCAATTCCCACCTATGAGTGAGAACATGCAGTATTTGGTTTTCTGTCCTTGTGATAGTTTGCTCAGAATGGTAGTTTCTGGCTTCATCTATGTCCCTACAAAGGACATGAACTCATCCTTTTTTATGGCTGCATAGTATTCCATGATGCATATGTGCCACATTGTCTTAATCCAGTCTATCATTGATGAACATTTGGGTGGGTTCCAAGTCTTTGCTATTGTGAATAGTGCCACAATAAACATATGTGTGCATGTGTCTTTATAGTAGCATCATTTATAATCCTTTGGGTATACACCCAGTAATGGGATGGCTGGGTCAAATGGTATTTCTAGTTCTAGGTCCTTGAGGAATCACCACACTGTCTTCCACAATGGTTGAACTAGTTTCCACTCCCACCAACAGTGTAAAAGTCTTCCTATTTCTCCACATCCTCTCCAGCACCTGTTGTTTCCTGACTTTTTAATGATTGCCATTCTAACTGGTGTGAGATGGTATCTCATTGTGGTTTTGATTTGCATTTCTCTGATAACCAGTGATGATGAGCATTTTTTCGTGTGTCTGTTGGCTGCATAAATGTCTTCTTTTGAGAAGTGTCTGTTCATATCCCTTGCCTACTTTTTGATGGAGATGTCTAATTTTTTCTTGTAAATTTAAGTTCTTTGTAGATTCTGGACATTGGCCCTTTGTCAGATGGGTAGATTGCAAAAATTTTCTCCCATTCTGTAGTTGCCTGTTCACTCTGACAGTAGTTTCTTTTGCTGTGCAGAAGCTCTTTAGTTTAATCAGATCCCATTTGTCTATTTTGGCTTTTGTTGCCATTGCTTTTGGTGTTTTAGTCATGGAGTCTTTGCCCATGCCTATGTCCTGAATGGTATTGCCTAGGTTTTCTTCTAAGGTTTTTATGGTTTTAGGTCTAACATTTAAGTCTTTAATCCACCTTGAATTAATTTTTGTATAAGGTGTAAGGAAGGGATGCAGTTTCACTTCTCTACATATAGCTAGCCAGTTTTCCCAGCACCATTTATTAAACAGAGAATCCTTTCCCATTTCTTGTTTTTGTCAGATTTGTCAAAGATCAGAGGATTGTAGATGTGTGGTGTTATTTCTGAGGCCTCTGTTCTGTTCCATTGGTCTATATCTCTGTTTTGGTACCAGTACCATGCTGTTTTGGTTACTGTAGCCTTGTAGTATAGTTTGAAGTCAGGTAGCATGATGCCTCCTTTGTTCTTTTTGCTTCTTTTTGCTTAGGATTGTCTTGGCAATGAGGGCTCTTTTTTGGTTCCATATGAACTTTAAACCAGTTTTTTCCAATTCTGTGAAGAAAGTCTTTGGTAGCTTGATGGGGATGGCATTGACTCTATAAATTACCTTGGGCAGTATGGCCATTTTCATGATATTGATTGTTCCTATCCATGAGCATGGAATGTTCTTCCATTTGTTTGTGTCCTCTTTTATTTCCTTGAGCAGTGGTTTGTAGTTCTCCTTGAAGAGATCCTTTAAATCCCTTGTAAGTTGGATTCCTAGGTATTTTATTCTCTTAGTAGCAATTGTGAATGGGAGTTAACTCATGATTTGGTTCTCTGTTTGTCTGTTATTGGTGTAGAGGACTGCTTGCGATTTTTACACATTGATTTTGTATCCTGAGACTTTGCTGAAGTTGCTTATCAGCTTAAGGAAATTTGGGGCTGAGACAATGGGGTTTTCTACATATACAATCATGTCATCTGCAAACAGGGACTATTTGACTTCCTCTTTTCCTAATTGAATACCCTGTATTTCTTTCTCCTGCCTGATTGCCCTGGCCAGAACTTCCAACACTATGTTGAATAGGAGTGGTGACAGAGGGCATCCCTGTCTTGTGCCAGTTTTCAAAGGGAATGCTTCCAGTTTTTGCCCATTCAGTATGATATTGGCTGTGGGTTTGTGATAAATAGCTCTTAGTATTTTGAGATATGTCCCATCAATACCTAGTTTATTGAGAGTTTTTAGCATGAAGGGCTGTTGATTTTTGTCGAAGGCCTTTTCTGCATCTACTGAGATAATCATGTGGTTTTGTCTTCGGATCTGTTGATGTGATGGATTACATTTACAGATTTGTATATGTTGAACCAGTTTTGCATCCCAGGGATGAAGCCAACTTGATCTTGGTGGATAAGCTTTTTGATGTGCTGCTGGATTTGGTTTGCCAGTATTTTATTGAGGATTTTCGCATCAATGTTCATCAGGGATATTGGTCTAAAATTCTCTTTTTTTCTTGTGTCTCTGCCGGGCTTTGATATCAGGATGATGCTGGTCTCATAAAATGAGTTAGGGAGGATTCCCTCTTTTTCTATTGATTGGAATAGTTTCAGTAGCAGTGGTACCAGGTCCTCTTTGTACCCCTGGTAGAATTCGGATGTGAATCCGTCTGGTCCTGGACTGTTTTTGGTTGGTAGGATATTAATTATTGCCTCAATTTCAGAGCCTGTTATTGGTCTATTCCAGGATTCAACTACTTCATGGTTTAGTCTTGGGAGGGTGTATGTGTCCAGGAGTTTATCCATTTCTTCTAGATTTTCTAGTTTATTTGTGTAGAGGTGTTTATAGTATTCTCTGATGGTAGTTTGTATTTCTGTGGGATCAGTGGTGATATCCCCTTTGTCATTTTTTATTGCATCTATTTGATTCTTCTCTCTTTTCTTCTTTATTAGTCTTGCTAGCAGTCTATCAATTTTGTTGATCTTTTCAAAAAATAGCTCCAGGATTCATTGATTTTTTGAAGGGTTTTTTGTGTCTCTTTTCCTCCCAATGCACACACACACACTAATTCAAGAACAAAGCCAACAATAAATTGAAGATGCTTCTTACAAATAATTTTTTTTTTTTTTTGAGAGAGAGTCTCACTTTGCCACCCAGGCTGGAACACGGTGGCATGACCTTGGCTCACTGCAGCCTCCACCTTTCAGGTTCAAGCAATTCTCCTGCCTCAGCCTCCCAAGTAGCTGGGATTACAGGTGCACGCTGCCATACCTGGCTTACTTTTGTATTTTTAGTCGGGATGGGGTTTGACTATGTTGGCCAGGCTGGTCTCAAACTCCTGACCTCAGGTGATCCACCCGCCTTGGCTTCCCAAAGTGCTGGGATTACATGTGTGAGCCACCACCGGAGAATTCCCTTTCGATATGCATAGAATCTTGATGGTTCTTAATACATTGACAGTAGTTAACACTAATGAATAACTTATATTCGTTAGCTAAAAGAAGGATAAAGGACCTCAAAAACACCTCTGTAAGTTTGGTTTATGATCTTAAAGGCCTTTAAGAAGACTCTCTGCTCCTTACTTAGATATGGTAGTAATAAATCCATTCCTATCTGTTTCTAAAACTAAATAGATCATAAAAATATTTAATAGCTGGCATCTAAATTAACAAAGTTTAGTCTTCTTTCTGACGTTCAAGTCTATCTCCTTTTGGACAGTTCAGGGTAGTAATGAAGCAATAAGTAACACCAACCACAATTTGCCACATGTAGTTAGTGGACTTCAGGTTTTCTCTCTGAAGAAAGACCTCTTACCATGCTTATCTCTCCAGCAAGGAAGCTCTTGTTACTGTACCCCAACAGTTAATAATTTAGAGATAAAGTATTTAAAATTGTTTAGTCTTTATATGTCATATTTATCATATTCAAAGACATTGCAACAAAAACAGGAGAAGCACCGAGATGCAGGAATCATGTCTTCTGAATGTAGTTTATAACCAGGTGGCACAAGCCAAGAACCTTGCAAACCACAGAAATCAAGAGGCACGGCATTAGCATCTATGTGATTCTCTTAGTGCATGGCCTGCAGGCTTTACAAAGGTGTTCAGTGGGGAAGACTTATTCTTGGTCCTCTGTTCTCAATTATAATGAATTTTACTTTTTGTTGAAATGTAAACTATGTTATTACCATTATTATTATTATTATTTGAAATAGATGATATATGCACAGAGTTTAACATTTAGAACGTATAAAAGGGTATATGGTGAGAAGTTATTCTTTTTCCCATCCCTGTCCCCAGTTAACCAGTCTATCCAGAGACAACCAATGTTATAATTTCTTCTGTACATTCTTGAAATACTCTATAAACATGCATGCCCCTCTCTCTATATATATCTATATATATACACATATATTTTTAAATAAATGAGAGCATACCAACCATAATGTCCTTTGCCTTTTAGAAATTAACAGTGTTTTGGAGATAATTTATATCATCCTTTTTAATGATTGCTTAGTATTCCATAATTAATTGAACCAGACCCTATTATTGGCCTTTTTCTATTACAAAAAGGCTAAAATGAATATCTTGTTGTATATTTCTCACACTGAGTATCTCTATAGGATAAATTCCTAGAACTGGGATTGTTGAATTAAAGTGTATGTGCATTTTGATAGATATGCAAAGTTGTTCCCCTTAGAGTTTAAGCCAAATTTCACTTCGCTGATGAATGTGTAAGAGGGCTTGTTTCTTTACACTCTCCCCAAAGCTTTGAGTTCTCACTGGTATATTATTGATGTTTCTCTTTGAATTTCTCTTTTTGAGTGAGATTGAGCATCTATTCATATATTTAATGGTCACTTGTATTTCCTCTTCTGTAAACAATTGTGTTCCTATACTTTACCCATTTAAAAATTGGTTTGTTGGTCTTTTTCTTACTGACTTTAGGAGTTATAAAAGATTTTCACTATGGGTTAAATAGGTTTTGTGAGGGTTAGAATGCAAGCCAGGTGATTATGTATATTATTTCTATGTAAAAAATATGTTCAGAGTTCCAGACACCCCACATGCCAAACAATGAGCTTTTATCTCACTTCTGAATTGGGAGCTGCTTTTATTTCTGTCCCAATTTTTGCACCTTCTAATTGACCGGAATAGTTTTTACTGATATGACAATGTACTGGGAAAACCCTAAAAGAAACTAATGATTAAACCAACTCAAACAATACAAGAGTTCAGTAATTGGTGGGATACAAATTGGTAGATACCACAGCCTTCATGTCCACAAATAATAGCCAGTTAAAAGTTATAGTGGTAGAGAAAGCCCATTCCAATAGCAAAAGAGAAGATAAAAATATTTAGAAATAAGTTTAAGTACAAAACTAATATGAGGAAAACACTTCTAAAAGGTGCAAGAATAGACCTTAAATGGAAAGGCATTCCTTATTCTTAGATATGACAACTGAATATTATAAAAATTTGGGGGCCAGGTGTGGTGGCTCATGCCTGTAATCCCAGTACTTTGGGAGGCCAGAGCAGGAAGATCACTTGTGCTCAAGACAAGACCAGCCTGGGCAACATAGTGAGACCCCATCTCTACAGAAAAGTTTGAGAAATTAGCTGAGTGTGGTGGCTCACACCTGTAGTCCCCAGCTCCTGGGGAGGCTGAGGCAAAAGGATCACTTGAACTCAGGAGGTCGAGGCTACAGTGAGCCATGATTGTACCACTGCACTCCAGCCTGGGCAACAGAGGGAGACACTGTCAAAAAAAAAAAAAAAAAAAAAAAAGAGAGAAAGAAAGAAAGAAAAAGGAAGAACACATACAGGAATAGCCAGGAAAACACTAAAAGTGGAAAGCTATGAAGAGTCATTAGCCCTATCATACATGTCAACATACTGTAAAGCCTCTAAATCTGAGTCCATCTAGTGCTATGAGTAAACAGGCAAGTAGAATCCAACTAACTGAAAACCTAGAAATAGAGCCAAGTGTATGTGGAAATTAAGCATATGATAAACGTGGCTCTCATATCATTGGGACAAAAATGGAATTCCCTATGAATGGTGCTGAGACAACAGGCCAGTCATTTGGAAAAAGAAAAGGAGATCCATATTCCACATTGTACACAAAAATAATGCCCATGGATCAGGGATCTAAATGTAAAAATGTAGCTATGCAATTACTAGTAGAAAAAAATGGGTAAATTTTACTTTAACTTTGGTATAAGGATAGTTTAACTGTGACTCAGAATCCAGATGTAACCATAGAAAATATTGATAAATTTGTCTAACATTAAAAAATAACTTTTCCATGTTAAAAACACCAATTTGACAACTGACAAACTGGAAGAAAATATTTGTGATAAATAACTACAATTAAAGGGGTAACCTGTGTAATATACAAAAAATTCTTAAAATTGAATGGGAAAAGACCAAAAACCCAATTGAAAACAACACAGACAATTCACAAAAGTGACATTAAAAGGATCCTTCATCACATGAAAAATGTTCCATTTTAATCATAAGAGAAAAGCAAAACTAAATACTATAGTGATATATCATTTCTCGTATCAGATTAGAAAAAAAAGTATAGTACTTTTTTAAAAAGACTTAGTTTTTTTTTAGAGCAATTTTAGATCACAGCAAAATTGAGAAGAAGGTACAGTGATTTCCCATATAACCCTTGTCCCCACACATGCTTACATCCCCCATTATCAACATCCCTCACCAGAGTGGTACATCTGTACAGCTGACGAACCTACATTGACATAACATAATCATGTAAAGTTCAATTTACTTTTGGGTTTATTCTTGGTGTTATACATTCCATGGGTTTGGATGAATGTATAATGACATATATCCACCATTGTAGTATCATAAAGAGTAGTGTCACTGGTCTAAAACAGGCGTCCCCAACCCCCAGGCCATGGATGGTACTGTCTGTGGTCCATTGGGAACTGGGCCGCACAGCAGGAGGTGAGCAGTGGGCGAGTGAGCGGAGCTTCATCTATAGTTACAGCTGCTCCCCATCACTTGCATTACAGCCTCGGCTCCGCCTCCTGCCAGGTCAGCAGCAGCATTAGATTCCCATAGGAGCGCAAACTCTATTGTGAACTGTGCATGTGAGGGATCTAGGCTGTGCGCCCCTTAAGAGAATCTGATGCTTGATGATCTGTCACTGTCTCCCATCACCCTCAGATGGGACTATCTAGTTGCAGGAAAACAAACTCAGAGCTCCCACTGATTCTACATTATGGTGAGTTGTATAATTATTTCATTATATATTATAATGTAATAATAATAGAAATAAAGTGCACAATAAATGAAATGTGCTTGAATCATCCTGAAACCATCCCCACACCCCTGCTGCCCAGTCTGTGGAAAAACTGTCTTCCACAAAACCAGTTCCTGGTGCCAAAAATGTTGGAGACTGCTGCCCTAAAAAATCCTCCATGCTACCTCTACTTATCCCCACTTCCCAAACCCAGCAACCACTGATCTTTTTTACTGTCTCCATTTTTGCCTTTTTCGAAATGTCATACAGCTGGAATCATATAGTATGTAGCTATTTCAGAGTGGCTTCTTTCACTTCGTAATATGCATTGAGTGTTCCACCATGTCTTTCATGGCTTGATAGCTCCTATCTTTTTACTGCTGTATACTATTTCATTTTCTGGACGTACCACCGTTTATCCTTTCACCTACTGAAGGATATCTTCATTGCTTCCAAGTTTTTGTAACTATGAATAAAGCTGCTGTAAGCATGTGTGCAGGTTCTTGTGTGGATATAAGTTTTCACCTTCTTCAGATAGATACCAAGGAGTGTGACTGCTGTATTGTAGGATAAGAATAGGTCTAGTTTTGTAAGAAATTGCCAAACTGTTTTCAATATACTACTCAGTAGCTAGTGATGAAAATTGGTACAACCCATATACGTATAGAAATGAGGGGAAATGGAATTAGAGGTATTCATGATAAACTCATGGTTATACATATATGTTTAGATATAGTATGTGGGTGTGGTGTATGTATAAACATTTATATATGTGTGTGTGTAGATATATGTATATATAGTTCCTATCTTTGTCTTGAGAGAGATCATAGAAGTGATGACAGCCCAGTAGCAATGAGCACATCTAAAACACAGAGATTGGTTTCTAAATGTCATCCCTAAAAAGAATCAGAGTTCTGGCCAGGCGCGGTGGCTCACACCTGTAATCCCAGCACTTTGGGAGGCCGAGGGGGGGTGGATCACCTGAGGTCAGGAGTTCGAGGGCATCCTTGCCAACATGGTGAAACCCCATCTCTACTAAAAATACAAAAATTAGCCAGGTGTGGTGGCATATGCCTGTAGTCCCAGCTACTCAGGAAGCTGAGGCAGGAGAATCTCTTGAACCCTGGATGCCGAGATTGTCGTGAGCCGAGATTGTACCACTCCACTCCAGCCTGGGCAACAGGGCGAGACTGTCTCAAAAACAAACAAACAAACAAACAAACAAACAAAAAAACGGAATCATGGTTCCTTGGAGAAATGTCTGATTCCAGGATTGCGGAAGGAAAAGTGCAAGTTGAGCCTAGAAAATCTCATTGTATCAAAATGTGTGGACATGCACAAAGATTCAAGAGGACATGCCAAAAGGATATGAGCCAGATTGTAGGGGCTCCCACTAGCCAAAACAGAGAAAATTTGAGCATTGAAATAACTATAGTAAAGGAGTATAGTATATTGATTAAAACAGGAATTCACTAGTTCACATATATAATTCCTCTAATAATATAGAGGAAATGAAGGAATTAGAAAATCAGCATTTGGTAGCCATCCTAATTATAACTAATTGAAGCAAGAAGCAAGATACTAAAACTGGTAAGCAAAATAATGTGTGTGAAGCATAATAGGATATTTACATATTCTCAAATTCTCTCTCCATAAAATATTTATTAACTACAAGAAGAAAATATTAACCTTACAGTGAAGAAATGTTTACCCTAACAAAGTCATCCCATAAGAAAGCATCATGTGCTTCTTGATAGGAAGCACCGAGAAACATACCACATCACTTTTTGTGGTATTCCTGCACAAATCCATAACCTCTAATCGTGAAGAAACATCAAACTCCAATTGAGATATTTTAAAAAATAACTAGCTTGTACTGCACACTATGTGTTCAATACATAGACGAAAAATAGAATTAACTCTTCTATTTTCACATTTCCAGAGCACTATTAACATATGCTTTTATTTAAAAACATAGGACATAAGAATCAGTGCAAGTTTAGCTAGTTTCAGGAGAAGCTGGTCAAAGGAAGGATTGTTCCTGCAGATTAGCACTCATCAATTATTTCTTCTTGATTTTTATCAAGGAGAATAGGGAAGAAGAATTACGGGGGAGAAAGACACACAAAACCACAGCGGAAATTTTCAGTCCTTCAAGGTCTTCCACAGGGTGTTTAAATGAAAAGTTCAAGCTTTGACATAATGAGTCAAACTTCAAAGTTATTCTTTGAATTTAATGCTAAAATTTTCACTTTTTTCTGCTAAATTTCATTGATTCCACTGGAGATTAAAGTGCATATAACATAATCTACTTCATGCAAAGAAAAAAAAGTGTAAGTATGTAAGAGGCAAACATATGTATTAAAGGATTCTTGGGGAAAAAAAGGTAAAATCATGACCCTCATACAAATATAAAAGTGAATACATGATTTTATTTAACTCATTAATAAGGAAATTGGTAAGGTGTTAAAAGCAATTCAAAGGACAATCCAAAGAACAGATCGGGAATACTAAAACGTGCAAGCGGAGGTGAAACTGTTTTCCTTGGTAGTAGTGGTGGAGGGGAAGGATTGTTACTCTGCTGGATAAAGTTCATTTGTGTATATATAAATAAGAATTGTTTTCCATTGTTATTTATCTATAACTTATAGAGTTGTAAATAACTTCCACGGAATCAGACTCAACCTGGAAGGGTATGTTCTCTAGGCAATGCAAAAATTTCCCCCTACACCTGTTAACAGACAGAAAGTCTGGATGGCAACGGGAATCTACTGGTCATACAGCTAACTTCCCAATTCAATAAGCACGTGACCAAAGGATTTTTTCCTTCCACTCACAGATATTTCAGGCTAATCAGATACTGTGTGCTTCTTAGGGTCACTGCTTGGTGAGGGAGCCAGCTCTGAATGGGGTCATAGCAAATGAGCTTTTCAATGACCATACAACACTCCAACTCCTCCCAGGGCACCTTGAAAGTAACTGCACCTTCTAAAGGGCACAGTGCAATCAGACTGTGTGTTTGGCCTCCTGTTTGCTAGTGGGGAGAAAGTGGCTTCATGGCTGTACACTACGCATAAATGAATGTGAAAGACTATTTAGGTCTCTGCCTTTTCACCATCCTCCCACCTGCCACAGGCTGGGCTCTTGTGCTAGAAATGACTTGCTAGTTAGACATCATGGGTCAGGATCTGAGTCAGAGCCTTAACCATTTATAAGCTTTTTTCTTATGAAAAATTGGCACTAAGTATAATGTCTAGCTGCCAGAGTTGTTGCAGGCTTTATAGGAGACGCGGGCTGTGCAGATGCTTTGTAAATTTTGAAGCGTTATAAAATAACACATCTTTTTTTTTTTTTTGGAAACCACGGTGCAAAGTTCATTGCCGGAGAAGATAACGGCCCTTGGTGCCCTCCAAGCGTCAGCTTAGTTTCCAAGAGGCTGAGCAGCGGGCGCCCGCGGGTTTGTTTCTGGCTCCTCCTCCGCCACAGCGGCCGGGGGCCCGGGTCGGAGGCGGCGGGGGCCGAGCGCCCGGTCTGGCAAGCCCACGGCCCGCTAGGGGTGCCGTCCCGCGCCGGGGCGGAGCAGGCCCCGGCCGCCCAGTTCCTCATTCTATCAGCGGTACACTGGGCTGGTGGCGCCACAGGCGCTGGGATCGCGGGAGGCCAAGGATGGGTCCGCGCCGCTCGGCGAGCCTGCCCCGAGGCCTCGGACCTCGGCGGTCGCTCCTCCCCGTCGTCCTCCCGCTGCTGCTGCTGCTGCTGCTGCTGTTGGAGCCGCTGGGCTCGGGTGCTGAGGCCAGCCGGCCGCCCCACCTGGTCTTCGTGCTGGCAGACGACCTGGGCTGGAACGACGTGGGCTTCCACGGCTCCCGCATCCGCACGCCGCACCTGGACGCGCTGGCGGCCGGCGGGGTGCTCCTGGATAACTACTACACGCAGCCGCTGTGCACGCCGTCGCGGAGCCAGCTGCTCACTGGCCGCTACCAGGTACGCTGCGCCCCAGGCGCCCTCGCCGCCCGCGCCGCCTCCGCCCCGCCTTTCGCTGCCTCCCTCCCGCTATTAACCGGCCCTTGAGGCCGCGGGCGCTGGCAGGCGGGGACCCGCGTATGGGCCCCGGCTGCTTGTCGCCCCGACCTCGCTCCTGCAGGCCGGCAGCCCGCCGTGGCCTCTGCGCATGCCCGGCTCCGGCGCCCCGCGGACCCGCGCCTCTGGCGCCGGGTTGGGCTAGCGGCTTTGTCTTTCGTTTTCTGAAGCTCCGGGCGAAGGGGTTTATGGGAATGCCGGGTGTTGGGCGCCGCGGCCGGCAGGCTGAGCGGTCCTGAGGTGGGAGGCTGGGGAGGGCGCGGGCTGGGAGCAAAGACAAGGGGAGAGGTAAAATGAAGGGGTGTCCGCCGTAGGTGCGACCCTGGTCCCCGGGAACCCAGCGGTCATGGGTTAGGAGTGTCCCACCAAAGATTATTCTTTTCTGGTTCTCGACACCCCTGGAGTGAAACCTGATGCTAGGTTGGGTTTTCTTAGGCTGCTGACACTCCTTTAAGATGTAACCTTGTATTGAACTCTTCTGAGCATCTTCATTATCTCTTTAAAAGCTTCCCTGTAGGAACGACTCCGCGTTTAATGAAGGAAATATAAATGTGGAGGGTGCATAGATGTTAGATGATTAAGAATAGCAAGAACATTTGCGTAGCACTTTGTTGTTTTTAAAGTGAATTATTGAAACAGCGCATGAGGTAGTTGTCTTTACCGCCTTTTACAGACGAGGCAGGAAGCCTGTATAGGTTCGTTGGCATGTTAAGAATCGCATAGCTAGAAAGTGGTCAAGGCCATGTCTGTTGTGCTTTTCCTGCATCCACTGGTCGTCTCGGGCTTGGGAAATCGGCTTTTTCCCCCTCAATCTGAATACGGTTGTCATATTTCTGAGACCCTGAAGTTATGACCATATTAAATACAGTAAATGGGTACAGTTGGATGCCACCTGCATACCTCCACAGAGTACATATGCTGTTTACTCAACAAAAATACTTTAAGCTTACTGTGCTACTGACAGGGGATATATATTTGAACGTTGCCCTCCCTAGTATGTGTTCGCATAACCTTTCAGATCAACCCTAGCCTCACGTGGTCCTAAGATCAAGAGAAGGGAGGGCTTACTTGTGATAAAGATACACACAGTGGTCTGAAGGCTTTTATAAAGAGGAAAGATTGGGTGTTGCTAAGGGTGAGAAATAGCTGTAGCCAAGGTTAGAAATGAAAATAAAGGATGCTTCCCTTCACCATCCACCTTAGTACTTTTGGCGGTTCTCACTTTGGCTGCTACGTGTAATCAGGAATCCCCTACATTGTGCAAATCTCACCCTGGACACTTTGTGGGAGTAAAGGGATGTGCCAGTAAAGAAGAAGGGAAAGGTGAAGTTTGCCCCAAAGGGTTCTGCATTTGCGCTGAAGTAAGAGAACTGAACTCAACTTGCAAAAGAATGGAAGGGCCATTCATTTCTCTAACTTCCTCCCTTCCAACAGACTCGGACAGGAAAGCAGATACCAACTTCAAAAACCCATTCCTGGGCTGGGAGCAGTGGCTCACGCCTGTAATCCCAGCACTTTGGGAGGCTGAGGCAGGTGGATCACCTGAAGTCAGGAGTTCGAGACCAGCCTGACCAACATGGCAAAACCCTGTCTCTACTAAAAATACAAAAATTAGCCGACTGTGGTGGCTTGCGCCTGTAGTCCCAGCTACTCGGGAGACTGAGGCAGGATAATCGCTTGAACTCGGGAGGCAGAGCTTGCAGTGAGCCGAGATCGCACCACCGCACTCCAGCCTGGGCGACAGAGCAGGACTCCATCTCAAAACAAAAACAAAACAAAACCCATTCCTGTAATCAGTTGCTTTTGTCCCCTAACATCCTCCCCTACCAGTCACCAACATTCAGTCTTGGAGAAGAAACTTTAGTATTTAGAGTACCCCATGGTTATGAAGTAAAGGAAGAGTAGAGAAACTGGGCACTCTGAGAGGTTTAGAGACCTCTAAACCTCTAGCTGTATCTAAAGCAGCCTTGCTTCCCCAAACATTTTTTTTCTCCACTTTTCTTACCCACTTTATTCTGTTAGAGTTCATGGGACCCAGGTAGATATTACCCAGGGTGAGCAAGTGTGCACTTATAATGAAGTAGATATTTCTGGGAGGGCTCAGGAATCTCCCTCAGATACTGTATGTTGGTATTGTTCTGAGCACTTACAAGTGTTAACTCGTTTGATTCTCACAATAACTCTTATCATCTCTGTTCTATAACAAGGAAACTGATGCTGTAAGAGGTTAAGAAACTTGCCCAAGGTTGCAGGGCCAGTAAAGGTTGGACCAGGATTTGACCCAGGCTGCCTGGTCCTAGAGTTGATGCTTATAACCACTACGCCATATTGCCTACTCAAAATTATTAAAAATGTCATTGCAAGGGCTGCTGCATACATACAAAATAATCCCTGTATTACTTTTGGACATTTGGGTCATTCCTAAACAGTTCAATGTAAAGAATCAACCCATAATATTTCTGAGTTAGAAATTGCCTATATTCCATGTAAAATAAAAATAGATTTTGTTTCTGAGTCATTTCTTATGCATAATTTTAGACAATAAAATGAAGGAATTTTTTGACTGTTTCAAAATGAGGTACTTGAAGGAAGTTGCTAAGAGTCGTATCTATGAACTTGGCAATCATGCTTTAAGTTAATATTTACAGACCCCTTTCCCATAATTACTTAACTTTAGAAAAGAAAAGCACAAGTTGATAAACAAGCCTAGACTGACTGGACTTTATACTCTCATGAAATCCTGAGTTTTAGTTTTTTTTGGTTTAAGAAATTATGTATTGAGCAAAGAGGACTGGTTAGGAACTGATATGTAGGTTTCAGTCTTGGCCGTGTCAGACTCTGACCTCGGTGGCCATCATTTCCACATCTGTGAAACAGAGGAGTTGAGCTGAACTCTACACTTTGTCTAGCTCTAAATTAATTTGACTCTAGGCTCTTGTGTCCATTAGGGCAAGTTTCTAACTTGGCAAATGCACATTATCATACCTATCATACTAACCCCATCTACTGGTAGAAAGATTAATCTTGCCCAACACAACGTATCTTAAAAATTGCGTGTACTACTTGTTATGCTGCTAGGAACTTATTTAATCGGGAACCTGAATTCAACCTTTTATATTGAGACGTTTAATTTTTCAGAGGCCTCACAAATGAACTATTTTAAAAGTGCATGCTATGGTGAAAAATGTGTAGGGACTGGGTACAGGTTGGAGGCAATGGAGGAGACTTAATTAGCAGATGGGGTAAGTAGTTACTGGCCAATTCAAGAACTAGAAATTCAGGTCTCTACACTCAGGCTAGGGGACTTCCCACTGCCCTATGACTCATTCATTCATTATTTGTGAAATCTTTAAAAAAATCTGTATTTTATTTTAAAAATAGAAAATACGTTCCCATGGCTTAAAAACTCAAAAGCTGCAAAAGGGCTTATAGTGAAAATCTACACACACACACACACACACACACACACAGAGTCCTTAGACATCCAGTTCCCATCTTTGTAGACAAACAATGCTCTGAAATATATATTTATATGTATCATTTCTCTCTTTTTTCTATGTGAATGGTAACATACTCTTCACACTGATCTGCAGCTCCTATTTTGTTTGTTTGTTTGTTTTTACTTATTTGAAATCATTCCATTTCGTTGACTAAAGATTGTCCTCACAGCTTTTAGGGCTGCATAATATTTTGTTAAATGGATACATTGTAGTTTATTTAACCAGTTGCATAGTGATGAACATGCAAGTTGTTTCCAGCCTTTTGATATATCAAAGAATGGTGACGTGAATACTTTGTACATATGCCATTTTATACATATTGGAACATATATGAAGGATAAGTTCCTAGAAATGGAATTTTCTGGGTTTAAGAGTAGATGCATTTGTAATTTTGATAAATATTGTAAAATTGCATCTTAAGAGATTGTGCCAATTTACATTCCCACTGGTAATATTAAGTTATAGTTCACATCCTATATAATTTACCATTTTAAAGTGTCCAGTTCAATGGTTTTTTGTACATTCACAAGGTTGTGCAACCAATGTTTTCATCACCTCAGAAAGAAACCACTCAACCATTAGCAGTCACTTTTCATTTCCCCATTCCACCAGCCCTTGGAAACCACCAATCTTCTTATTATCTATGTAGCTTTACCTATTTTGGACATTTCATATAAATGGAATACAACAGATGGCCTTTCATCTATGTTGTAGCATGTATTGTTCCCTTTTATGGCTCAATAATATTCCATTGTATGGACATGCCACATTTTGTTAATACATTCATCCATTGATGGACATTAGGTTATTTGCACTTTTTGGCTATTATGAATAATGCTGCTCTGAGCATCCATGTACAAGTTTTTGTATGAGCATATTTTTTCAGTTCTTTTGGGTTAATACCTAGGAGTGAAACACAGTATTGTTGCAGGACTTCTTAGTTCAGCTAACGACGAGGTCCTTGTCTGTCCCATGGCCATGAAAATTCAGGCTCGCAGATGGTTTGAAGGGTGAGTAAGCAGAATTCTATTGGGTGAGAAGGAAAAAAGGGGGAAACAGGGACCCACTGCAAGGAGTCCCTGCTACAGTGCTTCCCTCATCCTCCATTTGAATCCCAGGTGCCATAGGCAGAGGAGAGGCCAGGCGCGAACCTCCGTGGCTCCACCCCTGTGCATAGTCCAGTTGGAGTTTGGCCAGGGACCCCTTCCCACCTGGCTGTCTTAGTATCATGTGGCAACTCTATGTTTAACTCCTTGAGGAACTGGAAATTGTTTTCCACAGCAGCTATACCATGTTATATTTCCACTAGCAATGTATGTGGGTTTTAGTGTCCTCACATCCTTGCCAATATTTGTCATTATCTTTTTTGATTATAGCCTTCAAGTCATCCTAGTGAGTAGGAAGTGGTATTTAATTGTAGTTTTGATTTTCATTTCCCTAGTGACTAATGATGTTGAACATCTTTTCATGTCTTATCGATCATTTGTATGTCTTCTTTGGAGAAATGTCTACTCAGATCCTTTGCCTATTTTAAAATTGGGTTATTTATCTTCTCATTCTCGAGTTGTAGGAGTTCTTTATGTATTCAGGATACTATTAAATAAACCCTTATCAGATAGGCTCTTTGCAAATGTTTTTTCCCATTCTGTGGATTGCTTTTTACTTTCCTGATAGTGTCCTTTGATGTAAACAAAAGTTACAAATTTTTATGTACTACTTACCTATTTTTCTTTGGTTGCTTTGTTGGTACCATGTCTAAGAAACCATTTTCTAATCCAAGATTATGAAGATTTACCTCTATGTTTTCTTCTAAGTATTTTATAATTTCAGTTTTTACATTTAGGTCTTTGATCCATTTTGAGTTCATTTTTATGTACGATTTGAGGTATGTAGGTGTCCAGATATTTCAGTGCCATTTGTTGAAAAGAATGTTCTTTCCTCATTGCACCCTTTGCACCCTTGTCAAGACTCAACTGACCATAGATGTATGACTTATAATTCTATTCCATTGATCTATATGCCTATCCTTATGCCAGTGCCTCACTGTCTTGATTACTGTTGCTTTGTACTGCAAAGGTTTTAGAATTAGAAAATGTGAGTCTTCCAATTTTGTTATTCTTTTTCAAGACAGTTTGGCTATTCTCAGCCCCTTGCATTTCCACATAACTTTTAGGATCAACTTGTCCATTTCTATAAAAAAAAAAAAAAAAAGGGAAGTGGAATTTTGATAGGGATTTCAGTGATCTGTAGAACCATTTGGAGAGTATTATTACCTCAACAATATAACTTCCAATTTAAGAATATGAGATGTCTTTCTGTTTATTTAGAATTTTTTTTTTTTTTTTTTTGAGACAGAATCTCGCTCGGCTCTGTTGCCCAGGCTGGAGCACAGTGTTGGCTCACCGTAACCTCTGCCTTGTGGGGTTCAAGCAATTCTCCTGCCTCAGCCTCCTGAGTAGCTGGGACTATAGGCACGCACCACCACGCCCACCTAATTTTTGTATTTTTAATAGAGATGGGGTTTCACCATATTGGCCAGGCTGGTCTTGAACTCCTGACCTCAAATGATCCACCTGCCTTGGCTTCCCAAAGTGTTGGGATTATAGACATGAGCCACCACACCCAGCCTATTTAGGTCTTCTTTAATTTCTTTCAACAATGTTTTATAATTTTTAATGTATAAGCATTGTACTTTGGTTAAATTTATTCCTGTTTTACTATTTTCAGTGGTATTGTAAGTGGACTTCCTTTCTTAATTTTATTTTCAGTAATTCATTGCTGTTGCATAGAAATGCAACTGATATATTTACATCAATCATTTTGCAACCTTAATGAACTTATTAATTCTAATTGTGTGTGTGTGTGTAATCTTTAGAGTTTTTTAGTGCAAGATCATATCATCTGCAAATAGAAGTTTTACTTCTTCCTTTCTAATCTAGATACCTTTTATTTCATTTTCTTGCCTAATTACCCTGGATAGGACCTCCAGTGCAATATTGAGTAGAAGTGGCATGAGTGGACGTATTTCCAATCTTAGAGGGGAAGCTTTCAGTCGATCACCATTAAGTGTGATATATTCATTCATTCTTTCATTCAACAAATATTTACTGAGCAGCGAGTTACGCCACTGTACTTTGGGAATCTCTTGGTGCTTATAATCTGAAGGGGTTGAGGTAAGGAGAAGAAGTAACCAAGAGGGATGTGAAATAAATATAAACAGACCAGGCGTGGCGGCTCAAGCCTGTAATCCCAGAACTTTGGGAAGCCGAGACAGGCGGATCACCTGAGGTCAGGAGTTTGAGACCAGCCTTGCCAACATGGTGAAACCCCGTCTCTACTAAAAATACAAAAATTAGCCAGATGTAGTGGTACACACATGTAATCCCAGCTACTCAGGAGGCTGAGGCAGGAGAATTGCTTGAACCTGGGAGGTGGAGGTTGCAGTGAACCGAGATTGCGCCACTGCACTCCAGCCTGTGCAACAGAGCAAGACTCCATCTCGGCAATGGGGGGCGGGGGAAGAAAGAAATACAAACAATTAAGTAAGGTGAATTTAAATGGCACGACAATACATGTGGAGAAGAAAATAAAGTAGGTCAAGTGATCTTGACTCAGGAAGGTGTCTTAAAAGAGGTAGTATGAGCAGAGGCATGAATGAAGGGAGTCAGCCATGCACACATCCTAGCAAAGTTTAACGTGGAGGAAGGAGCAACAGAAGCAAAGCCCTTGAGGCTGGAATGAGCTTGTTGTAAGAATGAGATGGTAGCTAAATGAATGAGGGTGCCAGAGGCAGGCCAAGAGCTAGAGGAGGGAGGCTGGGTTTAATGCTGCTCACCCATTATAAAGTGTTAAAACTTGAACTGTTTTTTGTGTCAGTTTTTATAGTAAGGTTACATTGAGGCTGTTATAAACTAAAGAACATTTCTAATCTAACAGTGTTCTAAATGGATATATTTTAAGGAAAGACAGTCAAGTGCCATGTGGCATTCTTTGGATACATGTAGTTCCAATTAGAATTAATTATACATATTCTCTCTTTTTCTTTAAAAGAAATAAGCTTGGCTGGGCGCCGTGGCTCATGCCTGTAATCCCAGCAATTTGGGAGGCCGAGGTGGGCAGATCACTGGAGTCCAGGAGTTTGAGACCAACCTGGGTGAAACTCCATCTCTCTAAAAAGTTAAAAAAATTAACCAAGTGTGGTGGCAAGCGCCTGTAGTCCCAGCTACTCAGGAGGCTGAGGTTGGGACCAGGGAGTGGGGGAGGTGGATGGCAGGAAATTGCTTGAGCCCGGGGAGGCAGAGGTTGCAGTGAGCCAGGATGGTGCCACTGCACTCCAGTCCAGGTGACACAGTGAGACTCTGTCTCAAAAAAAAAAAAAAAAAAAAAAGTAACCTGTTTTTAAAATCGTTTCTAGGAAATACATTCAAAGGTTTCACATATAAAAGATGTAAAAAGTATAAATATATAGATGAGGATGTTTTCATCCTTTCTCCCTGCCCTCCTTCCCATAGGTAGCTCCTGTTTATTGGTTTTTTGATATCCCTTGGAGGTATGTTATGCATATGAGAAAATAGATTTTATATTTATTTTACCCTTATTTAAAACCTCAAGATTAAAAATATTAATTTTAAAATTCTGCAGCTTTTCTAATAGAATTTGTGTACTACTTTTAGTTCAAATAGAAAACTTAATATTACTAATTTTCCATACTCTTACACATTGACTTTATGCCATACAAAATACTCATTATGCCTCCATTATTCCTAGTACACATTTTAATTGTGATTAGTGGTTCTGAGGTCTGACTTCTCCGTTAGATTGCCTTGTTTGTCTCTGGGCTAAAGTAGCACTCATCGTTGGACAATTAAATGATCGAATGTGAGAAGCACTTTTACACAGTTCCTGAAAGAGCTCACCATCTTAATTAAACTGCTTCAAATTGCCATGTCATTTCTAGTCCCCTTACTTCTTTTTTAAGAAATTGGAAAGATTAAAGGGTAAGAAAGTGATAGGGCTTAAAGGAAAACACTCTTCTGGGAAAAAAGTTAAGAAAAGTAACTCTGGTCCTCAGCTGGGAATGTCCTTACCTTGAGTTCCGAGGGGGCCACTCCACCAGAACTCCATAAACCTTGGCACAGAATAGAAGCAATGAAAGATGACTCCAAGGTTTTTTTTTTTTTTTCATTCTTAAGGGATCCAAACCACATTTTTCTTAATCACACTGATAAACGGACAAGACATTTTCACGGCTTTTCACTCACTCCTGAGGTGGAACCTTGGACAGGAAATATAGGAAGGAGGCTGTGCTGGAGCATCATGGGTAATTTTTGACTTTTGCTTCAGGTTTGCTTCAAGGTGAGCAGGAAAGATGCATGCTGCAGGCAGAAGAGGGCATGGTGGTGCAGGCACTCTGCCTGAGCGTGCCCTCCCTATCCTGCTTCTTGTCTTCCTCACCCTCACTGTCCTGCCTGCTCCTCACCTGCTGGCCTCTCAGTGGATGCCTGCCAGTGGTTGCCTCTCCCTGGACTTTGAGGTTCAGAAGTAGGGCACAAGAGAGTGCAGAGCTGGAAGAAATGTATACAGGGTGCAGGGAAAGATGCATGTCTCAAGGTGGGTGCTCCTAGGATCCCCTGGCAAAGGCACAGGAGGAGGGAGCTGTCACAGGACCATGTAACCCTGAGACCAAAGGTGCCTCGTAAGAGAAAACAGTATCTTTATTTGTGTGCTCCTTTAGGGAGAGAAACAAAGGATGCATTAGCTCCGTAGGGACAAGCAAGATGGCCTCACTAAAGCATAGCAGAGCCCTGGGGTGACTTTGATGGGTTTGCTAAAGCCGGACGTCCTTCCTAAGCCTAGCCAAATCCAAGAGTTATTTTCCCAGGAGGGAAGGGGAGTGCGGAGGCCTTATTCTGCAAACATTGCAGCCATTTTAAAGAAACAATTCCAGATTTTATATCTTTTACCTGCCGGGAAATTGCAAATGAGGAAATAAGGAAATAAGTTTGGAGCTGAGTGGAATATGGCCAATTGAGTTAGAGGATTTTCTGGTTGCTTGATTTACGAGGTTTGTCATTTCAGGAATCACTTTGAGCATAAGCTCTTGCTCTCTGGTCATTATCTTTTGTTTGCGTTTCCTTAATCATGTCACCTTTTGAGAGATTCCTTTCCCTCAGCTTTCTTCATATTTTCCTTCCTTTTCCATTTGGGCTTTCTTTGGAATTATAATTTAAATAGAGGGAGGCGCTGAAACCCTTTCTGACTTGTTTATTCTTTTTTATAAACAACATCCCTTTGTGAGTTTAGTCAGAGATTTGCACTCTTTACTAATCAACACCAAAATAAATAGACTCTTAAAACTGTCAGTGACGTGGGCCAGTTCTGCAGCCCGAGTCCTGAAGGGCCAGGCCAGATGGCAACGCCAGGCCCCTAGCACACATAATGCGTGTCTGTAGCTCTTGGCTTCAGCAGCATGGACAGCTGACTGCTTTTTAAATGGCTTCTGTGGGGAGGGAGCAGATTTTTCACTATCCATTTGTTCTTTGGGCATCTCCAGGAATAAACCCTAAGGTGGCACAAGTGCTACTTGACCGTGGTTAAAACTTGCCGTGTACTGGCCGAGGCACAGGCTAGAAATTCTGAACTCCTGCTTTGCCACCGGCGTGTTCTGTGATTGCATTCTGATCATGAAGCTTCCCATTAGGCTCTCTGGTGTATAAAGTGGAGGGATAGAGTGGCCCATTTTTCTGAATTTTTAAGTACTGCAGCAGGAAGTATTGCACACATATGTGGGCACATGAGGATGTGAGTTCATTTTGCTCAGACCAGACTGACTGGACAGAACCTCCCTTCTGTTCAACGGGATATTATGTCAACACTGTTGAGGTGCGGAGAGAAAGAACCTCTGTCGCCTTCTGTGTAGCAGTGGTTTGCTTCACTCTTGGGAGAGTTTGAGTGTAGCTGAAAGATTGTGCTCTGAACTCCCATATAGATAACTAATCGATTGACTGTCTGGACCTCTGAAAGGGGAATTGGAAGAGATTCTGATATGGGAGCTGCCATCTTCCTCTCCCCCAGCAAGAGATTGTTTTTTGTCCTTTAAGCTCATGAGACTATACTGCAGGGATCTCCTAGGTGTGGGGAAGACAGAATAACACACTGGACCAAATAAATTGTTACATGCAAGCAATATGTAAACAAGGGTCTCTCAGTTATGTCACAGAAAGAGCCTAGAACGAGCCAGGTCCTCCACAGGATTTGCAGACCTTTAACCTTTGTGGAGAGGATTTTTGATGGTCAGGTAAAATCTTAGGAGAAGTTTTTTGAGAGAAGATTTGATTTAATGAAGAGGAGACAGCCACACATGGTACATAGGGAGGTAACCCCTTGGACTTTTGTATATTACATGTAGAACCTTCTCCATTCAAACACACTTCTTTGGACATTGCAGATGGGTGTTAGAATGAAATTGTTTTATATTCTGTTGTGTTTATCAGGGCACCCTTTTTTCTTTTTTCTTTTGATTCCTATTGGTGCCCGGTTGCCTTCCTGCCCCATGCAGCATGGCGTGGCTCTGTAGTTGTGTGCTAAAGTGCTGGGTTGGAACCAGCTCGGCATTAGCCTGTTTACTGCTTCTCTACACATTACAGCTTCCTTCCTTCAGATAGTGTTTGAACAGACCGAAAACATGTTTTTGGATGTCATCCAGGGTTTGGCTTCTGCTTCCCAATAATGCCATAAAAATGCTCTGTCAAATAAATTCTCAGGAACCGAAAAGAACACATTCCCTGCTCCATATGATTGTAGATAATGGAGGCAGGCTTCAGCTGACCACCTGGCTTGGCACCCATGGCTTAGGGAAACCAAATCGCACAACATCTCTTGGCAGTGCTTTCTAGCGATCAGAGTTAATTCTCTGCATGTGATGGATGAGCTTTCCATTTAAGGAAATTTTCACAGAGCATTTATCTCCACTGGGGCTTTTGGATTCCATAAAATATTATCTTTACTTGTCCTGCCTGGTTGCCAATTAGCATACTATATACAATGAAGTTTTTGAGTCCTAGGGTCAATTTTCTCTTCAGTAAGCTTCCAGAGTTAACGGTGGAAGGAATATTTCTTTGATTTGGGGTGTGTGTGTGTGTGTGTGTGTGCACGCATGCACATGTGCTAAGAGGAATGCTTCCGTTTCCCAGCCTGGATATTACAACATCCTTACCCTTCAGGGTCCCAGCTGGAAAGAGATGGCACATTCAAATTAGGGAGTGTTTATTTACAAAGGGACTATTTTAAAAGGTGTGAATGTGTGGGGCAAAATGCTAGGGACGGTGTAGTAATCCAGTGGAACTGTTACTACCCCTAGACCAGAAGAGAAGAAAGGAAGGGCCAGTTACCAGAACCTAGAAGGAGAGAGGCAGATAGAGAAAGAAGTCCGCTTCCAGAGTGACCTTCGGTAGAGAGACTCGTGTAGCCAGGCTAAGCAGCCTGTCAACCGAGGCCATGCACTCTCCTTTTTCCCTCTCACTCCTGCCAGGGCTCCCCATTGGCTGAGCCCAATCAGAAACCAGAAGACAAGTGTCCTTTGACTTGATCCTCACAGGTCAGCCTCCTAGGGCAGAGAGCAGGACTGAGAAGGCAGCGTGGATTTGAAGGGCAAACGGAAGGTATCTGGCACATATCCCAATGTAGGTAGGTGTCTATTACTTCTAGGAGAGGCATAACAATCTCAGTAGAAAACTTAAACTCACTTTTATTTTTAAACAGTTTTATTGAGATATGATTGACATACAATAAACTGTACACACTTCAAGTATACAATTCGATAAGCTTTGATCGGTATATACCTGTGAAACCATCACCACATCAAGATAGTGAACTTACCCATCATTCTCAAGATAAACCCACTTTAACTTAACACTTAAGATATTCCATGTTGTTCTTTTAGGAGGATGTGGAAAGAGATCATGCAGTAAAGCAATAGCAGGTGCAATTCCTAACTTACTAAAGTTACTGAAGTTAGTGGGTTACTGAATGAAGTTACTGCCCAGGGTTACAAAGCTCATAAGTGATAAAACCAGAATGGGATTTAATTCTCTCAGCCTTATGCTACTCTGCTTTAAATTATAAGGCAAATAAAATACAAACACTTATAAAAAATCGTTTATTAGCAACACATTTCTTGCTCTCCACCTTACAGCTGATGAAGGGACCAGCCATGGCCTGGGTTGAGAACTGGCACTCTTACCTCCCTTGTCCCCAGAGCCTGTTTATTCTATAAATCAAGAGCTCCCAGTACTGGGGAAGGCTGGTGTCTGGTACAGAGTTGAATTTGAGACCCCAGTCCCACTTCCTACAAAGAAGAGCACCTCCCTGGCTAAGCCAGGAAAGGAGGCAGGAGGTGTCAAGTTTTAGGGAAGGGTGGGACTGGGTAGACAAGGAGAACCCTGTCATGCCGCAGCAGGGGCTGCAGTGGCACCCACCAGCACAAGAGCTGTGACAGGGCCACTCTGGGTTCTGGGCTGGCCTTTTGAACTTGTCTAGTAAGCTCAGGTCTCAGGGCCTTTGAAGTTTTTATTCCTTAGGTCTGGATTGCTCTTACCCTGGATTTCTCCAAGTCTCACCACCTCACTTTATTCTGGTCACTGGTCAAATATCTCCTCTTCAGAAAAGGTTTCTTTCTTTCTTTCTTTTTTTGAGATAGGATCTTGCTCTGTTGCCCAGGCTGGAGTGCAGTGCAGTGGAGTGATCACAGCTTACTGCAGCCTTGACCTCGCAGGCTCAAGTAATCCTCCCACCTCAGTCTCCTCAGTCGCTGGGACTACAGGCACAGGCCACCATACCCTGCTAATTATTTTTATTTTTATTTTTAGTAGAGATGAGATCATGGCATGTTGCCCAGGCTCTTCTGGAATTCCTGGAGTCAAGCTATCCTCCTGCCTTAGCCTCCCAAAGTGTTGGGATTACAGGGATAAGCCACCTTGCCTGGTCCAGAGAGGCTTTCTTTTCCACTCTGTCGCAAGTGCCACCTCTGTCACTGTCTCCCTCTCCTTCTTTCCTTTTCCTCATGGCAGTGATCATATTGGACATTAGAGTATCAGTTCTCAAACTTTTTGGTCTTCGGATCTTTGCACTTGCTTAAAAATTATTGAGGACCCCAGGGAGCATAGATTTAAGTGGGTTGTTACCATTCAAAATTTGCCATAAGTTAAAACAAATTATAAATTTTTTTTCAATGAAAAATAGTAATAAACCCACTATATTAACATAAATAACTTATGAAAAAAGCTCTGTTTTTCAAAACCAAATAGTTAAGTGAGAAGAATGGCATTGTTTTATATTTTTTTAACATCTTTTCTAGTAATAGAAGTTTGCTATGTGGTTGTATCTGCTTCTGCATTTAACCTGTTATGATATATTATTTTTGGTAAAAATTGAAGAAGAAAAATCTGGCCCCACACAGATGTGTAGTTGGAAAAGGGAGGGCTATTTTAATATCCTTTTCATATAATTGTGGGTATTCAATTCTATATTACACCAAAAGTTAACAAGTGGTCATTGCTTAAAGTTTAGTTGCTGGATGGACCTTATGCCCCGGACATACTTGTGTGAGCCACTCCCAAGCAGCAGTCAGATGGCCGCTTTTTAAAAGGAAAAGTTGAACACAGTCTTTTGAGATTTTGATTTACATAAAGTAGAATAAAAAATGGAAATAATCATTTTATTATACTGTTAAATAACTCAGCCAGGCACGGTGGCTCACGCCTGTAATCCCAACACATTGGGAAGCCAAGGTGGGCAGATCACCTGAGGTCAGGAGTTCGAGACCAGCCTGGCCAACATGGTGAAACCCCATCTCTACTAAAAATACAATAAATTAGTTGGGCGTGGTAGTAGGCGCCTGTAATCCCAGCTACTCAAGAGGCTGAGGCAGGAGAATCACTTGAACCTGGGAGGCGGAGGTTGTAGTGAGCTGAGATCAAGCCATTGCACTCCAACCTGGGCAACAAGAGTGAAACTCCATCTCAAAACAAAAACAAAAACAAAAACAAAAGCACTTGTAAAAAATCACCAGGTTTTCAAAGATTACAGAAGTGTCTTCTAGTGAAACACCAACTTCTTCTGTGCCCAAAATTGGAACTTTTTCTTGATAGATTCACACCACATATTATTGCTACTTTTTCTGAGGCAAGAAGTAACAAGTTAATGGTTTCTAACATAGTGCCTTGATAGATGTTGAAAATATCTGTTTGTTGGAATGGTTTAGTCTTTCAAATCCTGTTTATGTCCACTACTCTATTTGAATAAGATAATTCTGCCTTTCAGAAACATCCTCAAGCAAGTACAGGAATACAGTTAAACATCCAAGTCAACAGATATGATCAGTAAGGTAAAGGCCATTTTATCTGCTTGTTCACAATATTTCAGTGTCATTAATCTATAATTTTATGTTTATCTCTGTAAGATCCGTACAGGTTTACAGCACCAAATAATCTGGCCCTGTCAGCCCAGCTGTGTTCCTTTGGATGAAAAACTCCTGCCCCAGCTCCTAAAAGAAGCAGGTTATACTACCCATATGGTCGGAAAATGGCACCTGGGAATGTACCGGAAAGAATGCCTTCCAACCCGCCGAGGATTTGATACCTACTTTGGTAATGGAAATGCACATGTTTCTTTAACAACTCAGACTGACTGCAGCCATCTCATAAAACACACCCAAGTGCAATTAAGTGAAATAACTGGAAATTTGAACACAGAGTGAATCAGTCGGCACTGCCATGGGGCTGCTTTCTGATGTTACCTCTGTAAGTGGGGCTCTGTGCTGACCTTATGGTGGGCAAGCCCATTACCTTTGTCAGAGTTCTAAATGCCACCTTAGGGCCTTGCAAGAGTTTACTATCCACGTTGGAGACCGCTGTACTCTCAGAGACCCTTACTACCAAAAAGGGACATGGATTGACCTTTTTTTTTAATTCCAGGCAAAACCTAATGTAAGAATATTTCCAGGCCAGGTGCAGTGGCTCACGCCTGTAATCCCAGCACTTTGGGAGGCTGAGGTGGGTGGATCATGAGGTCAGGAGATTGAGACCATCCTGGCTTACGCGGTGAAACTCCGACTCTACTAAAAATACAAAAAAAATTATCCGGGCAAGGTGGCAGGCACCTGTAGTCCCAGCTACTCGGGAGGCTGAGGCAGGAGAATGGTGTGAACCTGGGAGGCGGAAATTGCAGTGAGCCGAGATCGCGCCACCGCACTCCAACCTGGGTACCAGAGCGAGACTCCGTCTCAAATAATAATAATAATAATAAATTTTTTTTAAAAAGAATATTTTCTTCACAAAGACTTGGTGTGTTTTTTTCTCCCTGTGGAATGTATTCACAATTTTTTCTTTTTTTCTGAAGGGGGTGGGGGAAGACTCTTCCATTGGCGTCCTTCCATCTGTGAAATCTGTTTTTGCAATCACAAGGTTGGGGAAGATAGCTTTTAAAACATAAAAGAAAATGAGGAGGCCAAATAACAAATGGTAATAAGAAGGTTAATAAGAAATAATCATAAGTATTTTATAAACTTGATAGCCCTATGAAACTAAATGTGAAACCTAGAGTTTGTTTAAAATATGCCCTCTTTAAACCTGTAACAACCTGTGCCTTAATTAATAACCTATGTATCTCGCCAGTAGCTGTATATCTTTCTTTCAAGTTCTTTTTATAGTGAGCTATCTGTCCAGCTATTTAGCCACCTACCTGCCTCCCATCAGTTTATTTATTTATTTACAACCCGCCATAGCCAAAAAGGAACGCATATTGAACATAAAAAGTTAAAATAGGATTAAATAATCAGGATGAGTAGAAAAAGATGGAATAGGTTAATGACATCAAATTACAGAAAAGTTGCATGGCTCTAGGCTGGCTTCATATTCAACTCCGAGATTCGAAATTTCTTTTTTTTTTTGGGAGACGGAGTCTCGCTCTGTCTCTCAGGCTGAAGTGCAATGGCACGATCTCATCCCACTGCAACCTCCTGAGTAGCTGGGATTATAGGCATGCACCAACAAGCCTGGCTAGTTTTTATATTTTTAGTAGAGACAGGGTTTCACCATGTTGGTCAGGCTGGTCTCGAACTCCTGACCTTGTGATCCACCCGTCTTGGCCTCCCAAAGTGCTGGGATTACAGGGGTGAGCCACCGTGCCCAGCCTGAGATTTGAAATATATTTGTCCAAAGAGGGAGAAAGAAAGGAAAAGACTCTAAGAGTTACATTATTTACAAGATACATGGAAACCAGAGGTTCAGGAAAAGCAAAAGCATTTTCTGGCTCTTAGGCCTGAGAGAAATTTCTCCTTTGGGAGAAGGAGAAGGTAAGGTGGACAACATCCTTAAAAATGTCATTTTAATAATAAAGTGGTTTTCTTGTAGATGTTTTGAGGTATTTTCTTCTGTTCAAGCTAGGGCCAGAGCACCAAAGTGCAATTCAGTGAAAGAAAGTGTATGGGGGCCAAAACAATGCAGCTGAAGCACATGACTCTGTAATGCCTCATTGGATTCAGGGTTAAAATCAAGATGCAAGGATGGCAGACAGGAGGGTGTGTGTGCCCCACTCTCATCCAGGTCTGCCAGCAGACCTCACTACTCAATCTTAGCTTTTTTTTTTTTTTTAATGAACCCGGATGTATTCTCAGTACCTCAAATAGCTGTTAAAAATTAAGCTTGGATGTAAGATCACTTTGTCATAGAGGAACAAACAGCCTGTACATCCTTAGAAGTTTTTCAGTCAGGCCTTTGCTAAAAGATGGGTCAATATCTATACTCTGGGAAGAGGATGGACTGTAGATATTTTGAATTTTTTATTAAAACCAAGTTAGGTACTTAAATATTCAGCTGGACAGAAGGTAGAAATGATATCCTTTTATTTATTTATTTATTTATTTATTTTATTATACTTTAAGTTCTAGGGTACATGTGCACAATGGGCAGGTTTGTTACATATGTATACTTGTGCCATGTTGGCGTGCTGCACCCATCAACTCATCAGCACCCATCAACTCATCATTTACATCAGGTATAACTCCCAATGCCATCCCTCCCCCGTCCCCACTCCCCATAATAGGCCCTGGTATGTGATGTTCCCCTTCCAGAGTCCAAGTGATCTCATTGTTCAATTCCCACCTATGAGTGAGAACATGTGGTGTTTGGTTTTCTGTTCTTGCAATAGTTTGCTGAGAATGATGATTTCCAGCTGCATCCATGTCCCTACAAAAGACAAAAACTCATCCTTTTTTATGGCTGCATAGTATTCCATGGTGTATATGTGCCACATTTTCTTAATCCAGTCTGTCACTGATGGACATTTGGGTTGACTCCAAGTCTTTGCTATTGTGAATAGTGCCACAATAAACATATGTGTGCGCATGTGTCTTTATAGCAGCATGATTTATAATCCTTTGGGTATATACCCAGTAATGGGATGGCTGGGTCATATGGTATTTCTAGTTCTATATCCTTGAGGAATCGCCATACTGTTTTCCACAATGGTTGAACCAGTTTACAATCCCACCAACAGTGTAAAAGTGTTCGTATTTCTCCACTCCAGCACCTGTTGTTTCCTGACTTTTTAGTGATCGCCATTCTAACTGGTGTGAGATGGTATCTCATTGTGGTTTTGATTTGCATTTCTCTGATGGCCAGTGATGATGAGCATTTTTTCATGTGCCTGTTGGCTGTATGAATGTCTTCTTTTGAAAAATGTCTGTTCATATACTTTGCCCACTTTTTGATGGGGTTGTTTGCTTTTTTCTCATAAATTTGTTTGAGTTCTTTGTAGGTTCTGCATATTAGCCCTTTGTCAGATGAGTAGATTGCAAAAATTTTCTCCCATTCTGTAGGTTGCCTGTTCACTCTGATGGTAGTTTCTTTTGCTGTGCAGAAGCTCTTTAGTTTAATTAGATCCCATTTGTCAATTTTGGCTTTTGTTGCCGTTGCTTTTGGTGTTTTAGACATGAAGTCCTTGCACATGCCTGTGTCCTGAATGGTGTTACCTAGGTTTTCTTCTAGGGTTTTTATGGTTTTAGGTCTAACATTTAAGTCTCTAATCCATCTTGAATTAATTTTCGTATAAGGAATAAGGAAAGGATCCAGTTTCAGCTTTCTACTTATGGCTAGCCAATTTTCCCAGCACCATTTATTAAATAGGGAATCCTTTCCCCGTTTCTTGTTTTTCTCAGGTTTGTCAAAGATCAGATGGCTGTAGATGTGTGGTATCATTTCTGAGAACTCCATTCTGTTCCATTGGTCTGTATCTCTGTTTTGGTACCAGTACCATGCTGTTTTGGTTACTGTAGCCTTGTAGTACAGTTTGAAGTCAGGTAGCGTGATGCCTCCAGCTTTGTTCTTTTGACTTAGGATTGTCTTGGAGATGCAGGCTCTTTTTTGGTTCCATATGAACTTTAAAGCAGTTTTTTTCCAATTCTGTGAAGAAAGTCATTGGTAGCTTGATGGGAATGGCATTGAATCTATAAATTACCTTGGGGAGTATGGCCATTTTCACAATATTGATTCTTCCTATCCATGAGCATGGTATGTTCTTCCACTTGTTTGTGTCCTCTTTTATTTCACTGAGCAGTGGTTTGTAGTTTTCCTTGAAGAGGTCCTTTACATCCCTCGTAAGTTGGATTCCTAGGTATTTTATTCTCTTTGAAGCAATTGTGAATGGAAGTTCATTCATGATTTGGCTCTCTGTTTATCTGTTACTGGTATATAAGAATGCTTGTGATTTTTGCGCATTGATTTTGTATCCTGAGACTTTGCTGAAGTTGCTTATCAGCTTAAGGAGATTTTGGGCTGAGATGATGGGGTTTTCTAAATATACAATCATGTCATCTGCAAACAGGGACGATTTGATTTCTTCTTTTCCTAACTGAATACCCTTTATTTCTTTCTCTTGCCTGATTGCCCTTGCCAGAACCTCCAACACTGTGTTGAACAGGAGTGGTGAGAGAGGGCATCCCTGTCTTGTGCCAGTTTTCAAAGGGAATGCTTCCAGTTTTTGCCCATTTAGCGTGATATTGGCTGTGGGTTTGTCATAAATAGCTCTTATTATTTTGAGATATGTTCCATCAATACCGAATTTATTGAGAGTTTTTAGCATGAAGGGCTGTTGAATTTTGTCGAAGGCCTTTTCTGCATCTATTGAGATAATCATGTGGTTTTTGTCTTTGGTTCTGTATATATGCTGGATTATGTTTATTGATTTGCGTATGTTGAACCAGCCTTGCATCCCAGGGATGAAGCCCACTTGATCATGGTGGATAAGCTTTTTAATGTGCTGCTAGATTTGGTTTGCCAGTATTTTATTGAGGATTTTCGCATCAGTGTTCATCAGGGATATTGGTCTAAAATTCTCTTTTTCTGTTGTGTCTCTGCCAGGTTTTGGTACCAGGATGATGTTGGCTTCATAAAATGAGTTAGGGAGGATTCCCTGTTTTTCTCTTGATTGGAATAGTTTCAGAAGGAATGGTGCCAGCTCCTCCTTGTACCTCCGATAGAATTCGGCTGTGAATCCGTCTGGTCCTGGACTTTTTTTGGTTGGTAGGCTATTAATTATTGCCTCAATTTCCGAGCCTGCTCTTGGTCTATTCAGGGATTCAACTTCTTCCTGGTTGAGTCTTGGGAGAGTGTAAGTGTCCAGGAAATTATCCATTTCTTTTAGGTTTTCTAGTTTATTTGCGTAGAGGTGTTTATAGTATTCTCTGATGGTAGTTTGTATTTCTGTGGGGTCGGTGGTGATATCCCCTTTATCATTTTTTATTGCGTCTGTTTGATTCTTCTCTCTTTTCTTCTTTATTAGTCTTGCTAGCGGTCTATCAATTTTGTTGATCTTTTCAAAAAACCAGCTCCCGGATTCATTGATTTTTTGGAGGGTTTTTTGTGTCTCTGTCTCCTTCAGTTCTGCTCTGATCTTAGTTATTTCTTGCCTTCTGCTAGCTTTTGAATGTGTTTGCTCTTGCTTCTCTAGTTCTTTTAATTGTGATGTTAGAGTGTCAATTTTAGATCTTTCCAGCTTTCTCTTGTGGGCATTTAGTGCTATAAATTTCCCTCTACACACTGCTTTAAATGTGTCCCAGAGATTCTGGTGTGTTGTATCTTTGTTCTCATTGGTTTCAAAGAACATCTTTATTTCTGCCTTCATTTCGTTATGTACCCAGTAGTCATTCAGGAGCAGGTTGTTCAGTTTCCATGTAGTTGAGTGGTTTTGATTGATACCCTTCCTTTTATGAGAATTAAGAAGCCTAATCTGGATTTAGATGAACACACACCCCAAATTCATTTGAAGGGAGTCTTGCAGCTAAGAAGGTTATGATGACCACATAGCTCTTACCACTGTTACATCTCAGCTGTTTTGCTAAACATCAGATGATGGTGGGATAGTTGCACAACCCTGTGAATACACTAGAAACCAATGTCTTTTACACCTTAAATGAGTGACTTGTGTGGTATGTGAATTATATCTCAATGCAGCTGGTAAATAAAGCATCAGAGAAGATTTGGTTGTTCAAGAAGCATTGTCTATTTTTTTCCCCAAAAGAACAGGATGCTGTCATCTTTAGGCTCAGTATTGAAGTTCAAATTTATGAATCACTGTTGTGATGAAAAGCTTCATATGATTGTCACATGGTTGCTTGGTATTAGTTTTGCCAAGTATTCGAATAGTTTTATTTCTGGATTTCTCCTATCTGTATTATCTTTTAAGTATTTGTAGTTCATGCCTTTGCTAATCAAGTATATCTGTCCTATGTTCTGCCAGCTGATAGAAAGCAGCTCACACTTACAGTTAAAGAACCTGAAATGATTTCCTCAAGCTTTAATGCCCAGTAGTTATTAAAAATCTTAAATAGACCTCCAGTGTTTTGACATTCTAATCACCCATACAAGGGCTGAAATTATTTTTATGGATACATTTCTTTCTCTGTTACACATTAATTAACAAGTACTTTGTATTTCCTTTTCCATTATATACATAGGAGAAAAGATTGCCTTATAAAAGTTAAGACCAAAGTATTAATTGTATTCAAGATCTTGAATTTATTGGGTCATAGAAAAGGAGAGTTTAATTTAAAATGAATTGATTTATTATATAAAGTATATAAAGCTCTTAATTGTCATTATAGGGAAAGTTCAGGACTGAGGAAAGAGCTAGGTCAACTTTATCATCCTCATTTTAAGGTCAATAAGCAGTATATGTCAGGAGATAGCCAAAAGTCTAGCAAATCATATTTCTTTTTAATAACTTTATCGAAGTATAATTCACATATCATACAATTCGCCCAATTAAAGTGTACAATTCAGTGATTCTTAATAAATTCAGAAGGTTGTGCCACTATCATGGTGATCCAATTGTAGAACATTTTTATCACCCCCAAAAAAGAAACTCATCCACCTTAGCAGTCACTCCCCATTTCCTCCTAGTCTCTCCAGCCCTAGGCAACCACTAATCTACTTTCTGTCTCTATAGATTTACATGTTATGGACATTTAATACAAATGGAATCATATGTAGCACAGCTTATTTTAATACTTTAAAATACAGAAATGTAATATTTTAAAATATAGAAAATATGGAACATTTGCAGAAACAACTATGAGTTGAGAAAACCCATTTTCTTCCATGTGAAGTCGAAATTATGGGATAGGCCATTTAAATCTGGGGCAAAATTGAAATCATTATAGGTAGAAAAGTCTTATTTCAGTGCTCACTTTAGTTTGATCTGTTGACTCTGTTACATCTAGAGATCCTCTATTAGGAAGGGTTTGTATCTTTCACCAGTGGGTGTCAGCATCTGACTGAAGATGACTCTTCCTAGAACCACTTCTGTAAATAACCTTGAAGCCAGTCTTGCAACATCAGTAACAACAAAGGTTATTTGAATCCTACACTCATTTATGTGATCACCTTAGAGTAAAAACCTGTAACAAGTCACATTAATGATACATTATTTTTACCATTATATAGCTTTGAAGGATTAAGATTTTATCACCCTTACTGAATTTCAACTCTGATTTAAAACAAAAAAAAAAACTGTTAGTGTTACATAATAGAGCCTATATTCTAAAGGTGAATGAGGAATAGATTTGAGTTTTTATACAGTAATGTTTTAATGCCTTCTGCTACCAGATACAGACATGTTGAGAAATGGTGCTGATTAGCCTTGTCATTTGATTAGCCTAGTCACGGGTAATCAATTGCATTAGGCAATTAAATGCTGAAACATTAGTTTGTTTAACAAGTTTTATGCTATGCTAACTATTTTCGTCTTCCATTCTTGCAGGATATCTCCTGGGTAGTGAAGATTATTATTCCCATGAGCGCTGTACATTAATTGATGCTCTGAATGTCACACGATGTGCTCTTGATTTTCGAGATGGCGAAGAAGTTGCAACAGGATATAAAAATATGTATTCAACAAACATATTCACCAAAAGGGCTACAGCCCTCATAACTAACCATCCATCAGAGAAGGTAAGTTGTGCTTCTATTTACTGATAGCAAAATCTTGTTACGCTAATGTCTTTTCAGACAAATGTAGGAAAAGGCCATTGTTGTTTAGGGAAAAATCTAATGAATTCTGGGGAAGTCCTTTTCAAATTATACAATACCCCAGAATCAGTCTAGGAAGCTTGTTAAAAATGAAGATTCCTGGAGCCCACCTCTAGGGTGTGATTTATTAGGCGTGGGAGAAATCTGTGCATCAGCATTTTAGAGAAACTCTTAAAAGGTGATTCTGAAGAGTGGCCCCCAGATCACGCTTTGAGGAATACTATGTTGGTAGTATTTCAAGAGAAATGTAGTTTAAAAATTTTGGTATATTATGTGCATGCGCTGTGAGTAATTAATAAAATGACTTTAAAATGATTGGCTTGGGTAGAAGATGAGGCTTTATTATGACAAACTTTTGGTTAAGGGATCCATAAATTTTGGGATCAGGGCAGGTCCTCTAACCTTGTACTTCCTTCCTACAAGAATATTTTGCTATTGTAGGTCTTTTGCTTTTCCATGTTAATTTTAGAATCATCTAGTCAATTTCTGTTTACCAGCTCTCCCCTCCCCAAAGTGTCTGCTTGGATTTATATTTGAATCTATAGAACAACTTGGGGAGAATGGATGTCTTAACAATATTGGGTCTTCTAATCCATATACCTGGTACATCAATGAGCTTATTTTTCACATTTACTACACTGATGCTATTGTGTATATCATGAATAATCTTATTATGATTATTTTATTAACCTAGAGTTAACTTCATGAGGTAAAGTTTAAGCTAAGTTCTCTGAATTTAGCTCATACATGCTTTTGAAATGGGAACAAATATTTGTATTGTCAGACACTGGGCTCATTAAGAACACCCATAAAAATAATACTTCAGTGGGACCCTGATACAACAAATTATAGAATATGCATTGCTCCCTGGTTCTTCCAATTCCCTGTACTTTGCCTCTTTGACAATGCCTGGAGGTCCTTGGTGCAGGTCTGTCTTAGTCTGTTTGTGTTGCTATAAAGGAATAGGTGAGGCTGGGTAATTTGTAAAGAAAAGAGGTTTATTTGGCTCCTGGTGCTGCAGACTCTACAAGAAGCGTGGCACCAGCGTTTGCTTCTGGGTGAGGGCTTCAGGAAGCTTCCACTCATAATGGAAGGTGAGGTTGAGCTGGTATGTGCAGATCACATGGCAGGAGAGGGGAGAGAGAGAGAGAGAGAGAAAGAGAGAGAGAGAGAGAGAGAGAGAGAGAGAGAGGCCAGGCTTTTTCTAACAACCAGCCCTCTCAGGTACTGATACAGTGAGGACTTACTCATAACTGCAAAGATGGCATGAAGCCAATTGTGAGGGATCCACCTCCATGACCCAGACACCTCCTATTAGGCTCCCACTGGGGATCAAATTTAAACATGAGGTTTGGAGGCGGGTCAGATATCTAAACTGTAAGAAGATCACCGTGTGGATTCCGGTTTACATACCTGTTTGGACTTGGTTTGTGGCTGCTGATTCCCTTTTCAGTTTCTGCCTACTTGAGCTCAGTACTGGAAATCTTCTCTGGATGAGTTAAATGCCAGATTGCTGGCATCCTTATTTGACTTCCACAACTAAGGTAAAATCTTTCAGAAGACAACTTTACCTTGAACTTCAAATTATATTTACATTATCAAATGTTATACAACTCCTGACATTCATTAAAAATATGCATATGCAGAAGTGAAAACACAGAAAGAGGTGTCTGTCCTCAGGTGTGTCCCACTTTTTTTGGCTATCACTGTCTTATGCTGGTATCTTGAAGCAACGTTGCTTTCTGTGAGACACGAAGAAATGGGAACATTCTCTCAAATATGTGGAAATACACAGATTTTAAATCTAAATCTAAACAAATATTCAGATAATTGGAAAAATAGTTGCTAGGTAATTGGCTTAAATCCTCAGTTTTCTTCTATATGTTTGACATTTTATGGATGCACCTTAACACTTAACAAGGTAAAGTCTTAAGAGAACTGTGTATTATTCTTTGAGGGAGCCACCATTTTACACATAAGCAAACTGGCTTAGAGAAGTTAAGTAACTTGTTCAAGGTCACAAAGCTATTGAGAGTCAGAATCAGAATTTAAACTCATGGTCTCTGATTCCAGACCTCATGTACTTAATCAACCTCCCTAGTTCACAGCTAATATCCAAGACCAGAGATTCTGAGTCCCAGCTCATGATTCACCTTAATGATTTCAGTCCTGACCCATATATTAGAATCAGCTGGGAAACTTATAAGACCTACTGATGCCAAATATTGTGATTCATTGCTCTGAGGTTGGACCCAGTCATTGGTGTTTCATTATTCCTCCTCCCTGGCTCCTACCAGTGATTCTAATGTACAGTCATCACTGATGCCTGGTACAGTGAGAGCCATTCTAGGATGGGTCATTCAGGGCATTCCTCTCAAATATGGAGAGGCAAACAGAAGCCAGCTACCCATTACAGGTTCACAATCTGCTATACCTTAATCATGCAACAATTATAATCTGCCCACAATACAAATTCATTCCTACTAAAGAACAATAGAATATTATCTCACAGGGTTCCATAACATTAAGCAGATAAGAGGAAGCAACTGGAGTGAAATAATAGATCTTTGTGGGTGGGCTCTCTTAACTAGGGTGGTGGGGAAAGCACGGAAGTGACGACAATAGGAAGCCCTAAGAGCTTGCTAGCCAAAGAAGGAGTGTTATTAGCATAGCCGCTGTTCATAGGTAACTGGAAATTGCCAGAGGAGAGGATGGTCATTTTCTTGTGGTGTCTGAAACATGCTATAGCAGTATCCAGCATTCCCAGTATCCTCAAAGGAAAGTTTCAGTCATAGAAATAAGTGAATGAAATAATCAATAGTCAAGCTGTAACCCAAGAATGTTTAAGACAGCTAATACATGTTTACATTTTCAATTCTGTATAAAATGATGCAACTCACCAGTTTGAGGAGCTGCACTTTTCATGGTTTTATCCCGATGTTGAATCTAATTCTGGGCTAATTTCTCAGGTACTACATATAGATTGTAGCATCAAAGACTTGTTCTAAGATAAAAATCATTAAAGAAAGGCACATGCAGAATCCACAGACCAACTTAAAATTGTGCCTATTTTAAAAAGCACTTGAGGGGTAAAAGCATTTGGAGGTAGTTCATAACTGAAACACAGTTGCTGATGCTGGACTCAGGAAGGTACTGCTAATCACCATTTCACATGTGTTAAGAAGGAATGTCCTTTCTCTTTTTCAGCAGGATAATTCCCCATACTAGTGACACAGACTGAAAGCAACATATTCATAAAATATCTTTCTTTTAAAAACAGTCCCCCCTCAGCCGGGCGCGCTGGCTCACGCCTGTAATCCCAACACTTTGGGAGGCCGAGGCGGGTGGATCATGAGATCAGGAGTTCGAGACCAGCCTGACCAACATGGTTAAACCCCGTGTCTACTAAAAATACAAAAATTAGCCGGGCATGGTGGCACGTACCTGTAATCCCAGCTACTCAGGAGGCTGAGGCAGGAGAATTGCTTGAACCCGGGAGGCGGAGTTGCGGTGAGCCAAGCTCATGCCACTGAACTCCAGCCTGGGTGACAGAGCAAGATTCTGTCTCAAGAAAGAAAAACAAAACAAAACAAAACAAAACACCCCCACCTCAGCACTTTGCAGAATGGAAGCAAATGTTATTTTATACTCCTGATATACTAGAAGCTTCTTAAAGAAAATGTTAATTTCTAGTGGAAGACTCTTACTTTTCCGTGACACAATTTGGAAAAGAAATGTCTTAATTTAGAAGTCAAAGAAAAACAATTTCAAAACCTATCATGTGCTTTTTTTCATTTATACTTTAAATTAGGCAAGTACACTAAAGAAACAAAAATAAGACTTTCATCCTCACTGAAATAAGTTTTCTTAGCGTGGTGAGGATATTTACAGTATATATCTTAGGAACCATATGGCATAAATAAGAAAGGGAAAAGAACCCCCAGTATCTCCAACATGAATATGCTAATAGCTTTAGGTGATAATGTCTTGCTTTTATGTAATACTTAGATATTAAGTAATGATATCATGCCTAGGATTTCATTTCACATTCCTAAGACATTGGAAAGGGTTATAGGTAGGGTTGGTGCAAAGGCAGCAACTGTGACAGTTGATCAGAACAGGGATCTGGACCTAAGAAAAAGCAGGGGAGAGTTCAGGCTCCAGTGATGGCAGCTGCTGGCTTTAGGCTGACAGTGAGCCGAGCTCTGGTTGGCAGGAGTGGGAAAATTGACCACAGCTGTTCACAGGCAGGGTCCCAGGACTAGTGGCTGCAGGTGGGGTCCTCATTGTGACTGGAGAACCTTGGAGCCCCAGTTAATTCTTTCCACTAAGCTACCATATAGTATTAAAAACACTACTCTTTCTCTTTTTTCAATTTAAAAATAGTATAGAAATAGTTCAAATTTACCACCGTTGGGGAATAAGTTATAATATTTCATGAATAAAGTTCACCTTCTGAGTGTTGAAACTTTATTTTTTGTAGTATGGAATGGAAATATCTAAAATGTGCATGAGTCCTGACCTCTTGAAATGGGCTATACAACTGATACAGACTGGTATAGTTTCTTATTTTTAACCCCTCAAGAGTGTCAACTTAAAATAATCAAAAGGATCAGAATGTAGTTTAAAGAGAGTTTATTCAAGTACAGAGTTTAAGGATGGCCTCTTGGGAAGCACAGATTCCAAAGAATGGAAGTCTGTGTTTCAAAGTGTAGAAGTTTGGGATTTCTTACTGTATTAGTCCATTCTCATGCTGTTATAAAGAGCTGCCTGAGTTCCACTGGCCCTCCAGTGAGCTGAGGGTTTTTGCAAGAAAAAAAAAAAAAAACTGCCTGAGACTGGGTAATTTATAAAGGAAAGAGGTTTAATTGACTCACAATTCCACATGGCTGGGGAGGCCTCAGGAAACTTAACAGTGGTGGTGGAAGGGGAAGCAAACAAGTCCTTCTTCACATGGCAGCAGGAGAGAGAAATGCCAAGCAAAGGGGGAAAAGTGCCTTATAAAACCAGCAGATCTTGTGAGAACTTATTCACTATCACGAGAACAGTATGGGGGTAACCACCCCCATGATTCAATTAACTCCCACTAGGTCCCTCCCATGACACATGGGGATTATGGGAACTACAATTCAAGATGAGATTTGGGTGGGGACACAGACAAACCACATCACTTACATAGACAACATTTAGAGGAGCTTAAAAGAATGTCAACATCTTTTTGTGTAAGGCTTACTGCATAGTTACAATGCTCTGATTAGTCAAGGTGGTATTTTTCTTTTGGGAAAGGTATGTTTAACATTCCACACTGAAGATGTAACAGTCATGGTGTTTTTTAAGTCATCTGGTCTGAGTTAGGTACAGGACAATAAAGGAGGTGGTTAATCTATAACAAAGATCTTCAGTAAGAAGGAGAGGAGTCTGGTCTCTGGTCTTTCCCAGTCATTTACAGAACAAGAGCAACAAGGAAGAGAATTACTCTATAATCTAAGAAACAGAAGTTGCAAACATGCTATGTGACACAGTCTCCAGGACTTAATTTTCCCCTTGACATAATTTAGAGGTTCCTGAAAATTTATATTCTTTTATAAAAGTGATGGTCATGTCTTTAGCTACTAAGGAATAATTATGGGAAAGATTTTCAGATTTTTTTTGCCATATTTAACAAAGTGAGTAGAATGATTTCCATACTGAATGTTTATAAGAACCTTTAATAATGGTCCCAAAATCTTTTTTTCCCTTGTCGTTGTTTCAGGAACTCCCCTGTCCCCCTTCCCAGCCATTGCCTTTAGTAATCAATTGCTGGCTGGGAATCTACTGCCCTCTTTGTCCTTTCTCTCCTTCACCAGGTGGTTGCCATGTTGCTGCTGATGACCTGGGTAAGAACATTTTCTCCTTAAGCTGTGGGCTCCCTCTCTCCCCACTGTATCCCCTACTCCCTGTCACTGTTAAGAGTCCAGATCAAAGTCACAAAATCTTGTGTTTGCACTTGAGGGGGATGGGGACTCTGTTTCTCATACTCCAGCCTTTTGTTACCAGATGGAGTAGTCAGAAATTCTGATTTTTCCCCCAAATTTTTTTTATATAAAAACAGATTGATGTGATATTTCCCGATTTTTAAAAACTTTCTGTGGGCTGCAAATTGTTGTAGCTTTCCGATTTTTAATCCTATCCCCATCTGGACCTTGGCTGGTGACTGGAGTTGGCTCAGTCTAGTGCTGAAGACCCAGATAGCAGTACCCAGAGCAGACCCATACTGCACTGTCAGGTCAGCGATGCACCTGCACGTTCTTCCTTCCGGATATCGCAGCCGGGAACTTCATCACCCCCAAGCAAGGCATCTGTTGGGATGTCCTGCACCATGGTCTACACGAACATAGACGCTTCAGCATGACCATGCAGCTGGAGTAGAAGGTGTGTGTGTCGAGGGGAAGCAGAGGCAGAACTGAAATGGTGTCAGAGGTTATAGAATAGACTTTTGGAGTGGGAATTTGGAATGTTTCCCGTGGAAGTAATGGAAGTACGGGTTCTACATTATCATCATTTTCATTTCATCACCTGCCTCCTTAGTTTAATAGGTTTTAAAGCAATGACTTTGATATTTAGCAGCTATTTTTAACTTTTTGAGTGTAGGGAAAATGTATTTCTGAGTTCCAAAGACATGAACAATAAGTAAACTTTTGGGGAGTCTATTTGAGCTCTATATATGGATACTCCTTTCTGCATTACAAAGATGTGTAATACAAATTTAAAACAACTTGTCAACAGTGAAGAATGAAATATGAGCACCCCCAAAGTCTGTTTCTAACCATTTTCATTCATTTATGAGATTTAAATGCCTCAAATACTTTAACAGAATTATATGTTTATTTTTGGGTTACACTAGTTGTTGTCTCTTTGAGGGTTTTCAACTCATTAAAGAATTCTGTAGGAGCACTATGAAGAGAATGCCTTCAGAAAGGCTCATTAAAACGCAGAAGCTGACCTGGAATACCACTAATGCTAAATGTTGCAAATTGATGTAAGTGGTGAAATAGAATCCGTGTGTCATACTTCTTAGTTTCAGGAATTAAACTGGTCTTATGTTTGGTCCTGCATCAGAGACTAACAAGGCATGGTGTTCACTTTTTTTCCTCATAAAATATATTTTTTAAATATACTAAACCTCTTCTAAAAGATGAGGGCTTATTTTCAGCTAAAGCAAAAAGCTAAAGCATCTATTGGTACACATCCATATTGTAATAGTGGGTTTTTCCAATAGGAAATTGCTCTTCAATTAATGTAGAGTTGGACAAATCACACATATAACCTTTCTAAGCCTCAGTTAACTCATCATCTATAGTAAAATTACTATAACATAGGGTGGTTTCATTAAATGAGAGAAAATATGTAAATTATTATCATACTGTCTAGTATGTAGAAAACATTTACTATGTGGTTGCCATTACTGATATTATTATTTGTTTGGATTAGATCCATTGAGGCTGTTCTGGGACTCTGGCTTTTATTTCCAATTTTTTGTCCTGTGTCTTTTGTTATGTTTTTTAATATCTTTATTGAGACAAAATTTACATACCATAAAATACACTCACTTAAAGATACAATTCATTAGTAAATTTTCAGTTATGCAACCATGACCACAATCTAAGTTTAAAACATTTTCATCATCTCCCAAAAAAAACGTTGTACCTATTAGCAATCACTCACCATTCCTCTCCCCGACAATTTCCTACAGCCCCAGGCAACCACTCTCTGTCTCTATAGATTTGCCTATATTTCTGGACATTTCATGTAAATGAAATTGTATAATATGAGGACTTTTATGATTGATTCATTTCACTTAGTATAATATTTTCAAGGTTTATCTATGTTGTAGTATATAAGAATACTTTATTTTATTTATTGCCATATGTTGCTGAAAATATACCATATTTTGTTTTTCCATTCATCAATTGATAGATGTTTGCGTTATTTCTACTCTTTGGCTATTATGAATAATGTTGCAATGAACATTCATGCAAGTTTTTGGGTGGATGTATGCTTTTATTTTTCTAGGAATGGAAATGCTGGGTCATATGGTAACTCTATGTTTTGCAATTTCAGGAACTGCCAAAATGTTTCTTCAAAGTGGCTACGTGTGCCATTTTACATTCCTGCTAGTAATGAGTGACAGTTCCAATTTCTCCATATTCTCAACAATACTTGTTCTTTTCCATTTTTAAATTATCACCATCCTAGCAGATGTGAAGTGTTACCTCATTGTGGTTTTAATTTGCATCTTAATAATGACTGATGATGTTGACTGTCTTTACATGTGTTTATTGCCTTTTGTATATCCTCTCTGGAGAAATTGCTATTCAGATTCTTTGCCCATTTTGTAGTTGAGTTGTCTTTTTTCATTGAGTTGTAAGGGTTCTTTATATATTTTGGAGATGAGCCCCTTATCATATATGTGATTCACAAATACTTTCAATCCTTTCTGTAGGTTGTCTTGATATTATTTTTATTAATGCATAAATCTGAACTGTCTTATCCTTCTATATTTAATCCTTCCATGTCCTCTTAACTGATTTGCACAAACTTTCTTTCCAGCCTCTGTTTCTCTACCTTGCTCTCCAGTCTGTGCATGAGCCCCTTCAGGTCCCTGAGGAATACCTAAAGCCATATGACTTTATCCAAGACAAGAACAGGCATCACTATGCAGGAATGGTGTCCCTTATGGATGAAGCAGTAGGAAATGTCACTGCAGCCTTAAAAAGCAGTGGGCTCTGGAACAACACGGTGTTCATCTTTTCTACAGGTAAGTCTGTCAATAGGAAATCATCTCTTGGCAAAGAGATGGTATTCGGTAGGTGGAATGAAGACAAATTGGAGCAGTTAGCATTGCCTTGTTTAAATAAATGCAAACTGCCATAGTGGAGACATGGTAATAGTAGATGGAAAGATGTATCTAAGGAAAAAGAGTGATGGGCTTCCCCGGTTCCCTCAGATATCAAAATATTCTGGGGCTGTGGCTTGAAAACATACGTTCACTAACTGAGTATGTATGAGTGGACATCACTCATATACAGGGCTGCTGGGTAGTGAATCCCTAGAGTGGCTTGTTCCCAGCTGTCTCTACAACCCAGACATCTTCTATGGCCACAACTCCCGCCAACTAGAAGGGTCTCTGTATCATTGCAAAGAGACAGATTGTGACATTATGAAGACAGATAAATAATGGAGCCATTTAAATCTACACAAGTGTCTCCAAGTTTAGATTTTTTTTTTTTTTGTATTAAAATTGTTTTGGGGGCCGGGCACGGTGGCTCATGCCTGTAATCTCAGCACTTTGTGAGACCGTGGTGGGTGGATCACCTGAGGTCAGGAGTTCAAGACCAGCCTGAGCAATATGGTGAAATCCCGTCTCTACTAAAAATACAAAAATTAGCCAGGCGTGGTGGTGAGTGCCTGTAGTACCAGCTACTCAGGAGGCTGAGACAGAACTGCTTGAATCCAGGCGATAGAGGTTGCAGTGAGCCAAAACTGTGCCACTGCACTCTAGCCTGGGCAATAGAGCGAGACTCTGTCTCAAAAAAAAATTTTTTTTCTGACAATAAAAGTTATATATGTTATTGTAGACAAATTAGAAAAGAAGGGAGAAATAAAACTCATAATCTCAAAGATTACTTTTGAAAATCACTTTCATTATGGCAATGCCATTCTATTCCTAATCTGTTACATATGCAACTTTCCCTCTTATTAGAGACAGTTTTCTAAAATTTCACTGTGTTGTGCTTTGAGTGTAGATCGTCATTTATTCATCATGCTGAGTACTCAGAGAACACTTTCAATCTGAAAATGCAGATCCTTTTGTTATAGGGAATTTTCTTGTATGTTTTATTTTGGAATTGTGTGGCCCTCCATCCCACCTTCCCCTATTTTTTCTGTACAGAACTATTATTTGACCTAGTAAGGTCAGTCCTCTAATTTTTCTTAGTCTTTTTTTTCCCCATCTCCTGTTTTCTTTATTTTTCTTCTTCTATTTGGAAATCTTATTGTGTGGTAAGCTTTCTATTGAATTTATTTCAACTGCCATCTATTAATTACCAGCAACTCTTTTGCGTTTTCTGATAATTCCTTTTTTGTAAAGTTCTGTTTTTAATTTATAGATGTCATAACTTGTTTCCCCAAAGCCTGTGCTCTTAACCATTACTCTTATATGTGTGTTATGTGTGTATATATATGTATGTATATATTTTTTTAAAGTTTGCTGATATTGCCAACATTATCTCTCTTCCTTTTGAGTTCTTTTTTTTCAGTTTGTTTATATCTTTGTTTTAGTCTGTCTTTAATGAGAGTGGTTTGGTTTTCTCAAATCCCTAGAGATTCTTGGCTGGAGTCTAACAATTTGATGGAAACTTCAAGTACGAGGTCAGGCTTGTCATCTGGTGAGTTTTACTGTAAAGTAACCATGTAGGGGTGAGGTGATATGCTGAGGAATTCATCTTGGTGTTCTACTCATACTTTTGTGGTTTTGTTGTTTTACGAGTTGTTTTGTTTTGCTTTCAATCAGGCATAGTTATTGAATGTGGCATTTGTTGAGCAGTTAGTATGTGTGGGAGGCAGTTCTAAGTGCTTCCTGCGAATTAGTTCAGTGAATCCTCATGATAACGAATTCTCTGAGAACTATTATTGTCCCATGTTGCAGATGTGAGAACTGAAGCACAAAGAGCGTAAGTAACTTGCCCCAGTTCACGCAGCCAGGCAGAGCCTGGCTCCACTACAGTATCCTGCCTCCCAGCTGATGATCTCAGTGTTCTCATAGGATCTCATGATATAGCAGAGCTTTCCATATGGTATGCTGCAATATTGATCTACTGAGGAGCCTGGGCAGGGCCGGAATAGCATCTACCCTGAGCAGCCTTGTACACTCGCATGGGTGCTATCCAAATACCATAATTTTCTAAGTATGTCCTGCTGTAAAAAAGGTTAAAATTTGTTTTTCTCCCAAAACTTATCCTTCAGAAAAAAAAAGGGAGACCTATTTCAATCCTTACATGATCTCTTGGATTCTGGGAGTCATTCTCAATTTAATTTATTTTGAATATCCTGGTATAGCATTTTGATCAGTGCTGGTTTTGAATGCCTAGAGAAGTTACTAGAAAGAATCAATTTAAAAAAAGATGCTAGGACATTTAACACGGATGTAGTAAAATTATTCCCGGGAAATGACCTCATTGTTGCAAGAATTGGAAGTCATAAGTTTATAAAACAAGTCTTCGTTCTAGAGATCACAATTATGCAATTTCAGAACAAATGATTTTCTGAAGTGAAAGTATATATGGATTAATGTATTGTACCTAGGCTTAAATGTGCTCAGACAGAAGTGAAGATGCTAGTTCTGGAAGACTGTATTAAATATCTCCAAGTGGCTTTTGTAATAACATTCCCATCAAGAATGCATAGGAGCCTGGGTTTGGTGGCTCATGCTTGTGATCCCAGCACTTTGGGAGGCCAAGGCAGGCAGATCACTTGAGTTCAGGAGTTCAACACCAGCCTGGGAAACATGGTGAAACCTTGTCTCTACAAAAAATACAAAACTTAGCCAGGTGTGGTGGCATATGCCTGTAGTCCCAGCTACTGGAGGGGCTGAGGCGGGAGGATTGCTTGAGCCCAGGAGGTTGAGGCTGCAGTGAGCTGAGATTGCGCCACTGCACTCCAGCCTGGGTAACAGAGCAAGACCATGTTTCAAAAGAAGGAAAGAAAGACAGAAAGAAGAGTTCATGGGAAGAGCTGGAATACAATTTTTTTCATGATATTTGAGAATGGAAAAATATTTTAAGATAAATATTTCCTTCATTATATGATTGCAAATATGTATGTATAATTGTACTTTCAAACAGATAGTTGACTGTTTCATAAACATCTATATTTATTCAAGCTGGTAGTAATAATATTTGGAACTTCTCACTGAGAAAATGGGGATCAGCTTAAAATAGGGTTGTCTTATATTTTGATACTGTATTAATAGATACCTTAATCTTGGATCATCTTTGCTTTGTTAGGTAAAATCCAACTTGATTGTGCGTATGTATTTTTATTATACTGATGAATTCAGTTTGCTAGGGTTTCATTTAGGATTTTTGCATCAATTCAGAAGTGAAAGTGGAGTTAGTGGTTTCTATTTTGTGTCAGGTTTTGTTGTCTTGGTTGTACTCACTTCGTAAAATAATGTGGTTAGTTTTTCTATTTTTTTCCTATGCTCTGGAATAGTTTACAGAATGTTGGAAAGGTCTTTCTGTTTAGCTGGTCCCTGAAGCCTTTTGTGGAGGCATTTAAAAAATTATTTCTATAGTTTACATTTTTCGCTGAATTATATCTAGGTGTGTGTGTTTAAAATGTTTTGAAATTAATTTTGCCTGAAATATAATGAGCCCTGGAACTGCATGCTGAGATGATTATTCACTCCAGGAGGTTTTCCTTGTTCATATTTTAGTTTATTGCTTTTGTTCTGCTTGATTTATGTCTCAAAAATATCTTTAATTACTATATTGAATCCCTGATTCAGCTTTTCTCTCATCCTTTTCATTTTTTTTGTCATTTTTCTCAGCCTTTGGAACTCTTCTGCGTTACCAGTTTAGACACGTTTGCAATTTTAATCCTACACTTTAATATCTCCAATATAGATTATTGTTGTTTGTATTTTTAGTTTTTTTGTAGTGCTGTCTCTGTTTTAATCAGTACCCTTTTCTTCCAAGCTTGTTAGTATAGTAGTGACCACTATTTAATAAGCATTAAACCTCAGCGTAACCCTGAGATAGTAAATAGTTTCTTGATCTCCTTTTACCAATGAAGAAATCAAAACTTCTGTTTGAAAAATAAAATTAAAAAATAAAGATAGGATCTTGCTATGTTGCCCAGACTGGTCTCAAACTCCTGGGCTCAAGTGATCCTCCCACCTCAGACTCCCAAAGTGCTAGGATTATTGATGTGAGCCGCTTAAAGAAATTAAGTGACTAGTCCAAGGTCACACAGCTAACAACTGAAAAATCCAGAATTCAAACCAAAATCTACTTGAGGTCAAAACTCAATTACCCGAATCAGTTGTCTTTTTGCATCTCATTTTCTTTTACTTTTATATCATCCCACTGTACTGCATTTCTACATTTGTGTTCACAGGACCCATCCTTTTCCTAAACCTTTCTGAATAGAACTTTTCTAAAATCTTTATTTTTATAGGAAGTCATTGCCAGCTAGATGCTCTTCCTCGGAGTATAGTGGTGAAGGATCTGCACACACAGAATGTGTGGCCATCTTGTGGCCTCTAGTCACTGTTCCCTGGTTGATTCCTTCTGAAATCTGCAGCTTGAGGTCAGGTTGATGCATACACCTCACAGAGTTCCTGGTGGCATATAGGCATTAAGTGTTCTACTCTATTGAACCTGATCCACCTAGTTACAGTTTCTTCTCTTTTGGCACCCTAACTCTTTGACAGGCTAAAAGAACCCCAGACTCTTCCTATCTCCACATTTTCAGGGCTTTCTTTTGGGGGACATTCCTCAGGATACAGTGTGCCAGCACTGCCAGACCTTCTCTTTTCCTGCCTATTGTCTTCTGTGAGTTGTGATCTCTAAGCACATAGAAGTAGAGGAAGTAATAATTCTCCCCTGCTTAAATTAGTGCCGTCCCTTCTTGGGCTGTCTTCCAGCCTCTCTTAAGCTAGGTGGAGGGCTTTGTGTCATGAGGCAAAGCAGGGTGGGCCAGTTCTTGTTTTCTCAGCCCAGCTTCTTTGGCCTTGTAGTTTATGGACATGTCTCCAAGATTCTGGCATTATAAGCTATCTGTCCATCTTGGTTTCTTATGTTGTGATGGGGTTTCATCTTGTTTGTTGTTTTAGCAGGGTAGTAGTTCAGAGAAGCAGCACTAGTGGCTGTTACAAAGACACCATTTTTATCTGGATGCTTTTGTCACCATGGCTGATCTTTGTAGCTGCTCAATTCCAGGAACCTGCACAGAAATCTGACCTGGAGTAAAATGAGTTAAATTTAGAGCCAACCCTTGAGTAACTAGGTTATGAGTTAAAACTAGGAAAACCGATTCCGCAACTCTGAAGAGAAAACAGTGATTGACCTCAATGTCTTAATGCAGCCATTGTATATTTACATTAACTCTTTGTTTGTTTGTTTGTTTGTTTATTGAAACGGAATCTTGCTCTGTCACCCAGGCTGGAGTACAGTAGCACGATCTTGGCTTGCTGTAATCGCTGCCTCCCGAGTTCAAGTGATTCTCCTGCCTCAGCCTCCCAAATAGCTGGGATTACAGGCATGTACCACCATGCCCAGCTAATGTTTGTATTTTTAGTAGAGACAAGGTTTCGCCATGTTGGCTAGACTGGTCTCGAACTCCTGACCTCAGATGATCCACCCACCTCAGCCTCTCAGAGTGCTGGGATTACAGTCATGAGCCACCACGCCCAGCCTGTATTAACCCTTACCAGACTAATTAGTTTTACTTACATGTAGATGAGGGTTTGAATATAAGGAGAAACCTAATTTGCATTTCTTTCTCCAGAGACTTTCTGTGTTTATTGACAATTTCATTTCCTGAAGTTGAAATTAATAATGTGCTATAATAATGTAATTATAACCCAAGGACCCAGACTAACGAATCACAGAGCAGTGATGCATTTTTTCCCACTTCTCTCACTTGACTTCACTTAGCCCTGCACATCTTTATAAGGATAAGAATACTGGTTGCATTCACATCAATAAATGTTGAGTCCATTAGTACAGGAAACCATGAAAATACTCTGGCTTCTTGGTGTCAGATTATATTTGGTGAAGGCATAGGCAAAGGCATAATTTTTAGATTTTGATGTTTGATAAAGCTAACTTTTAAACATTTCTGTTATAATCTGAGAGAAATCCATGAGGCTTTTCATTCCTTGCCACCTCTACCCATCATCTTAGTGTAGTTATTCTCAGTGCGCTGTCTGGGGACCACCTGCAGCAGTAGAGCATTTGTTAATGCAATTTTCAAAGTGATGGCTGCACAACATTGTGAATGCTCTAAATGTCACTGAATTGGATACTTTAAAATGACTAATTTTATGTAATGTGAATTTCACCACAATCTTAAAAATTCAGTTTGTCAGACTGTATCACAACTCAGCTGAATTAGAAACCCAGGGACTGAGACCCAAAAATCTCCATTTTTAACAGGACTTCAGGTGATTCTTTTGCACACAGAAATTTGAAAACCTCTGAGCTAAGGTAACTCTTATTCAAACTTTGGGAATTTACCTTACAAGGAATATATGTAGTTATTTAAATTTGACATATATTTATGTTTATACATATATCCTCCTCACTAGGAGGAATATATATATGGCAGCTGGAAACCAGCTGGGTTTGAAGTTCAACCTCTCCTAGGTAGTTTTCATTTCAGGTAAATGCACCTATTTCTGGAAATAGACTCTTCAAAAAGCTGATGAAGAAAGCTTAAATTTAATTATTCTGCTTTCCAGGTTCTTTTTCTTTTTCTTTTTTTTTTTTTTTTTTTGAGGCGGAGTGTAGCTCTGTCGCCCAGGCTGGAGTGCAGTGGCCGGATCTCAGCTCACTGCAAGCTCCGCCTCCCGGGTTCACGCCATTCTCCTGCCTCAGCCTCCCGAGTAGCTGGGACTACAGGCGCCCGCCACCTCGCCCGGCTGGTTTTTTGTATTTTTTAGTAGAGACGGGGTTTCACCGTGTGAACCAGGATGGTCTCGATCTCCTGACCTCGTGATCCGCCCGTCTCGGCCTCCCAAAGTGCTGGGATTACAGGCTTGAGCCACCGCGCCCGGCCTGCTTTCCAGGTTCTTACTGCATATAAATCACAACCTTGATTGATTCATGCCATTTTTTCTGCAGTGTGTGATTAATACCACTGTTAACAAATGTTGTCTTTCTCATTACACACATACTATTCTGGGTTTGTTTTTTTATTTCTATTTTTTATTTTTATGGGTATATAGTAGGTATGTATATATTTATGGGGTACATGAGATATTTTGATACAGGCATACAATGCATAATAATCATATCTGGGCAACAGGGATATCTATGCCCTCAAGCATTTATCATTTCTTTGTGTTACAAACATTCCAATTATACTCTTTTGGTTTTTTTTTTCCCCCCCACTTCTCTCACTTGACTTCACTTAGCCCTGCACGTCTTTGTAAGGATAAGAATACTGGTTGCATTCACATCAATAAATGTTGAGTCCATTAGTACAGGAAACCATGAAAATACTCTGGCTTCTTGGTATCAGATTATATCTCAGAATCTCACTCTGTCGCCCAGGCTGCAGTGCGGTGGCGCGATCTCCACTCACTGCAAGCTCCGCCTCTCGGGTTCAAGCCGTTCTCCTGCCTCAGCCTCCCGTGTAGCTGGGACTACAGGCGCCCGCCACCGCGACCGGCTAATTTTTGTATTTTTACTAGAGACCAGGTTTCACCGTGTTAGCCAGGATGGTCTCGATTTCCTGACCTCGTGATCCGCCCGTCTCGGCCTCCCAAAGTGCTGGGATTACAGGCGTAAGCCACCGCGCCCGGCCTCTTTTGGTTATTTTTAAATGTATAATAAATTATTGTTAACTGTAGTCACCCTATTGTGTTATTAAATACTAGATCTTATTCTATCTAAGTATATTTGTGTACCGATTAACTGTACCCACCTCCCCCCTACCCTCACCCCACTACCCTTTCCAGCCTCTGGTAACCATCCTTCTATTCTCTGTCTCTATGAGTTCAATTGTTTTAATTTTTAGCTCTTACAAATGAGTGAGAATATGGGATGTTTGTCTTTCTGTGCTTGGCTTATTTCACTTAATATAGTGACCTCCAGTTCCCTCCATGCTGTTGCACATGTTTGGATCTCATTCTTTTATGTGGCTGAATAGTACTCCATTGTGTATATGTAGCACATTTTCTTTATCCATTCATCTGTTGATGGACAGTTACATTGTTTTCAAATCTTGGCTATTGTGAATAGTGCTGCAATAAAACATGGCAGTGCAGGTATATCTTTGGTATACTGATTTTCTTTCTTTCGGATAGATACCTAGGAGTGGGATTACTGGATCGTATGGTCGTTTTGTTTTTAGTTTTCTGAGGAACCTTCAAACTGTTCTCCATAGTGGCTGTACTAACTTACATTCCCACCACTGTACGAAAGTACCCTTTTCTCCACATCCTCGCCAACATTCGTTATTACCTGTCTTTTGGACAAAAGCCATTTTAACTGGAGTGAGATGATATCTCACTGCAGTTTTGATTGGCATTTCTCTGATAGCCAATCATGTTGAGCACCTTTCGTATACCTGTTTGCCATTTATATGTCTTCTTTTAAGAAATGTCTATTCAGATCTTTTGCCCATTTTTAATCAGATTATTAGATTTTTTTTCCCCATGGAGTTGAGTTCCTTACATAGTCTGGTTATTAGTCCCTTGTCAAATGGCTAGTTTGCAGATATTTTCTTCCATTCCATGGCTTATGTCTTCACTTTGTTGTTCGTTTTCTTTATTGTGCAGAAGCTTTTAAACTCAATGGAATCCTATTTGTCCATTTTTGCTTTGGTTACCTGTGCTTGTGGGATATTACACAAGAAGTCTTTGCCCCAGTCCAATGTCCTGGAGAGTTTCCCCAATGATTTTTTTTTAGTAGTTTCATAGTTTGGGTTCTTAGACTTAAGTCTTTAATCCATTTTGATTTGATTTTTCTATATGGTAAGAGAGAGGGGTCTAGTTTCATTCTTCTGCATTTGGATATCCAGTTTTCCCAGCACCATTTATTGAAGAGACTGTCCTTTCTCCAGTGTCTCTTCTTGGTACCTTTGTTGAAAATGAGTTCACTGTAGATGTATGGATTTATTTTTGAGTTCTCTATTCTCTTCGTTTTGTCTAGGTGTCTGTTTTTATGCCAGTGCCATGCTGTTTTGGTTACTATAACTATAGTATAATTTGAAGTCAGGTAATGTGATTCCTATAGTTTTGTTCTTTTTGCTCGGGATAGCTTTGGCTATTCTGGGTCTTTTGTGGTTCCATATAAATTTTAGAATTATTTTTTCTCTTTCTATGAAGAATGTCTTTGGTATTTTGATAGGGATTGCATTGAATCTGTAGATTGCTTTAGGTAGTATGGACATTTTAACAATATTGATTGTTCCAATCATGAACATGAAATAAATTTCCATTACTTTGTGTCTGCTTCAATTTCTTTCATCAATGTTTTATAGTTTGCATTATAGAGATCTTTCACTATTTTGGTTAAGTTTATTAGGTATCTTATTTTATTGGTAGCTATTGTAAATGGGATAACTTTCTTGATTTCTTTTTCAGATTGTTCACTGTTGGCACATAGAAATGTTACTGATTTTTATATGTTACGGATTTTTGTATGTTGATTTTGTATCTTGTAACTTTACTGAATTTGCTTATCAGTCCTAATAGTTTTTCTGTGGAGCCTCTAGGTTTTACCAAATGTAAAATCATATCATCTGCAAACAAGGATACTTTGACTTCTTTCTTTCCAATCTGGATGCCTTTATTTCTTTCTCTTGTCTGATTACTCTAGTTAGGACTTTTTAATTCCAGGTTTTTAAAATCTAAGGATGATACTTCTAATCCTTCTCTGATAGAACATGATCACAGTTTGAGTCCCAATTTTCCTGCCAATGAGCTATATGGAGTCTAGCCTCAGTTTCATTATCTGTTAAACGCAAGTTGGTTGACCATTCATTTATTCACTCCATCTTTCATTGCAGATAAAAAGATAACTAGGACATAATTCTCCCTTATGAAACTCACACTCTAGTGAAGTAGACAGGTACATGAATTATTATTATGCAGTGGGAATATTAGGATGAAGCCCAGGTACTGTTTGCACACAGTAAGAGCCACCTGCCAGAGCCCAGGGTGTGGGGAGGCTTTCTGAGATGGAAAGGTTGGGAATGGCTTGGCCAGATAAGCAGAGCACAGGCCGGGAGGAGACTGGGCAGCATTCTAGCCTGTGAGAAAGGAACATAAACAAAGACAGGGAGGTCGGAGAGCAGTCCCGGAGGGGGGTCTACATTGCTGGAGCCTGGACTGCAAGGTGGAGCGCAGTGAGATGTGAGGCTGGAGAGCGTGACCCAGGGGTCCACTCAGAAGGGGCCTGTGCACATGCAGGGAGGAATGTGAAGGGTCTCATGGCGACAGTGAGGCACTGAACAGTTTTAAGCAGGATCAGACTTTCACTTTAGAACTGAAATGGAGGGTGATTGGAAGCAGGCCAACCTTTTAGGAGGCTCTGACAGTAAAGAGGGGAGAGAAGATAAGGAGCACTTGAATAAAGACAGAGGGAAGTTGGATGGAGATGAGAGGACAGATTTAAGAAATACATAGGAAAGCTTGTACCACTCGATGTTGAGAGCTCTTTTTACTAGGAAAGCTGATGGTTTTGTAATTCTGCCAGTTTTCAGAATGTTGTCAATGCTAATGAAAGCCTTTGCTGGCCTCCCATTGACACTGGATACATCTGCAGAGAGCTGGAAAGAGTGAAGCCCATGGCCAGAGTACCCATGTAATCCACATAGCAGTAGTGCATCAGAGTGCATAGATTCACAGTACATATGAGACGGAGAGCAGAAGTGGTTTGGTTGTCACAGTGATTTGAGGGTGAAGTTTCCATTTAGTGAACAGGCATCTGCAGTGCTCAGGCCAGTCCTGCAGTGGAGAAGTGACCTGCCTCAGATGTCAGTAGCACCACCATTGAGGGACAGTGACTGGATCCTGTTCAATAACACATTTCTACTCAGACAAATAGAGCAATTTATTGCAGAGTCTAAACTTTTAGCACTTATTATCTGAGTTTTCACAGTATTACATGTAATTTAATATCTCAAATGGAGTTAATAATCTTAACTAATTCCTCTAAATCTTACATCCCTTTTCCCCTTACATATAAGAATTTCATTCAAAAGTGATAGTTGGCAAAGAGAGAGCTCATTCAAGGTTTTAAATGTACTTATGCAATTGGCAGACTTGTAAAATATTATAGAAATTCTGTGCCAGGAACAAAGTAATATGTGCTAGGAAACCAATCTCACTGGGTTCTTCAGACACTTAAATTAATTTCTGACAAAGCTAAGGAAAAGCTGTTACGTGAATAAATCAGAGAGTTTGTCCACACTCTCTTACTCTTTGCAATTATGCATGTATTTGGCACATCTATGGTAGAGGAAAATTACAACCATGCCTCAAAATAATGAGACTTGAATGAACTTTTCCATAGCCAGTCATTAATTCATGCCACCTCTTTAGATTTCACCTGTTAATGTCCACACTGAGAGCATGTTGGATCACTTTAAAATTTTATTAGCAATAGGTACTAATTTGTTGATTATTTTATTGAGTGAAAATAATAACCAATACGTTTTACTGAACTGCCACCCTGATTTGGTGTCCCCGGCTGAGTTACAAAGCAGAGGTTCCAGGGCTGGGGATGGTAGTCCCACCTCCCCTCTTTGTCTCTGGCTGTTCTCAGGGATGTGTTGCCCTTTGGGTACTCGTGATGCTTCCCATGGGTTAAAGCATGGGCAGGTCTCTGCCAGGAAACCCAGGATGGTGGGGAAGCTGGTTGTTTACCTCCATCGCACTTTTTCCAGTGTAGAAACCGTGAGTTGGGCCACAGTGGGGTGGGGGGTGTTGCAGATATGGACATTTGATTCTCTTACCATCTCCTCAGAGTTTTTCACTTCTCTGTGACCCTGGAAATGGACTCATCCTCATATTTGAGTTCTGGGATATTGCTGGTGATCATCTTGGCCCTTATATTTGTTTTGGTTTTCTGTGGAGAGGAGTGAAGCTAGATTGTGTCTATGCTACCATTTTGGAACTGGAAGTTCCAAAATCAATAACCAATACATTTTGAAACCATCCCCATCCCGCATCAAAGGGTCTTGCATTTGTATTCTCTGAGTCAAACCATTGAATTCACAATCCCAGAGTCTAAGGCAAAAATGCCTCTCAATCTCTGTGTTTATCAGATCTTCAGTGTTTTATTATAGTACTTAATATATGTTGTTAATATTATGAACTTTTAGCAGGAGAAACATGAAGTAATCATGATTTTCACAATTCTGTGAGAAGAGAGTACTGTGGCCTTTCTATGAGTTTATAATTAATGGAAGATATATCTATATGTATAGCTATCTATTTGTATATATATATTGAACTGAGCATATTTATTGACTAAATTGCAAGAAGCTTTCCAATTTGTTTGGGCTTACTTTAATCTCTCCTTTTGCACTCCATTTTAAAGGTCACATTTAAGATGAATCCATTTCTTATATTTTATGCTCCTCTCAGAACTCACTGGAGCCAAAATTCTCTGTGAGGCAAGAGGTACGTTATGTTAGACAGGCTGCACTGGAGGATGAAGCAAAATGAAAAGTAGATTCTATGTAGAAATAATCACCTGGAAACTATAGTGACAGCAAGAAGAAGGGGCCAAAATAAAATCAGGTTGTCACAAGCTGTTAAAAAAAATGCATTTACTTACATTGCTTCTTATCTGGTACCTGTATCTGCTGCCTCCTACAGTAGTCTAACCAAATATTTAAAGATATAAAATCTACAAAGACATACTAATTATTAATGTGTCTGTGAACTCTGCAAACAAACGTTATTGAATGCATTACTGTTAGGACTCCTATTTGGACAAGCAGCTAGGTGAGCCCTGTGTAAGCATAAAGATCTATGCAGGGCTTTTCAAACTTCAAGATTCTGCTGACTAGAGATGCAAAATAAAATCATGAGGGAGTTAGTAGGCACCAGTGAGACCTGCAGGCTTTGAGAAATCTCCTGAGGTAAGTGAGAAAAAAGTTTCCTACGTGAGCAGAGGTTCATTTATTTTCATTCAAGTTAAGGGTTAAGGGCAACTTGACATTTTGTATTACACCTATCCCCTCCCCACTCCTCTTTTTTTTTTTTTTTTTTTTTTTTCTTAGGAGTTGTAAGGATCTTATGAGATCATCTGATCTTAGAAAGAAATGAATACCCTGTCCAGGCACGGTGGCTCCCGCCTGTAATCCCAGCACTTTGGGAGGCTGAGGCAGGCAGATCACTTGAGGTCAGGAGTTTGAGACCAGCCTGACCAACATGGCAAAACCATGTCTCTACTAAAAATACAAAAATAACCCAGCATGGTGCCTTGTGCCTGTAATTCCAGCTACGCGGGAGGCTGAGGCAGGAGAATCACTTGAACTCAGGAGGTGGAGGTTGCAGTGAGCTGAGATAGCACCACTGCACTCCAGCCTGGGCGATAGAGTGAGAATCCACCAAAAAAAGAAAGAGAGAGACAGGAAGGGATGGAGGGAAAGAGAGAGAGGGAGGGACGGAGGGAAAGAGAGAGAGGGAGGGTTGGAGGGAAAGAGAGAGAGGGAGGGAGGGAGGGAGGGAAAGAGAGAGGTAGGGTTGGAGGGAAAGAGAGAGAGGGAGGGAGGCAGGGGGAGAGAGAGAGAGAGAAAGAGAAAGAAAAAGAAAGAGAAAGAAAGAAAAGAGAGAAAGAGAAAGAAAGAAAGAAAAAGAAAGAAAGAAAGAGAAAGAAAGAAAAGAAAGAGAAAGAAGAGAGAGAGAGAAAGAAAGAGGAGGAAGGGAGAATAGAGGAGGGGAGGGGAGGGGAGGGCAGGAGAGGGGAGGAGAGAGAGGAAAAAAGACCCAGAGAGGGACGTTGGGACTTTTGCAAATACTCAGGAGGCAGATGGCCTGTGTCCAACATTCACCTCTCCCACTGATGTCTATGCAATCTTGAGCAAGATATGTAAACTTCCAGTGCCTTATTTTCTTTATCAGCGAAGTGTGGATAAAAATTATAACTACTTGATAGTACTGATGAGATCGCAGCACTTCCTGACACATGCTATGTACTTTATTGTTATTAGGTTGTGTGATATAATAATAGCTAAGTGGCTAGAGATGAAACTATTTCTAGCCTTTGGTCTCCAGTTTGCTTTTTGTTTGTTTTTAATAGCTTCTATTTCCTCATATTTCTCTCATCAGGCTATTTGCTACTACCTATGCTTATCATTCATTCATTCATTCATTCACTTGTTCACTCATCAGCGGCATACCTGCCATGGGCCACGCTCTCTGCTAGGCCCTGGGAAACAGTAGGGAATGAGGCTGACCATGCACAGGACCAAGTGACTTTTTTCCTATTTCAATAGTCTGTTAATGAGCATCAGGAATGTCAAGAATCCTCTTTCTTCTACTGAAGATGGTTAGCAGTCTCTAGCAATTGTTATGACACATTTTTCATTTATAGTTTTAGCATCCATCTTCTGAAAATCTTGAGGAATTATTTTTTAAAGCAGTCTTTGATTTTGATTACTGAGAATACAAGATGTTTTGAGAACTTCATTATTTCCTCTGATACTTTCTTCTTTTCTTCATATTTATTATATTTTTAATGTTTAAATTGAAGGTGATTTATTATGCAAGCTATTGGCTATGATTTTGGAGTTTTTTGTACCATTAATTATTGAGGGAGCAAAGTTGAAATTCTGCTTTTAATTCATCTCCTGTTTTTGAAAAATTTATGACTTAAAAATGAAATTAAATAATCAAAAATTAAATGTGATGCTTAAAGGTCATTTTGTTTAATGTGATGAATGCTAGTTTACCATATACTACTAGAAAAACCAAAATGATATCATCTATTTTTCCATGTATTATTTTAGTACAACATTTATGATTTTATAAATATTTAATTTTCATAAATATTTATGATTTCATAAAGATACAAGGTTCTTCCTAAAGTTATCTATCTACCACATTTTCTCGTTTATTTATTTATTTTTGTTTTTTATTTTGGAAACAGAATCTCGCTCTGTCACCCAGGCCGTAGTGCAGTGGCGTGATCTCAGCTCACTGCAACCTCTGCCTCCCCAGTTCAAGCAATTCTCCTGCCTCAGCCTCCATCTCACAAGTAGCTAGGATTACAGGTGCCCACCACCATGCCTGCCTAATTTTTATATTTTTAGTAGAGACAGGGTTTCACCATGTTGACCAGGCTGGTCTCGAACTCCTAGCCGCAGGCAATCCACCCGCTTCGGCCTTCCAAAGTAACATTTTCTCTTTCATTAACTATTCACTCATTTTCCTATTTTTTAACTCTGAAAGTTCTTAAATATATATATTATTATAATATCAGCCATCATATTTATACCAAAATATTAACCATTAACGATTGTAATATTTTATTTTTATTATACTAAACATCTATACTTTGATTACAATTGTAACATATATAGTAAGGGACACAGGAGGTTTTTTGCTCCAAATGACATCCAGAATGCATATCTATATTTGAAAGAGACTATTCAGATATTAATACTAACACCAAATAATATGCCTTGTTTTACTGTGATGTAGCTACACTGATTATCTGTGATGGTAAACTGTACCTCACCATTATTGATGTTCCAGGATGCCAGAAATGGCATTGAAGTAGGCATTGGGCTATTTGGTCTTCTAGGGCTAATGCAGAGGCCATTTGGGCTTTTTGGCAGAACTCAACTCCCTGTGGTCCTATGACCAAGACCCTTATTGTCTGGCTGTCAGCTTAGAGCTCATTCTAGCTTCTGGTGGCTGCTGCCCCTTGTTCTTTGACTTTCTCCTTCCACCTTCAGAGCCTTTAACAGTGGGTTGAGTCCTCCTCACGTTTTGAATCTCTCCTCCTTTTTCTTCTCTCTCGTCACTGTAATCTATTCTTCTTTCTTCTTTAACTTTTAGAGCTCATAACCAATGCCCTCTCCAATAATCCAGGATAATCTCCCTATATTTAGGTCAGCTAGCTAGCAACTTTAATTCCATGGCAACTTGAACTCCCTTTTGCCAAGTAAGTTAACATATTCACAGATTCTGAGATTAGGGCATCTTTGGGGACCATAATTCCATGCAGTCACTTTGGAATGATTGAAAATTTTTAGTATTCTTTCTGATCACCTCCCATCCTCTACTAGTTCTGTTCCTAGGAAATACATTCACTACACGTGCAAATGCTCATCCTAATGCTTGTGTGATAGTCCCAGTGTCCCCATCCACAGGGCAGCTCAGCAGATTCCTCTGAAAAACAGACAATAGCGACTCTATCACCATTGACCTCCACAAAAAAAAGTAATTGTTGTAGGCCTGGGAATAATTAACTGTTTAAAATATTGTGACTTGTGAGTGACTGTGAAGATAAGAACAACTTTGGGCAAATAGATGCTTTTAACAGCATCGCACCTCAGAGCCTTTGAAACTTGAGCAGGAGCTGGCTCTAGTTTTCTTGGGAATCCGTGGACTGATTTCTTCTACTTAGGGATTTTGTTGTAAATCCAGAAAAATACATAGGAAGCTGTAAATATTTATAAAAATTGAGGCCCATTCTTCAATCCACAGGTATATATTTGATACCTTGGGAACTTGCATTAATACTTTCTTGGTAAAATAAAAATGTCAACTCACTTGCATTTATTGAGCATCTTTTGTGTGATGAGCAGTGTCACCTCTGTGTTTATGCACATATAAACGTTCCAGGTTCTGCTTTCAAGAGCCCACATTCTTATCTGAGCAGTAAGGCTAGCTGTCTAACCCGCTTGCTAATAGTGTAAGACTTTATACAACTAATTTCTAAATGGTGCGACATTGACAATGACAGTAAGTGCTGTTTCATAGCAGGGAGGGGAAATATGAGTGGAGTCATGTGGGAAGACTTCACAGAGGAGCTGGGGCTTGTGGTGTTGATGGAAGGATGCTAGAGTTTGGATAGGCAGAAGGAGAGAGAAGGGTCCATTCCAGATGCCTCCATGGAGAAAATAATGGAGAATGATTATGATGGTAAGAGCCAAAAATTTATGAGTACTTCCTGTAACCTAGTTGTTGTGCTAAGCACTTTATATATATCTACCCGTTTAATAGCTACTACTATTATCCCCCATTTCTAGATGAAGAAATAGGTGCTTAGCAAGTAATATAACTCATTCAAAGCATAGCACTTCCTCAATGGAGGAACGGAATCAAACTCAGGCCTGTCTGATTTCAGAGCTCAAGCTTATAATCACTGTGTCAGTAGGCTGTGATCCAGGTCGCTTAGAGTATGGGAGCCATGCAGAGAAAGCCTGGATAATTGAAGTTCTAGAGAGATAGAGCTGGAAAGGGTTTTAGAGACAATCCCCATGCAATGTTTTCATTTTAAAAACAGAGACCCAGAGAGGCTAAGTGGTTAACTGATATTGGAATGGAGACTTAGCCTTGTCTCTTACACTTGCCCTCCTACCAGTTGGGTGAGTCCATCTGATAATGATGCAGAAAGGTTAGTGTTGCCCTGATGACTGCCAGAAGGCAGCTGTAGGCTGCCTCAGTCACATGGGAGGTAAAGCAACATCTTATATAATACCCCTGGGAATGGATTCCACCTTGGGAGAATGTAGTTCACTGAATTCCAACTAAAACAAAGAGCTATTAGACTGCTCGTGAATTTTTGGCTGAAGTATGTCTTTTTGATACATATGCAGCCATCTTTTGGAATTGGGTGACGATCAGTGTATTAGTCCGTGCTCACACTGCTATAAAGAAATACCTGAGCTGGGTAATTTATAAAGGAAAGAGGTTTAAGAGCCAGTTCCACATGGCTGGGGAGGCCTCAGGAAACTTACAATTGTGGCGGAAGGGGAAGCAAGCACATCTTACATGGTAGCAGGGGAGAGAGAGAGAAAGGTGAAGGGGGAAGAACCCCTAATAAAACCATCAGCTCTTGTGAGAACTCACTCACTATCACGTGAACAGCATGGGGGAAACAGCCCCCACGATCCAGTCACCTCCCACCAAGTCCCTCCTTCAACATCTGGGGATTACAATTTGAGATGAGATTTGGACGGGGACACAGCCAAACCATACCAGTCAGCATAGGTAATTGCCTATGAATTGCCAAAGAATAATGAAATTTTATAGAGAGTCATGTTTTCATATGAAGTGATATGAAAACATGACTCTCTATAAAATTTCATTATTCTTTTCTAGCTTGCATTCTACCCAGAAACCAGTGGTAAAATGGGCTGTGACTGTGTTCTTATCTTTCTCAAGTTCTCCTCCTATCCCAGTAGAAATATTAATGAGCAGTGAAATGGCCAGAGACAGGCAGCTAGAGGAAGACGGGGGCACTAAGTGAGGAATATGCATTCATGAATGAGCAGAAAATAGATGCTAGTGTTTTTGGTCTGAAATACTTTTATATTGTTATTAGTAATAGATTCAAGATAGAAATTTAGGTTTCAAAGGGGACACCAGTATTATCAGTTGAAAAAACAAAAGTGATGCATTGTTTATACTCATCTCTTCTAGAATGTAAAAATGAGGATTTACCCTGTAGTAATATTTCTAAGAGAAAAAAAAAGTTCGTTAGATTTTAGCTGCTAAAGAACCAAAACAAGCTAATGCTTTCCCATTTTACTCTCCTTGTGTGGGGTTCTCCTTGAGGGCAGTGGTAACTGCTGCACATATGTGTGGAATATACTTGTATCAAGGCATTCACTCCAAAAAACGAGAGAGAGAGATTTCCCGGGCTAGCCTTTGTCGGCATTCTGTCCCAGATTCCTCTCCGCTTTGGGGTTATACAAAGATTGCTGTGGTTTTCTGACTTGATTTGAAGCTCTGACTTAGTCTGCTGAGGAAAGACTACAGTCGCCTTCCTCCCCAGGAGTTTATCGGAGACTTGCTCTTCCATGGAGGGCCTGGGAACACAGTGCCTGAGCTCTTAGCGGGAGACCACCCCGCTGTGCTTGGCTTCAAGCACAGGCTGCTGTCCATTGCTTTCAGAAGCATGAGATTGCCCCATCAGGCCTAAACACAATAATAAAAATATGTTTGAAAAAAATCCCCAGTCGCTTCTCTTGCTGACTTTGGCAGTAAGGTACAAAGCATCAACAAAATGTTGTATACAGAAATTCTGCCTTCCAGGCTTGTTCCTTTCTTACAGAACAATCCTTAACCTTGTAGGACTCTTTTTTTCATGTTTTCTTAATGAGAAAATATTTAGAGATTATTGGCACCACAGGTTTATTCCTTTCCAGTGGTTTACACTCGTAACTGACTGTAATCTTTATGTTCTTTTTTTGTATTTTTCTTTCACAGTATGGGCCATATCTAATCAGCCTCTCCTACCGTGACTATTCAAAGAAAAGGATATTTTTTTTTTCTTTTTCTTTTAATCGTTTCCATCTCAGAACACTTTCTTGTCTATATCTTTTTTTAAAAAATGAGGATTATTGCAAAAAATTTAAGAAATGTTAAGAATGACATCCATTACTGTGAAAGCTACCAAAAAAAGTTATATACCTGTCCTCAAAATAGCCTGTGACCTGGTGAAATATTCAAATACATGCAAATTAGTCAAAATATAAAAGAAATAAGGGTGGGGAACAAAGGGAGTGCTGTGTTTGGGCTGACAATCTGGCTGTATGGTGCCATTTTAAACTCCCACTTTGGTGTCCCCTTTTGTTTGACGGTCCTTCTGGAGTCCAGAGGTAATAGAGCAGGCTGAGTAGTAGGGCCTGAGGAAAACTCAGGCCTGCACAAAGCCCTTTGTGCAGTGCACAGATCACATCTGTGAGTCCCTAGAGGGAATGGCTTGACCAATTGGTGTCTGTGGTGGGTTGTGATCACGAGGCTGGTCCCAGGTGAAGTCACCTGACCACTCATTATTTTCTTTTTGGTAACAGGAATTAGTTAACAAACATAACTCTAACAAGCATAACTCTACTTGTTATTTAAGACAATGTACTGTCCTGAGGAGTTCTGAAGATCAATGAGGTACAGTCTCCTCTCTTTTTTTTTTTCCTGAGACAGAGTCTTACTCTGTCGCCCAGGCTGTAATGCAGTGGCGTGATATTGGCTCACTGCAACCTCTGCCCCCAGGGTTCTAGTGATTCTCCTGCCTTAGCCTCCCTAGTAACTGGGATTACAGGCACCCGCCACCACGCTGGGTGAATTTTTTTGTATTTTTAGTAGAAACGGGGTTTTGCTGCATGGGCCAGGCTGGTCTCTAACTCCTGTCCTCAGGTGATCCACCTCCCTCGGCCTCCCAAAGTGCTAGGATTACAGGAGTGAGCCACTGCACCCAGTCTCCTCTCTTAAAGCACACCTAGAATCGTGGTAGTGGTCTCTAATTCAGTGTGAGGCACAAGTCTCAGATTCCTCTGGGGGTGAAGAGGGGGCCAGGCAAGTATGTGGTATGGAGATTTCCTTTCCCATGTCTGAGTCCATGATCCATCCCATGTAAAGACTGTGTTGATTCCTTGCCCTGTAGACTGAAAATCACTTAGTATGAGGAGAAATGTTACTGAAGGGAATGTGACTTTTAAGGAGGGGACCAAAAATACGTCAGGCACTAGTCTAGCACAATGCCTAGCAAAGAACTCAGGGACTGTATGAGGTACAGGAGTATGCCTGGGTTCAAGATTCAACTACACATCTGCAGGAGCCACAGTGCCAGGTTAAGGGCAGAACAGAAAGATGAAGTCTAGACAGCAGAGGGGTCATTGAGGAGCTTCATAGGGGAGGTGGGACATCCATTAAACTGTGCTTGAACGATTGTTAAGATGTAGGTAGGTGAATGGACATGGGGAGCAGGACATTTTGGGCATGGGGAGTGAGCAGGGATGTAGGAATAGGAAGTGAAGGTGTGTTCTGAGCATGTTGATTAGGCCTGTCCAGCCTTTGGTGTTCAAAGAGGCACGCAAGACCACAGGAGAAATGGGGCACATCTTCCTGGAGCATTCATTTTTCTTGAATGTGTAGAAGGGAAAATAAACAATTTAACCAGTTAATAATTTAAAACATTGTTATATTAAAACAGGTAAATTATGGAACACAATACAATTAACTTCATAGATTTTTTTTTTTAAAGTTCAAAATCTCAGGTTTCCATTGTTTTCTTTTGATCCTTCAATGGAAGAATTTTTGATTCTTTAAAAGAGATCAACTTTATTCCTTCATTCACAAAAATAGCCAAAGCAGCCGGGCATGGTGGCTCACGCCTGTAATATCAGCACTTCGAGAGGCCAAGGTGGGCGATCACCCGAGGTCAGGAGTTCAAGACCAGCCTGGCCAACATGGTGAAACCCCGTCTGTACTAAAAATATTAAAAACTTAGCCAGGCATGGTGGTATGCACCTGTAGTCCCAGGTACTCAGAGGCTGAGGCAGAAGAATCGCTTGAACCTGTGAGGCGGAGGTTGCAGTGAGCTGAGATGGCTCCACTATACTCCAGCCTGTGTGACAGAGTGAGACTCTGTCTCAAAAAAAAAAAAAAAAAAAAAAAAAGCAAAAGCAAATGGCAATCACGGTTGTCCACGGATTCTTACTTGTATCGTGAGGCATGAGCTGTGGTTTCCCTTAGCTCCCTGTGGACAGTGGCGAAGCAGTCTAGCATGTGGCCATGGGGTTTGCTTGGCTGTTAGATAGCCCTCTTCAGGTCCCAGGCCCTTTGGACCAATCCTACTCGTCCTGTGCTTCTTAACACTGGCAAATCTCGATGATGGTTAATGTGACTCCCCGAAGGATGTGCCTCCATCCCCTATGACAGATATGAGGTCTGTCTGTGCACAGTCTGGGCCATGGAGTCTGCACTCTTACTAAGAATGCACAGAGGCCTGGCTGCGTTGGTCTCCTGAGATAATGAAATTAAGAGTCTTCAGAAGCATTTCTTAAGTCTTCAATTTCGTCTCCTTTTTCACCTCCTAAGCATGACATTCCTGTCTCAGCTTTTTCTGGCCCCTGCTGTCTCTGGATTCTGGTCTTGTGAGGTTTCTTTGTTTGGGTTGTGAATCATTAGGCAATTTAGATAACAGATTCTGCTTTTCATAGGCAGAGGCAAACTCCTCTGGTTCAAAGCTGCCTTTGGCCTTTCCCCAGCTTTGAGAAAGCCGCATACAGCCTCTTCAAGCTATTGTGGCATCAGAGGCCAAGCGGAGGCAGAATTGGTGGTGGGTGAAAGAGCCTCTACGCCTTTCTTTACCATCTCTGTTTTGATTTCTCTTCTTTCTGGTATGTGTTAGATTGACCTAAGATTTTCTTTGTTAGAACACCAAACTGCCCAGTGTTAAAGATAGTATTTTTATACTATAGTTATCTACTCATAAGTTGAAGGAATTAAGAAAATGGCAGGAAGAGCTCAGTTAATCAATACTAAATAGTTCCCTGGCCTTCATTATTCAGGGGAGAAAAAGGTGTGGGTCTGTGCTATTCAACACGCAGCCACTAGTCATACATGGCAATTGAGCATTTGAAATGTGGTAAAGTTGAATTGAGATGTGCTATAAGGGTGAATTTCAAAGACGATATGAAAAAAGAATGAAAAATAATATCTCCATAATTTTTATATGAATTACATATTGAAATGATAATATTTTTATATATCGGGTTGAATAAAACATTAAAATTAATTTCAGTCAGGCAGGCATGGTGGCTCATGCCTGCAATCGCACAACTTGATCACTTGAGCCCAGGAATTAGAGACCAGCCTTGGAAACATAGTGAAACCCGTCTCTACAAAAAGATACAAAAATTAGCTGGGTGTGATGGCACATGCCTGTGGTCCTAGCTACTTGGGAGACTGAGGTGGGAGGATTGATTGAGCCAGGGAGGTCAAGGCTGCAGTGAGTGGTGATCATGCCACTGCACTCCGGCCTGGGCAACAGAGCAAGACCCTGTCTCAAAAAAAAGATGAATTTCAACAGTTTATTTTTATCTTTTCATGATCTGGCCACTAGAAGACTTTAAATTACATTTGTGGCTCACATTTTATTTCCATTAGACAGTGCTGCTTTAGATTGTAGCTTCATAATTGCAATAATTCATATCTCTTGAGAGTTCTCTAGGGATTATTTTGTTGAAGATTTTCTCTTTCAATGATCAGGCTGAGTGAGAATAACACATAGTAGACTGTAAGAGTCTTCAAGGCAAAAGCTGTGTCTGTTTAATGTACTTTGGAGGCAGGAGTGGTAAAGTCATTTTGCTTAGGAGACTCATGAACTGGCTTTGAAGGCAATTCCAAAACCAGTTTGGAGCATCATCTTTGAAATAAGGGTATTGCCTCCCAGTGACTCCACTGAAAGATACAATTCATTTGGTTGCGTAAGACTGGAGTTGGAATGTTAAAGAAAAAAAAAGGAAGGGAAGCAAGTTTCATTTCTTATAGTCCATACCTCCAGTGGGGCCTCAGCATGTAGAAAGGCGCTTGGACAGGAGCCATAATCATACCTATCGTTGTTTCATCAATGCAGAGTGCAACATAATGGAGGCAGAAAGGGGAAAGAAAGCCTTTCCAGCTGCTTCAAAGAAAACTCAGTTCTTAACTTGTTTGCTGCGATGTGCTATCCTTTCCTCCTTGGTGCCAGAAGAGAAATTATTACAATATATAAAAAATAGGATTCTGGCCAGAAGAAAAATTATTATAACATATAGCAAATAGGATTGTGGGATCCTGGATCAATATGTTGTTCAGTACCCATATTGTAAAACATATTTTCTTTGAAATTTTCATCATTAGAAACTATATAGTTCAAATATATTCCCAAGGCTAATCCATCCATATTCAGGAATCTTTCTTTTTTAAGATTATAAAATCTTTCTATGGACAAACTCACGATTAGTAAAGTATTTCCCCATAAAATAGAAATAATCTTTTTTTTCCAAAAAAAAGGGTTGTTATTATTAAGGTCTTTTAAAAATACTTTTTGTTCTGGAGCATCTTTATCTTCTACTTCTCTGGGGTAGGTTAGAAATAATCATCACCTTTTTTTAAATAGGGAAAAAAAACACAGGGAAGTTATTTGTTGAAAAGCACAGGGGACCAGTGCCAGAAATGGTTTGAAAATTTAGATCTTTTACTTTCCATTTCAGGTGCTGCAATCATAGTATCACACGGCTATGTGAATAGTAAAGTGTCTTCTTTACAACAGAACATGCTGTTCTGAAAAGTGTAGAAGTGTATCTCATTTTTAGGGGCATTCCTTTTTCTTAAATTCTACCCTGTGCTTTGCTTAGTAATACAGTTATTTATAAAAATTTATAGAACTATAACAAACTATAACAGAGGTAAAGAAGAATTCTCAATCTTGCTACTTCTTTCCTCCCAATAGTAATAATAAGGATTTAGGCATCCTTGCTAGCTTCTCGGAGGCAAAGTCCCTGTGAAGCTATGAGACCTTCATTATCACATTCCCACTGCTTCGTCAGCTTATATTTGTGAGGAATTTAATCAGTTTTATTGCTGTATATGACTGGAAGCGAATGGCATCTATTTTCTCTGCAGGAATTTATTTGCTTTTTTCCTTGGGTGGCTATTCCTTTGTTGATAATATTTTCCCAAGTCTTGAAGCACTAATTGATTTTGGGACTTAAGCAAGATCACTTTTTACATTGAATGCAGAAACTGTGTTCCTGTGGATTAGGGCATGGTCTGTGTAGCCATGAACTGGAGGTCCTGCTGAGAATTGTAAATGAGGAATAAATTATGGGTCATGATAATAAGGTGTTCCAAGTCTCCAGATTCAGACAGGAGCAGACATAAACAGCCTCTTCCTTGGAGATATGCAACCAGTCAGCCAAGCTGTGTTTTCTTAAGCATTCAGGCCTTGAAAAATGTATGGAACTTTGAGAATATGTTTGCAGGTGTAAAAATAATGGTTGGTGGATCTTTCTCCCTGTCATGTATATATACAATATGTAGAGAGTAAGAGACACATTTTGGAAAAGAAAAATGATTTTAAATGTTGGTGTTTCAGCACAATGCTTTGATTTTAAAATTACATGTCATTATCTCAACCCCAATTCATTCTATTCCCTGAAGGACATTCTCCTTGCTCACTTACTATTCTTAGCTTTGGGCATATATTGCTCATCATAGGAACTTGGTAATAAACCTAGATTTAATCCTAACTCGGAGAACACATGAGGAATTTATATCACTTTTTAACTTCAAAGACTGCCTAAGTCAAATGACTGATAGGGAAATGTACCAAAAAGATGCCAGGTCCAGTCAATATAGAATTCCTTGGAAAATATTGCTAATAGTAGACTCAACTTGGCATGTTGGGAAGGGAGAAGGTGGGAAGCCAAAGCTGAGCAAAGCCATAGCTAGGAGGCTGAGCTGGCTATAGGACAGGCTCCAGAAAATTGACAAGGAGTCTGACTTATCATGGCCAAGTAGACATGGCAAGTTTAGGACCCGTGTTGGAGAGACTGTGTAGCACAATGATTAAATCGGAATAGAGGCTCTGTAATTGCACAGACCTGAGACTCGGGCCCCCATTCCACAACTTACTAATTTGGCGACTATGGATAAATTACTTTTCTGAGCATCTGTTTTGTTATCTGCAAAATAGGGACAAAGCTTACTCATAGGACTATTGTGAGGATTAAATGAGAGATTTCACGTAAAGCACCTAGCACCAGGCCTGGCATAAGCAGGAATTTAATAAATACAGCTATTGTTATTATCATCATCATCATCACTATCTGGGCTTTTGCCATTTTGCACTGGTTGGTGAGGAGACTGCAGCAGTAATCTCTGGACAATTACAAATATTATATCCATGTTTATGTTCCATAGGTCCAGGAAGAAGCAGGATCATATTCAGCCATGCTTTATGGACAGAGCCCAGCACCCCCGGAAAAGGAGGTTCATAAGGGCTGGGCAGGCCTTGGGACCTTGCTTTCAGGAAACTGAAATGCACATTTGGAAAGCAGGCGGATGCCCACACATAATACTGTAGGGAAGCAGAGAAAACTATAGACTCAACATGAAACTGTCAGTCTCTAGGGCCTGAGCAGAGCTGAACCTATTTATTGAAGTCCTCAGAATTCGCAACTGGGCGGGATTGGGGCAGGCAGGAGCTAATGACTCAATAGCCAATTGCTGTCTTTAAATCTTACTGAAGTTCTTAAAAACTATTGAATGGCAGCATTCTAGTTTTAAGTCTTTTCCAGAATGTGAGGTAGGTATGTTAGTCTCTATTTTTCAGATGATGACGTGAGCTTAAGGGACTGTGATCCATAGTTAAAGCAAAAGCCACGATTGCATCCTTCAGCTCCAGGCTTTCATTTAGGGACCACACTTATTAAGACAGTGTCTGTTGTAGACACCTCTGTGCATCACTGCAGATTCTTGAAGCACCATATTTTGTTCCAGCTGCTGCTATGGTAACTGGGTCAGAGCAGGCTTTGGTGAGTTTCTCACAGGGGCAATCACAGTGCCTTGCCCTGAGCCCATGTTTTCTGACACTGAGGGACTCGCATGTGCATAGCCCAGGTGTGCTGGGAGTCAGTGCCCATGGGGCCACACTTACTCTTTGGGAACCAGTGGATACATGTTTCCCCCATGGATCCCCCAGCTGTGAGATGAACCTTATTGGAATTCTCAAAGGGTCCCAGTGAGATGGAGCATGAGCCACCTGTGGCAGTGGCCAGCCAATTTGATAACACATCCAGGTGTTGCTTTTTCCCTCCCTCCCTGTTTGGCTCTCCCAGCCTTTCTCTCCTGCTCTCTGGGATCATTTCCAACATAAACTACCTGCATGCAAACTTCTCTCTTTGGCCCAAGCAAAGACAATTTCAAAAAGCATTTCTTCATAGTCGCATGTTCATACTGACTCCCTTGTCCTCACCAACTCACTGCATGTTGGAGCTTGAAAGATTAAGAATCTGTTATTATAGGCCAGGTGCAGTGGCTCATGCCTGTAATCCCAGCACTTTGGGAGGCCGAGGTGGGAGGATCATGAGGTCAGGAGATGGAGACCATCCTGGTCAACATGGTGAAACCTTGTCGCTGCCCAGGGGCAGCTCCAGAAATGATAAGAACCAAGGCCTGGAATCAGGGATATCAAGAGTCATCTTGGTACTTTACCTCACTGTGGCTGAGCTGGTGCTTAAGCTGCAAGAAAAAGTCCCCTTTACAATTCCCTCTCCTTTTCTCAAGCAGAAGACTTCCCTCCTCATAGGCACCACAGCTGGGAATGTGCTGGGTCACACTTGAAGCCAGCCTGGCTCTGAATCCTGTTCAAGGCCTACTGCAAGTACTGCCTGGGTATTGCTGCTGACCTGAGTCTCACAGTGTATCTTTCTACCCCTCACTTCCATCCTGTCTCCTGTTTGAAGTGTTCCTCAGATGACTGCACAGTAATCTTATTCCAGATAAATGACTTCATCCAGAGTTCACTTTTAAATAATAATTTATTTTATTTAATATTAGAGACAGGGTCTTGCTATGTTGCTCAGACTAGTCTTGAACTCCTGGGCTCAAGCGATCCTCCATCTCGGCCTCCCAAAGTGCTGGCATTACAGGTGTGAGCCACCACATCCAGCCTATTTTATTTTTGAACCAACAGTGCATGAAGTACAAACTTTTAAAATGACAAGAGCATCTGAATGAAAAGGAAGTCTGCCTCCCTCCAGCCACCCAATTTCTTTTCCCAGAGAACACACTCGTTACCGTTTCCAGAATTCATTTGTAGCAGGTGGCTCCTCTGTCCCAATTCCCTCCTCCTATCTCTTGGGGGTTGGGATGTGAAGCTGGGCTTTTTTTCCCTGAAAATGCGTTCATGCTTCCTAGGACACTGGCTTGCTAAACAGGAGTCTGGGAACTTAGCAGCAACTGCAAACTAGCCAGTGCTCTGAATTCAGATGAGAGCTTTGTGGTTGCCTTATTGGAAAGCCCTTGACTCCTGGGCTTCTAGAGGTGTATATCACCCAAAATTTCTGCACTTCTTTTAGGGGTAAGTGAACACTTCACTTCTTCATCTATTAGAAAATTATTCTCTCGGCCAGGTGCAGTGGCTCATGCCTGTAATCCCAGCACTTTGGGAGGCCAAGGCAGGCAGATAACAAGGTCAGGAGTTCAAGACCAGCCTGACCAACATGGTGGAAACCCTGTCTCTACTAAAAATACAAAAATTAGCTGTGTGTGGTGTTGCGTGCCTGTAATCCCAGTTACTCAAGAGGCTGAGGCTGGAGAATCGCTTGAATCTGGGAGGTAGAGGTTGCAATGAGCTGAGATCATGCCACTGCATTCCAGCCTGGGTGACAGAGCGAGACTCCCTCTCAAAAAATAAATAAATAATAAATAAATAAATAAATAACTCTTTCAGTGGTTCCTCAGTGCAGGGCTCCACACTAAGCACACAAAAGTCAATCAAACCTGTCCAAACTCCCTTGGGTATTTGGACCATACGTTAACTCTGCCTGAAGTCTAGTCCCAGGCTAGCTACTGGCACTGGCAGCCTCTTCATGTTCAAGAACCACAGGGATGTTGCAAGTGCGCTTATGTGTGTGGTAAGTAGACACTGATGGAATAAGGACTATGTGGTCCCCACAGCTTTCCCTGTCACGATCACTCTCTAGTGTGGGTCACAGGTTCACCGGTATGTCAGCTAACATGCTATATAAAGTCACAGCAGGTGAGCCCATGAGGGAATATTGAGCTCCATTCTCTCTGCAACTCTACCTTCTTCTCTCAGATTGGAGAGTGGGGTTCCTAGCTTCCTGTATTGAAATTGTACCCAATCAATAGGAAATCTCACACTTATGGAAAATCCCAAATCGTAATTGACTCTGTTCCTTCTCCTCTACGACCAGTACTCAACTGCAGCATGTTCTGTTGGTGTTGTCATGCAGAAGAGAAAGTATTAATGAGGGTAACTTTCATCAGCAGAGGGGTGAAACAAATGAAAAAAATGTTCAGGCACTTAATGCATCTGTGAAAACCTAATTAGCACCCCTTTACGGTTATAATTTCTAATTACTTTTTGAACTGAGAAAAAATGTTTTTGCTAATTAGATAATTATTAAAAATGTCTGAAGAAGAGTTACTTAATTTAATAAATCGCTCTTATTCTAACATTTTAGAAAATCAGGCATTAAGAAGAGGTCTTGAAAGATTCTGATTTTCAGAAATACCATATTGGGTTGAAGGTCTTTAGATGTGTGTATGCGCATGTGTGCGCGTGTGTGTGTGTGCACGCACACGCATGAAATTCAGATTTTTGCCACCTAAAATTTATGAGACTAATGTCAGTTGTTAGCAATAGAGGAAACTGGACTTGGGACATAAGGAGGCTTTCTGCAACATTGCTGTGTGTCTAAAACTATTCTAAAATAAGGAATTTATTTTTTAAAATGTAAGAAAGTCCCTTAAAATCAAATTTGATACATTCTGCAATAAACTGAATTGAAACATCCCTGAAAAGTTTCTATAAAGTTTAATTCCACGTGGAAAATGACTTAATAAAAAACCTGACAATGTGTTGCCTTCCTAAAGCTTCTGGCTTCAGCTAACAGAAGTATTAAGAGTGGTGGTTTTCACAGGTATGTAATAATGCCATCAGAAATCCCTAATGTGCAAGTATATTAACTATACAATTACATGTCAAATATTTAGTAGCTATATTTAGAAGAAGATACAATTCCTAAGAGAAACAATAAGCCTACTATTTACTAATAAATCTATTTTCTACACCTCAGTCAAATTTATAGTCAAAAACTAGAATGAGTTGTGTTTAGGGTTGAAAGCCTGTCTCATGATGCTGACGGGCCAGTGTAAGAAAGTGTGGTGACCGTTTGAGTTGTGTCTGTCTCTTGGTCTGTTCCCTTATAAGTTTCTAAGAAATTAACTGATGGTGGCCAAATTTGATTGAAGTGTATCTGGTTTTCCTTGACTCCCCCTTGAACCTGTGGTTTAATATTCCACCTTTAAACATAACTGCAGGCTGGGCACAGTGGCTCACTCCTGTAATCCCAGCACTTTGGGAGGCCGAGGCGGGTGGATTACTTGAGGTCAGGAATTCGAGACCAGCCTGGCCAACATGGCAAAACCCCATCTTTACTGAAAACACAAAAATTAGCTGGGCATGGTGGCGCACAACTGTAAAGGCTGAGGCATGAGAATCACTTCAACCCAGGAGGCAGAAGTTGCAATGAGCCAAGATTGTGCCACCACACTCCAGCCTGGATGATAGAGCAAGACTCTGTCTCAATAAGATAAAATAAAATAAAACAAACATAATTGCATTTTAAAAAGCCAATGATTTAATGGAGAAAAATGCATAGCTCAGACAAAAAAGAAAAAAAAAGATTTCAGATGGGCATGTATCCTATCATATAAATAAATTTCAATAAAATTAAGTAGGTAGGTTATACAGATAATGAGAGAGAAGTAATGATAATCACAAAATTTGAGTTAACGTTCCTTTGTGCTTTATGTATTTAGCTTAAGTTTTTCTTGACAACAGAAAACTATAGGAATATAGTTAATATAGTCTGTAATTTAAAAGGAACTTTGGCACAGTATATCCTACTACCTAATATTGTATTAGAGAGGGCCTTTGAACTTGAGCTTCCTCTGCCTAGAGCTCCCTTCATCCCGACCTGACAAGGTTGACTCCTGGTCATTTTAATTCTCAGCTCAGAAGTCAACTCCTCTTTATCTTCTGTACCTGCTCCCTTTTCCCTCATGGTCTGCCCCATCACAGTGTTTGGTTTCTGTCCTGGCACTTACCACAGTGGGAATTCTCTCAATGTTTATTATTTGCTTTCCTTATTTATCACCTGTCTCCTTCACCAGAATTCAGCTTTATAGGAGCAGGGACCTTGTCTGTCTTGTTCACCACTATATCATTCCCTGTGCTTGGAACACTGGCACATAGCAGGTTGATAAATTAAAGTTTCACATTGTAATACATGTGTGTATGTATCTATGTATTTATAATTACTGGCAGAAACAGGCCAAAAAGATCCTCCCATGAATGAATAACAACCTCCAGTTACTAAACCTTTGTCTCATTCTTTGCTCCATTCCAGATTTTCTTACACACTTATATTGCTTTTAGGACATGATAAATGATGCAACTTAATAGGAAAATGATAAATCTCAAGGAGAAAACTTGCATTAATGTAACATTTAATCTGCAGAACAAATTGATGTTGTAGCTTCCTTCTTATCTTTTCATTTTTATCAATAAGAGAAAGATGCCTTTGGGGATGGGAAGGAAACAGAGGATCTTGAGGTAGGATTCCCAGGGGTCCTCATCTCAATGACCTCTTGTTCTACCTGCATTTTCCCAGAAGACAGGCAAGTTTGGTGTTTTACCACATTAACGCAGAAATCTGATTAAGTCTGTTCTCCACTTTAGACTAAAGAAAGTTTGTGTGCCCAGGCCCAGTCTCCTTTCTTCTGGAATGGAACAGGCCAGGAAGGATTTCTAGTCCTTTGTTCTCTTTCTCTCAGTAGTCAGGGCACCTGGCCATGGCTTCGCCTCTTATCTTGCCTTTGAACTTGCATGGGAAGCTGTCATAGACCTCCTGCTGAGAGCATTAAAAGAAATGTAAGATAGAGTGTGTGATTATTATCAGCTGTTCACATGTGAGATGTAGGTATCTTGGATATTTTGGATTTTATAGAAGTCATGCCCACTTACCACATGTTATATTCATCCAGAACTTCAGTAATTTTACAATGAATCATTGATCTTAAGGAAGACTTGTAATAAATGCTAATCTCAGAGCATTAATGAAGACACAAACTAAGACTACATAAAGGCTGTACAGGTTGAGCACCCCTAACCTGAAAATCTACAATCTGAAATGCTCCAAAATCTGGAACTTCTTGAGCCAACATGATGCCACAAGTAGAAGCTTCTACACATGACTTTCTTTGACTAGTCGCATTCAAAATGCAGTCAAACTTTGTTTCATGCACAAAATTATTTAAAATATTGTATAAAATTACCTTCAGGTATGTGTATATGAAACATAAATGAATTTTGTGTTTAGACTTGAGTCCCAGCCCCAAGATATATCATTACGTATATGAAAATATTCCCCCCAAAATTTAAATCCCAAACACTTCTGGTCTCAAGCGTTTTGGACAAGGAGTACTCAACCTGTAGTATCCACTTAGATCTGGTAGGTGTCAGCTTCCATTTTACCTTCTTATTCATACCCTCACTCTCCTTTTCTTTTTTCCCCCACATTAATTTAATATCCGTATTTAGTAGAAAACCTATTTGACCTTTCTCGCTATTGCCTGTAGGACATCTTTTCTTTTAGTGTATAGAGTTAGCTTGCCTCCGACTGACTTTAACAACGTGCTTTCCTAATCGTGATCCTCAAGGAAGATAGTCTTTTCCTGGAATCACTGGCTTTCCTTTCAGTTACATTATCAATGCAGCTCAGAAAAGTCCTGAGGTAATGACTGATGAAACTTAAAAAATAACAATAGTAAAAAGCCAAGGGCCTAGAAATTGTGTCAATTTTAATTGATTAGAGGTGGCAGCAGTAGTTAGTTGGTCAAGTAATGATCAAATAACCAGTTATCCAGGAAATGACTGGGAAACAGCAATCAAGCTGATTGTGCATTGATTGTGAAAACCAGATTGGTTTGACAACAGGGAAACTTTCTGCCAGAATTGAATTATGTCTCTTCTAGACAAAAATACACACATATGGAACAAGGAGCAAGCTCAAAAACTAAAGAAAGTAGCCCATTGCCTGGCAAAGTACTAAAACATTAATAGGAACATTTAATGTCCATAAGACTTTCATGAAGCCAGGTGCAGTGGCTCACGCCTATAAATCCCAGCACTTTGGGAGGCTGAGGCAGGCAGATCACTTGCGTCCGGAGTTCTAGAACAACCTGGCCAACATGGTGAAACCCTATCTCTACTAAAAATAGAAAAATTAGCGGGGCCTGGTGGCAGGTGCCTGTAGTCACAGCTACTTGGGAGGCTGAAGCAGGAGAATCACTTGAACCTGGGAGGCAGAGGTTGTAGTGAGCTGAGATCATGCACTCCAACCTGAGTAACAGAATGAGACTCTGTCTCAAAAACAAAGACTTTCATGAAATAAAAATGAATAATGAGGTATCCTTAGCATCATCTGATGACTCTGAGTATTTGTTGGACTGTTCCATTCTGATACATGGGCTATTCTGTCCAACAAGGTGTGGCATTGAGAAGGATTGGTGGTCACATTAAGGGCTGCTTTTCTTTTATATTGTGAAATAATAGACTCTGAAATGTTACTTTTCTCTCTAAAACAAAGTAGTACTTCCTAGTTCATTTCTTTCTTCTTTGTAAATTAACATTGAAAATAATGCTTTCTAACTTTTGGATGACCAGATTAGACTTTATTATACAATAAAGCACACTGATTTTAGATTTAAAGTCAGTTTTTGAAAGAAATCCTTATTATTTATTCATTAATTTTAATTAAAAATTTAATAATGTTTCTGATAAAAAATATTAATATATGGATGCTAGGCACAGTGGTTCATGCTTGTCATCCCAGCACTTTGGGAGGCTGAGGCAGGAGGATTACTTGAGGCCAGGAATTTGAGACCAGCCTGAGCAACATAGTGAGACCCCGTCTTGAAAAAATTTTTTAAAATATTAGCTGGGTATGATGGCACATATCTGTAATCCCAGCTACTCAGGAGGCTGAGGTGAGAAGATGGCTTGAGCCCAGGAGTTTGAGGTTCCAGTGAACTATGATTACACCACTGCACTCCTGCCTGGGTGATAAAGTGATACCATGTCTCAGAAAAAAAAAAAAAAAATAGTATTGAAAGGTCTAAAGAGGAAAATGTGAATTATTGTTATTCTACTCCTAAGGTAAATATTTAACCTTTTATAGTGAAAATTTTTCTGACACTAAAAAATGTTTTAAAAACATGAGTTTTAGCAATAGCAGTCATCTTAAGAAATAAGTATTTAGGTGACTACAGCTAGCAAAGAATTTTTTTTTTCCCCAGCTGAAATCTTGGGTACCTTAATGTGATACTTTGGTATAAACATGTACACATAGTGGCAGAAAATAATTGTGATGCACTAAGCTGGCAGGTCTGTGGATTTCAGCTCCAATCACAAATATGTAACACTGAGCCTATATTGAAATATGGATCAAGAGGCTCTAAGTCACTTTTGTAAAATAAAATGATAGGAGCCACATTTGTGTTTAATTATAGCATGAGAAACCTGAGAATCAAAAGAAAGAAATAAGTTCCGTCACACAACAGGATAGTAAAAATACAAAGTCTCCCTCACACTGCTGCATTTGGCTGTAACTTGGCCTACTTTATGAAACTCAAAGTGAATTAGGAACTACATTTTAAAAGCCTGCTTCTCATCACAGTTTTTGGCTGCTGGGGATAGGACTGGTGAAGGCAACTCCAGCTGACCAGGAAATTGTCTTCCAGAATCCCTCTTTTTTACTGAGCCCTATCACCTAGCTTTGCGTGGGTTTTGAGTAACCATGAAAAAAAGCTTTTAAGTGATCAAAATGATACATTGATTCTTTCTTTCTAATGCCTTTTCAGCAAAGCTGCTTTAAAAATAATTTGTGATTGTCTATTTGGTTTTTATCAAGACATGGAAATGGATAGAGGTATTATGAATTGATCCCAAGAGGGAGAGATTCCTGTAAAATGTAGATGCATTGGTCACATGGGGGAGAAGCTCCTGTATGACCTCTATTCCATATTATGAGTTCAAAACATACCTTCTCATGGGCCGTGTGACGTCATGTTTGGTTGGGCAAAATGTCAGTGTTGCAGTGATTGGGATCAGTGCCGTGCTTCCTGACCCACCTGCTGCATTGGTAAACCTGAAACCACCACAGCAAATATGTTTATTTGCTTTTCCCTGAAATGTGCTGTTCCTTTTTACCTCCTATAGATAAAACTGACAGGCCCTTTTCCTGCTAGCCAAAAACAGTGATGAGAACCAGGTGGAAGACACAGCTTTTAAAATGTAGTTTTAATTCACTTTGAGTCCCATAAAGTAGGCTGAGTCACAGACAACCTGTGGGCTTCACCAAACCACTCCATGACCTCACTTTCCTTCTGGCAAACCTCTCCCAGTGCAATATGTTGATATCGTTGGTAGAGTATGAGAAACAGCTTGCTGGAGAAGAGCTTGCCTGTGATCTTGTAAGGTTGCCAGACAACATCACTGTAGTCCATCTTCTCTCTTTTTCCTTATGCTTCAATTTCCCATGGTCTTTGTGTACTACAATTATGTTAGTAACCAACCTCACTGGAACCACTTAGCTTGTAGATAGTGAAAGGTCTGTTTACATTAGAGGTAGTTTCAGAATTGATGAAAGCCTGTGTTGACTTCTCAGTTTCTTAAAGTGGATATTTTGAATGAAACCACTGGAATCTCCAATGTGATAACTGATCTTACTGTTGTGTACTGAGATCTCTATTTTAGATTCTCCCCAAATACCACCTTTTTCTATTTTTAAAATTATTATTGCAAATTCAGTCAAATAATATGATAGAAAGAAATTTGGATGGGCTTCAGGAAAAGAGGTTTAATTGTAGATTTGCCCCTAACTAGCTGTACAGCCTCTTGCATATCATTTAATCTATCTTGACCTCATTGTCTTTATATTGAGATTCTGTGGTCCAGTCACGGGATTTCAAATCGCCATCCATAGAAAGCTGTGTCTCTCGTCTCTGTGATTCAACACTTCATCTTTTCTGCAGAGTAGAACAACTTGTTGGCAGGTTCATAATCTTCTCTGTACTTGGAAATCACCCGGAAAGCCCCCTTTCAAGTTTCTGATTGCCCAAGTTGTTATTATTTTTTTTTCAGAGGGAGTCTCACTCTGTTCCCCAGGCTGGAGTGCAGTTGCGTGATGTCAGCTCACTGCAATCTCCACCTCGCAGTTTCAAGCGATTCTAGTGCCTCAGCCTCCCGAGTAGCTGGAATTACAGGTGTGCGCCACCATGCCTGGCTAATTTTTGTATTTTTGGTAGAGATGGGCTTTCACCATGTTGGCCAGGCTCGTCTCGAACTCCTGACCTCAAGTGATCCACCCACGTTGGCCTCCCAAAGTGTGCCCAAGTAATTCTATAATGTAGCCAGGATGAGAACCACTGGTATCAGATCTAGACCCAGGGACTCATTATTATAAAACCTTCCCCTTTGCCATACCTTTTCATCCTTGAGTCAGGACAATTTTACCTTTCAGAAGGTAGCTACAGTACTTTCATAATTTACTCCTCGCCAAAGGCAAGGTACATCCATTTTCTCTGTGTGTGACTTCTGAATATTCTGCACTGATTCAATACCCCTTCGTTTTTTGCTTATTTTTTCATTCTCACCATTCAACCACACTTGATACTTGAATCACTTTTGTTGATTTAAAAGAACAACAACAAAAATACACAGTAAGATCATTTGACTTTAATGTATTAGCCATTAAGTCTCTTTCTGGAGCAGCAGTTCTCTAAGTATGGTCCCAGGAGCAGCAATATTGCTATCACCTGGAAACTTGTTATAAAGGCAAATTCTCAGGCCCCTCCCAGGACCAGAAGCTCTGGAGACGGATCCCAGCAATCTGCTTTCAGAAGACCTCTAGGTGATTTGACACACTATTGGTTGAGAGCTGTTCTAGAGAGATTTTATATTTTCAGATAGTTGGATTTTTAAAAAAAATTTTAGTGTGCTCAGATATTTTTGAAGTAATCATTGTCTGAATTTACTTGGTCTAGAGATAGAAGAGATGATGTTCTATTTCTAAAGGGTATATTTCCCAGCCCTACCCATCTTTTTATCCTTTAGAAGTTTTCATCTTCTTTTCTGCTCTTAGAAGACCTATCCATATCTCTCCTATTTTTACACTGAAATGTTAGTGTTACTTTCTATTATCATGGAAACTTTGATAATCAATGCTATTTCAATGATATATTATGATGTGATATAACAATAGATGGGGCAGCGACTAATACAACATTAATTTCTACTTCTTCATTTGTTTATTTTTATTGGACCTTCAGATGGCATTATTCTTACTTTAGAACACAGACATAGATTATTTTTTAGAGTTATTCTTAAACATGTGGAATTGTTATAATAAACCCAAAAGTTGCTCTTGTTAGAGGGAAAATTTTACTAAATCAAGCACTCTCTGGAAAAATAAAATGTGTGAGCATGAGCTAATATCACAAATTAAATGAGGAAGAAGAGGATAAGGGCACATGGTCCTAAGTGAGGAAACTTTGACCCAGAAACCTTTTGCAGTGACAGAAGTAGACCAAGAGTCCCAGTCTCCACACTTCCAATTCAGTATTCCTTGCATGAAATGTCACTGCCTTTAGAGACTATACCGTTTACCTAATTGGTTGGATCTTTGTCAAGAGCTTGATCCAAGTGGAGTTTCTTTGTTTAATATATAAAGTATTTGCAAGTCCTTTCAAGGGCAGCACATAGTTTTATTTAACTCCCTCAAGCCCTCTCACCTCTGTCAAGTTGCACCAGGAAATTCAAGGTCTAGCCAGAGGCCCCCAACGAGTTAAAAACCCAACCATCCTGCAGAGTAGAAGAAATTAATGTCAAAACCAGATGTTCCTCTGTGGGCCTTGCTGGATTCATAAGTCAGGATAAAGCCAGCGTGGATGCATGCATGTCAAAAAAAAAAAAAAAATCTTGGCCAGTGTTGTAGAGAAATGAAGTGTTGTTTCATCTGCAGTTCCTCTCCAGTCCTTGCTGGTTGGGAGCACTGGCTCCCGGGAGACTGGTGGCCGTGACACTCGAGCCATTAACTGAGAATGCTGTCTAATCCCTTGTTTTCATGGTTGGTGTTCCGGCCAGGCTGCCCGCACAGAGCTGCCCGTTTTCATTGACTGCGGGAATTGTTATTGGAGTGGCTGACAGCTGTCTGCCAGGCTGCCTGAAACTGCCTTCCTGTGCTCTCCACGGCTGCTCCACTTCACAGCGCTATTGTTCCTGTTGAGCCTTTTTCTTAAAATCTTTCCCAGCTGTATCCTGATATGGTAAACCACTTAAATTAGCTCCAGATTGTTCTGTTTATTTTGTGTTAGATAAGCGACAAAATACAGTCCCAGCGGCAGGCCAAGAGGAGGGTGGAAGTCGGGGGAGGGAGGTCAGAGGACACAAGGTCTTTTACGACACAAGGCAGAGTTCCCAGACAAAACTGTGAAAGGCACAAGTATGATACAGTCACTGGCCTGGCCATTTATCTGTGACTCTGATGGGCCGGGTGAGCAATAACGTTGCATCTGTGCACACCTCATTCCAGAAGAGAAAATCAAGACCCCAGCATACAGCTATGCTGGAAGGGAGCTAAATTTCTATTATGGGAAATAGACACAGTATCGCTGTCAGGTTGGTTGCCGTGCCAGCTGTCCAGGTAGCATGCTTGATGCCCTGATTACCACAAGAATTCCCTCTTCCCCCTGCTTTCAATTATCCTTCTGTAGTGCAGTGTATGGTAACTGATGGGCTCAAAACTGGCCCACGTTTGCCAGTCTCCCTATATGCTCAGCACTTGAAAATGAGTCTTCTCTGCTGTAATCTAAAGCTAGAAATCCAAAGACATTGAGTCACCAGCATAGGTATTTTCCACACAGCTGCAAGTGAAACTTCACAATGGACTTGGCCGCTATTTGCTTATGCTTGCCATCTGTGCAACCGCTCTACCCGTGGCCTCCCCCGCTTTGTGGTTGTCTTCTAACAGGAGCAGTCGATGCAAAGCCTTCCTGAATACTTAACAAAATTTTAAAAAATATAATAGATACCGTCCTAGCATGAAGGCGCTGCCTTTGTGATTTTTAGGAATTAACCCAAATAAAATATGAAAAATAAACTTCCGAGTGCTTTAACGCAGTTAAAGCATGCAAGCAAAACCAGCAACCAGCTGAGTTCCGATAGTTACTGAGAGTTTTGTCTGTGGTAATTCAAGACTCCCCAGGAAGGATCTCATGACTCACTCCAGTGTGGCTGGGCCTCCAGTCCTCACTCTGAACCAAAGTCCTGGAAACACTTTTCCACCACGTTGAGAGAAGGGGAGGGAAGAACAGGGTCAGGAGTGATCAAATGCCCTTAGAAACGGTCTCTTTCTTTCCTTTTGGGAAAACTAACTCACTGTGTAATAAAAAAGTACAAAGCCAACTTTAGAATAATAATCACCCCGCCCCGTCCGCTTGCCCTCTGATGGAATGTGCCTTGTCTTCTCCATCAAGGTCTAGCTGGGGGCTTGAACAGCCTCCCTGTCGCCTCTAATTCCCCAGGTTTTACCTTGCTTTCCTTTCTCCGTATCTTTTTTGCCCTTAGTTGTGTACAGTCTTGTATTTTTTCACATAGGCTGTGCTTTCTGTAGATGTTGCCTCCCTTGAAAGCAGGGACCATGTGTTGAACCCCTGTTGCCTTTCCCCAGAGTAGTGGGCACCTAGCAGGTGCTTAATTAAGATGTGTCAAATAATTGTTTCCTTTTTTATTCTTACCTGACATGAAGTATGCTCCTGTATTAATTCAGATAGAGGTTTTAAAAAATCAAGATGGATATCACAAGTTCCCTTAGTCCGTTCTCATTAAAATCATGGGCACCACCTTCCCATGCTCGCCAGGATGGAGGAAGTCAGCAAATACCTTTCTCATTGATTACAACTAAAAACTCTGGATAATACTGAAAGCAATTATCTGAGGCTTCTTAAAAGTACTTAGGTTGGTGCAAAAGTAACTGAGGTTTTCAAAAACTGCAATTACTTTTGCACCAACCTAATATAACAGCAAGGATGATAAGAATAGGGACAGAGAAGGAAACAAAATCAGGTGAATGGAGAATGGGGAATAAAGTCAAAGCTTCACGAATCCCTTGTGTGATGAGTTTTGGAGGTTTATTTTCTCTCCTCTATCTCTTGACTTTGACCCAAGAGCCAATGGAATTATGGAACTATGCAGCAGGCATTGGCAGCAACATCTCCACGAGAAACCTCCTACTTCTAACCAGAGGTCTAGGAAAGTGTTCTCTTGCTCAAGAATATGGGGAATTCCTATTTTATTTGTTTTTTCTTTTCTTTTAATTTTTTGAGATTGGGTCTCATTCTGTGACCCAGGCTGGAGTGCAGTGATGTAACCTTAGCTCACTACAGCCTCTACCTCCTGGGCTCAAGTGATCCTCCTGCCTTAGTTTCCCAAATAGCTGAGACTGCAGGTATGCACCACTACACTCGGCTAATTTTTTTTAAACTTTTTTATGTTTTGTAGAGATGGGCATCACACTATGTTGACTGGTCTTGAACTCCTGGCCTCAAGTGATCCGCCTGCCTCAGCCTCCCAAAGTGCTGGGTTACAGGTGTGAGCCACGGTGTCCAGACTGTCTTTTCTTTTCCTTTCCTTTTTCTTTCTTAACTCTACCCCAAGACAGGCCCCAGTTGAAGATCTGCATTGGTGGTGTGGTGGGGTTTGGGTACCTAAAATCCCAAAAGAAGACCCACATTTCTGACCAGAGTGTGAGAGAATCTCTGTTATTTTCCTCTTTTTTTTTTTTTTTTTTTTTGCTACTTTGTTCCCAAAGGCAACCTCAGTTATACAGAAGTGCAGGACAGAATGGGGAAGTACAACGTGAGAGAAACCTGTTTTTCTGGTCAGAGAAACCATATAAAGGGGCCCCTGGAGCAGAGGATGGGGGTGGATCTGAAGGATCAAAAGGGAGGGAAGAACTGGAGAAGAGGATCCCCTGGTTCTGTGTGTGAGCTAAGCCCCAGGCTCACCTCCAAGCTGCATATATGCCACACAGACCCAAAGGGACAAAGCAGAGGCTTTGAAAACTCAACTGCCATATGAACCACTGCCCAGGTCCTAGACTAACCCCTGAGTGGCACATGTGCTGGGCGAATTCAAACATCATAGCAAAGGCTTTAAAAACTAAACTGACGTTAGAACCACTGTCCACAGAAGGTGTGACAAAACTTGTGGTCTGAGTCTCACTAGGTTAATTCTCTGCTTAACCAAACAAACATCAATACCCTTGAGACGATTTTAACCAGACCTAGAGGCTCAGAACACAATATTCAAAATGTCTAGTATACAGTCCAAAATTATTCATTATACAAAAAAACAGGAAAATATGAGCAGTACTCAAGGGAAAAAACTAAAAATAGATTCTTTATTTCAGCTGCGATGACCTCATTTGAGATGATCATCCAAATATTGGTGGTGTCAGACAAAAACTTCAGTGCAGCTACTATAACCATTCTCCATGAGACCAAGTTGAACACTCTTGAAATGAATGGAAAAATAGCAGTGAAATAGAAACTAAAGCCAAACAAATGAACAAACAAAACAAATGAAAATTATAGAACTGAAAAATACAATATCTGAAATTTAAAATTTACTCTAGGGGTCCAATAGCAGAATGGAGCTGATAAAGAAGAGTCGGTGAACTTCAAGGTAGATCAATAGAAATCACACAATCTGGGCTGGGCGTGGTGGCTCATGTCTGTAATCCCAGCACTTTGGGAGGCTCAGGTGGGCAGATTGCTTGAGGCTAGGAGTTCAAGACCAGCCTGGCCAACATGATGAAACCCCATCTCTACCAAAAAATACAAAAATTAGCCAGGTGTGGTGACACACGCCTGTAGTCCCAGCTACTTGGGAGGCTGAGGCAGGAGAATTGCTTGAACCCAGGAGGCAGAGGTTGCAGTGAGCTGAGATAGCGCCTCTGTTTTCCAGCCTGGGCAACAAAGTGAGAACCTCTCTCAAAAAAATAAAATAAAATAAAATAAAAGAGAGAAAATTATACAACCTGAAACAGAAAAAAGGAAGAAAAACAGTGTTGCAGGGACCTATAGAATAATATCAAAAGGTCTAGCATTTATGTCATTAGAGTCCAGAAAGAGAGCAGAAATATTAGTGTAGAAAAAATATATAAGGGAATAATGTCTGAAAACTTCACAAATTTGGTGCAGGATACATGTACAAGTTCAAGAAGCTCAGTGAAATCCAAATAGGATAAACTCAAAGAAAACTACACCAACATAATGAAACTGCTGAAAACTAAAGATGGAAAAAAAAAAAAAAAAAAAAACCTTGAAAGCAGCCATCTCATTCATGGGTATTTACCCACAAGAAATGAAAGCATGTTCACACAAAAAACTATACCCATATATTTATAGCATCTTTACTGATAATTACTAAAAACTGAAAAACCTAAATGTCCTTCAACTAGCAAATAAACAGATGTGGTACTTCTGTGCGGTGGATTACTACTACTCAGTAGTGTAATGAACTGTTGATATACACATTAGCATGAATGAATCACAAATGCATTATGCTGAATGCAGGAAGCCAGACTGAAAAGATTACACACTCTATGATTTTTTTTATATGACATTCCAGAAAAAGCAAATCCTTAACGATGGAGAAACATCAGTGGTTGCCAGGGGTTAAGGCTGGGTGTACAGTTTGTCTACAAAGAGGTGATACAAAGGAGTTATCACAGTGATAGAATGTTCTATCCTGATTGTGGTGGTATTTATATGACTCTATTTGTCAAAATCCATAATGATGCACACCAAAATAAGTGAATGGTACTGTATGTAAATTAAAAAAACACCAGCACATGATTTCATATCTGATAGGGTTAATATATTTTCATGACTGTCTGAAGCATAGAAAAGATTCATGTAATCTCTTATCTATTTTGAAGTCATTTTCCATTTGATTCCATAAACTTTCAGGAAGCCAAAAATGGAATAAACAATGATATAGTCTCTGATACATACAGAAAGCTTTCCAAAAAAGAATTTTGTGTTTCATATGCCAGGCAGATGTTTTGTAGGGTCAGCTTACCACAAAAGGCCTCACTGAAAAAATGCAGTATAAAAGTAGGGATCCGTAAGAGAAAGAGAGGCACATTGACTCCAGAAGAGGTCTACTGTTTTATAAAAGAAGCCAAGCAAATTTGATGGACTGGTGAAAACAAGAACAAAGAATCTGACATGTCTTGAAAGCTCTGGGTTTTGATAATTAGGGAAGTATTTAGAGTGCCGTCTTGAGGAATCACATCTTTTGTGCTGAGATATATCCCTGCTTGTGTTCTGAAATATATATGGAGTGAGCAGGCTTGGACTGTTTAAATGAAGCAGATTTTTTACATTGTTGTGACACTAGGAAGACTTTTCCTGAATGTAGGACTTTTTCTTTAACCCATCTCTCATCCAAATAGCAAAACATGCAGGATGGGTGCTTACTTGCAATGAGATCCCCCGAGCTGACCAGAGCTGTATTTTCTCCCACTGCTTATTCCCCCTCTGAAGTTACATCATCATTTTGCTTCCTCTTACATCATTATGGGTCTTATCTATTTTTATACATAAATATATTAAACAAAACTGTTGGTTTTAAGAAACTTTTGACCTATTCTAAGACCTATTCTCTGTTTTTCTATAAAAGTTTTATGGTTTTAGCTGTCACATTTGGGTCTTTGATCTATCTTCTTTTTCCTCATACAGTGTTGTTTTTATTGAGATATAATTCATATACCATGAAATTCATCCTTTTAAAGTGTACAGTTCACTGGTTTTTAGTATATTCACAAAGTTGTGCAATCATCACCATCGTCTAATTCTAGAACATTTAAAAAATTAAACTTACAAGAAATTCTGTGCCCCTTAGCAGTTGCTCCCAACTGCCTGTCCTCCATCAATCACATAATCTATGTTTTGTCCTTATGGCTTTTACTAAGCTAGACATTTCATATATGTGGAATCATACAATATATGGCTTTTTGTGTCTGGCTTCTTTTATTTGGCATAATGTTTTCGATGTTCATCCATTTTGTAGCATAAATCAGTGTTTCATTTCTTTTTGCTGATGAATAATATCCCTTTTATTGCTATACATTGCTGAAAATATACATTTTAAAAAATCCACTCATCGGTTAATGGATACTTGGGTTGTTCCTGCTTTTTTGGGCTGTTATGAATAATGCTGCTATGACCACTCAGGTACCAATTTTTGTGTGGACACATATTTTTACTCATCTTGAGTATATACCTAGGTGTGGAATTGGTGGATCATGTGGTAAATCTATGCTTAACTTTATGAGGAACTGCTAAACTGTTTGCCATGGTTTGAATGTATCTCCTAAAAGATCATGTGTTAGAAACTGAATCCTTCTGTCCTCATGAATGGATTAATGGGGCTTTTGCCATCATGAATAGATTAATGTCACTATCACAGGAATGGGTTCATTACCTTGAGAGTGGCTTTGTTTTAAAAGTGAGTTCTCTCTGGCTCTCTTGCTCTTGCCCTCTTATCATATGATGCCTTCTGTCATATTATGATACCACGTGAAGGCCCTCACCTGGTGCCAGCACCATGTTCTTAGACTTCCCAGCCTCCAGAACCATGAGCTAAATAAACTTATTTTCTATATAAATTAGCCAGCCTATGGTATTCTGTTACAGCAACAGTAAACAGACTAAGACACTGTTCTTCAAAGCAGCTGCATCATGTTAACAGTCCCACCAGCAATTCATGAGTGTTCCAGTTTCTCCACGTCCTTACCACCACTTGTCAATTGTCTGTCTTTTTTGTTATATAGTAATCCTATTGGGTACAAAGTGGTATCTTCTTATGGTTTCAGTTTGTGCCTCTTGGAAGACTAATGTGGAACATCTTTTTGTGTATCTATTGACCATCTATTTTTGTGTATCTTCTTTAGAGAAATGTCTATTTAAATGCTTTGTCAATGTTTTAATTTGGTTCTTTATCTTTTATTATTGAGTTGTAATATGATTCATCTTTAATTTTTATGTGTGTTATAAAGTAGGGTTGGTCAAGGTTTGGTTTATTTTTTTAACATAGATATCAGAATACTCTAGCATTATTATTATTATTTTTTTAACTATTTCCCCATAGGTTGGTTTGGCACCCTTGCTAAAAAGCAAATGACCATTTAAATGTGGTTATTTTACTAAGGCACTCCATTCCAGTTCTGTAAAATCTTGATCACTATAACTTTATAGTAGTTCTTGAAGTTGGATAGTATAATTCTTCCAACTCTGTTCTTCTACTTGAAAATTGATTACGGTCTTGGGATAAATATCACTTTATCATCATGTTCGTGGTAGGCAGAGTAATCCTCATCTCCCTCCTACCTCCAAACATGCCCTAAAGCCTGGAACCTGTGAATATGTTACGTTATATGACAAGGGGAATTAAGATTGCAGACCAAATTAAGGTTTCTGATAAACTGACCAGAAGATGAGGAGATTGTCCTGGATTATCTGGTTGGGCCAATGCAGTCAGTGACCTTAAAAGTGGAAGAGGGAGGCAGGAGAGGAGGTCAGGTAATATGATATGAAAAGGATTCAAACATCATTGCTGACTTTTGTTTTGTTTTTTGTTGTTGTTGTTGTTTTTTTTGGTTTGTTTGTTTTTGAGACAGAGTCTCGCTCTGTTACCCAGGCTGTAGTGCAGTCATGCGATCTCGGCTCACTGCAACCTCCACCTCCTGGGTTAACACCATTCTCCTGCCTCAGTCTCTCGAGTAGCTGGGACTACAGGCACCCGCCACCATGCCCGGCTAATTTTTTTGTATTTTTAGTAGAGACGGGGTTTCACCGTGTTAGCCAGGATGGTCTCCATCTCCTGACCTCGTGATCCGCCCGCCTCGGCCTCCCAAAGTGCTGGGATTACAGGCTTGAGCCACCGTGCCCGGCCCATTGCTGACTTTGAAGGTGAAGGAAGAAGGCATGAATCAAGGAATGCAGGATTTCAAAATGGCAGTGTAGATGCAAGCTGGCTTCAATCCCTCAATAGAAGACGAAAAACAAACATATAGCATTGAGAGTTTCACCAGCAACAACCCAGAGCTCAAGTATGAGGATGAGACAGTTCCCAGGGCCACAGAGAAGTGGAAAAACCTTGAGCATATGATTGGAGAATCAGACTTCCACATCTGCGAATCCCCTCCCCTACATTCTTTCAGCACCAAGCATGTGGAATATCTCCTTCAAGTCAGTTTTTACACTGGAAAAAGTGAAATTGAGGTGGTCAACCAGCTTCCTCACCTTCTTGGGTTCCACAGCAGGAGTCCTGTCCCTGCCTTAACTCGTGGGAAGCATTGTGAGTGGCTGTAGGAAGAAATATCTCTGAGAACAGGCAGCAACAAAGGTCAGAAGGTGAGACTACCATCCCCAACCCTGGAAACTCTGCTCTGTAACTCAGCCAAATGAGACACCAAATCAGAGTGGCTGTTCAGCAGCAACACACTGTAGGAGGTACATTCCACAGGTCCCCTGGGCAGGAACCCCTAGCCAGCCTTCCCACACTGCTGACTAGAGGTTCCTGCCCAGGAGCCTGTGGAACATACCTGGGATAATCCCTTTGGGACCTCCCCCATTTGGGACAGGCAGTGCTGCAACCGTTTACTAGAGCCAAACTGAACCTGGGCTTATGGCGCCACCTAGAGTCTAAAAGGAGGCAGCAACCTAGTTGCAAAGATTAAGCAAATATATTCAATGAAAGACAAAACAAGCTGGACAGAGAAAACTAGAATCAATGACTAATCCTTCAATGCAAAGACATAGACATATACCCACAAGTAACAACAGCGAACAGGGAACCACAGTCTCCCCAAAGGACAAAGCAAAAATCCAGTGACTGACCCTAACGAGATGGCGACTTGTAAGCTTCTGACCAATAATTTAAAATAGCAGTTTTAAGGAAACTCAGCTATCTCCAAGATAATACAGAAAAGCTGTTCAGAAATTTATCAGAGAAATCTAACAAAGAGATTGAAATAATTTTAAAAAATCAAACAGAAATCTTAGAAGTTGAGAAATACATTTGCCAAACTGAAGAATTCTTAAGAGGCTCTGAGCAGCAGAATGAGCCAAGCAGAGGAAAGAATCAAGGAGCTCAAAAACCAACTGTTTTAAAATACACAATCAGAGACGAAAAAAGAAAGAACAAAATGTAACAAAGACCACCTGCAATATGTAAAAATTACCTCAAAAGACCAAATCTAAGAATTACTGGTGTTGGTGTCAAGAGAGTGGAGCAAGAACAAGGGGTAGAAAGTTGATTTAAAAGGATAAGAACTGAAAACTTTCCAAAACTTGAGAAAGATAGAAATATCCAGCTACAGGAAGGTCACAGGACACCAAACAATTTGACCCAAATAAGACTACTGCAAGGCATAGAAAAATCAAACTCTCAAAGGTCAAGGACAAAGAGAGGATCCTAAAAGCAGCAGAGAAAAGAAGCAAATAACACATAAAGTAGCTCTAATTCATCTGGCAACAAATTTCTCAAAGGAAACTAAACAGACCAGGAGGGAGTGGAATGGCATTTTCAGATTGCTCAAAGAGAGAGAAAAAAAGCCTGCCATCCAAGAATATTGTATCCAGCAAAGTTATCATTCAAATATAAAGGACAGATAAAATCTTTCCCAGACACACAAAAGCTGAGAGAATTCACCACCACTAGACCCGTCTTGCAAGAAATACTTAAAGGCAGTTCTTCAATCTGAAAGAAAAAACACTAATGTGCAAAAGAAAACTTTTCGAAGTATAAAACCTACTGGTAAAATTAAGTACCTGGACAAACTCAGAATACTCTATTACTGTATTTGTGGTATGCAATTCACTCATAACTCTAGTATGAAGCTCAAAAGACATGAGCCAAGGAGTGCAAACAGCCTCTAGAAGCTAGAAAGGCAAGGAAATGGATTTGCTAGAAAGGCAAGGAAATGGAACTTCCAGAAGGGAATGCAGCCCTCTCAACACCTTTATATTAGCCCAATGAGACCTGTGTCAGACTTGTACAGGCCTCAGCAGCTGAATGTATTGTACAGCCTGTAGAACTGTACAATAATAAGTGTATATTGTTTAAACTGCTAAGTATGTGGTAATAGAAAACTAGAACAATAGAAAACGAATTGTCTTTTTATATAAAGCTAGATTTCATTTCCTAAATATTGTTAAGGATTTTTACACCTATGTTCATTGTAGTTTTCTTTTTCTGTAATGTCTTTGTTTCATTTTGATGTCGGAGTAATGCTGGCCTCATAGAATAAGTTGGGAAATACAAGATTCCTATCTACTTTTTGAAAGAGTTTGTATAGAACTAGTATTATTCCTTTCTTAAAAGTTTGGTAGATTTTGCCAATGAAGGCATTTGGGCCTGAAATTTTCTTGGTGGGAAGGTTTTGTTTTGTTTTATTTCTTTGAAACAGAGTCTCACTTTGTCACCCAGGCTGGAGTGCAGTAGCACAATCTCGGCTCACTGCAACCCTTGTCTCCCAGGTTCAAATGATTCTCCTGCCTCAACCTCCCAAGTAGCTGGGATTATAGGCGCCTGCTACCACACCTGGCTGATTTTTGTATTTTTAGTAGAGATGGGGTTTATCCATGTTGGCCAGGCTGGTCTCAAACTCCTGGCCTCACGTGATCCACTCACCTCAGCCTCCCAAAGTGCTGGGATTACAGGCATCAGCCACCGCACCTGGCCTGTGGGAAGAATTTTAATTACTAATTTCAATGTCTTTAATAAATATAGGGCATGTAGGTTATCTATTATTTCCTGAATGAACTTTAGATTCATCATTTTTGAAGTCTTAGTTGCTAGAAAAAAGTTTGAAAATTGGTGAATTTTCTCATTAAAGCAGCTTTTTTTCAGTGCATTTTTTGAATATAGTAAATATAAGTATTTTATTATATTTATAGAATATATTTTAGATCTGAAAAATTGTTATGAGATTTCACATATGACAAAAATACAAATATTATATCTGAGTCCTTATTCGCCAGGAGATCTGATTATAACTTGATTTCCCATACATTTATGCCACTCACATGGGCCATAAGCATGCCAGTCATGTGATAAATTTACTTTGTAAATCAATTAATTGACTTTGTGATTATATATATATATCATTTACAATGATTCTGCTTCTAAGAAGTGGAACCTCTTTCCATATGCTGATAGAATTATTTATAAGCTTACAGAGGTTTAGGCCAGACCCCAAACTGTGTTAAATTCACAAAGTAATGAGTGCTAACCTGTGAAGCCTCTTGAAAGAGAGGTCACTACCTATCCCTGGCCATATGTCCCAATTCTGCCATTGTATAGGGCAGTGGTTTTTACTGAGAGTATTTTAGAAATTCACTTGAGTGTTACTGATACTTAGTGAGTAGGGGCCCAGGATGCAATGCCCCTGATGACCCCACACAGTGAGGAATTGTCCCAAGTCCTGTACAACTTACAAAATACCCTGCTGGTTGGTCATGAAGGTTAAAAGTCTGTTTATAATTTTCTGAGACTAGAACCTAAGTCTGTTTTACACATAAACACAAAGTAATTTTGTATGGTTTTAATATATAATTAATATCCTAATCTTTATCCTAGCATTTGTCCCTGCTCTCTCTCTCTTTTTTTTTTTTTTTTTTTTTGTATTTCTAGTGTAGAATGGCCTTAAGTCCAAATTTATTTCATCTATAACCGTATGCAATCATCTAACCACTTTGCTATGTCTTTTAGGATTGAGCCTGCACATTTTCCTATGAAGTACATGCTATTATTAATTGGCTTTTTCTACTCTGTATTACACTGATAGTTATTTTTTAAAATTAGACATATAGTTATGGTATTGTGTATAAATTCCATTTCAGGACAAAGGAGCATTACAAAATATTTATTATGAAAAGGGTGGGGGAGTTAGATTTGAAAAGCTTGGGAGGCATGTTATAGAAACAAACTTTCTTCTGATTTCAGTACTTTTCCTATCATTATAGTTGCTATTACATAAAAATGTAAAGTCTTGGAATGAGTCCATATTACTGCTTAAAAATAACCAAAACAATAAAAATGGATTTAACTTCTATTTCACCTACAAAATAACCTAACACAATTATTATATCCATCAAATCCAGGGCATCCAGCCATAGTGCTTACACATATGCATAGTAATCACAAATTTCAGTGCACAAACTTAGATATGCAAATAATATAACTTACTTCTTTTTTACCCTGTCACTGAACTCAGTACCGCTGGGGTCCCTATTCTGCTGGGTGGAGGAAACCTGGTTTCAGTCAATTCAAATCATCACAGTTAATTCTTGATCTCATCCTGGCTTCCCTCCAGGGAGCCAGTGCATTGGAGCTGAAGGAAGTGTGTGGTCCGTAGTCATCCTTGCACAAGCCTCTGCAGAAACATTCCTGTTCCTGTCTGGCCTTTTGATATCATCCATCTACATCATGCTGCAACCTCCTTGCCTGCGGAGACTCTTTGGACCATCTCTGTGCCACATTTGTGCTCTTCTCAACAGCAAATCAAAAACGTTCATCAGTGGAGCTGCAACCCCTTCCTCACTGTGGTATGAGAAGCCTCCTAGCCTGCCTTCCATCACCTTATGCAACCATTGTCATCTGCTGCTGCCACACTATACTGGACACAGGAACTGCAGGGAGTCTTGCTGTCCTCTCATCTGCCCCCAGGCTCCTCCAGGGGATGAGGCATGGTTCTTTCCATTCTTGTATCCCTACATCCATTATTTCTTCTACACTAGATCCAGGCCTGGGGGCAGAGCCCAAGATGTGTGCTTAAGGTCACAGCCATGTCCTTCAGCTTCGTTTCCAGTCTCTCTTCCCCTGGCTCTGAGTGATTGCTTAAGCTAAACCTATTAGCTCATCCACCTGCTGACTATCCATTTCCAGAGCCCAGACATGGACCTCCCTGCCTGCTTCCTGGGTTGAGGGTCACAGGGTGACAGAATTACTAGGAATGAGAAAAGCTGTTACTCTTTGGAAACATCATTCCAGTGGAGATGCAAGGCACATGAGGCATACTGCTTAGCCTGTAACCATTTTCTCTGTTTTCAGTCTGTTTGCCTAACTTTATGCCAGGATAGTGAAAGTTTTCATGTGCTTATCACTGTGACCTTTGCAAGGTATCAGGTGAAGGCAGGCATGTTGTATTGCTGTAGATAGATAGGATTAGTGACAGGAATATGGGATATAAACCTTTTTGCTAGGTCTAAACCATCCTTAATTATGCTATGAGTCTCTCACTGTCTTAATGATGTAGGGTCATCATTTTAATTTTTTTATTGTATTATGCATCTTTCAGTGGTGTCTTCAAGATACATCAGTGTGGGTCATTCAGTGTTGGAGAAATAGGTAAAGCACTTTGGTTTGTGGTCTACTTTTACAATTTATATTTTTCTTCTCCTTTCCTCCTTCTACGAAGATTGTGTCCAGCAGTATGCATCTTCCTGACTTGCAGATTCTAGCCTGCTGTAAAATTAGGACACCAGACACCACACATATTGCTAGAATTGTGTCTGAGACTGAATAGGCTCTGAGTTAGTCTCTAATTTCATGGACTTTGTGGTGCCTATTGTGGTAACTCAGGAGCATTTGTTTTGATTTGTTTGTTTGGTTGGTTGATTGATTGGTTTGGTTTTTCATCCTGGCCCTTGACTGTTCATCCCTTTGTCTCCTGCTGCAAGGCCTCCTGTTAAGCATTTGCCTCTCATTAGGCATGGAGCCCCAGGCTGCTTTCCATGTTCTTGCCTCCTAAGCGGCCTCCTTACCTGCTTGGGATGTCCAGTGTTGATCACCTGGATTCTGCCCTCACTCCCACTGTGCATGGCCTGGTCAGAGGTGGGCTGCTGCCCAGGACTCTGGGGGCTCACAGAGTTTATTTTACTTTGTCTTTGGAGCAAGTGTCATCTGCAGATCCGTAGGGGATCTTGTTATTATCGATTTATTAAGTATGCATTCAATATTCAAAATTCTTTAAACAAACTGCTTCATGTTTGGATGTATTGAGTTATTTTTGTTTCTGCCATTAGATGTTTTACTCTCCAGTTATTCTTCAGGGAGGATTGTGCTCGTCAGTGTTCTCGTGACTTTTGTTTGCCTCTCTCTGCATTAAACACCCAAACACCAGTGAGATCTTTTAGAATCTGGCAAAACTTCAGAGAACTCTCGGGAAATGAAACTCTCTGTCCACTCAGTTTGGTTTATTGATTTTTCTGAGTAACCTTAAAGGCATATCTTACTACTTAAGAAGTAGAGATTCAGTAAAATGTTGTTTCTGCTCCAAGGATAAAAATTGAGAACACTTAACTTGTATTATATACTTGGAATCATAGAGACAAATTGAAATAGTTGATGTCCACCCAAATAGAATGTGCTAGCTTTCTCTAGCTTAACACTCTCTGAAAACACATTGACTTCAATTTCCATCTTTCTCACCGTGCAAGTTGTTAGTACACCTGTTCTTTTGAAACCACAATTCCATTTGTTCCTGTGTTTTGATGGTATTTTCACTTTTCTCCTGCTGCCCTTGAACTTGCCAGACTCTCCAGCACTTGTGTGGTACTTTTCTCATTCATTACTTCTCTAGTGGCATTACTGAAGGTTAAACAGCTGTCTAGTCAAAATTATCTGGCCGCGTTCAGTGGGTTTTAGGTCTGAAAGGGGAGCCGAATAATGTGTGAGTAAACTGTAATGCTCTGCAAGGGTGCCAAAAAATTAGTTTGCCCAGAAATCCATTAGTAAAAAATATCAAACATTCCTAAAAATTAAACAATAGGAAAAACAAACAGGGTTTTGAAAGGACAGGGTTTGAAAGGACAGAACAAACATTTGGTACTTTTACTCGCTTAATACGTCAAACATGGGTCTTCTGTGCTACTTGTCAGGGGGATTCTGAATATGAAGATTAAACCTAGCATTACCCGTACCTCCTAAGTGAAAGCACCTCAACATTTTGTACTTACCGTACAACTTTCATCTGAAGAATCTCCAAGATCTGTGACTATTTATATTTTAAATTACAGGAAAAAGTTAAGTTGTTTACTTGCCAATAAGTAATAAATTAGGACACTGTTTTCCAGTTTCCAGTTCCATAACTTGTAGAGAACAAGCGTTTTCAATCTTTCAACAGACTTTGGAATCTTTTCATCCTTAATAAATGTTAAAGGAGAGATAAAACCCCATTGGTATCTTAGCATTATAAGAAATGGCATTAGCCTCATTAAAGTGAGGAAATATTTTACTACAACCTTTTATAACATTTTTCTTTTTAATTCTCATTCATCCCTGATTTTGCCCTTTCCCTGCATCCATCTTCTTTTATCTCCGAATCTTTTGGTGGCTACATCAGTGTATTAGTCCATTTTTGCACTGCTGATAAAGACACACCCAAGACTGGGTAATTTATAAAGAAAAAGGTGTAATGGACTCACAGTTACATGTGGCTTGGGAGACCTCACAATTACAGTGGAAGGTGAGGGAAGAGCAAAGGCACATCTTACATGGCAGCAGGTAAAAGCAAAATGAGAGCCAGGTGAAAGGGGAAACCCCTTATATAATAATCATCAAATCTCGTGAGGCTTATTCACCACCACGAGAACAGTGTGGGGGAATCTGCCCCTGTGATTCAGTTATCTCCCATTGGGTCCCTGCTACACCACATGGGAATTATGGGGGCTACAATTCAAGATAAGATTTGGGTAGGGACACAGCCAAACCATATCAGTCGGTTATTTGGTGCCTGGCTGCCAGTTGCACTCCACCTGAATCCTCCTCTTGCTAGCCCAGCTGGACATTCTCCTTGCTGGTGCTCTTAGTCAAGATGTAAAGCCTGGTTAGTGTCTGAGCTGGCGGTCAGAGCACTTATCTACCCTGAATGCTGCAAACCATTTTAAACCCCTACAAATAATCAAATGTGTATTTGAACAAATCTTCAGTTTCTGGTGTTTAATTTGAATCTCAGGCTATTGTTATAGTGTTTTTTTCTTTGATAATTGATGTCCTTTATTTAAACTCATGGGAACAGAAAGGCGTTATCCTGGCTCTCCCCTGATAGTAACAACACCCCTCACAATTCGTTGTGTTGTTGCACTTCTTAAGAAATTACCTATAAAACAGAGAATGCAGGCTGGGCGTGGTGGCTCATGCCTGTAATCCCAGCACTATGGGAGGCAGAGGTGGATGGATCACCTGAGATCTGGAGTTCCAGACCAACCTGGCCAACATGGCAAAACCCTGTCTTTACTAAAAATACAGAAATTAGCCGGGCATGGTGGCGGGCACCTGTAGTCCCAGCTACTCATGAGGCTGAGGCATGAGAATTGCTTGAACCCTGGAGGCAGAGGTTGCAGTGAGCCAAGATTGCACCACTGCACTCCAGCCTGGGTGACAGAGCAAGACACCATCTCAAAAAAAAAAAAAAAAAAGAATAGAGAATGCAATCTAGGAGGACACTATTCTTAGAATACTTTCGTCTTATGAAAACATGATGTTTTGGAGTGTGTTTATAATACTTAAATCTAATATATGTTTAATAAATATCCAGATAGGAGCCTATTCTGTTCTGTGTACTTTGCTGGTGCTGATGACTGGCATACATAAAAATAGCTAATATTATTTAGCACTGCTTCTATGCCAGGCACAATATTAAGGTGGGTATTTTGTTATCCTCATTTCTCAAATGAGGAAACTTAGGCTCAGAGATTGAGTACTTGCCCAAACTCACAGTGCTTAGCTCCTCTCAGTTCCCTGCATTTCAGTGAAATTAGACATGGGGCAGTAGAGGTGATAGGGGAAAGTGATGATGGTCGTAAAACACCTAGACCTATACCTTTTTGTTTATGTCTAGTCATCATTTAGCTCAAGTTTTCCTTAACTTCTGGCAGCAGAGTATACCTAATAGTATAATTAGTCTTTAACTAAGAAGCAGCCTTGACACAGTCACCCTAGTCTCCAATGTGTGATTGCATAAGGCCTCCTGCTCCCTGTGCCTGGGCTCTCATCTCTCTGATGGTCACTTGGCTGGCTCTGTCCTGTCCTTACAGTTTCAGCTCCTCCACAAAGCCCAGTCATTGCCTACCATGAATGGAGAGTTCTTATCTCTTTTTCTCACTTACTCCATGAGGGACAGGACCTTGTCCGTTGTGTTTCCTGCCCTTTTCCCAGATCTGGAGTGGTCTGTGGAACATGGCAGCACTCAAGAAAGACGTGTTAAAGGAATGAGTGTGTTCTTTCTTCCAGGCCAGGACTGATGCTTCATGAAATGCTCCTAATCAACCCTCTTAGACTCCAACGTAGCTGACCAGGAACCAGATTAGATAAACAATTCTGATATTTGTGGGTTTGATTTACTTAAATCCTCACTGGGGTCCAAGAGCACCCCTTGCCAGTTCCTATAGATTACGCAGCAGTATGTAGAATGGCCAGTGAAAAGTCAAGGTCATAGAGTAGCTGGACAAAGGCTTAGAAAAAACAATGCAGTGACCAGAGTTAGTGTTTAGTGCCTTTAACCTCTATTTTTGGTGAGTGGCCTTTTCCCCATTTATTCGTTCCTCCAAGTCATCGAGCCCTTCTCTGTGGCAGGTCCTGTGCTAGGTCTTGGAAATACAAACAATAAGAAACTTTTGCTCTTGAGGAGCAGAGTTCGTGGGGAAGACAAAGCCATGAACAACTGTCTAACAATAGACAGAGCGAAGTATAGTAGAAAATGTGCATATAAAATATAGCGGAAATACAGAGCAGAGATGAAGACCATCAAGGGCACTAAGTGGCAGGTTCACAGAAGATGTGATCTTTAACCCGTGGCATTGTAGGCAAGAAAGCCAGCACGTACAAAGGCAAAATTAGCATGAAAGGGCATGACATATTCTAACAACAGGGAGAAGTTCGACGTGACTGAAGCTCAGGGCACTTTTTATGGGGGAGGACAGGAGTTGATGCCCAAAAAGGAGGTTGGGGCCAGATCTGAGGGATTCTATATGTGGGCTGGAAGTTGGAACTTTTTCCTGATTGGAAAGCAATTAGGTCTTTTAAACATGCATGTGGCCTGATTGATTTTGGGTTTTACAAACACCTCTGGTGGCAACTTGGAGCGGTATATAAATTAGCCCAGGAGCCCAGATAGAGGAGTGCTTGACCCAAGGCAATGGGCTGGAGAAGGGGGGATGATTGGAAAACTATTTTAAAGGTAAACTTGGCAGAACCAAATGCACATTCTGTCACAAATGATTCAATGTAGTGCAACAGGGAAAGAGTAGCCAAGCGTGGTGGCACACACTTGTAGTCCTAGCTACTTGAGAGGCTGAGGTGGGAGGATTGATTGAGCCCAGGAGATCGAGGCTGCAGTGAGCTGTGATCGTGCCACTGCACTCCATCCTGGTTGGCAGAGTGAGACCCTGTCTCAAAAAAAAAAAAAAGAGAGAGAGAAGATTTGAGAATATCAGAATGTAATTTGTTTTTTTTTTTTATTTTTTTTTAATTTTTTTTTAAATTTATTTATTATTATTAAACTTCAAGTTGTAGGGTACATGTGCACAATGTGCAGGTTTGCTACATATGTATACTTGTGCCATGTTGGTGTGCTGCACCCATCAACTCGTCATTTACATCAGGTATAACTCCCAATGCAATCCCTCCCCCCTCCCCCCTCCCCATGATAGGCCCCGGTGTGTGATGTTCCCCTTCCCGAGTCCAAGTGATCTCATTGTTCAGTTCCCACCTACGAGTGAGAACATGCGGTGTTTGGTTTTCTGTTCTTGTGATAGTTTGCTAAGAATGATGGTTTCCAGCTGCATCCATGTCCCTACAAAGGACACAAACTCATCCTTTTTTATGGCTGCATAGTATTCCATGGTGTATATGTGCCACATTTTCTTAATCCAGTCTGTCACTGATGGACATTTGGGTTGATTCCAAGTCTTTGCTATTGTGAATAGTGCTGCAATAAACATACGTGTGCATGTGTCCTTATAGCAGCATAATTTATAATCCTTTGGGTATATACCCAGTAATGGGATGGCTGGGTCATATGGTACATCTAGTTCTAGATCCTTGAGGAATCGCCATACTGTTTTCCATAATGGTTGAACTAGTTTACAATCCCACCAACAGTGTAAAAGTGTTCCTATTTCTCCACATCCTCTCCAGCACCTGTTGTTTCCTGACTTTTTAGTGATCGCCATTCTAACTGGTGTGAGATGGTATCTCATTGTGGTTTTGATTTGCATTTCTCTGATGGCCAGTGATGATGAGCATTTTTTCATGTGCCTGTTGGCTGTATGAATGTCTTCTTTTGAAAAATGTCTGTTCATACACTTTGCCCACTTTTTGATGGGGTTGTTTGCTTTTTTCTCATAAATTTGTTTGAGTTCTTTGTAGGTTCTGGATATTAGCCCTTTGTCAGATGAGTAGATTGCAAAAATTTTCTCCCATTCTGTAGGTTGCCTGCTCACTCTGATGGTAGTTTCTTTTGCTGTGCAGAAGCTCTTTAGTTTGATGAGATCCCATTTGTCAATTTTGGCTTTTGTTGCCGTTGCTTTTGGTGTTTTAGACATGAAGTCTTTGCCCATGCCTATGTCCTGAATGGTACTACCTAGGTTTTCCTCTAGGATTTTTATGGTATTAGGTCTAACATTTAAGTCTCTAATCCATCTTGAATTAATTTTCGTATAAGGAGTAAGGAAAGGATCCAGTTTCAGCTTTCTACTTATGGCTAGCCAGTTTTCCCAGCACCATTTATTAAATAGGGAATCCTTTCCCCATTTCTTGTTTCTCTCAGGTTTGTCAAAGATCAGATGGCTGTAGATGTGTGGTATTATTTCTGAGGACTCTGTTCTGTTCCATTGGTCTATATCTCTGTTTTGGTACCAGTACCATGCTGTTTTGGTTACTGTAGCCTTGTAGTATAGTTTGAAGTCAGGTAGCGTGATGCCTCCAGCTTTGTTCTTTTGACTTAGGATTGTCTTGGAGATGCGGGCTCTTTTTTGGTTCCATATGAACTTTAAAGCAGTTTTTTCCAATTCTGTGAAGAAGCTCATTGGTAGCTTGATGGGGATGGCATTGAATCTATAAATTACCTTGGGCAGTATGGCCATTTTCACGATATTGATTCTTCCTATCCATGAGCATGGTATGTTCCTCCATTTGTTTGTGTCCTCTTTTATTTCACTGAGCAGTGGTTTGTAGTTCTCCTTGAAGAGGTCCTTTACATCCCTTGTAAGTTGGATTCCTAGGTATTTTATTCTCTTTGAAGCAATTGTGAATGGAAGTTCATTCCTGATTTGGCTCTCTGTTTGACTGTCACTGGTGTATAAGAATGCTTGTGATTTTTGCACATTAATTTTGTATCCTGAGACTTTGCTGAAGTTGCTGATCAGCTTAAGGAGATTTTGGGCTGAGACAATGGGGTTTTCTAAATATACAATCATGTCGTCTGCAAACAGGGACAATTTGACTTCTTCTTTTCCTAACTGAATCCCCTTGATTTCTTTCTCTTGCCTGATTGCCCTAGCCAGAACTTCCAACACTATGTTGAATAGGAGTGGTGAGAGAGGGCATCCCTGTCTTGTGCCAGTTTTCAAAGGGAATTTTTCCAGTTTTTGCCCATTCAGTATGATATTGGCTGTGGGTTTGTCATAAATAGCTCTTATGATTTTGAGGTACGTTCCATCAATACTGAATTTATTGAGCGTTTTTAGCATGAAGGGCTGTTGAATTTTGTCAAAAGCCTTTTCTGCATCTATTGAGATAATGATGTGGTTCTTGTCTTTGGTTCTGTTTATATGCTGGATTATGTTTATTGATTTGCGAATGTTGAACCAGCCTTGCATCCCAGGGATGAAGCCCACTTGATCATGGTGGATAAGCTTTTTGATGTGCTGCGGAATCCGGTTTGCCAGTATTTTATTGAGGATTTTTGCATCGATGTTCATCAGGGATATTGGTCTAAAATTCTCTTTTTTTGTTGTGTCTCTGCCAGGCTTTGGTATCAGGATGATGTTGGCCTCATAAAATGAGTTAGGGAGGATTCCCTCTTTTTCTATTGATTGGAATAGTTTCAGAAGGAATGGTACCAGCTCCTCCTTGTACCTCTGGTAGAATTCAGCTGTGAATCCATCTGGTCCTGGACTTTTTTTGGTTGGTAGACTATTAATTATTGCCTCAATTTCAGAGCCTACTATTGGTCTATTCAGGGATTCAACTTCTTCCTGGTTTAGTCTTGGAAGAGTGTAAGTGTCCAGGAAATTATCCATTTCTTCTAGATTTTCCAGTTTATTTGCGTAGAGGTGTTTATAGTATTCTCTGATGGTAGTTTGTATTTCTGTGGGGTCGGTGGTGATATCCCCTTTATCATTTTTAATTGCGTCGATTTGATTCTTCTCTCTTTTCTTCTTTATTAGTCTTGCTAGTGGTCTGTCAATTTTGTTGATCTTTTCAAAAAACCAACTCCTGGATTCATTGATTTTTTGGAGGGTTTTTTGTGTCTCTATCTCCTTCAGTTCTGCTCTGATCTTAGTTATTTCTTGCCTTCTGCTAGCTTTCGAATGTGTTTGCTCTTGCTTCTCTAGTTCTTTTAATTGCGATGTTATAGTGTCAATTTTAGATCTTTCCTGCTTTCTCTTGTGGGCATTTAGTGCTATAAATTTCCCTCTACACACTGCTTTAAATGTGTCCCAGAGATTCTGGTATGTTGTATCTTTGTTCTCATTGGTTTCAAAGAACATCTTTATTTCTGCCTTCATTTCATTATGTACCCAGTAGTCATTCAGGAGCAGGTTGTTCAGTTTCCATGTAGTTGAGCGGTTTTGATTGAGTTTCTTAGTCCTGAGTTCTAATTTGATTGCACTGTGGTCTGAGAGACAGTTTGTTATAATTTCTGTTCTTGTACATTTGCTGAGGAGTGCTTTACTTCCAATTACGTGGTCAATTTTGGAGTAAGTACGATGTGGTGCTGAGAAGAATGTATATTCTGTTGATTTGGGGTGGAGAGTTCTATAGATGTCTATTAGGTCTGCTTGCTGCAGAGATGAGTTCAATTCCTGGATATCCTTGTTAACTTTCTGTCTCGTTGATCTGTCTAATGTTGACAGTGGAGTGTTGAAGTCTCCCATTATTATTGTATGGGAGTCTAACTCTCTTTGTAAGTCTCTAAGGACTTGCTTTATGAATCTGGGTGCTCCTGTATTGGGTGCATATATATTTAGGATAGTTAGCTCTTCCTGTTGAATTGATCCCTTTACCATTATGTAATGGCCTTCTTTGTCTCTTTTGATCTTTGATGGTTTAAAGTCTGTTTTATCAGAGACTAGTATTGCAACCCCCGCTTTTTTGTGTTCTCCATTTGCTTGGTAAATCTTCCTCCATCCCTTTATTTTGAGCCTATGTATGTCTCTGCGTGTGAGATGGGTCTCCTGAATACAGCAGACTGATGGATCTTGACTCTTTATCCAGTTTGCCAGTCTGTGTCTTTTAATTGGAGCATTTAGTCCATTTACATTTAAGGTTAAGATTGTTACGTGTGAACTTGATCCTGCCATTATGATATTAACTGGTTATTTTGCTCGTTAGTTGATGCAGTTTCTTCCTAGCCTTGATGGTCTTTACATTTTGGCATGTTTTTGCAATGGCTGGTACCGGTTGTTCCTTTCCATGTTTAGTGCTTCCTTCAGGGTCTCTTGTAAGGCAGGCCTAGTGGTGACAAAATCTCTAAGCATTTGCTTATCTGTAAAGGATTTTATTTCTCCTTCACTTATGAAACTTAGTTTGGCTGGATATAAAATTCTGGGTTTAAAATTCTTTTCTTTAAGAATGTTGAATATTGGCCCCCACTCTCTTCTGGCTTGAAGAGTTTCTGCCGAGAGATCTGCTGTTAGTCTGATGGGCTTCCCTTTGTGGGTAACCCGACCTTTCTCTCTGGCTGCCCTTAAGATTTTTTCCTTCATTTCAACTTTGGTGAATCTGGCAATTATGTGTCTTGGAGTTGCTCTTCTCGAGGAGTATCTTTGTGGCATTCTCTGTATTTCCTGGATTTGAATGTTGGCCTGCCCTACTAGGTTGGGGAAGTTCTCCTGGATGATATCCTGAAGAGTGTTTTCCAACTTGGTTCCATTTTCCCCGTCACTTTCAGGCACCCCAATCAGACGTAGATTTGGTCTTTTTACATAATCCCATACTTCTTGCAGGCTTTGTTCATTTCTTTTTCTTCTTTTTTCTTTTGGTTTCTCTTCTCGCTTCATTTCATTCATTTGATCCTCCATCGCTGACATTCTTTCTTCCAGTTGATCGAGACGGTTACTGAAGCTTGTGCATTTGTCACGTATTTCTCGTGCCATGGTTTTCGTCTCTTTCATTTCGTTTGTGAGCTTCTCTGCATTAATTACTCTAGCCATCAATTCTTCCACTTTTTTTTCAAGATTATTAGTTTCTTTGCGCTGGGTACGTAATTCCTCCTTTAGCTCTGAGAAATTTGATGGACTGAAGCCTTCTTCTCTCATCTCGTCGAAGTCATTCTCCGTCCAGCTTTGATCCGTTGCTGGCGATGAGCTGCGCTCCTTTGCCGGGGGAGATGCGCTCTTATTTTTTGAATTTCCAGCTTTTCTGCCCTGCTTTTTCCCCATCTTTGTGGTTTTATCTGCCTCTGGTCTTTGATGATGGTGATGTACTGATGGGGTTTTGGTGTAGGTGTCCTTCCTGTTTGATAGCTTTCCTTCTAACAGTCAGGATCCTCAGCTGTAGGTTGTAGCTGTAGGAGATTGCTTGAGGTCCACTCCAGACCCTGTTTGCCTGGGTATCAGCAGCAGAGGCTGCAGAAGATAGAATATTTCTGAACAGCGAGTGTACCTGTCTGATTCTTGCTTTGGAATCTTCCTCTCAGGGGTGTACTCCACCCTGTGAGGTGTGGTGTGTCAGACTGCCCCTAGTGGGGGATGTCTCCCAGTTAGGCTACTCAGGGGTCAGGGACCCACTTGAGCAGGGAGTCTGTCCCTTCTCAGATCTCAACCTCCGTGTTGGGAGATCCACTGCTCTCTTCAAAGCTGTCAGACAGAGTCATTTGCGTCTGCAGAGCTGCTGCGTTTGTTATTATTTACTGTGCCCTGTCCCCAGAGGTGGAGTCTACAGAGACAGGCAGGTTTCCTTGAGCTGCTGTGAGCTCCACCCAGTTCGAGCTTCCCAGCAGCTTTGTTTACCTACTTAAGCCTCAGCAATGGCGGGCGCCCCTCCCCCAGCCTCGCTGCTGCCTTGCCGGTAGATCACAGACTGCCGTGCTAGCAATGAGGGAGGCTCCGTGGGTGTGGGACACTCCCGGCCAGGTGTGGGATATGATCTCCTGGCGTGCCTGTCTGCTTAAAGCGCAGTATTGGGGTGGGAGTTACCCGATTTTCCAGGTGTTGTGTGTCTCAGTTCCCCTGGCTAGGAAAAGGGATTCCCTTCCCCCTTGCGCTTTCCAGGTGAGGCAATGCCTCGCCCTGCTTCAGCTCTCGCTGGTCGGGCTGCAGCAGCTGACCAGCACCGATCGTCTGGCACTCCCCAGTGAGATGAACCCAGTACCTCAGTTGAAAATGCAGAAATCGCCGGTCTTCTGTGTCGCTCGCGCTGGGAGTTGGAGACTGGAGCTGTTCCTATTCGGCCATCTTGCTCCGCCCACTCCAGAATGTAATTTGAATATCTTCTCCAAAATCTTTTAGCAGGAGAAGATTGAATTTACTGAATCCTTTAGATGACTACCAAGACATATATTAGCACTCCAGTTTGCATCTCAGTAATTTAAAAAAATCCAAAGAATCAACCGTCAACAAGTAGATACTTTTATGGGACAAAGAGACTTCTCCATTTTTGAAATGATGTTGCCTACTCATCTGTCAGTCACCCTTGCATCAGGGCCGTGTTCAGAGAGATGTCCAGGCCTAGTATGAGGCTGCTAGAGCCTTCCTTGCTTTTCCTTTTGTGATCTTTGAGTCAGGGTGGGAAGGATGACTAGGGTAAGCCCCGGCTGAAGCATCCACAGGGATGGTGGGGTGGAGATGATGTTTCGGGGCAGCCGTCCATGGCCAAGCCACACTTTAAATTGTTTGGGGAGTAGTCCTAAAAATTAATGCTGTTGTCATGGTTTCATCTTGATTTTTATCAGCTGGATATGGATGAGGCTTCATTGTCATATACTTAATGTTTTTGCTCAGATCTTTGGCAAACCAATGTTTTTCCATGACTTTTTGAGTTATTTTTGTTCAATAATGAATAATAAAGTGAGATTTACGGTCTGTATATGATAATGTCTGTCTTATTTTGACATTTCTTTTTTATACAGCAAAGGCCTTATAATTAGATTTTCCCTGTGCCAAAACATTGCTGCAAAACCATCTCCCTGAAAAAACGTTTCTTTGCTTCCTTTAGGAGCCGGCGTCATCTTATTTTGATTTGGAAGTTTTTTCATATGTCAGTCAGGAAATGAAACAAAAATTTCTCTTGAAAATGAATTCTTAACAAGAAAGAAATTAACTTTTGCCGAAAAATAAAACTAGAAGGGAAAACAAGAAGAAACATCTTTGAAATGCTGATGGTTCCATTGTCTTTTTAAATTCTAATTTCTGTCAAACTTCAGTGAGCAATATGGGAAACTCCCTTTTCCACCTTGTTGTAAAAGAGCTTATTTTATTCTTGTTGCTACTCCGACCAGTTTTATGTTGAACTCTTTGAAATACCCAGGAGACTGAACTAGAACTTATGGACCGCACCCGATTTCTCATATAGCTAACCAACTAATGGCCTAACTTAGTGGATTCTGCCCCGTTGCTGATAAGTGGCAACCATCGGCCAGGTGCCATCTGTGGGGGTACAAGGACAGGCGAGGTTGAACTGCCCTTCTCCGGAGGCCACATCTGCGGTTGGCGCTATGCCAGGAGAGTCTTGGAGAAGTTGCACATGTGTCCATTGACAGTGCTTTCTCTTTGGAGTGCTCTTGAAAAAAATAGCTGTTGATAGAATCGCTTATTGCTAATGGCAAAACATCACAGAGAGCTAATTGCAAAAACAGTCACAGTCACTACATCCGTGGCCTCCCCTAATGATATGTGGAAACACCTTCCCTTTCCTACAGTAGCAACAGTGGCCAAATTCTCTGTACAACCCAGAGAATTTTCCTATCTGAGTCATAATTGAAGAGCCGCTCCTAGAATCAGATTCCAGATGCAGCCACCCTTGTCTCCATCATCTCCACTCTTATTTCCACCACCATCTTCATCCAGTACTTTCTGTTGAGCACTAACAAACATGTGCAACTGAAGGACACTACATAATATCTCAGAGAAGTGTATCTGTTTAAAACAGACAACAGGCTTTTTCTAAAGTATTGAGCCAGTATCACTTATAGCAATCCAGACAACAGAGTGAAATAATCGTTCTGTCTCAGCCTTTCTTGATATCATGAGAAGAGTGTAGGCATTTCTTTCCAGTGTATTTTTGTATCACACAAACAGCACCTTCTTCTAAGTTTCGATACATTGGTTATGGGTGACTGTTACTCTGTGCAGTATCATGAACATGGAGGAATTTCTTCTGTCTGCTGATGGTGACCTTTTGTTGTTTTGAATATACGGGTCTGCTCAGCTTCAATATGAAATGGCATGTGTATTTCAAAAACTGGCCTGAGTGAATGTTTGGGCCTTGAGTTTTTGTCAAGAAGCGCTGTGGGGAAGTTTGAGGAAAGGTTCTTGTAAGTCTGTGATGTCAAATGATGAGATTGTCACCGACACATGTGTTGAAGAATTGTTTCCTCACCTGATCTACCTCAAGACTCTTCTCTACTCCCTTTCAAGAAGCACAAAAAAGAACTGAGAACTGGTGTGTTAAGGGCTCCACCAAAAGTCTCCTTGGCAGTAGAGCCTTGAATTTCTTCCCTACCAGCAGCTAAGGTTTCTCTAAAAGGAATTACCATCACTTTGGAATAACTTCCTATGTACACTCACAGGAAGAGTGTACACTTTGCTGAGGTTGACCATACTTGTGGTTTTCATCAGGAAGTGAAAGTTTCTGTGGCCTACCTGTGTGAGTCCACTCTACACTAGGGATAGCAGGAGCATGGTGCTCCAGGGGCAGGGGCCTGGGGTGTCACACAGACCTTGTTGGAATCCTAGCATTGCCATCTATTCGCTGTTTGGCTTTTTCAAACCTCCTTTAAAAACAGTGACAAAATGGTTATCATACTAAACTATTTGGGTTGCTGTCAATTTTAAGAACAACAGCAGTTGCTACCATTTATTGAGCACTTAGGTTGTGTCAGGTACCCTGCCAAGAAAAGATCATAAGCATTGTCACTTCACTTGCATCATAATAGATGAAGTAGTGCTATGGTTTGGATGTGGTTTGTTCCCATCAAAGCTCATGTGGAAGTCTAATTGCCAGTGTGTCTTGGGAGGTGGGCCCAGTAGGAAGTGTTTGGGTCATGGGGGCGGGTTCCTCATGAATAGATCAATACTGTCTCCCAGGAGTGAATTCTCACTCTCAAGGGAATGGATTAGTCCCCAGGAGAGTGGGTTGTTATAAAGTGAGGTTCTTCCTCCTCTTTGGTCCCTCTTTACCTGCACCTGCTTCTCCTTCCACTTCTCTGCCATGTTGTGATGCAGCACAAAAGCCCTCACCAGCAACTAATGCCAGTGCCCAGTGCTTGGACTTATCAGTCATCAGAATTGTGAGCCAAATAAACCTCTTTTCTTTATAAATTGCCTAGCCTCAGTATTCTGTTATAGCAACACAAAATGGACTAAATCAATTAGGGATCATCATTTCCACATGAAAATGAGGAAACTGAGGTGGTATATCACCCCTGGCCACACAGCTAGTGAGTGTCTGGCCTCAGGCTTCTATTCCAGGTCTGCCAACTCCAGATGCGGTGAGAGATAATGCGAAATCAGAGTCATTCCTAGTGCAGTCAGTGCTTAACAAACGTTCATTCTCTTTCCTCCCAGGTGCATCCTGTAGCTTTGATAGATCTCTAATTTCTTAATAAATTTTTATATGTAGCAACCTATACAGCAGGAGGTCTGTCATACTGCCCTCATGTGGCTCATTTGGGTAATAGTTTTTTTTGTTTGTTTTTTAAGTTTAATGCAAAGTATGTGTTATTTAAAATGTGTCTCTAAAGTCACCTAAATATGTGGAAACTTTGGGAGTTTGTATGATTCTATAACCTCAGTATGTAAGAAATGGTACTTTTTCTTTTCTACTGTCCACTTTAATGTGTAACTCTGAGCCCTCACCTGGCTGGGAAGATACTTAACTTCAGTTACTCTAATAACTTCTACCCTGTCTTTGCCAAGATCCCCTATTCCCTCTGTTGTCTTGGAGGAGAAAGCTTCTCTTCCTTGGTATTGTACATAATGAAGCTTGATTTCACTATCATGTCAAGAAGGGAAGAATTTTTTTCACAATTATTTTTTCCAGTGCTCTGTTTACAGAGACATTTATCAGCCACTAGAGAAATACTCAACTTTCACACTTAAGAAAGAGATGTCATTGCCAGGGAGTGGAATGTTAATTCATTTTCCAGTTTAAATTGTAGAATTTTTTTTTCCAAGAGAAAAAGAAAAAGGTCAGTTTTTGTCCCCACTTATAAGGAGCGTTAAGTCACGAAGTAAAATTCACTTAGTTTTCTCTTCACGTATGGGGAGGGTCCCAGCTTCCATGGACTCATTTTCCCATGCTATACAAAGTTACAGAGGTGTATTTAAAGTTTAGTGGATTATTTAGCATAGGGATCTCTCCAAAGTGCATATCATCAAGGGTCTGCTTTGTTTTCCAGTGGCCCTCTTGATGGAGGATTTAAAGGTAGATACGTGTCACACTGGGCCTTAGTTTTGTCTGAGTAGTGAAAGGCAGTGTCAATGGGAAAAGGGAATTTAGGGTGGGAAAAGGCCAGGAATTTTCTTTTTTTTATTATTATTTAAGCACCATTTAATAACAATGTACATACAGTTTCTGTTCTTAAATGTATTTAAGAGTTAACATCATCCTCATGCCAAGACCTAACTGTGTTTCAGATAACGGAGGGCAGACTTTGGCAGGGGGTAATAACTGGCCCCTTCGAGGAAGAAAATGGAGCCTGTGGGAAGGAGGCGTCCGAGGGGTGGGCTTTGTGGCAAGCCCCTTGCTAAAGCAGAAGGGTGTGAAGAACCGGGAGCTCATCCACATCTCTGACTGGCTGCCAACACTCGTGAAGCTGGCCGGGGGACACACCAATGGCACCAAGCCTCTGGATGGCTTCGACGTGTGGAAAACCATCAGGTACCTACATCCTGCCCTTTTTCCTCCCAGGACAGAAACTCCAAGAGCAACCTGACTCCAGTGAGCAAGAATGATAGCTTTTGTGTTAAAGTGATAATTCAGCTTACAAATACATGATTTTTAAGAAAAATAAATGCCTTTAGAGATATTGTAAGGATATATATTTGTAAATTATAAATTTGAGATTGTGGGCCCGTGTTTTACGTGAAGAACAAGATTGTCCTCAGCCCATCCCCCTCCATGGAAGGTCTTTGAAGCTGTGAAGTTTTGCTTAGAAGTAGGCTAGGGTATTGTTAGCTTCCTGCAGGGGGTCAGGGGACTTGTCCTGTTGCCTGCTGGAAGAATGGAGGGCAAAACAGTGGGGGAAAAGCTGGGATAGGAACTAGGGATATGTTTAGTCCCATGTATTAACAAGCATCTAACAAGTACCTACTATGTGCCATACCTTGTTCTAGATACTGAGAAATTAGGAATGAACAAGTCAGTCAAGATCCTGCCTCTCAGGAAGCTGTATTCTAGTCAGGGGAAAAAGGTGTTGGACAAGTGAACACACAGATGGGCAAGATGACTGCCAGTGGTGATAAGTGCCAGGAAGGCAAAAAAAGTAGTATGTTGTGATAGATAGAGCAGGCTGATGTGAAGGAGATACATCAGGGAGCAGAACCCAGACTCAGATTTGGAAATCATGGTGGTCTTTTTCCTGTTTAACCCCCACAGTGTAGAGCAATAGCCCCCAAGGTTGGGAGGCACATGCCTTAGAGAATGCAAGATGTTCCCTTGGGGTATAGGAAGAAAATTTCAATATTGTATTTGTATTAATATCCAATTTCATCTCATCCTTTTTTAAGTATATGTTTTATAAGACACATAATATGTTAGTAGACTTGTACATAAATCTAATTTATAAATAAATATGCATATATTGGCGGTATTATTTTTATGGGTGAAATGACAATTGTCTAGTGCAATGGTTTTCAACCTCTGTTTGGTGTCACAGCTCTGTTTGGGGGTAGCACCTGACTGACTGTCCCTTAGTGGCCAGGGGGAGAGGACTTCCTCATGCCATCTCTTCATCCCACTCGAGGTGTCCCAGCTCAAGAATAGTAGGTTTCAGGGTTCTAGTTAAAGGAAATACACAACATATCCTCAAATGGTTCAGAAAAAAATGTGTGTGTGTGTGTGTGTGTATGTACATGTGTACAGAGAGAATTCAAATGGACTGCAAAATTAAATAAAAGAATGTAGGTAAGGTGCATGGGTATTCTTTTGTTATGTCTTATTTTTGCAACTTTTAGTAAATTTGAAATTATTTCGGAATAAAAGTATTTTAAAAATAGGAAGGTCTGACAGTACTGCACCCACATTTCCAGAAGGCCAACAACTGACTACAATCAAATAGCTGCTGCTTTCTGTAGATGAAGTATCCACCCTTCAAATCTTCAATCTCTATTGCTCCCGAGTTCCAATACAGGTCCACTACACTCATTTATGTTACCTACGTAGTCTCTGTAGGCATTTAAGTTTATGGTCCGTGCTGAACATAATCATAGTATTCACCATTCTGGAAATACCATGCTTTAACCAATCTCCAGTTGCAAAATATATAGATTATTTCTTATCTTTTTATATTATCAATTTTTTTGGAATTAATAATTAATGTTAAAAAATAGTAGGGTTGGCCGGGCGCGGTGACTCAAGCCTATAATCCCAGCACTTTGGGAGGCCGAGACGGGCGGATCACGAGGTCAGGAGATCGAGACCATCCTGGCTAACACGGTGAAACCCCGTCTCTACCAAAAAATACAAAAACACTAGCCGGGCGAGGTGGCGGGCGCCTGTAGTCCCAGCTACTCGGGAGGCTGAGGCAGGAGAATGGCGTAAACCCGGGAGGCGGAGCTTGCAGTGAGCTGAGATCCGGCCACTGCACTCCAGCCTGGGAGACAGAGCGAGACTCTGTCTCAAAAAAAAAAAAAGTAGGGTTGAGCAGCCTAAGATTAGTTTTTACAAAGGAAGTTTGATAGCTATTCAAGTTTAAACTTTGAAGTCCTGTGAGTTCAGGAATGGATAGAAGAAGTGTTCAGCCAGGCCGCTCAACCTCACACAACATGGAGTCTATCGGTTCTTCTCTAATGGGCCTCACCCAGAAGAGTGAGACTAGGAAAGGTCCTCATCTCTTACAAACCCAAGGGAAAATCTGATTTCATTAGCTCTATTACCTTCTTTCAATTATTTTGCAACTCAAAGTTCCATGTTTTCCTTGGAGAATTTATTAATTTTTAAAGATCACTTTTCAAGCAGCAACATTTATAGTATTGGGTAGCCATTTCTTCACCATTTCTAAACATTATTTTGGTTCTTATGAGTCATATTATTTTCATATTATTTTAAAATCCTCACTAGCCTCAAATTGTTTCCTCATATTCTTGCGTGAAAAGTTAGTTTGTCAGTTTGGAGACGATGATCGGTTTATGACGTGTCCTTTCGAGAACTCTCTACAGCTTCCAAGTCACAGGAACATCAATGCCACTGAACAGCTCAGCTGAGAAACCAAGCAATAAAGCCTTTTCTCTCACCAGAAATTTTGGAACTTTGTGCTCATTATTTGCTCATTCATATGAGATGACTTTTTTCTTTTTCTTTAAAACATTTCTGCCTCTATCCATGATCTAAACTTTATATGTTAAATTTAAATTTATTTTCCCCAAGTGTGAGTACTATATGTAATTGTAGATAATTTGCAAACTACAAAAAATAAAAATAATTGTCCGGGCACGGTGGCTCACGCCTGTAATCCCAGCACTTTGGGAGGCTGAGGTGGGTGGACCACCTGAGGTCTGGAGTTGAAGACTAGCCTGGCCAACATGGTGAAACCCCATCTCTACTGAAAATATAAAAACTAGCCGGGTGTGGTGGTGGGCACCTGTAATCCCAGCTATTCAGGAGGCTGAGGCAGGAGAATTGCTTGAACCCAGGAGACGGAGGTTGCAGTGAGCCGACACAGTGCCACTGCACTCCAGCCTCGGCAACAGAGTGAGACTCCGTCTCAAAAAAAAAAAATAATAATAATAATCACTCAACTCTTACTAGAAACAACTACTATAAACATTTTGTCATATTTCCTTATAATTTTTCTTTTCAGCATTTTTTTACTACATCTTTTTTCCTTATTTAACAGACCATTGGTTTTTGATTGTGTCATCCAAGAAACTCACTGCAAACACTATTTGTCACTGTCACTGCACATTCAATTGCATGGATATACCTTGATATACTTAACCTTCCCTTGACTTTCTTTTTTAGTTTTTTAAAACAATAGCTCTGAAATGAACTCTTTCTACATGAACTCTTTGTCTACATTTTGGGTTTTTTTCCCTTAGATATAAATGATTTGAAATTAAATCACTGAGCTAAAGAAAGTGACCAGTGTTGGGGCTTGAAAAACAATACCCCAAACTGGAGGCCCCAGAAGCAGCCTCTACAACAAAAGTTTTTCTCTGACTTCCTCCTGCTCTCTTGTCTCTCAGTCTCATTTTTTCCTGAGGCAAGCCATAGAAACTAGAATCCTTCTTCCCCAAGGCAGGTCGTAGAAACCAGGACCCTTTCTCCCCAGGGCTAATCATAAAACCTAGAAATATTACTCTAATTTTCCCTCTGCCCTATTTGTGTGAAAAGTGGCCATGAAAAAGTTATCTGGCCTACCTTGTTTAACTGTATGTCATAACACTCCCATTCCAGAACGGGTCCTACCCCACACCCGGAAGGAAGGAATGCATGCCCAGAGAGGCCAAGAAGAATCTAGACAGACAGACCTTGCTGGGTTTCGCCACTCAGGCTATTAGCATTAGAGCATACCCTTTTGTCCAATTATATTTCCACACGGCTGTCCATACTTTGTTAAACCTATACATAAAAATGAACGATTTCCTCTATATCTTTGGGTCTTCCTTCTAAAGACTCCCATGTATACACATTAAATAAATTTGCATGCCTTTTCTCCTGTTAATCCACCTTTTGCGAGTTGATTTTTCAGTGAACTTTCAGAGGGCCAAGGATGGCCCCTACATTATTTTAAAAGCGTTTGATAAACATTACAAAACTGCTTTCTAAAAAGGCTGTGCCAGTGTTCTCTTGTACAAGTGTAGAAAGTGCTGATCTTCCTCATAGCTTTTCCTTATCAAGCTTTTTAAAAAATCTTTGCTAATATTATAGACAAAATGGTCTTGTATTAACTTGATTTATTATTATTATGGAGATTAATGTTTAACTTTTTATATTCCATTTGTATTTTCTCTTTGGAAAGTATTCATTCCATGTGCTTTTACACTTATTTTACTGAAAAGTGGGTGTTTTCTTATGGATTTGTTTGCTCCTTTATGTCAGGCTTTTTGACTGTTGTATTTCTTGCAAATATTTTTCCTTTTTGTGTGTGTGTTTTTATTTTGTTGATGTCTTCTACATGGATGTCTTTCCCACGTTTATTTGTCAATGAAATGCTTTTCTCTTGCTTTTTTGTTCAGAAGTCTTTTTCTCAGCTTCAAATGTGCTAAATGTCTACATTTTCTTCTAGGTGTTGTGGTTTGAGTTTCTTCCATATATTTCTTTTTTCTTTTTTTTAAGACAGAGTCTTGCTCTGTCACCCAGACTGGAGTGCAGTGATATGATCTGGCTCACTGAAATCTCTGCCTCCTGGGTTCAAGAAATTCTCATGTCTCAGCTTCCCGAGTAGTTGGTATTACAGGTATGCATCAACACACCCAGCTCATTTTTGTATTTTTAGTAGAGTCTGGGTTTCGCCATGTTGGTCCAGCTGGTCTTGAACTCCTGGCCTCAGGTGATCCACCTACCTTGGCCTCCCAAAGCGCTGGAATTACAGGTGTGAGCCATTGCGCTCAGCCGTAATTCTTAAATTGTTGCAAGATGGTGTGCGTGTTATGTGAGGTCAGTATCCAAATCAGAGGAGTAATTTTTTTTGCAGTTTTTTAAGATTATAGGTCTCTTTGAGACCAATGAAAACTGTGAACTTACAGGAAAAAAGTACCTAAACATAGGCACAAAAATCTAGATATTACCTATTTTATGATATTAGAAATTGATTACACATTCTTTTCTAAAACATTCTTTACAAGCCTATGCCCCTTTTGCTCATTTTAACGCAAAACTTAATGCCCACTTCATGGTAAAAAGAAAATAAAACAAAAATGTCCAAGCAAAGCAAATCCTGAACTTTAATTCAGGTTATCATCAACTTTCAATGTAAAGGCTGTAGAGGTTTGGCTTGGAGTAGGAGAAAGCTTTGAGTGATTTTGAGGTGGCAACATTTGTGGCATGCTTGATATCCAATCAGTTTTGATTTTTGTTTTGTTTTGTTTTGTTTTGGTGGCAAAAATGTTGTAAACCCTGGCTTGTATAAGGACATAATAGCACATGGAATCAAAGCTTTATAGCACACTTTGCCAGTTGAGGGTAGGATTGAATCGAAAAATAATCGAATTCATTTTGAGTCCCAAATTTACTGAGGTTATTATCTTTGGCAGAGTTCACATCATTGATGTTTGTCCATATAGCTAAATTTTGGATTATAAATCCACGTTTCAACCTTAAGATTATGTTGATCAGAAGTAACCTTTAAGAGTTTGGCTCATGTTTGCTTCTGACTGCAGAGAAATTGGGAAAAGTCTAATCACTCTTAGCTCCAAATTGCAGATCTTTCTTCGGTGTTAGCTGGTTCTCCTAGCGACCAATCTGTTATGCAACTGGGGCACATTGTTCTTCAGCAGCATACATAGTGGAGACTGCAGGGCTTTACCAAAAGATAGGGCGAAAAGTATTGCCCAAGTAGGCTATAATGGGCTTTCTTTTTTTTATTATTATTTAAAAAGTACAGTTTCTGCCCAAAGTTTGATCATGCATTTCAAGACCTGGTTTGTGGAAATTCAGCAAATTTCTATTTAGAAAGAAAAAAACTGCTGTCATTCTGTTCCCATTGCTTGAGAAAAATTCCTGAAATAATAATTCAGCCTCCAGCCTAATGAAGTTGGTGCTCCTCGCAGCATTAGGCAAGCCTTCTTTCAGAATCGGTGGCAGGACCTTTGGCACCCCTGCCTGCTGATACAGAAATCGCCCAGTCACATTGACGTCTGGTGTGTCTTTTCCAAAGCAGCAAAAACAAATGGACAGCCAAATGTCAGAGACACCCGATCTGTGCCCAGAGATCTGAAACTTTTTTTCCAGAAATGGAAATACCACTTTCAAGATGATGGTAGTTTTTGAAAATTTGAAGAGGCTCATGAAATAGGAATGCCAGTAACGGATGAAAAACAGTTGTCTGTGCTGAGAGCATCAGAAGTTTTATTAGCTGTATAGTTACAAATTTCTCTTAGGACTGCTTCAAAATACTAAAATGTTAGAAGAAATAGCAGTTCTGGAGTGGGTGACATTATTTACAATAGGAGCTCCTTCAACTCCTTCAGTTTTTCTTCTTTCCAAGCCACAGACCATGTTTGCCATTTCTAGGGGACACGACTTCTCTAAGCTCTTTCCAATTCTGTATAGTTTTACTTCTTTTTCAACTCCATAAGTAGCCTATAGGTTGTTTGAAGACATTTCATAAGGTTGGTTGACAAGAAGGAAAACCAAAGGGTTAAAACTTTGCAAGTTTCTTTTTAATTATTTTATCTTTAATTAAACAATGTAAAACATAAGCAGACCAGGCATGGTGGCTCATGCCTATAATCCCAGCACTATGGGAGGCTGAGGAGAGAGGATTGCTTGAGCCCAGGAGCTTGAGACCAGCCTGGGCAACAAAGCAAAACCCTGTCTCTACAAAAAATACAAAAATTAGCTGGGTGTGTCGGCACACACCTGTAGTCCCAGCTACTCAGGAGGCTGAGGCAGGAGGATCACTTGAGCCTGCAGTAAGTTGTGATCATGCCCCTGCACTCCAGCCTGGGCAACAGAGCAAGATCCTGTTTCAGGAAAAAAAAAAAAAAAAAAGCAAATCTCCTGATCATAATGGTAGGATTTTTTTTTTTGATCATCAATGGAAAACACTTTTAGATGTCATGACAGTGGTGACAACTCAATATTAAAATATCTTAAAAATGTAATATGTCATTATAAAGACTTTTCCCCCACTATCAATATCATTTCAAGAAGAAAGTTAAAGGAAAAACAAATATTTTCACCTCAATGTTACAGATGTCATGAAGCCAAATAAAGCATGATGGTCCATGAGCTAAATGTTAACCTCTGATCTAAAATGGATACTTCAAGAAAAAATAAATAAATAAAATGATACTTCATTCCACATACTAACAAGAGAACTCAGACTGATTATTGAATAATATTTCTCTTTTTGCTGACTTATGGCACTATTTTAGGTTTTAAGTTCTTATGAGTACTGTGATCTGTCTTGGGGCCCCCTGTTTTAGCCCACTGACTTATGTGTTCTCATGCTGGCATCTGACTATTGTAATCATTGTCTTTTTCGAGTATATTTAAATATCTGGTAGAAATGGTTATCTGCCTCTCCCTCATTATATTGTCTTTATAAAATTTTCTTGACAAGTCTCACTTTTTAATTTTTCTTGGTGAACTCTAGAATTATTTTGTTAAATTAAAAGAAAAGCTTCTCATAAATTATACTGAGTGAGATTAAGCCTGTAAATTAATCTGGCAACAATGTACATATTCATGTTTTTCACTTGGACACTTGAAGTTGTCCCCCAGCTTACTGATGCTCTTTTTATTTTCTCGTTATTTCATTTTACCTGGTTCACTTTGCTATAATAGTACTCACCAGTAGACAATAAGCTAATGTCTACAGCATCTTGAACAGAAAGAATTTAACAACAATTCTGTATATTATTAATATTATTTATGTTTGAATATAATATGTTGAATGTATTTATGTTTGAATGTTAGAATATTAATATTATTTATGTTTGAATTCTTTCATATGAAAGGATGTATTCTATGGGGATGGTGCAAATGGTGATTTTTTTCTTTGACCCATGTATTTAGCAGTGCGTTGTTTAGTTTCCAAATTTTGGGTTTTTCCCTAGTTATATTACTGATTTCTAGTTTATTTCAGTTGTGATTTTGAGGACCACAAATAATTGAAATGCTTTTTATTATTTCAATTATTATTACTTTTTTTAAACAGAGACAAGGTCTCAATTTGTCACCCAGGGTAGAGTACAGTGGTGCAATCATAGCTCACTGCAACTTCTGCCTCTCGGGCTGAAGCAATCCTTCCACCCCAGTCTCCCAAGTAGCTGGCACTACAGGCGTGTACTGCTACACCCAGCTAATTTTTAAATTTTTATTTTGTAGAGGCAAGGTCTCACTATGTTGCCTCAGCTGGTCTCAAATTCCTGGGCTCAAGCAATCCTCCTGCCTCAGCCTCCCAAAACGCTGGGATTACAGGTGTGAGCCATCGCTCCTGGACTAATTCTTTTAAATTTGAGACTTGGCCTAGCAGATGGTCTTTCTTGTGTTGTCCATATCAGGTGTAATTGAAAAGAATGTGTATTCTGTAGTTGTTAAGTATAGTGTTAGGTTTTTGTTTATGATCCAGTCTGTAATGTTTTATTTTAGTAGATGAGTTTATACATATTTTTAAGTATTTTTATTTCTATTCTTAGTTTTGTCATTGTGTTGTTACATTTACTTTTTGTCTTTGACCTTTTATTTAGTAGTTCTTTAATATTTAGAAAAAGTTATATTTTATCCTACTGTTCATCATTATACAAATATCTTTATATAATTCCTTAGTCCCTTTTTCTTACTTAGGTTCCACTATTTGGTTTGTCACCTTTAAATGACATCTTCAGCTTCCACTTATTACCCGTGAAGAAGTCAAGCAACTTATGCAACTTTATTCATTCTCTTCCAGTTTTGCCATTTAAGTAGTATTATTCCTACTTTATCAGAGCATGTAATATGTAATACTGTTCTCTCTTTATCCACAATTTTGTTTTAGTTTTAGATCTACAATAATATATTCAATACTGACCACCCATCCACTTCTAAAGTATTCGCAATTATCTCTTACTTGGAGGAATTCATCCTTGAATAGATTTCCCAGGATTCTTTGAATTCTTGCATGTTTATTAAAACATTTTGTACAACCTTGATAATTGAACACCAGCTCAACCGGTTAAAATAAAACCTTTGTCCCACACTTTCTTGCTTTGAGTTTCTTGAAAATGTTACCCTAATCTTTACTTGTTTTCTATGTTACTGTTGATAAGTCTAATATCAGCCCGATTTTATTTGTTTGCAAGTGACTTTGTGTTTTTTGTTTGAGCAACCAGATTTTTTATTATCACTATTATTATAGTTATTATTTAAAATCTAAGAATTTTTCCAGATGTGTCGCAAAGGTGATCCTACTGTGTCAGTTTTCTCAGATACAAAGTGAGTTATTTCACTTTGTATATTCAGATCTTCTTTTATTTCAGAGTTTTACAAAATTGCAGTTTTAAATATTATATTCCACTGTTTTGTTTTTCTTCTTCAGGAACTCCCAATTATAGGTATTATTGAATCTTCTTTACATAAATTTTGTTTCTGTCAGTTTCTCTCATATCCTCTTTGCCTCTTTATTTTTTCTTTATTTCGAATTAATTATCTTTTCTCTTTTGATTTCTATTCTCTACATGCTTTCACATAGAGAATGTCATGTATAATGTCATTTCTAAGATTTTGTCTTTTTTTTTTCCCAGTTCCTTTCCTTTAAAAAGTGTAATGTCTGAGTTTTACAATTTCTGAATCATGGTTGTTGTTTCTTTAATATTGGCAGTTGCTGATTTCATTATATTTAATTCATGTTGAAATATCCTGTAACAGTTTTCCTCTGCCTTATGACTGTTTTTCCATAGTAGGCAAATGTTTTCATTTGCCAAATTTTTGAATTCTCATTTTCTACTTTTTTTTTTAACTCATATGGTAACTTTGCATACATGCTAAGTTCTTCTTGGTTTTGTTCATGTTTATGTATGTTGGCTTTTCCTGGATCTGTGATCGCAGGCAATCCATAGGGGTGGGATTTGGACAATTTCATTTACTTCAGGTGCTTCAAGACCACTGTCTATTGTTACAGTGAAGTGCAGCTTCTTTGCTAAATGTAGCCCCTTTCTTTTTGGTCTGCCTTCTCATGATTCTCTGATACTGTGTTGTTGTAATAGAACCCTGATCTTTGGCCATGTCCTTCTTTCCCTTTACCATCCGTCTTCCAAAGAACACTTGTTCTTCAGCTGCTCATCTCTCAGCATCGGTACCTGCCCAAGGCAGCCACTCTTGTCCTGCACACTTCCTTATCCAAGCCACTTCCTTGGACTCCCTTTCAACTCCCCCCTAGCCAGTGCTTTGATCTGTCAAGTATGTGACCTCTATCAACATTTTGTCCCTTGGGTGCAGCCTTCTCTTTCTGGAGTTTACCTTATCAGACATGATTTGAGTCCTTTCCCCTTGATATGGTTTGGCTGTGTCCCCACCCAAATCTCATCTTGAATCCCCATGTGTTATGGGAGGGACCCAGTGGGAGGTAATTGAATCATGGGGCAGGCCTTTCCCATGCTGTTCTCATGATAGCGAATAGGTCTCACAAGATCTGATGGTAATATAAGGGGGAATTTCCCTGCACAAGCTCTCGTTTTGCCTGCCGCCATCTACGTAAAACGTGACTTGCTCTCTTGCTTTCCACCGTGACTGTGAGGCCTCCCCAGCCATGTGAATCTGTAAGTCCAAATAAACCTCTTTCTTTGGTAAATTGGGTATGTCTTTATCAGCAGCATGAAAACAGACTAATACAGTAAATTGGTCCAGTAGAGTGGGGCACTGATGAAAAGTTACCTGAAAATGTGGAAGCGGCTTTGGAACTGGGTAATAGGCAGAGGTTGGAACAGTTTGGAGGGCTCAGAATAAGACAGGAAAATGTGGGAAAGTTTGGAACCTCCTAGAGATTTGTTGAATGGCTTTGCCCAAAGTGCTGATAGCAATATGGACAATAAAGTCCAGACTGAGGTGGTCTCAGATGGAGATGAGGAACTTGTTGGGAATTGGAGCAAAGGTGACTCTTGCTATGTTTTAACAAAGAGACTGGCGACATTTTGCCCCTGCCCTAGAAATCTGTGGAACTTTGAATTTGAGAGAGATGATTTAGGGTATCTGGCAGAAGAAATTTCTAAGCAGCAAAGCATTCAAGAGGTTATGTGGCTTCTGTTAAAGGCATTCAGTTTTATAAGGGAAGCAGAGCATGGAAGTTTGGATAATTTGCAGCCTGACAATGTGATAGAAAAGAAAATTCCATTTTCTGAGGAGAAATTCAAGCAGGCTGCAGAAATTTGCCTAAGTAATCAGGAGCCAAATGTTGATTCCCAAGACAATGGGAAAAATGTCTCCAAGGCATGTCAGGGTCTTCATGGCAGCCCCTCCTATAACAGCACTGGAGGCCTAGGAGCAAAAAGTTGTTTCAGGGACCAGGCCTAGGGTACCTGTGCTGTGTACAGCCTAGGGACTTGGTGCCCTGTGTTCCAGCCACTCCAGCCATGGCTTAAAGGGGCCAATGTAGAGCTTGGGCCATGGTTTCAGAGGGTGCAAGCCGCTAACCTTGGCAGCTTCCACGTGGTGTTGAGCCTGCTAGTGCACAGAAGTCAAGAATTGGGGTTTGGGAACCTCTGCCTATATTTCAGAAGATGTGTAGAAATGCCTGGATGCCCAGGCAGAAGTTTGCTGCAGGGGTGGGGTCCTCATGGAGAACCTCTTCTAGGGCAGGGCAGAAGGGAAATGTGGGGCCAGAACCCCTACACAGAGTCCCTACTGGGACACCCCCTAGTGGAGCTGTGAGAAGAGGACCACCATCCTCCAGACCCAGAATGATAGACCCATGACAGCTTGCACCATGCACCTGGAAAAGCCACAGACACTCAATGCCAGTCCGTGAAAGCAGCCGGGAGGGAGGTTGTACCCTCAAAGTCACAGGGGCAGAGTTACCCTAGACCATGGGAACCCACCTCTTGCATCAGTGTGACCTGGATGTGAGACATGGAGTCAAAGGAGATCATTTTGGAGCTTTCAGATTTGACTGCCCCACTGGATTTCGGACTTGCGTGGGCCCTGTAGGCCCTTTGTTTTGGCCAATTTCTCCCATTTGGAATGGTTGTATTTACCCAATGTCTGTTTCCCCCTTGTATTTAGGAAATAACTAGCTTGCTTTTGATTTTACAGGCTTATAGGCATAAGGGACTTGCCTTGCCTCAGATGATACTTTGGAGTGTGGACTTTTGAGTTAATGCTGAAATGAGTTAAGAGTTTGGGGGAGTGTTGGGAAGGCATGATTGGTTTTGAAATAGGAGGACATGAGATTTGGGAGGGGCCGGGGGTGGAATGATATAGTTTGGCTCTGTGTCCCCACCAGATATCATCTTGAACTGTACTCCCATAATTCTCATGTGTTGCGGGAGGGACCTGGTGGCAGGTAATTGAATCATGGGGGCAGTTTCCTCCATATTGTTCTCATGGTACTGAATAAGTCTCATGAGATCTGATGGTTTTATCAGGGGTTTCTCCTTTTGCATCTTTCTCATTCTCTCTTTGCCCGCTGTCACCCATGTAAGATGGGACTTGCTCTTTCTTGCCTTCCACCATGATTGTGAGGCTTCCCCAGCCATGTGTAACTGTAGTCAAATTAATCCTGTTTATTTTGTAAATTGTCCAGTCTCAGGGATGTCTTTATCAACAGCATGAAAATGGACTAATACACCCCTCTTGTACCCCCTCCCCCTCTTTTGCATAGTTCTAGCCTTACTCTGCCCTTGGGTGGGTACCGGCCCTGACTCTGCCCTTGGGTGGGTACTGGCCCTGACTCCTCAGGTCTCAGAGGGTGGTTTCCTCACTTCCCCCAGGATGTAAAGAGGCCCTGTCTCCTGCTTGTGTCAGGCTTATGCTTTGACTGATTTTACTTTCTTTCTTTATCAATATGGTTTTTAAAGAGATTGTATGAAGGGATTTAAAATTTAGATGGCCACCATTATTCTATGAAAATCTAGAAATTCACATGTTCTTAGGATCTTGTTCCACTTTAAGAAAAACAGCACTAGAAACTATAGATAAAACATTATACATATGGCTTATGAAGTAAAGATGATAGGAACAACAACCAGTAGCCCTGCATGCAAAGGCTACGAAGTGACTATCTATGTTTTTATTATTATTATTATTATTATTATTATTATTGTTATTATACTTTAAGTTCTAGAGTACATGTGCACGATGTGCAGGTTTGTTACATATGTATACATGTGCTGTGTTGGTGTCCTGCACCCATTAACTCGTCATTTACAATAGGTATTTCTCTTAATGCTATCCCTCCCCTGTCCCCCCACCCCATGACAGGCCCCAGTGTGTGATGTTCCCCGCCCTGTGTCCAAATGTTCTCATTGTTCAATTCCCACCTATGAGAGAGAACATGTGGTGTTTGCTTTTCTGTCCTTGCAATAGTTTGCTCAGAATGATGGTTTCCAGCTTCATCCATATACCTACAAAGGACATGAACTCATCCTTTTTTATGGCTGCATAGTATTCCATGGTATATATGTGCCACATTTTCTTAATCCAGTCTCTCATTGATGGACATTTGAGTTGATTCCAAGTCTTTGCTATTGTGAATAGTGCCACAATAAACATATGTGTGCATGTGTCTTTATAGTAGCATGATTTATAATCCTTTAGGTATATACCCAGTAATGGGATCACTGGGTCAAATGGTATTTCTAGTTCTAGATGCTGGAGGAATCACCACACTGTTTTCCACGATGGTTCAACTAGTTTACACTCCCACCAACAATGTAAAAGTGTTCCCGTTTCTCCACATCCTCTCCAGCACCTGTTGTTTCCTGACTTTTTAATGATCGCCATTCTAACTGGTGTGAAATGGGATCTCATTGTGATTTTGATTTGCATTTCTCTGATGACCAGTGATGATGAGCATTTTTTCATGTGTCTGTTGGCTGCATAAATGTCTTCTTTTGAGAAGTGCCTGTTCATATCCCTTGCCTACTTTTTGATGGGGTTATCTGATTTTTTCTTGTAAATTTATTTAAGTTCTTTGTAGATTCTGGATATTAGCTCTTTGTCAGATGGGTAGGTTGCAAAAATTTTCTCCCATTCTGTAAGTTGCCTGTTCACTCTGATGATAGTTTCTTTTTGCTGTGCAGAAGGTCTTTAGTTTAATTAGATCTCATTTGTCTATTTTGGCTTTTGTTGCCATTGCTTTTGGTGTTTTAGTCATGAAGTCCTTGCCCATGCCTATGTCCTGAATGGTATTGCCTAGGTTTTCTTCTAGGGTTTTTATGGTTTTAGGTCTAACATTTAAGTCTTTAATCCATCTCGAATTAATTTTTGTATAAGGTGTAAGGAAGGGATGCAGTTTCAGCTTTCTACATATGGCTAGCCAGTTTTCCCAGCACCATTTATTAAATAGGGAATACTTTCCTCATTTCTTGTTTTTGTCAGGTTCATCAAAAATCAGAAGGTTGGATTTCTGAGGCCTCTGTTCTGTTCCATTGGTCTATATCTCTATTTTGGTACCAGTACCATGCTGTTTTGGTTATTGTAGCCTTGTAGTATAGTTTGAAATCAGGTAGTGTGATGCCTCCAGCTTTGTTCTTTTTGCTTAAGATTGTCTTGGCAACGCAGGCTCTTTTTTGGTTCCATATGAACTTTAAAGTAGTTTTTTCCAATTCTGTGAAGAAAGTCATTGGTAGCTTGATGGGGATGGCATTGGATCTATAAATTACCTTGGGCAGTATGGCCATTTTCATGATATTGATTCTTCCTATCCATGAGCATAGAATGTTCTTCCATTTGTTTGTGTCCTCGTTTATTTTGTTGACCAGTGGTTTGTAGTTCTTCTTGAAGAGGTCCTTCACATACCTCGTAAGTTGAATTCCTAGGTATTTTATTCTCTTTGAAGCAATTGTGAATGGGAGTTCACTCAGGACTTGGTTCTCTGTTTGTCTGTTATTGGTGCATAGGAATGCTTGTGATTTTTACACATTGATTTTGTATCCTGAGACTTTGCTGAAGTTGCTTATCAGCTTAAGGAGATTTTGGGCTGAGACGAGGTTTTCTACATATACAATCATGTCATCTGCAAACAGGGACTTCCTCTTTTCCTAATTGAATACCCTTTATTTCTTTCTTCTGCCTGATTGCCCTGGCCAGATCTTCCAACACTATGTTTAATAGGAGTGGTGAGAGAGGGCATCCCTGTCTTGTGCCAGTTTTCAAAGGGAGTGCTTCCAGTTTTTGCCCATTCAGTATGATATTGGCTGTGGGTTTGTCATAAATAGCTCTTATTATTTTGAGATACGTCCCATCAATACCTAGTTTATTGAGAATTTTTAGCATGAAGGGCTGTTGAATTTTGTCGAAGGCCTTTTCTGCATCTGTTGAGATAATCATGTGGTTTTTGTCTTTGGTTCTGTTTATATGCTGAATTACATTTATTGATTTGCATATTTTGAACCAGCCTTGCATCCCAGGTATTAAACCAACTTGATCTCGGTGGATAAGCTTTTTGATGTGCTGCTGGATTTGGTTTGCCAGTATTTTATTGAGGATTTTTGCATCGATGTTCATCAGGGATATTGGTCTAAAATTCTCTTTTTTTGTTGTGTTTCTGCTAGGCTTTGGTATCATAAAATGAGTCAGGGAGGATTCCCTCTTTTTCTATTGATTGGAATAGTTTCAGAAGCAATGGTACCAGCTCCTCTTTGTACCTCTGGTAGAATTCGGCTGTGAATCCATCTGGTCCTCGACTGTTTTTGGTTGGTAGGCTATTAATTATTGCCTCAATTTCAGAGCCTGTTATTGGTCTATTCAGGGATTCAACTTCTTCCTGGTGTAGTCTTGGGAGAGTGTATGTGTCCAGGAATTTATCCATTTCTTCTAGATTTTCTAGTTTATTTGTGTAGAGGTGTTTATAGTATTCTCTGATGGTAATTTGTATTTCTTTGGGGTCGGTGGTGATATCCCCTTTATCATTTTTTATTGTGTCTGTTTGATTCTTCTTTCTTTTCTTCTTTATTAGTCTTGCTAGCGGTCTATCAATTTTGCTGATCTTTTCAAAAAACCAGCCTCTAGGCCGGGCGTGGTGACTCATGCCTGTAATCCCAGCACTTTGGGAGGCCGAGGCAGGCAGATCACGAGGTCAGGAGACTGAGACCATCCTGGCTAACATGGTGAAACCCCATCTCTACTAAAAAAAATAAAATAAAAAATAAATTAAAAAAATTAGCCGGGCGTGGTGGCAGGCACTTGTAGTCCTAGTTGCGGCAGGAACCCGGGAAGCAGAGCTTGTAATGAGCCAAGATCACGCCACTGCCCTCCAGCTTGGACGGCAGAGTGAGACTCTGTCTCAAAAAAAAAAACCAAAAAAACAAAAAAAACAGCTCCTGGAGTCATTGATTTTTTGAGGGATTTTTTTGTGTGTGTGTCTCTATGTCCTTCAGTTCTGCTCTGATCTTACTTATTTCTTGCCTTCTGCTATGTGTTTGCTCTTGCTTCTCTAGTTCTTTTAATTGTGATGTTAGGGTGTCGATTTTAGACCTTTCCTGCTTTCTCTTGTGGGCATTTAGTGCTATAGTTTTCACTCTACACACTGCTTTAAATGTGTCCCAGAGATCCTGGTATGTTGTATCTTTGTTCTCATTGGTTTCAAATAACATCTTTATTTCTGCCTTCATTTCGTTATGTACCCAGTAGTCATTCAGGAGCAGGTTGTTCAGTTTCCATGTAGTTGTGCGGTTTTGAGAGAGTTTCTTAATCCTGAGTTCTAGTTTGATTGCACTGTGGTCTGAGAGACAGTTTGTTGTACTTTCTGTTCTTTTACATTTGCTGAGGAGTACTTTACTTCAACAAGAAGAGCTAGCTTTCCTAAATGTATATGCACCCAATACAGGAGCACCCAGATTCATAAAGCAAAGAGACTTAGACTCCCACACAATAATAGTGGAAGACTTTTAACACCCCGCTGTCAACATTAGACAGATCAACGAGACAGAAGGTTAACAAGAATATCCAGGACTTGAACTCAGCTCTGCTCCAAGTGGACCTAATAGACATCTACAGAACTCTCCACCCAAAATCAACAGAATATACATTCTTCTCAGCACCATGTCACACTTATTCCAAAATTGACCACATAGTTGGAACTATCTGTGTTTTTAAGTTCAAACTAAATGTTTAAGGAATGCTATATTATTTAATTCCGTAATTTCCCAACCTTTTGGATAAAAGGGCTTCTATCCTACAGTCGCAGTGTGGAGTACTCTGAGGTTGTTTCAGATTGTTTTGTTAGGTGGTTTCACGTTCCAGGAAGCTACATCTCATGCCTGATCTCTTCTGTGTTAGTCTGCTGCTTGCCGCAGGGGTGGACCTAGAGAGGAAAGCAGCCAGTGTTCGGGGTGAAAGGAGGCACGATGATGCCTCTCTAAGGACAGTTCATTTAAGATCATCACTCATTTTTTTTTTTGTTTAGCGTAGCCCCTGAGTCCCATCATTCGATGGAGGCAAAATAAATCCATCTTCTTCTACTTTCTTTGGGATCATGTTTTGATTCTTGTGGCAGAATCCAAGAATATGTTGTTCATCTCTTCAGCATTGGCATTAGTGAAAATCCCCTTGGGACTTTGGCATCTGGTCTTCTCTTTAGTTTCCAACGCTGTTGCCAGTTTTCATCTTTTTGTAATTCTTTGTGGATATTAAAATGGAAATTGGAAGAAAGGCATATTAGTCCCTGAAGTTTATCCTGACATTAACCCAGAAGTCCTACCAATTATTTTTCAGTAATGAATAGGAAAATATTATATTAAGGGTATGATTCAGTGATTTTTGATATTACTTTTTTCTTGAGTAGACTACTTAAAAAACTTAATAAGCCTTCTTAATAAAAATCTACATGAAAAGTATCTTTCCATATATAACTCTAGACCCAGTGAATTCAACTTACCAATTTCCTCACTGAATTTCATCAACATTTTCTAATTTCCATGCCTGTACTCTTAATTTATGGTAATATTTGCATGTTAAAATGGCTTTTCAAGAAGCATGGGATTTACACAAACCAAATGTCACCTGCCCCCCATACACACACACCCTTAACAAAGGAAATAAATCCTGTAAGGAGTTTCACTGGGATAGTGGCTAAAAATGGGTACTCTTTGATTAGATCTGGTTTAAATCCTGTCTCTTCCGTTAATTACTTGTGCAATCTTTAAGCGTTGATTTCCTCGTGTAAAATGTAATAATAGTTACATTTATCTGTAACAAATGTAACAAATAACAGCCTATCCTGTAGACACCTATGTGAGGATTTAATGAGTGTGTTTGAAACATTTAGTACCATGCCTGGAACATTGTAAGAACTCAGTAGCTGGGAGTGAAGATGATGACAATGATGATGGTGCTTACAAAGGGTTAACAGGTTGGACATTACCCTGTGGATGTCTTGGTCAGTGTTTTCATTAGTAACTGGGGTGTTTTTTTTTTTTTTTCTTCAAAATTTCTTTTCAGAAAGTATTGTCATTGCTATTTCTAAAAATTTGATACTGCCTTTCAGGGTGTGTCTTTTATGACAGATGGTCAGCAGTTAGTGGTAAAAGAAGTATGGAATGTAATAGCATTTCATTTATTTATGGGAAATGTTTTGTTGCCCCACCCTTCAACTAGTAGGAAAATGAAAATCAAAAACTGGAAACTATTTATAAATGGACAGTGCTGTGATCTCAGTGTCTGAAACTGTAGACTTTTAGAAAATATTTATAGCATATTGGAAACTGGTCACTGGTCAGTGGCTGTCTCCTTGCCCTGTTTTTGTAAGTAAAAATACTCCAGAAAATGTGAAATGTGGGATAAATTTAAACAGAATAGTGAAAATATCATCAGAGACAATGATATATGACTTTATAAGTTTTCAAGAGAAGAGGGTGAAGAAAAATGATGAACTTTTATTAATAGAAGCATTTGCAGTTAATAGAGATATTTGTTTATGGAGCCTTAAAAATAAACCAAATGAATGGTAACACTATACATTCAAGGAGACACGGAGGCCATGTGTACATTTCACTGCGCGGAGGATTTAGCATAGTGGTCACAGAAGGGATTTGAGGGTCAGTCTGCCTGAGTGTCAAACCCAGCCCTATTACCTGCTCAACCACATGATTGTGTAAGTGACTTAACCGTGCCATGCCGAGCTTATCTCTACCTCACAGTGCTGAGGGTTGAATGAAATGATACATGTAAAGCATTTCAGATGGTGTGTTGCACATAAAAAAATGTTCTATCAGTACAAGCTACTGTTATCCAAACTAGCCTGGCCAAAACGAACGAAACCCCAAAATAACTAGTATGGTTGTTATAGACATGGGTAAAATATGCCAGCTTCACCGGTTTAGAGGTAGGTCTTCATCACTAAGTGACAAATGGTAAACAAGATAGTTCTGTTATTTTCTTTACATAGGTCTTTGTCTACTTACTGCCATAGCCATTAATATGTGCTGGGATGGGGGTAAACATTGTACGGTGGCAATCCTTGAACCATCCCATGGGTGCCTACCTGAAAGAAGCTAATTAGAGAGCTCTGCTTTGTCCCTATCAGCCTGGAGCCCAAGTATTTGCTGTCATAAAAACACCCATTACCTTGGTTCACCTAAAACCAGGACATTTCATAAACTTGTGTGATTATTGTAAAACCATTTGTCATTAACACCATCAGTCATTATTTAGAGATTTTTAAGTCACAAATAAAATCAACAGTCTAATAAAGACAGTGTTGCTCATGCAGCTAAACGATACCATCTGCCAAAACCAAAAAATAAGGAAAATACCTAGATAACAGATTGCAATATATATATTTTTAATATACACTCTATAATGAGTAGACTGTGTGACTTGACTATATCGACACTGATATTTTTCTAAAAATAGACTCTCGCATTAGAGAGAACATCATAAAGTGTCTTAGAAATTAAAGTTATATCTACCCCAGTGTGTTTCATAAAGGGAGCCCTTGCCAGCGAGAAGAATAGGTAGGAATATTAATGTTTCGTTTTAAGTTCATATTATTCTTGTGTCTGTGTCCCAGGTCATAGTCTTTGTGGTTATATTATTTCCATGTCTGCAGAATCCGGATCTATGCTTTACGGTAAAAGGGGTTTTGTTGCCTCATGCAATTCTCATAACAACTCTATAAGATAGGTACTTCTATCTAGATTCTGCTAATGAGGAAAACAACACCCAAGTTTATATAGCCAGTAATTGCTGGCGTTGGGATGCACACCCTGAAAGGCTTTGCTCCCAAAGACAATGCTATACTTCTTACGAGAGAGTGATGTCTTCAGAAATTGGTCAGGAGAAAAGTTCATTTTCTGATGATTGTATGGAAATGAAACTTTGGAACTGTATGATGTACAGAAGAATCCTGGAATACTATAGTATTTGTAGCATTACCTAAAAATGAATACGTGTGTGTGTGTGTGTGTGTGTGTGTATGTATGTGTGTGTGGAGAGAGAGACATATAGAAGATAGAAGCTAACACATGATGATAGTATAGCAATAATCAACCTCACAAACATTTTATGGTTCTGATAGGGCCACTATTTATTCTGCAAGATCACAAGCGATCCCAAGAGTTGATATTGCTGAAACTGTGTTATGAACATACAACATATACTTTTTCTCCAAACCACTTTGGTATACACACCTTTGTGGAAGAAATTGTGTCATTGTGATAAAGCTTTGTGTTAAAGGTACTAATATTCCTATATGGCATATATTAAGATATTGATTATAGGAAGTTATCAACAGATTTCTTAAGATACTTTCTGGGAAACTGGGACTTTTTTTCAAGGGGAAGCCATTATCATATACGGACTTCTTACCTAAACGTCCTAAAAGCTAGACACCCATCTTTTGCTCTATAGAAAAAAATCAATAATTTGGAACATGTAATCACATATGGTGACCTCTATAACAAGGCCAGAGAGCAGTGATTCTTAATCTTAGATGTGTGTTAAAATCAGATTGCATTTTTGACGAGGGTGCCAAGATAGTTTCATTGGGAAAAAAATAGTCCTTTCAAAAACGGTGCTGGGATAACTGGCTATCCACATGCAGAAGAATGAAGTTGAAGAAGCATGACATCAGCAAGATGGTGGACTAGAAGACCCTAGTGCTCTTCTTCTCCCTCAAAAAGACAGACAGAACAATGAATAAACAACTTCATTTTAACGAAAATAACTGAGGAGGAGCACAGCAGTGCAGAAGAGAAGTAACAGATACCCTGGTGAGCACAGAAACTTGGGATGGCCACACGGAGAATGGGAAGAAATGCCAGGCCTCCATTACCCTAACACCAACTGGAAGCAACTGGGAATGAACTAGGAGGAATGTCTCCCTACTGCAAGGAGGTAAACAAAAGGATCCCAGCAGCCCCATCAACACCGTGGATACCTATAGACCTGAGCACAGGGGTCCCCTGCAGTCCTCACACGCACTAAGCCTAGCTGAGGGAGCTGCCTGAAGTCCACATGTCTGTGCTCCCCCCAGAGAAGGAGCCGACACTATGACCCACACCCTGTGGCCCACATAGCTACCGTGCTATGCCATCTTGTACTTGGAACTATGGCTGGGTGTGCCTTGCTCTGGGGGCAAGTATGCATGGCTGTCTTTCATCCCTGAGGCTAAGCCACTGATGAACTGCCCCAGCCCAATGGCCTGACATCCCCAAGTCGAGCAACTGTTTTGTGCTTCCCTGTGGGGCCAAGCAGAGGTGGAGCTGCTGCACCTCCCACCACCCTTTCCTTCTCAGGCCAGAGCTGAAGCAGTGTCCTGATTCCTGGGAAAACAGTACTTTGACTGCTCAGAGAAAACATGCCCCTCCAGTGCCTAAGTCAAAGCGGCATGCTGCATCCTAGGGAAATGGTGCCTGGTCCACTCAGAACAGTCATACCTCCTGGACTCAAGCTGAAATGACATTATTCTCTGGGGAATTTGTGCCCTGGCTGAGCTGAATAGCTGTAAATCCCAGGGCTACGCTGACATGGTGTCCTTTGTCCCAGGGAAACAGAGCAGTGGCTGAGCTGAGACACCCCATCCTGCAGGCCAAACAACTCTAGTGTCCTTCCTTCCTGGGGCTGTACTAGCCTCCTGAAGTCTGAGCTGCTGAGACACCCGTCTCTCTGGGGAGTGGAGTCATTGCTGTGCTGCTCCTTGTCTTCCAGGGCCCAAATAACAACTGTGTTCTGTCATTCTAGGGTACAGCGTATTTCTCTGCAGAAACCTGACAAGCCGGGAGGGAAGTGGATGACGTATTCAAAGTACCAAAGGAAAAAAATGGTCAGCTAAGAATGTGATGCCCAGAAAATCTGCCCTTCAGAAATGAGGGAGAAAGAAAGTCTCCCAGACAAACAAAAACTGAAGGAATTCATCACCACTAGACTAGCTTTACAAAAAACACTCAAGTGAGTCCTATATCTGGAAGAGAAAAGATGATAATCATTCTCATGAAAACACACACAAGTGTAAAACTCACTGGTAGAGCAGATGCATAAAGGAGAAAGAGAAAATACTAAAACCTTGTTACTACAGAAAGCCACCAAACTGCAGTGATCTCAAATATCTTTCCTGACCACAATGAAACCAATAACAAGAGGAACTTTTGAAACTGTACAAACACATGGAAATGGAAATTAAACATGTTCCTGAATGGTCAATGGGTCAATAAAGAAATTAAGAAGGAAAATTTTAAAGGTCTTAAAACAAATGAAAATAGAAATACAGCATATCAAAACCCTATGGGATACAGCAAAAGCAGTGTTAAAAGGAAAATGTATAGCAATAGATACCTACGTCCAAAAACTAGAAAGATTTCCAATAAGCAGCCTAGCAATACATCTCAAGGAACTAGAAAAGCAAGAACAAGCCAAATCCAAAATTAGTAGAAGGAAAGAAACTATGATGAAAGCAGAAATAAACAAAATTCACACTAAAAAAAATACAAAAGATCAATGAAATGAAAAGTTGTTTTTTGGAACAAGTAACAAAACTGACAAATAATTAGCTAGACGAATCAAGAATGTAAACGATCCAAATAAAATCACAAACAAAAAAGGAGACGTTGCAACTGATACCCTAGAAATACAAGTGACCATGAGAGACTATTATGAACAACTATATGCCAACAAATTAGAAAATCTAGTGGAAATGGATAAATTCATGTATACATACAACCTACCAACATTGAACCAAGAAGAAACAGAAAACTTCAATAGACCAATGATAAGTCATGAGATTGAATCTTGTAATAAAACGTCTCCCATCAAAGAAAATCCCAGGACCTGATTACTTCATTGCAGAATTCTACAAAACATTTAAAGAACTAATAACAATTCTTCTCAAACTCTTCCAGAAAATTGAAGAGGAGGTAATTCTTCTAAACTTATTCCACAAGACCAGCATTATGCTGATACCAAAACCAGACAGGGATGCAACAAGAAAAGAACACTTTAGGCCAGTATCCCCAATGAACATAGATGCACAAAGCCTCAACAAAATGCTAGCAAACTGAATCCAGCAACACATTAAAAAGATTGTTCACAGTCGAGTGTGGTGGTTCATGCCTGTAATCCTAGTGCTTTGGGAGGCCAAGGCAGGAGGATTACTTGAACCCAGGAGTTCAAGACCAGCCTGGGCAACACAGGGAGATCCCATCTCTGCAAAAAATTTAAAAATTAGCCAGGCATGGTTGCGTGCTTCTATAGCCCAGGTACTAGGGAGGCTGAGATGGGAGGATCGCTTGAGTCTGGGAGATTGAGGCTGCAATGAGCCATGATCAAGCCACTGTACTCCAGTCTGGGCAACAAAATGAGACCCCATCTCAAAAACTAAAAATAAATAAAAATAAATTTAAAAGACCATTCACCATGATCAAGTGGAATTTATCCCAAAGTTGCAAGAATGGTTCAACATATACAAATCCATAAACATGATACATCACATCAACAGAGTGAAGTACAAAAACCATATGATCATCTCAATAGATACATAAAAGGGATTTGATACAATTCAACATCCCTTCATAATCAAAACACTCAACTAATTAGGTACAGAAGGACCATACCGCAGCACAATAAAGGCCATATATCATAAGCCCATAGCAAACATCACACTGAATGGGAAAAAGTTGCCAGCCTTTCCCCTAACATCTGAAACAAGACAACGATGCTCACTTTCACCACTTTTGTTCAACATTGTAATGGAAGTCCTAGCCAGAGCAATAAGACAATAGAAAGAAATAAAGGGCCTCCAAATTGGAAAGGAGGATGTCAAATTGTCCCTGTTTGCAGATGATATCATCGTATATATAGAAAACCCTAAAAGCTCTACCAAAAATCTCTTACAACTGATAAACAAATTCAGTAAAGTTGCAGGATACAGACTCAACATATGGAAATCAGTAGCATTTCTATATGCCAGCAACAAACTAGCAGAAGAGAACACACAAAAAATGAAAAGATACCTCGTATTCACAGATTTGAAGAATACATATTGTGAAAATGATCTTACTACCAAAAGCAATCTACAGAGTCAGTGCAATCCCTATCTAAATACCAATAACATTCTCAACAGAAATTTAAAAATCCTCAAAATTGTATGGACCCACGAAAGACCCTATAGCCAAAGCAATCCTGAGTGAAAAGAACAAAGTTGGGGGCATCACACTGCCAGGTTTCAAAACATATTACAAAGCTATAGTAACCAATACAACATGTTACTTGTGTAAAAACAGATTCATATACCAATGGAACAAAATAGAGAACCTACAAATAAATTTGTGTATTTATAGCCTACTGATTCTCGACAAAGGCACTAAGAACATTTATTGAGGAAGAGAGAGTCTTTTCAATAAATGGTGCTTGGAAAATTGGATATCCATATGCATAAAAATGAAACCAAACCCCTGTCTCTCACCATATATAAAAGTCAACTCAAAATGGGTTAATGACTTAAATATGAGACCTGAAGCTATGAAACTCCTGAAAGAAAACATCGGAGAAATGCTTCAGAACATTGGTCTGGGCAAAGATTTTTATGGAGAAGACCTCAAAGGCACAGGCAACAAAAGCAAAAAGAGACAAATGGGATTATATCAAACTAAAATCTTCTGCACAGCACAAAGGAAACAATCAACAGAGCGAAAAGACAGCCTGCATAATGGGAGAAAATATTTGCTAACTCTTCATTCAACAAAGGATTAATATCCAGAATATATAAGGAACTGAAACAATTCAACAGAAAACCCCCCCAAATAATCCAGTTTAAAAATGGGTAAATGAGCTGAATAGACACCTCTCAAAATAAGAAATACAAATGGCTAGTAGATTTATTTTTAAAAATGCTCCACATCACTAATCATGAGAGAATGCAAATTTAAAACCACAATGAGATATCATCTCAACCCGGTTAGAATGACCATTATCAAAAAGTTAAAAAATAACAGATCCTGGCAAGGTTGTAGAGAAAGGGGAACTCTTATCCACCATTAGTGAGACTGCAAATTAATCTAGCCATTGTGGAAGACAATATGAAGGCTCCTCAAAAAACTAAAAATAGAACTACCATATAATCCAGCAGTCCCACTACTGGGTATATATGCAAAGGAAATGAAATCAGTATATCAAGGAGATATGTGCACTTCCATATTTATTGCAGTACTATTCACAATACCCAAGATATAGAATCAACTTAAGGGTCTATCAGCGGGTGAATGAAGAAAATATGGTATATATACACAATGGAATACTCTTTAGCCATAAAACAAAATGAAATCCTATCATTCACAGTAACATGGGTGAAACTGAAAGTCATTATGTTAAGTGAAATAAGCCAGGCACAGAAAGATAAATACCACATGTTCTCATACATGGAAGCTAAAAAACGTTGATCTCATAGAAGTAGAGGGTAGAGTAGTGTTTTTCCTGGGGGATGGGAAGGGTAGGGGAGAGGAGAATAGCCAAAGCTTAGTTAATGGATATAAAAGTACAGTTAAATAGGAGGAATAAGTTCTAGTGCTCTATAGCACTATAGGGTGACTACAATTAACAACAATTTATTATGTATTTTTGAATAGCTTCAAGAGTGAATTTTGAATGTTCTCAACACAGAGAAATGATAAATATTTGAGGTGATGGTTATGCTAATTACAGACTTATCATTACACATTGTACACATATTTTGAAATATACTGTAGCCCATAAATATGTATATTTATGTGTCAATTAAGCATAATAAAAGCAAAGAAAAAGAAAATGAAGTTGGATCTCTACCTCACAGCATACACAAAACTTGACTTAAAATAGATCGTAGACCTACATGTAAAAACTAAAACTATAAAACTCTTAGAACAAAACTCAGGAGTAAAGCTTTGTGAGCTTGGGTGAGACAGTAGTTTCTTAGATAAAAGCAACACAAGAGAAAATATATAAGTTTAACTACATCATAATGCAAACTTTTATTCTCAAAATGATATTCTCAAGGAAGGGAAAAGTCAACCCACAGAATAGGAGAAACTATTAACAAATCATGTATCTGATAAGGGACTTGCAAATAGAATATATAAAGAATTCATGCCACTCAACCATAGAAAGACAAATAAAATATGAGCAAATGATCTGAATAGACATTTCTCCAAAGAAGATATATAAATGGCAAATACATACATGAAAAGATGCTCAACATCATTAATTATTAGGAAAATGCAAATCAAATCACAATGAGATATCACTTTACACCAACTAGAATGGCTACATTAAAAAAGACACATGAATAAGTGTTGTCAAAGATGTGGAGAAATTGAAACACTTATTATTCCTGGTGAGAGTGAAATGGTGCAGCTGCTTTGGAAAATTGGCAAGTCCTCAAAATGTTACAGAGTTACCATATGACCCAGCAATTCCACTCCTAGTTATAGACCCAAGAGATAGGAAAACAAATGCCCACACAAAAACTTGTACATGAATGTTCATAGTAGGATTATTCATAATAGCCAAATATTGAAAACAGTCCAAATATTAACCAACTAAATAGGTAAAGAAAATGTGATATCTTCAAACAATGGGATATTATTCAACCATATAAAGGAATGAAGTATTTGATGCATGCTACCACATCGATGACTTTGAAAACATTACGCTAAGTGAAAGAAACCAGTCACAAAAGGCCACGTATTGTATGGTTCCAGTTATATGAAATGTCCAGAATAGGCAAATCTGCAGAGACAGATTAATGATTGGCTAGGGCTCGGGAGGGGAGTGGAGTAGAAAATGAAGAATGACTGCTAATGGGTATGGTATTTCTTTTGGGAGGATAAAAATGTTCTAAAATTAGACTGTTGATGATTGTGCAACCATGTGAATATACCAAAAACATTTAGCTGTGCATTTTAAATGGGTGGTTGTATGGTTTTAAAATTATACTTCAATAAAGCTAAGTTTGGGTACTTTTATAAATCTTTATGCCGAGGCTGAAACTCAGACCAATGAACTCAATCTCCTGGGATTGAACCTATGCATCAATATTTTTTAAGAGTTCTCCAGGTGATTGCATTGTGCAGCCAAGGTTGAGAATCATTATGTTTGAATCAGCCCTAATCCAAATAAGTTTTTAATTTAAGAGACTCCAAAAGAGTTGAGATCCCATGTGGAAGGACTCTGGGAGGCTTCCTCAAACCATGACACTACAAGTGTGGTCCTGAGACCAGCAGCATCACTATCACCTGGGAAACTGTTAGAAATACAGATTGTTGGGCCCCATTCAGTTCAAGTACATCAGGATCCACAGTTTAACAGGCTCCCCAGATGATTCATATGTACCTTAAAGTTTGGGAAGCATTGCTTAGGAGCAGCGGTTCCCACGCTTGGCTGCACATTGGAATCACCTGAAGAGTCCAAAAGTACCGACGCCTGGGTTCCACAGTGATCTTACGGGTACGAGATGCAGCCTGTGCATCTGGGGTTTAAAAGCTTGCCAGGTGATTCTAATGTGCAGCAAAGTTTGAGAATGAGAACTGTAAAAAACAGGATACTTAATGGCAAATAAGATGGTTAATAAAATTTTCTTATTTTGTTTTTAACAGAAGGATAGAGGAACATGCATAAGAAAGGGAAGATTATTGATGTTAAAAATGTCCAGAGGAGTGAGGAAGGGATGGGAGTGAGACAACAATGGAAAACCTTTGCCCCCCACCAAAAAAAAAAAAAGGAAAACAAAAAACAAAAAACCCACCACACACCAGGCATTTTCCTTCTAAATGCAAGAGGAGGATCTTTCATATGATTATTGGAGACTACTCAAATTTAAGTGGCCAAGAATCTATGGGTTCTTAAGAGGGTTTTTAAATTATGCTGAAAACGTGGGTATTTATTGAACTTTCCTGTCTGAATTTATAAAGAGAAAGTTTATTAATGTGGTGGTGAACATTTCTTCCGAAGCTGTGTACCCATGTCCAGCTTCTTCGGTCTGGGGAAATTTTAACTCCTCAGTAGACAGTGGACCCTGCGCAGTGTCTGGGGCATGCTCTTCCTGTATGTGGCATTCAGCCCTGAGGATTCTCCTCCCCAACAATTGGCCACGTCTCTGTGATGACCATTGTCTCTGCCATTTATTGGTCTTTTCAAAATTATGACTCTAAAATATCTTGTAGGCAAAATTATGAGGCTTGCAGAGTTAGCTTTGAGATTTCTCAATTCCTCACCCACGCCTTCCCCTCCTTCCCACAAGCTCCATTTCTGTCCCATGCCCCCAGATTGTCTTCTCCAGGTGACTTGAACCCACCTTCTTGGTTGCAGTATCAGTACATTGTACCCTTGTCTGCACTGAAATTAACCATGCAGTAGAAACTAGTACCTTCTTGAGTTGATGGGTGTGTGTGTGGTGGGGTGGGGGGGGTATAATTACTTAATTGAATCTGTGTTAAGAACGTGTTAACTATTAACGGAAACCCACAGTCCCTCTCTATCTCCCCCTCAGGAAGTCCCTAATGGTGTTTGGTCATTGTTTCAGTCACTCGTCACATATTGTGTTTTCTTGGCCCATATCTCTAACCACATCCTTATCAAAATATTTTGATGCGCGCATTTGAAAAGTAGAAACACAACATACTTAAGATAGTTGGAGGGCTTGGCTCCTATTTGCATCACAATGATTCTGCCTATGAAGATTTTCCCTAACAGTCAACTAGGATTATATACAACCTGTGGTTTCAAAAAATCATCTCATCTTATTAAATTTTCTTATTTTAAAATACCTGTGACTCTTCTGAATAATGAAAAAATGACATGAATGAAGAATATGTATATAAACTGTCTCTAAAGTTATTAGGAAAATATTTTTATTTAACTGTGCCTAATGTTTGGGGGTATTACAGTGAACTCTACTTTTAAAGATGAGTAGTTATATATTAATATATTGGCCCTGAAATTTTTGAGTTTTCACCCTATAGTCCAGAAAAAGCCTTTATTTTTAATAGTTGCCCTAAAATTTTAACGCAAAAGTTTTACTTAGCTAAATCTAAATTTAATCAGTAGCTTTACCCCACTTCCAAACAATATAAAGACTTTAAAATGCTTTCATTCTGATTTCCTTTCCTTGCTTGCTATTATTTTCCAGGATTTTAACTCTGTTTGCTTGGTTTTATTTGTTTGTTTGTTTTACGACAGAGTCTCACTTTGTCATCCAGGCTGCAGTGTAGTGGTGTGATCATAGCTCACTAGAGCCTTGAACTCCTGGGCTCAAGGGATCCTCTCGCCTAGCCTCCTGAGTTGCTGGGACTACAGGCATGCACCACCATGCTCAAATTATTATTGGTAGTAGTAGTGGTAGTACAGACCGGGTCTCAGTATGTTGCCCAAGCTTGTCTCAAACTCCTGGCTGGCCTCAAGGGATCCTCCCATCTCAGCCTCCCAAAGTGCTGGGATTATAGGCATGAGCCATTGTACCTGGCTTACTTGCTTGGTTTTAAGTCCACAAATTAGACATCATCATCATTCTATTTAGATTTTCTCATATTTACCATTTTCTTTACATATCATTGCTACTTCCATTCAGAGCTTCTGGGATCAAACCCTAGTTCCTGGCATTTTGGACTGGTTGATAGTCTCCAGGATATTCAGGCAGTGAAGTGCCTCCAAAAGAAAATGAGAAAAGAAAGGTCCTGGGAAATATGCCTCACCCCTACCCCTGCAGTGCTGCTGCTGCTGTCCCAGGACCGTGGGCACCCCTGAGTATCTCCCTTCCACTCTCTTTGATCACTGTGTTTTAGGGAGTAGAGAGGGACAATGACATCTTATAGAATACTAAAGTTAAATATGCTCAGTTTAAGGAGCTGTCATTTAGTCTGAGATCGTGTCTTTCCTACCTTTTTTGCTGTTAACTTTATTTTATAACATAATGGTGATGGTAGTTGAAGTTTGTTATTTTGTTTTGTTTTAAATTAATTAATTAAGATTTGTTTTTATATTTCCTTACTTGGCAAATACAAAGTTGTGAATCATAACCCAGATTTTTTGAAATTGTATTGGGTATTGAAATCCCAAACTACTGCTATAAACAGCTAGCTGTGAGTTTGGGGTGTGGACATTGGGACACCTGAAACCATGTCTTGGTTACGTCAAGAGCCTTATTGATTATTTAGATTATGTATGAATCCTGTGGTGTTAACAGTACTTTGCAACCTTTAGTACTTAGCTGAACTGTATTGGATCGGGAGTCCTCAATACGCCCTCAATGATTTACATTGTTTTTAGCTACTTCCGTAAGGCTGAGTCTATACTAGCAAAATGACCTGGGTGCTTAATGTGCTCCCTACATACATCTGGTGATGTTTGTGCTCTCAATTTTTTAAGAACACTGCTTTGAGAGTCACACAACCCAATATTCTACCAATAACTTACTATGTACCTTCATCATTTGTAAGAAGAGGGGGTTGAACTAAGCGATCTCCAAGTCACTTTTCTGCACAAATGTAGGTGGTGATTGTATTTGTGTGTACACATTTTTTGAAAGCCTTAAAGAGATCTAGGTATTTCTCATGTATTTATATTAAATCTAAGATCCATGTTGCAAATTTGGACGTGGAGGACACTAATTTTTCTGATGTAGGTTACTCTTTAAGAGGCATGTTGCACCTGTAATATTGGTGCCACCACTTTGGCAGATGCAGTTTCTTCATTTACTTGTAAGTGTTCAGTCTGAAGTCTATATAAGGTAACTTGAGTTCTCATTTCTCTGGTATAAAAAATGGTCATGTTTAAATAAGGCCACAATATTTATTTCAAAGGGTCCCAGAATCATTTTTTTAAAATATCATCATATGCTTGACACATAGACAAATGATGACTACTTGAAGATGCACCAGCCGTGATTGTGGAGACCTCCAAATTCATGACAGAGTTGTTAACTGGCAGGTTTGTTATTTCCTATAAGTACAAGGAAGGGAAGTGTTAAAATAACTCGTGCCCATTAGAGAGAGGAAATTAACATTCCCTTAAAAATTGTTTTCCAGTGAAGGAAGCCCATCCCCCAGAATGGAGCTGCTGCATAATATCGACCCGAACTTCGTGGACTCTTCGCCGTGTGAGTACCAGTGCATTGCTACCATATTAAATCTCATTGGCCCACCAAGGTGGTTTGATTACCTAGTGTGTCTCTAGCCTAGCTTTCTCTTTTTTCCTGAGTTGCTAGAAAGCTAAACAGTTCTTCAGGACACACCTTCCACTCATCTCAGAGGGCAGTGTGCTGTGAAAGGAACGCCAGCTTGTGAAACAAGAAAGGTGAATTCTATTCTTGCTCTGCCACTTACTAGCCTTGAAGCCATTGAACTCTTCCTGCTCCAGCCTTCCCCATTTACAAAAGAACTCATGGCATCTCTGAGGCTCCTTCTCACTGTAGATGTCACGTTGCTGCCCTGTTCTTACCTGAGAGCTCCAGAGCCGCCTGCCAGAAAACTCACAGTCCAATAAACCACAGTTGGGTTCCAGCGTAGTGTGAGCAACCACATTATCTGATTGGGACGGTCAGGTACTGCCCAACACCTGCTGGGTGTCACAGGTGTGACTTTCCTCGCAGTCCTTGAAGTGATTCCGCTTGATCCTGCCTCCCGCCTAAATTAACCTGTAAAGAGCCCTACCATTTCCTTCAGGACAGGCAGGCATGCATGTAGTGCTTCCGGATCACAATGGACTGTAATAGGCCTGTATAAATACCACGCGAGTGGCCCTAATGCCCTCGGCATAGTGAGTTTGGGCATAGAAAGCCTTAGCAATTAGACCCTTTGCCCAGCTTTCATCATAATGCTCATCTTGCAAACAGTGCCCTTCTATTCCCTTATTCATATGGGGGGCTCCCATCCGCCCCTTTCTGGACATACTGCTGCCCCCTTAGTTCAGGCTCTCCTTACTTCTTTGTTTTTTCCAAACTGTATTATAGCTCGCCACAAAATATTCTTGCTTAGAGATTCCTGCTCAGAGAATTACCCCACAGTCGTTCTAAATGTGTCACCGGGCACTCAGGTCCCACTTGCCCGGCCAGCCTCACTCCAGGCACTCCTTGTCATGTTCTCATCTCCTAGACACTTGTCATCTCCAGGCATGCAGGTCATCATACTGTCATGAATATGCTTTTCCCTATGCCTGAACCACGTTTTCCCTACCTCTCTACAGTCTCTCTCATCCCTTAAAAACCCGGCCCCATGCCCCCTCTGTGAATGCTTTCCAGAGCCCCAGAAGCAGTCATTCTTCCCTGTGTGCGTGCGTCCCCATATACCATCCCTCACGTGTTCGTGTTTGTGCCTGCATTTCCAAACTGAGAGCTCCTGGAAGTCAGCGTCTCTTGTATTTTTTTATCCTCATCAGTTAACACAAATACTGGGCGCTTGCTAGGCACTCAGTAATGATTGCTTGATGACTCAGTAGACAATTGGAGAGTTGAGATGCAATAAAGACCAAGCGGACACATTAAGACCTGGACAGGAAAGGGCCCTGAGACAGACGAGAATAGCTATGTCATGGAGAAATTTCTATTTCTTTTGGAGTAAATCCATGTCAGTGAGAGAGGCAAGGGGAAGGTTTGAGCCCTAAGGACTGTAAGAACAGTCTAGATTTGTGCTGTCCAGTATGGTAGCCACAGGCCACATGTGGCTGTTGGGTACTTAAAATATGGCTAACTGTGGATTGAGATGTGCTGTGAGTAGAATATGCACATCAGATTTTGAAGACTTAGTACACCTATGTATTATATGCATACAATATTATAGATTTATTATTTGGTGAAAGGATAATACTTTGGATATATTGATTTAAATATATTGTTAATGTTTTACTTGTCTCCTCTTCCTTTCTTAATGTGGCTAATAGAAAATTTAATTTTAATTAACTTACATGTGACCTGCATTATATTTCTATTGGCCTAAAAACCTCTTCTAGAAGGTGCTAGAAAGTAAGTTGATCAGCTGAGCTGATCACAAAGCTGTGACTAGTTACTGTGAGGCTACATCAATGGCTCCTAAACTTTTCTCTACCCCAGTACACCTAAGAGATACGTTTCAGTCATATCAAAATCTCTAAGGGTGGCTGGAAGAGAATACTAGGGAGGCAGGAATGGCTTTAAAACTTTCTGAGTAATTTAATGCACTGCAAAGCCCAGTATAACCTAGGTCTAGGGGATATGTGGAATATGCCACGCACATTATAATGGTTGTAAATGTCTTCACCTGTTAAATTCCACCTACAAATGAAAAACCTTAAGACCCCTCACTCACCAAGCTGTATTTTCGTTTGGCATTTGAAGTAGGAGCTTGGGAACTATACTCCTATGTGATATGGTTGGGATTTGTGTCCCACCCAAATCTCATTTCGAATTGTAATCCCCAATGCTGGAGGAGGGGCCCGGCGGGAGGTGACTGGATCATGGGCGTGGATTTCCCCCTTGCTGTTCTGGTGATATTGAGTGAGTTCTCATGAGATCTAGTTGTTTGAAAGTGTGTAGCACCTCCCACTTCACACTCTTCCTCCTGCTCCAGCCATGTAGGACGTGCCTGCCTCCCCTTCTCCTTCTGCCATGATTATAAGTTCCTGAGGCCTCCGCAGCCATGATTCCTGTACAGTCTATGGAACCCTGAACCAATTAAACCGCTTTTCTTTATACCCAGTCTCAGGCAGTTCTTCATAACAATGCAAGGACGGACGAATACACTATCACCACAGCACTGCGTGCTCCAGGGTTCTTGGTGCAACTTGCTGTGCTTTCTCCTGTCTTACCTAAAGGGCCCTAGCAAAATAACAGCACAGGCAAAAGGTTTCTGCAGCGTAAAAGTTGGTAAGAGTGTGGAAATTAGAATAGAAAATTTTCTTAATCTTGCCACCCATAGACTGTAAGGACATTTACTTCTCTTGGACTCAGTTTCCTACATATTATGTGGAGGACTTATAAGACCCAGTACTGTGGCCCCAAATTTAGGGATCCTCTTTGGTCTTCTGCTGCTCTTTCTCCCCTCTCTGGAGCCCACCCAGGTCTTCATGTTGGCTTCCTCGCCAGCTTGGGACTCCTGCTCTGACTCCTGCAGATAACGAAGGACATCGTCGGCTCTTGCAAGGACGTAGAACCACTTCACTGTTGCTTCATACACACAGGGTGTTCTTTGCTATCTGCGCCTGCAGGTAGCAAGGTGCCACCCACCTCCTCACACATGGCAATCCCATGGGCCTTTTCTGCCCACTTTTTATATTCACTTCACTCTACTGAGAGGCAGAAGCAGAAAAAAGAAGAGCTATCTTTGGGTGCCTGGTCCTTTTTAGGATGATGATACAAGCCCATTTCCTTTTCTATGCAATTTATTTAAGAGGAAAAATTAAATCCAGCTATTAAAAAAACATGTACTTAGAGGACAGCTAAGTCTGGATATCATATTCATAGAGCACAGAGGCTTTTGTGGAGTAAAATCAGAAAGCAGCCAATCTCAGGTGTAAACTAAGGATTAAGAATGGAGTCAGTGTTATCACAGAAGCATTTCTGTGGTTTCTCACTCCAGCTCTTCTCAGATCATTGGTGCTTTCTGCGGGAGAAGAAGGTAGTGTTCCACCTCCACCTTCCCTAAAGCCACTTCGTCAGTTTCCTCACCTGTGGAGTAAAGAAGGAATTAAATGATCTGCAAGGTCCCTCTGGCTTCAGTGTGCTGTGGGTCTCTACATGAATGGGACCTCAAAGGAGCAAATCTGCTTACTCTGCTTCTCTCCTTTTTCTGCCTGCCAGAAGTAGTGTGTCCATTGATAAGCAGTGATGTTGCCAAAGGCATGGTCACAAATAGATGAACACAAGTGAAAATGCTAGAAACATTATATGCACTAGAGGAATTTGAATTATTTTATGAGTTTCTTATTACTACATCCTGGCCACCTTTCTGATCTCTGTTCTAAAACATCACCGTATCAATCTGCTTTTCTATCTCCTCTTTCCCTTAGTGGGTCATCCTGGGGTTTGTTGACCAATGTCTCCTCTGATTCTGAATCATACGAATAGGCATTAGGCACTTCCCAGGAGATTTCTGCCTTCTGCCTAGCACCACATGCCCCCAGAAGCTGGCTTCTTGGATTTCAGCAGCTACACCTCCCCTGTCCCCTGCCAACACACATCCCATTCCCCTAGTCAAATTATGGGGTGCCCAGAGGCCCATCCTGCTGGTGGAGTCCGAACTTTTTTCACGGTCACATACCCATGGTAGGTTGTGGCTTGGATACTAACAGTAAAAATACTCAAAGATTGGCACAAAATATTGATACACGTACACATTCACAGAGAAACATGCACACACACCAGGGGTCACCAAATCTCTTGCAGAGCAGGAGATTCACCATTCTGCAGTAAAGCATAAAGTCTCAAGAATGCATACATAAATTACACCATTAGGATGAGGATGACTACAGTTTAAAACGTAAAAGAAAGAAAGAAAAGGAGAGATAGTGGAAAAAGGAAGGAAGGAAGGGAGGGAGGGAGGGAGGGAGGGAGGGAAGGAGGGGAAAATAAGAAGTGTTGAGGATGTAGAGAAGTTGGAACCCTTGTTCACTGTCAATGAGAAAGCAAAATAGCGTAGCCTCTATGGACAATAACATTGTGTGATTACTCAAAATATTAAAAATAGAATTATCATAGGATCCAGCAATCCCACTTCTGGGTATATACCTGAAAGAATTAAAAGCAGGGGCTTAAACAGGTATTTGTACACTCACGTTTGTAGCAGCATTACTCAGCATTACTCAGAATAGCCGAAAGGTTTACACCTGCCCATCTTCATCCCTTTCTCCAGACCTCCTCAGTAGACAAACAGAGATTTATAAAGCCTTTGCCTCTGGCCTGGCTCGGCCTGACTTCCCTCTGAGTCTGGGGCTCTGCCTCTTCTTGCTGTTCTGAGTTCGGTTCTGCTCCTGTTTTCTGGGATGTTCCCTCCAAATGTTTCATCAGTCACTGGTTATCTCAGTGCCCCAACCCTGGCTCCACTTTTGTCCCCTTCCTCCCTCCCCTGCCTTCCAGCTTCATGACCAGTGTCAGACGTGTGGGATGTAATTGCTTTCCTGTGTGCTTTGAGGAGACTTTTTATTCATTTTTGAAGGTCTTGTTCTGAAGTAACCTTGGAAGTGCTTTGGTCTCTGTTCAGATAGTACCCTTCTCTTTTCCTTTGTTCCCTTCTGAGAAAATTCCTGAGAATTATTTATTCCCTCATGTCGTTAAAATATTTCTTTGTAGTAGGCTGATCCATCTTTGTGCAGCAGCACAAGGTGGTCCGTGTAAGAAACCCGTGAGAGAGCCTGGGGAATAGCACCACTGAAGCTGATTCATGAGAAAGCCTGGAACCTCTGAAGTGGTGGGGAACAGCCATAATCCCAGGGTAGGCGTGAGGTCCTACAGGTCTGAATTCAGCTCTCCGTGGTTCCAAGGGGAGCTCCAGCCCCAAATTCCACACTCCCGCAAGGTCCCAGCAAGCATGACACAGACCACAAGGAGAACGGCTTCCAGTGCATTATTTTGCCTGAGGAAAAACATATACACCTATCCTGCAGGTGCCGGGCTTGATCTTGGCTGTTCTTCAGTAATGGTCCTGCCCCATCTGAGACCACGACTCACTCTGGAAGTCAGACGTGGCATTCTGTGATGGCCAGAACACTGACACATCCAATCATGTAACACAGGTGTATGTATTTAACACGTACGCACACACAGGAGACACAGAGATTCTGCTGGGAGAAGCTTGATTATAGATGAAGGGCAGTGACAGATGTTAGCATTTTCCACACCACCAAAGGCCAGCTCTTCAAAGTGATTCCGTACAGCTTTGTTACTACTTCATTTAAAGGCCCTCTTCTCTTTAAAGTTTCTAATGAGATGTTATTTCTGCTCATGATTATAGGGTGAAAGAACAGCCTTCTTCCCACCCTCTCCTCTCTTACACACACATTTTCTGTGGTGCAATTGCCAAATCCATGCTTGAGATCCAAGAGTCATCCAGGTTGGAATGCCTGGAGCTGCTCCCTGTTTCCTCCTCAGAGTGACATTCAAAGCCATTTTCCAGTATTATGTTACCATTTCCAAGATTATTTATTCTGTAAATAAATAAATGATGATGGCCTGGGATGCATGAGGTACTGTTATAAATACTCGAGATCAGTTAGGCTAAAGCCAAACCTAAAGGTCTGGCGAAAACCCAGTCTGGAAGAGTCTGGAAGAGGGCATGGACACAGCCTCTCCCCACCCTGCTGGAAGGCTGTCGGTGGCTCCCAGCTGTCCACCAGCAAGCTGTCCTACAACGTCCACCATTCAGCACCATTGCAATGCCCTCCTTCAGTCCTGTTTATCTCCCTTGTTGCCCCACCCCTTCTGTAAAGTTCAGTGCACATTCCTACTCCTGCATGAAGCCCTGTCTGATTCTTTTGAACTTGAATCCCTTGAGTTTCTCTGGAGCTTCCCAGGACAGTGAGCTCTTGCTGCCTTATAGTGCAGTATTTATATTCACGTGTTTTCCCCATCCGGAGCTATAAGGAGAGCAAGACTTCATGTGTATAGTTCTCTCCGTATCTTATGTATAAAAGATAAATACATATTGAAAGAATACGTGCTAATAAATGAATAATTTATCATTAGCTGATTTGATTAGAATCAATCTAGTGAGAACAATAATAATTTCATATATCATTTTCAAGGCATTTTTATTTCTTTTTGGGCATATTGGAGAAGTAGTGACACAGAGGCATCTTTCTTTCAGCCTGAAATTAGATATTAAGCAGAATTAAAAGAGTTAGGGGGAATGCATGGGGCTCATCCTGCTGCAGATTGCTCAACATTACATAGAATGCCAGAGGCTAAGAGCCCGTTGGCAGTTTGTGCACTCTTTATAATCCAGGTGAAGAAACTGAGGCACCAGGTCATGCATGCTGTTAAATATCAGAGCTGGAACTCAGGGCTGTTCAGACCCAGCGTGCACATCATGTCCTCCTGATTTCGCAGGTCTCATCGCTTTGTGTCCTACACTTGTCTTGTGGGAGAAGGGCACGCAGATCTGAGTTACAATCATCTCACCTATATAATAGCATGTTGATGGGACATGATTCATTTAAAGGAGGCTGGACAAATGGGTCGAGTAGTGACATTAGCCTTGCTGGATTCACATGTAATCCGACTCTGCAGATGGTGGTAGCTTCTGCTTGTAGAGCTAGTCATGGAAGCCCTGCCAGTGACTTGTAGTCACTCCACTGGAGGGTGCTGGGGGGGATGAGGGAGCCGAGTGTGGGGTGGGCAGTGTCACCTAGTAAAACAGGTAGAGTTTGGGGGTGCCAGAAAGCCCTGGGTTTTATTCAGTACCAGCTCTGACTTATTTCCTGTGAGCCTGTGGGTGAGTTCTTCCAGCCATCTGTTTCATCACCTATAAGTTGGGAACGATTATAACAATATCTCCTGTAAATATGTCCAAACCACAGTGAACAACAATTACATTCTGGCTGCTAGGATTGGGGCAGGGTGGGAAAGTTGCACTTTTCCCTTTATGTATTTCTCCAATTTTAGTTTTGAATTATGAGCACATATGACTTCCTTAATCAGGAATAAAGCCATAAAGCTTTATTTGTGAAAACCAGCTCCAAGGAGGGTTCCGGCGAGCCTGGAATATCTGAAATCTGCGGGGTTCTTACAGAGTGGGAGTTGCTGCTTCCGTGCCTGCCTGTACTAGGTCAGAGCAGTTAGAATTTTGTGTCGTCTCTAGCTGCCAATATTTGTCTTTAGCAGCTCGTCAAATTTTCCTTGGTGTGGGTTGCTACATGCCCTCAATCACGGAGCCAAAACACAGATAGCTTTCTCCTTTTTAATTTTCAAAGGCTTCCAGTCTGCCCCTCTGCTTTGGGGAGCACTAAAGTCTGTTTGGAAATGTGGCCTTTTTGATGCCAAAGGCGATCCCACAAGCCTCGTATCCCCTCCACCCCACTTCACACGGCACATCTCAAGGAGCACCCATGAAACCTTCACTGTTAACACTTGGTGCTGGCATCCTGGCTTTCATCCCGAGAAAATACATAAACCAAATCAAATCCACAGCACTTTAAAAACACTAATTAACTCTCACCACTGGCCTAGGCTACGCAGAAATGGCAAATCCCACTGCCCCAATCTTATGTTTGGAGAAATCAGGGTAAGCAACGTTTTCTAGGGCTTCTCTGAGCCAGATCACAGAAGCTGACCTGAAGGGCTTGACCTGGCCCCGCATCTGGAGTTAGGCCCTTTGACCAAGGGCCAGCTGCCTCACCAGAGCCCTTCTCTACAGCACCACGTGGTTAACGTGGTTAGTGACCCATAACTCCATTTGCACATCAGCTTTTATATTTTTTCCCCAGGGTCACTTTTATGCCAAACTGTCTCATTTCCAACTGACCATTTATTTATTTACTTACTTTTCTTTAATTCTGGTACAGCCTAGAAATTTTAGCCATAGCTTCCAAGTGTAGCCTGTTAATTATAGTTGATTAAAGGTTCTATGCTGATTTTGAATGTCAACACAAAAGCAGTCTAACTTCCAAACAGTCCCTCTCAGGTCCAGTGGCTCTGCCCCTTCCATCTTCCACCCTGGAACCTCCCCAGGTCTGGCAAAGATTTGAGGGTGTCCAGACACTTTTTTGCCTCTCCCAATCTGGACCAGTCATCCTCCTACCTCAGTTCCCCAGTCTTACCATCTGTAAGGATAAATATATCCACCTTTCTTGAAAGAGTCTTCCATAAAATTCTGTAAAAACATAAAACCTCACAAAATTTTATGGAATATATCCAATGGAATTAAAATTTACAAAGTAAATCTACTTTGTTAATATTTATTGATCTTGTCAGAATTTTTTTTTAGGGGTTTTAGGGTGCTTGTGTATAAGGCTGAAATAAAACTTTTCAAAACATTTCTGGGAAGTTGTTGAAAACAGACTAAATGGCCTGTTTAGTAACCCATAATGTAAGATGTTAGTAATCAGACATTTATAGACTGAAGTCTGTTACCTCTGGCAGCAAATACCTAGGGAATGAGTACATGGCCCCTGCTTCTAAAGAGTCTTTTGAATCAGAAGGAAACATATGCCCAGGAAAGGATATTAACACAGTTGTAAAATAAAGTAGAACAAATGATAAGTGATATAATATAAGCAGTAAGGACAAATGAAGAAGTGACAGCATTTGGGAGTGATTAGGCAAGGTGTTCTCAAAAAGGATATCTTTAAATTTGTCCATTACTTCAACAACTTTGGTTTTATCTTTCTTGATTTTAATGTGAATGAAGGAAAAGAATATTTAACACTATTAGTTTTCTATCACTGATCAAACAAATTACCGTGAACTCAATGGCTTAAAACAACTGATACTTAACCATCACTCTATTTTCGTATTTTTTGGATATTTTCAGTTCTATAGGTCAGAAGTCTGACACAGGTCTCACTGGACTAAATCCAGGGTACCGACTGGCAGGGCTGCAGTCCCTTCCAAAGGCTGCAGGGGATAACCCATTTCCTTGCCTTTTTCTGCTTCTAGAGGCTGCCTACATTCCTTGGCCCATGGCCTCCTTCCTCCATCTTCAAAGCCAGCAATGGAAGGTTGAGTCCTTTTCTGGCACATTCTTTGAACCTGGCTTCCATCATCTCATCTTCTCTGACCTGTTTTGCCTCCCTCTTCAACTTTTCTGGACTCTTGTGATAACATTGGGCCCACTTGGATAAATAATCTAGAATCACCTCCCTATTTGAAAGTCAGCTGATTAGCCATCTTAATTCCATCTGCAACCTGAATGCCCCTTTGCCATGTAACCTAACATATTCACAGGTCCTGAGGATTGGGACAGGGACATCTTTAGAGGGCCATTATTCTGCTACCACAAATACCTGCTCTGTTGCCCTAGACTTTATGAAAAATACAACAAGTCGCTTATAACCTAGTTGGAGAGAACTAGAACATACAAAAAGTTAAAAGAAAATCAAATAACAGTTGAAAGCTATGGTGGTAGAGACATTACAAGCTGTACTTAATTGTCAGATCATTTCCACAGAGTCTGATAGTTGCTATGAGAGTGAAGGAGAGCTAAACCACTCAGGCCCTCTTTCACCTGCGCTGAACCTCAAAGAGTTCCTAGGTGGAAAAGACCATCACAGGAAATAGAAAAGGCTGTGAGCAAAAGGTGTGTGAGCCTATCTGGGGGACAAAGGGGAGGCATGAAAGAGGTGGGAAAGCTAAACAAGGACAGTATGTCCCACTAAGGAGATGGGATTTCATCCTGGATACAACAGGGAAGCTCCCTGTTTGCTTTTATACAAATAATAGATGGGGGAGTGGTGCAAGAAATTTTTTAAAATACAGAAAACCTCAACATTTCTTTTTTTTTTTTTTTTGAGATGGAGTCTCGCTTTGTTGCCCAGGCTGGAGTGCAGGAAAAAAATCACCCTAAACCTTTTATTCTGCTACCCAGAAATAAGCATTGTTAGTATTTTGGTGGGCTTTTTCTATTTCTATTTAGGGAGAGCTTTCAACATTTCACCGTTCAGTGTGATATTGGTTGCAGATTTTTTAATACTCTTTATCAGTATAAGAAAACTCCCTCCTATTTTTAGTTTGTAGAATTTTTAAAACAGCTATTGCTGTTGTCCACAGGAAAGTCCCTTTGTGTCTGCACTATTTTAATCCCAGAATAAAGAAAAATCTGCTAATTCCACAGGTAGTTATATAGATGCTGAGGTTTCAGCACTTCCTGTTTCACAGGAAACTCTCAGTGAAGTAAAAAAAAAAAAAAAATTCAGAAATTGTGGGAGTTTATTTGTAGAGACTCTTGTTTTGCACTTAGGACTGTGGGTCCCAGAATTCTTTGGAATGACAGCCCTAGTCAAAGTCTAGCAGTTTCTCTCCCAATTACCCAAACAAAGGCTGGTTTAGGCACTGCCTGAAAGGATTTGATAGATGAAATCCAAGTCCCAAATCCTTAAGTGCCTCAGTCAAGAGGAAGTCCTGGGCGGGCCTGATTCAATCATATGGGTAAGGTATACATTTTCCTTTGTAGGCTGGTTTTTATTAAAAATGATGTAGCTGGATTATCCTTGGAATCCATCTCAGCAAAGTGTTAGAATAATCTCAAGTATAAAGGCAGGAGGGGCTGGGCACAGTGGCTCATGCTTGTAATCCCAGCACTTTGGGAGGCTGAGGTGGGTGGATTGCATGAGGCCAGGAGCTCAAGACCAGCCTGGCCAACATGGCAAAACCCCATCTTTACTAAAAAATACAAAAAAGTAGCCAGGCATGGTGGCACACACCTGTAGTCCCAGCTACTAGGGAGGCTAAGGTGGGAGGATCGCTTGAACCAGGGAGGCAGAGGTTGCAGTGAGCTGAGAGTGCACCACTGCACTCCAGCCTCGGGGACAGAGCAAGACTCTGTCTCCAAAAAAATGCAGGAGGAGTAGTTTATGTGAGATATTTATAACTAGTTTAGTGGTCTATGGATGAGAAGTGACTGGTATAGTGGGCTATCCTAGAAAGAGAGAATCATGTCTAGGTGGGCTCTATTTGATGGAGCCATTGATCTGGGGCCAGGTTTACAGTCTCTTGTCACTATCTGGACTCCGTTCTAGGTATGCAGCTGGCTGTGCCCCTATTAGGATGAACCTCCTGTAGGTGCCCTTTCCCGCTGGTATGCCAGGGATGCTCTGGGGCTTCCTGTCATAGGTGATTCCTAATGCTCCTGACCCATGGCAGCCAAAGAGGTTCCCTCTTGGAGGCTTCCATTCTGCCCTGTAACCTGCCCTTATTTTCAAGTTTGGAATGTTTGTAGAAGTCTGTTAGTATCTCTCTCACTTATTTTGGGGCCATCATACTGTTTTCCCAGCAAAGGAGCTTGCAGTCAGCTTTCGCGTCTTCCTTTAAAATGTGAGGAGTAACACCTGTGCTATTTGTCTTCTTTCCTAAATGCCTTCACAGAAGCAGTTTTGAACCAGAGAATATACATGATTAAGTATATATGAATACTTATTATGATAAGTATTATAATAATACTTAAAAGGAGTTGAGAGAAATCACGTGGAGAGCAATAAAGAAAAGAAACTAACCATTGTTGACAGTGCAGTGTGTTCTAGGCACTGTGTAGCTACCCCCTGCCCCCAATACCTGCCTTTTCTTTATCATCATCTGGCACAATTATTTTTTAGATATTTATTTATCATCCTCCTCTCTCCATTAAAATACAAGTTCCACGAGGGCAGACAATTTAGTCTTTTGCGTTCTTTTCTATACCCAAACATCTAGAACAGTAGCACAATAAGTAGTTGTTGAATAAATGTCTTTTCTTAAAGAAAAAATGTAAAAAGGGCCCAGGCATGGTGGCTCCCGCCTGTAATCCCAGCACTTTGGGAGGCCGAGGCAAGCAGATCACAAGGTCATGAGTTCGAAACCAGCCTGACCAAAATGGTGAAACCCCATCTCTACTGAAAATACAAAAAGTAGCCAGGCATGGTGGCGCACACCTGTAGTCCCAGCTATTTGGGAGACTAAGGCAGGAGAATCACTGGCACCCAGGAGTCAGAGGTTGAGGTAAGCCAAGATCGTGCCATTGCATTCCAGCCTGGGCAACAGAGTGAGACTTCGTCTAAAAAAAAGAAAAAAAGAAAAGAAAAAGGAAAGATATGGGGTTAACTTTGTTAACCTTTAAAAAAGATCCATGGAAAAGACTGGACAGATGTCAGAGGTACTTGATTGTAATAGCTAATGCTTGTTTGTAAAGTGAGATGTAAGAAAGCTTAGATTTGGCTTAATCGATGGCAAGTTTAAGAGACTCAAGTTTACTTGAGACTGACATTACTATAAATTTAAAATGATTTAAACAGAAAGTCATGGGTATTTGAACTATTTATATTCATTTCAGATCCTTTCTTTTACATCATTTTGTAAAAACTCCTTCCAAAAAAATAGTTCAGTGCTTATAGCTGACTTTTAGCTTCTTTCTCAGAAAAGAAAAAAATAATAAAAGAGGAATGAGAAAGTCAGCTTAAGTACTACCTTCCCTTGTCTTTTGACTGAGATATAAGAATGATTTGTGACATAAATACACTTTATTTAAAGAAAGTTGAAGATTGGATCTGGGTTATTTTTTGGACAAGTTAGAATATAGTACTTGATTTCTAATTGTTAACAACTAATGTTTTAAAAAACAAATGTTAGAGACTGAAAAGGAATCTAAACCTTTCCCCTTTTCTAATTGTAAGCATATTTTCAAATGTATATGGGATTTTTTTCTTAGCCTTTCCACAAATTACAAAGAGCAGCATTTACCCTGCAGTGAGTTGAAATGAATAAACATTTTTTTAAATGAAAATAATGACAGTGAAAACCAGTTTAGAAAAGAAAGGAAAAAGATGCACATAAATCACGGACACTTGGAAGTACATATAAGCAAAGCTAAGAACTACATTTATCGTATTTTACATTTTCCCTTTTAAATCACTTTCCAGATTGTTGATGGTTTGGCAGCTCCAAGGATGACATCAACCCTTCCATTGTGCAGTATCTGCTTGCTTTTAGATAACTTGGTGGCACTTTATCAGGTTTTGGTGATTAAGCTGAATTAAAAACCAACTGGATTTGAGTTTAAATTCTCCTAACTGCTAAACCAAACACATTCCTGACCCCAGGCCTACTTTTGAATACTTTCGAAAACTTATATTGCCCATAGGCTGTTTTACTTCTAGAAACAAAAGTAAGCAAGTGAGAGAAAAATGCACTCCTTGGAGTTACTAACCACATCTGTCAAAATGCAGTATATTACCAGTGCAGCTGTTAAAATGATTTTAAACCAGCCATCTTATTTTCTGCCTATCTTAACCTGACTGAAAACCAAGAAGACAATCATCTATTTCAGAAAATCACAGATAGTTATGAGTTACTGTCTCTCTCAGCAGTTGGGGGCAGATTCTGCTGATTAGTAAAGTCACGATGAAAAGATAATACCCGAAATTAGGCTATTAATGGGGAAGAAAAGAGCAGGCTGTGAACAGGTCTGATAGCTTTCCTGCATAGCCTAGGAACCCACCTGGGAATGCTAGGTGAAAACGTTGGCATTCCACACGTCTGGTCTACCACCCTACACTTAACGCAGTGCCTTTCATGCTTGAATGTGCACACAAATCACCTGATTCAGTCGGGCTGGGGCGGGGCCCAAATCAGCATTTCTAGCACACTCCTGAGTGGTGCCAGTGCTGCTGGGTCTCTGACTACAATTTGAATATTGAGCCCCTAGTCTAGAGGACTTTCACCTCATTCGAAGCTCAATCTTTATAATTTAAAATATTTGCATGAGTATGTAAGACTAAATATTTTTTCTAAGATATCCGATTAAAGACAGAGATGTAAGACCTTGAATTTCAGAACTGTTTTATAAATTGTATTAGTCTGTTCTGCGTTGCTATAAAGGAATACCCGAGACTGGGTAATTTAAAAGAGGTTTATTTCACTCGTGATTCTGCAGACTGTACAAGCATGGCACCCGCATCTGCTCAGCTTATGATGAGGCCTCAGACAGAAGGCAAAGGGAGAGCAGGTGTGCACATGGCAAGAGTGGCAGCAAGAGAGATGCCAGGCTCTTTTAAAGAACAGCTTTTTAAAACATGAACAGAACAAGACTCAAGGAGGGCATCAAGCCATTTATGAGAGATCTGCCCCCATGACCCAAACACGTCCCACTGTGCCCCCCCTCCAACACTGGGGATCACATTTCAACATGAGATTTGGAGGAAACAGATATCCAAATTATAAGTGTTTATAATCTCTTCCCCCAAATTTCTATTTAAGCTAGTTGTGTAGCAATTTACATTATCTTTCAGATTATCCAAATGCCAAAATGTTTTCTGATCCTAGAGTAACATGATGCATTTGCTGAAAAAAAGTTTAAGATATATTCAAGCCAGCAAGACATGAAGATTTAGAGCTCATCTCAGAACCTAGTTCTCTTTTCCTTTTGTTCCTGGTTTTCTCATTATGTGAACATTCAGAAAGAAAACCCAAGCTTCTAAAACATGGCAAGGAGCTGAATATCCACCACCCTAGAAGAAGGTCCCTGGAAATCAAGAATCAGGTAGCAGACTTCTCCTATGAGCATTCTTAAGGAAACCCACTTAGGCCATGGGTTCTGACTTCCTCAAGTACTTCCTCTGATCTTGCGGAAGTACTGCGGATGGGTGTAGGCAAACCCCAAAAAGTCCCCAGAAAGAGTTTTAGTAGAGAAACTAGGTGATTAACAGTGCCACTACTGTGTGCAAAAGAGGAAACTTCCCCATGCTCATGCCTCTTAAATGGCTGAGAGATTTCTGTGGCCTGGTATTACACACCATGCATTTGTTTGGGTAGTCAAAGTAGTCACTGGGACAGCCATTGGTCAGTTACTCTGCCTCCAAGGGACACAGAGCATCTTGCCCAGTGTCATCATTATGTGAGCTTGGCCTGCCTCCTGGACTCACTGAGCCTGTTTTCTCACCTCTCAAAAATAAAAGCATAAACACGCCTACAATTTCAGAGCATGTGAAAAATGGATCTAATCATCACATTCATAGGGACAATGGTAGAATTGATTAATGTTCCTACAGTTTTCCTTTAAAGTGTTTTGAGATTAGAAACAAAACATTATATGCAATATTTGAAAGGAAAAACCACAAAATAATAAAATTTTGTATTCACTATCTCAGTTGTGTAAAAATAATATAGACATTAGAACAGGATTAGAGGCCGAGCACGGTGGTTTACGCCTGTAATCCCAGCACTTTGGGAGGCCGAAGCTGGTGGATCACGAGGTCAAGAGATAGGTACCATCCTGGCCAACGTGGTGAAACCCTGTCTCTACTAAAAATACAAAAATTAGCTGGGCGTGGTGGCGTGCACCTGTAGTCCCAGCTACTCGGGAGGCTGAGGCAGGAGAATGGTGTGAACTCCAGAGGAGGCGGAGTTTGCAGTGGGCCGAGATCATGCCACTGCACTCCAGCCTGGGCAACAGAGCGAGACTCCATCTCAAAAACAAAACAAAACAAAACAATCAAAACAAAAAAAACAGGATTAGAAAAAATATACCAAAATGTTATAATGGTCAGTTAGCTTTAGAGGGTGAGATTATGGATAATTTTTAGTATCCTTTTCATTCAATTCAATATACCTGTTACTTTTGCAACTAAATTTTTGAAAAAGAACAAAGAAAAAAATGCCACAAAGCAACACTGATCAGGCTGAAAGTCTCCTGGGCCTAAACCTCCCACCACCAAGAGTGTCAAAGTCTCTGTTGAGGGACTTGAGTCTGTAGTTAATTGTTGGATGTTTTTATGCGGTATAAATCTGTGTACTGCCTTGATGACAGTAATAAACTAGAGTGTCTTGCTAAAGACCAAACTCATCAATTTTCCAAAATCTGTATTTGATTAATTCTCCAAAAGTCCAGGTCAGTGTTATTCCTCAAACTTTATTATTTTAACATAGAAGCCCAAAGTTTCCAAGTCTGTCAGAAAATTCATTATCACTGTAAAACAGCAAAAGGTCACAAAATGTCTCTTTCTATAATAAAATGGCATATAAGAAAAATCTCTTTTTCTCAACAGTTCATTACCCCAGCAGACACCAAGAAAAAACCTTTGACATTTCAGGTCTTTTTGCTTCAGGGGAAACAAACGTTCCGTAGATCATGGAGAAAAATGACAAATTAATGAAAAACAAATACACTCTGCAGTATCCCCAGCCATGCCAGACCCAACAAGTCAGCATCAGCCTTTGTACTTGGGTCTTTCCAACTCTGAAGAGTGACAGTTTCCACAATGGCATCCGCACTTCAGTTAGAGAAAGCTGTACACACACCAAAGAAATACAAATTAAAGAAACATGTGGTAGAAAAACAGACAGAGGAATTCTGTCATTTCATGCATATTTAACTCTAGTGGGAAAGTCATTGCTGGCCAAGCATTATTGAAATCTTGAGCTAATAAGTAGAAGCATTCTAGAAGATATGCACCCCTTCCTCATAGTGCTTTATACAAAATTGTAACTTGACTGAATTTAGCAGTGCTCCATTTTCCCACATTCTAAAAATTCCTTCCTTGAATTCTGCCTCACTCTCACCACTAAACCTTGTCAGAAGTAGTTTGCATGTGCTTTCTCCGTATCTTCAATTTCCATTCATTTTCTAATTTTAACACCAAATACATTTCCATTTTCATTATTTGTTTAAACACAGCCATACAAATAAAACCAAAATTGGCCCAGTGCAGTGGCTCATGCCTGTAATCCCAGCACTTTGGGAGGCTGAGGTGGGTGGATCATCTGAGGTCAGGAGTTCGAGACCAGCCTGGACATGGTGAAACTCCGTCTCTACTAAAAATACAAAAAAATTGGGCGTGGTGGTGGGTGCCTGTAATCCCAGCTACTCAGGAGGCTGAGGCAGGAGAATCAGAACCCAGGAGGCGGAGGTTGCAGTGAGCTGAGATTGCTCCATTGTACTCTATCCTGTGTGACAAGAGCAAAACTCCATCTTAAATAAATAAATAAATAAATAAATCCAAAATTCACTCTGACCCCTATTCCCTGTCCCCCTCCACAGAGGTGACCACTGCTAACAGTTTTGACTTTACAGACCACTTTAGATGCACTTATGTATACAGTGTGGATTTATGGAGCTGTGGTGTGTACAATACTTTTTTTTTTACATAGATAGTATCATATAAAATGTTGTCGGGGGGCGGGGTTTTGCCACATACTTTTTTCTCTCAACGATCCGTCTTGGAGATCTTTCCAGATCAGTGAGTATAAATCAGTGGTTTTCAACCAGGGGCTAGTGAGCCCTCCAGGGGAGATTTGGCAATTTTTGCAGACATTTTTGGTGGTCACGACCTGAGTGGGGAGTGCTATTGGCATCTAGTAGGTAGAGGTCAGGGATGTACTAAACTTCCCACAATGCACAAAACAGCCCTATGACAAAGAGTTTTCCACCTGAAATGTCAATAATGCCAAGGCTGAGAAACCCTGATAAAGGTCTACTTTATTCTTTTAACTGCTGCGTGGTATTCTATGGTTTATTTAGCCAGTCATGTAACAGTGTATATTTAGATGATTTTTTTTTTCTTTTTTGAGATGGAGTCTTGCTCTGTTGCCCAGGCTGGAGTGCAGTGGTGCAATTCCGACTCACTGCAACCTCCACCTCCCAGGTTCAAGCAATTCTCCTGCCTCAGCCTCCCGAGTAGCTGGGACTATAGGCGTCCACCACCACACCCAGCTAATTTTTGTATTTTTAGTAGAGACCAGGTCTCACCCTGTTGGCCACATTTAGATGCATTTTTAAAACAGGTTTATTTGTAGGTATCAGTGAACGTTCCTTCCATTTACTTTTGACCCAACTGCAATCAGCCTTCTTTCCTAAATACCCCTAACTCCATTGCTACTGCTATGACAAAATACCACAGACTGGGTAATTTATAAATAATGGAAGTTTATTTCTCACAGTTCTGGAGGCTAGGAAGTCTAAGACTGAGGTGCCGGCAGGTTTGGTGTCTGGTGAGGGCTCCTTTCTGCTTCCAGGATGGTGCCTTGTGGCTGCATCTTCCAGAGGAGAGAGACAGTGAGTCCTCACGTGGCAGAAGGGACAAAAGGGGAAAAGGGAAGAACTCTTTTCCTCAGGTTCTTTGATAAAGGCACTAATTCTGTCCATGAGGGTGGAGTCCCCAGGGTCTAATCACTTCCCAATGGCCCTGCCTCTTAATACCATCACCTTGGGGGTTCCAACATATGAATGTTGGAGACACAAACCATAGCAGCCCCCTACAGGTGACCACTGGGCTTTCTGAATCCCTTGGCTCCTTTTCAGGATGAGCCGACTTGGCCCTTCTGTGCCATTTGCCAGTGTTCGTCACCCTGAAGCACTTGGCCTCCCGGGTCCCTTGGCTCTGCCTTTTTCCTCTCTACTTCTGTGGCCCCTTCAGTCTCTGTGGTTCTGCTGTCTCCTGAGCTCTTGCTGTCACAGGCACTGTGCTAGGTATTAGGGATATGAAGAGGAACTGTGGAAGGTCCCAGCCCTGGAGACCCTCCAGTCTAGAAGACAAGCACATACACAAATCTCCCAAAGGGAAGCATCACCTAATCAGGGCACATCTGAAGTGTGCTGAGTGATTGAATAAATAACTAAATATAGTCGATTTTAGAGGACAGTGGGAAATGTTTTTCCTTTATGATTCAGAATTTACTGCATATTTTATCTTCATGACAACTTTTCTCACAACATACATTTTTTAAAAAATAAGTCACGAAAAAGGCTTTCCTCACATTTTCCCACCCACACTCTTTTAGTCTGCCTGGAAACAGCAACTGCATTGTTTCACGTACAGGGAATGCACTTGGTCTTTGCCAAGGCAGAGAAAAGATCAAATTTGAGAAGCAGCCCTGCTTGCTGCTGGCTGAGGGATGGAAAGTGAGGTTGACCCTCAGAGCTTCCTTCCCCTGCCCCTTCTTTCAACCTGCTCAGGCTGATAGGACCATCACCTCCCAGCAGCCCCTTCCTTACTCCTGTGGGGAGATTTCAGAAGCAGACTGAGCAGCGGCTGCTGCCTGGCCCTTTTCTCCCTGGATCAAGGGGTCTTAAGCACCTACCTGAAACCTAACAGCAAAGGAAATCTCCACTATAAATCTAACTCCATGCAGAAATTAAACCCCTTCAACAGGTATTCAGTGCTCACTGTGCAGGCCCCAGGGAAGTGTAAAGATCAATGGGACATGGCCCCTGCCCCTAAGGAGCCAGAGAGGGCCAGGGCAAGGGTGGGAGGGGACATCTATAAACAACTACTTACAATGCAAAACAGAATAAAGTTAGTCCTAAAAGGAGGATTGAGCAAGGTTGCTTAAGGAGAAAGGGAGGATTAGTTATGATAGGAGATTGAGCAAGGCCCTTGAAAAGCATGTCCCTTCTCTCTTAAAAATAAGAGCTTTATTCGATGGGTTCTTTCCATTTAAACCCAAGGAAAGTGGGGTTTCTGAAAGGAGAAATGAAATGCCAACAGTGCAAGATTCTAGATGGCCATTCTGCGGAGCACCATGTAGCTTGGGTAAAGCCCTGAACCTTACAAATGGGAATTTTTATCTCAGATATGTATCTTAGATGCAGGATTTTTATCTCATATATCACTAAGAGTATCCAAAATTGCAGCTGTCTCAGCTCCAGATGCTCAAGCCTGTGCAGTCTTAGTTGTATATCAGAGATCTACAGAGATCTTAGTTGTATATCAGATATCTTCCTTTGAGGGGGCGGCGCAGGGGGACGGAGTCTCGCTCTGTCGCCCAGGCTGGAGTGCAGTAGTGTGATCTTGGCTCACTGCACCCTCTGCCTCCTGGGTTCAAGTGATTCTCCTGCCTCAGCTGACTGAGTACCTGGGACCACAGGTATGTGCTTCCATGCCCAGCTAATTTTTTTGTATTTTTAGTAGAGACGAGGATTTACCATGTTGGCCAGGCTGGTCTTGAACTCCTGACCTCAAGTGATCCACCCGCCTCAGCCTGTCAAAGTGTTGAGATTACAGGTGTAAGCCACTGTGCCCAGCCCTTAGTTGTGTATCAGAGATGTTTTTTGTTTTGTTTTCTTTTTGTTTTTTGGTTTTTGTTTTTCATTTTTTTGAATCTTGCTCTCACTCTGTTGCCCAGGCTGGAGTACAGTGGCGCAATCTCAGCTCACTGCAACCCTTGCCTCCCGGGTTCAGGTGATTCTCCTGCCTCAGCCTCCCAAATAGCTGGAACTACAGGCATATGGCACCATACCCAGCTAATTTTTGTATTTTTATTAGAAATGGGGTTTCACCATATTGGTCAGACTGGTCTCGGACTCCTGACCTCAGGTGATCCACCCGCCTCGGCCTCCCAAAGTGCTGGGATTACAGGCGTGAGCCACTGCACCCAGCCTATCAGAGATCTGAATTTGACTTATTTCTATTCAAATCAGATCTGACTCTTAAAGGCACCCATTTATTGTCCCAGACCTGACCATAGATGTTCTGCAGGATCTACACATACCTTTGTCGTTATTTATGTTTCTACTTGCTTATGTTGAAGCCAAGTGGGTCCTGGGAGCATAAAGGATATAGCTCAAGGACAGAGGCTTTTACCATAAATTGCCAAAGCCCACCCAGAGAAAGAACAGAGAGGAAGCTGGAAAGGATGTGTGGGTTTGGGGAGGGAAGCACAAACCAGAGAGAGTGAAGCAGTTGGATAATTGGTCAGTGAACAAGGACAACAGTGGTCACCATAGCTGTTGTTATTTTGTGCCTACTAATGATCATTCTTTATCTCTCCCAGTAGAGAACTGATTGAAGTCCAGAAGACAAGGAGGGTACTGCTACAGAAGGGCCCAGAGGGCTGCTGCATTTATTTCCTATCACTGTATAGCAAATTATCGCAAATTTAGCAGCTTAAAATAATACCCTTTTACTACCTCACAGTTCTATAAGTCTGAAGGCTGGGCAGGCTCAACTGGGTTCTCTGCTTAGGATCTCAGAGGGCTGAATTCAAAGTGTCGGTCAGGCTGGGCTCTTACCTGGAGGCTTTGCAGAAGAACCTTCTTCCAAGCTTGTTCAGGTTGTTGGCAGAATTCAATTGCTGTGGTTGTAGGACTGAAGTCCCTGTTGTCTCCACAAGGACTACCCTCAGCTTCTCAAGTTCTTGTCCCATTGCCCCTTTCATTGTGAAGTCAGCCATGGAGAAGCTTTCTCTTGTTTAATCCCTCTCGAGTTTAGAATCTCTCAACTTCCCTTCTGTAACAAGCCAGAGAAAACTCCCTGCTTTTAAAAGGCTCATGTGATTAGGTTAGGCCCGTGCAGATCATCTTTGATTAGTAACCTTAATGGCATCTGCAGAATTCCTTTTGCCACCAAACATAACATAATCACAGGAGTAACACCAGGGGGAGAAGATCATGGAGCCCTTGGTTCCACCTGACCTTGGAATGACACCTGGAAATCCAGGGTTCAGGGACCAGAAATCTGTGACTGAGGGTGGGACTGGAGAGTGACACACAGAAGGGAAATATTCTCTGGAAGCCAAACAGAGAAGGACTTTTGGAGGCAGAATTTGCTGACAGAGCTAATCAAGCCCCTTTAATCAGTAAGTGTCTTTGTTGAGCACCTTCTTTGCTATGCCCTGTTAGGTACTAGAATAATGAAGGAGACAGTCCTTGCCCTTTAGGAATTCACAGTCTAGTGAGATTGTAAGAATCGCCTGGACTAGAAATGCAGTCCTGACACAACTGTACCCTGAGAAATCTGTATATCTTCAGGAAAGGAATTTTGTGTATTTTACAGACTGGCCTGAGTGTACGCTGCTGTTGTAGCTACCACCAACTTTCTACTGAAGGTGATAACCCGGGGCATAAGAAATGACTTTAGACCCAAGGTTCTGAAAGGGCCCCTCAGGGCCTCGGGTGGCTCCTGCAGAAGTGGCAGAAGATGCGGGAACTAGGAACCTGGCATCACAGGAAAAGTGCCTTCTCCAGGAAAGAAGGGGCCCCAGGAGGCTGTCTTACTTAGATCAACCATAATCTACCACAGATGGGTCATTTCTTGTATTATTTCAAAATATCTCTGGAGATGAGAATTCCTTTGTGTCCTTATAGACCAAAGTTCTTTGTGTTACCTTTTCCCAAAAGTAAATTCCTTTCCCTTTATTCATTCCTTGTGGAAATAAAATGCAAGTCCTTTATGCTTGTCTTAGAGTAATATGGCACATGCAGCTTACTTTCGAGCATCCCAGTGAATAATGTTTGGAACTTTTCTTATTACCTAATAGCATATCGAGAAAAGAGTGAAGTCAGCTAAAAACAGAAATTTTGAAAAGCCATCTTCAGGAAAGTGTAGGCCCAGATGCTTTCCTCCACCTTTTTTGACAGGCTGCCACATACAGTTTCACAGGTTGCTAACTGCACAGGGGCACAGCCTGTCCTTCATTTGCCAAGTTACACTTTCTGGCACAGAGAGGGGTGTCTTGTTCTAATTTGTCTTTGTGGACTGCTCTCTTCTATTCTTGAAGCTGCAAGCCACAGTGAGATGAATGAAGAGCAGTCAGTCTCATAGAAAAAAGCAGGGAGAAAGCAATAAAAAACAAGAAGGAAAGCCAAGGAAAGGATTCTTGCGGAAGGTCAGTAGGAAAGGGTGAGAAGAGGAAAGGAGATGACCATTATGATCTTCTAATTAGGAGTTTAGGGGAGATCGTTTGCTTTATTCAACAACAATGCAACTAGAAAATAAGCAATCTCTTTAAAATAATGCTTTAGTACAGTCAGCTTCATGAAAAAATAATTGGGTTGTGATTAAACTTACAGGCACAAGACTAAATAATCCCAACTCCTTTAATTTTGCACATTGTTTTTTGTTTGGTTGGTTGGTTGGTTTTGTTGTTTTAGTTTGGGGTTTTTACTTTGTGTGCCCTTACATATTCAACAAATACTTCTTGGTATCCATTGTATTCATAGCACTCTCTTAGTCCTTGTATACAGGGGTCCTCAATCCTTGGTGTGCATTAAAGTCACCTGGGCAGCATGCTGAAAATGCAGCTTCCTAGGCCCTCCCTTCATGCAACTTCAGGATCTCTGAGCTATATTTTGATCAAACATGCAAGCAATTTCTGATGATTCAAGGACCACACTTTGAGGAAGCTTGCTGTAGACATGGAAAGCATATAATCCGTAGTTCCTTGTCCTGGAAGAGCATGTAACTGAGTTAGGGAACAGGAGGTAGACATACATGAAGACAACAAACAACACCCAACAGTTTGTGCTACAGAAGCAAGTGAGTAACAGAGAAAATGATAAGCCAGTGAGATATTAGGTGGGAAGAGGAAGAATGTTCCTTCATGGAATTCCCAGAAGACTTCAAAAAAAGACAGTGGGTGTTTGAAAGAGAGGAGAGACCATTTGAGTTGGGAAAAATATGTAAATAAAGGCACAGTAGCTTTATGTGGTGAGAGACTTAGGGAACGACTGACTCAACATCTCATGGCTTCGTGATGATCCTTTTTGACCCACAGGTTCGTTCTCCTTTCTTATTAGGTTGCTGTTAAGAATATTTCATAAGGGATCACAGATGTGCATGTAAAAAGAGATTAACCACTTTTGAAATGTACGTGCTGATTGATTTGTGTTACACTATTGAAAAACTATATAGACTCCAAATGGCATCTGATTATTAAATTCAGATGCCAGAGTCTTTGATTAACAGCATGTCTTTTTGCTCTGTATATTTTCCTTCAGAAGTAGCAGGGCTTGCAGACATCTCAAGCTATGCCACAGAAGAGTCAAATAGAGGAAGTGATCATGAAATTAAATGTGAAGACAGTCTATTAACTTTTGCAGTACAGAACGTTTGTTTACTCATAAAATCCATATTTGGAGCTCATTCTTTCCAAATGGAATATTATCTAAGTGTTTTTTTTGGAGACAGTTTGGTACGTGTGTTTTATAGTTCTTTTTCTTTCACCCAAACAATTTTGTATATTAGAAAACAATTTCAGCAAATATTTTATATTTTAAAAATCAGAAGAAAATGAAGATAACCCTCTCTTTTGCCAATACTCATGATAAATACAAAATGAGAAGAGATTTTTATAGTACTGCATTACTCCATTATCTGGAGTACAAATCACTGATTTTTTTGTTTGTTTTTTGAGACAGGGTCTCCCTCTGTCCTCCAGGATGAGTACAAAGACGTTGTCTCAGCTCACTGCATCCTTGAACTCCCTGGTTCAAGCGATCTTCCCACCTCAGCCTCCTGAATAGCTGGGACCACAGGCATGTGCTACCATGCCCAACTAATTTTTTATTTTTTGTAGAGATGGGGCTCTTGCTTTGCTGCACAGGCTGGTTTTGAACTCCCGGACTCAAGTAATCCTCCCACCTCTGCCTCACAAAGTGTTGGGATTACAGGTGTGAGTCACTGTGCCTGGCCTAGATTTTTTTTAAAGTGATAAATAAATGCTATAGATATTATATCTAATGTTTAATTTTTATCACAGCATAAGTAGAAAAACTGTTCATAAAAATATATTGGCTGGGCACGGTGGATCACACCTGTAATCTCAGTACTTTGGGAGGCTAAAGCGGGGGGATCACCTGAGGTCAGGAGTTCGAGACTAGCCTGGCCAACATGGAGAAACCCCATCTCTACAAAAAATAGAAAAATTAGCCAGGGTGGTGGCACATGCCTGTAATCCCAGCTACTCGGGAGGCTGAGGCAGGAGAATCACTTGAACCCAGGAGGCAGAGGTTGCAGTGAGCCGAGATCGCTCCACTGCACTCCAGTCTGGGTGACAGAGCAAGAGGAAAAAAAAAAAAAGGAAAGAAAAAAAAACGGAAGGAAGGAAGGAAGGAATTTACTTATTCCATCTCTGTATGCATAATTTGTAAACATTTTTTATCATCAATTATTATCATAAATTTTTTTGAGACAAGATCTCACTCTGTTGCCCAGGCTGGAGCATAGTGGTGTAAGCATGGCTCACTGCAGCCTCGATCACCTGGGCTCCAGCAATCCTCCCATATCAGCCTCCCAAGTAACTGAGACTATAGGCAGATGCCACCATGCCCGACTAATTTTTGTATTTTTTGTAGAGACAGGGTTTCGCTATGTTGCCCAGGCTGGTCTTGAACTCCTGAGCTCAAGCAATCCACCTGCCTCAGCCTCCCAAAGTGCTGGGATTACAGGCGTGAGCCACCACACTAGCCCATCAATTATTATTAAACTCATGTGTACCAGTACTATTTTAAGCCCTCTAAGCTGCATTTAATGCTAAATTGTGATAGCGTGTGTATGTGTGTGTGTGTTTGAACAGAATGTTCATATGACTTCATTTCTGTAGTAATGTGATAATGCAAATATTTGGGGTCATTTTAATCATATTAGCATTTCTCTCTACCAAATTGATCTTGATCGCTGTGTAGCCACTTCTCATCTGTTACATATACACATGTTACATATCATTCAAACTTGACATTTCCTTGAATGACTTCCCCAGCCTGGTTTCGGATGATTGCTTGTTGAGACTTCGTCCATGCTCTGTCCTCCCCTGCCCACTGTAAATACTCTTCTTTTGGTCTAGGAGGCTGTGCCCTCTGGGGTATTGTTTTCCTTCCTGTTCAGTGCCCGTGCTCTTGCCTGTGTTTCTTCTGTGCCTTTCCCAGGACCTAGCAGACAGCCGAGCACCTGCCCACTGCTCTGTAAATACTGACCTGCACCTCAAGTGGGGTAGCCTCTGTGTACTTTCCCATTTCCAAGTTGATTTGCCTGTGAATCCCATATGTGAATACATATGCAGATGTCCCTGATGTGTTCTTTCCTGCTTGGAGGCACATGCAAGGATGTGGCACTTTTTCTAATTGCTTGAACAGTCAAGTGGATCTCTCTTAGGCAGCACTTGGCCAAAAATTCTGAATATTTAATCAGTGGTACAGGATTAGCTCAGTTGGCCAAAAAACAAAAAAATGTATGGATGAAATGTGAATACACTGTTAACTTTTTCATCTGCCTTTATAATTAGTATTTTTCTAATATTACGTTTCTGCTTTTTATACTGAGTTTTTAGGGACAAAATATGGGAAGGATTCCATATTCATTGCTTCACGCAATCTATAGTTCCTGAGATAACTATATAATTCTGAATGTTGATACACCCATAAGAGACTTTGCTTTTTCTTCTCACACATCTGTTTTGCTTTAGGCAAGAGAACTTTCTCATGCCAGAATGGCTGCAGTGGATGTAGGCAATCTGCTTTATGTTGAGCCTCTGCAATTCACAGATGCAAATGTTTAAAAGGTTAACGTGGTTATTTCTTCATCTGAAACAAACGTCCCTAGTCACTACTTTTATCCTTTAAAAAAAAAATTGTATTCTGTTAGAAATCCATTGTGTGTAATCCTTATACTCTTGTCTCATAATCCTCATATCAGAGCTGAATTAACTCTTTTGTGGCCTCCTGTGATGAATTTCAGTTGTCCTACTAGTTTCTCTTGCTAGTTTGATTGTGTCCTCTTGATGGAATTTAGGTTCTTAGGGAGAGAATGAGGGAAGCAGCTTCTCTACCCAGAGCAGAATCCCATTAACCGAAAGAATGCCGCCCCGCAAGGAAGTTTCTGGTATCCATGTGTGACCTCAATTATTTAATCAACACATTTTCCAGAGCATCCATTGTTTCACTGCACCAGGAAATGGGGGCAAGACCGGGATAGTACATGGAGGCTAACCTCAGCAACTGCAGTCCAGTTGGAAAGATGAAACCTAATGTGAAGATAGGACGGCAGCCAGTTGTGGGTGTCAAACTCGTGCTTCTGCACTGCGCTCCTGCTGCCTCCAAAAGCAAGGGGAGCCTTCAGCTTATCACACCTACAGCTCTGGACATTTTTTCATGTTGTTGAATTTAACATTTTAGGATCTGAATTTTCTATAGAAACTTTACCTAACTTTTCTTGTATTGCAAATTTGTTGTATTGGGTAAGCCTTATGTATAGAAAACAGTTTAACTATGTTAACAACACTATGTCAAAGATTCAAAGCCTTTAAGAGCTTAGGAGAAACCCAACCCCAGTCATTTTCTGACACAGCTGCACACAGGACTCTGTGGATTAAAGTTCCAGAAACTCCCAAAGCACAGGAAGGCTGACTACAGATCCTAGTTAAAGATGTTAAACTCAATAGTCCCTGGTGGTGCTTACTGTTTGCAGCTGGAAGGCCTTGTATTTTCTTAAAATGCATCCTAAATAAAAACTCAAAAGCCATTCAATGCTAATTCAAGTTTCGTGGTTAATGGCGCAGCTTTGTTGGCATCTAGAATTAGAACCGTGTGGTGTGTCCCCCAGAAAACGAGCTTTCATGGCAAAAACAGACAAACTCTACCCCCTGCCAAACTGTCAGCAGAAATCTGGTCTGCTTTCTGAAATGGGATGTAGATTTCCAAATTCTCTAGACAATATCTTTCCAAAACAAATGAGAAACAAATAACTCACAGGCACCAACTGCATTTTCTGTTCAAAGCAAGAAGGGTTTTCACTGTGCTGTTTTTACCTGTCATTTCACAACTCAGTTCTCTCTGGAGCATTTGTACCAGGGGTACAAGAAATTCATGGGATCAGAGAGCTGGTTTTGGACATGAACTTAATCACTCCCATCCTTATTTCCCCCGCTTCCCTGATGCCCTGAATAGCAGGCTCTGTCCCCGAAAGAGAAATAAGAGTTGAAGAAAAGACCACTTAACCTTTTCCTTTGGTAAGGAGGTACTAGGAGGCCAGTGAAGCTTGCGGGGGACAGGAAGTTTGAGAAGTGAATGGAGATTAGGAGAACAGAGTTTGCTGCAGATGAGCTTTGGAGCTGTGCCTTTTCTTCTGGAACTCACTACTGGATCAAGGGATCTAGTGGGATGCCCACCACACTGGCCACCAGACCAAGCTTGATGGGAAGGGCCCAGAGATGGGTCCTGCTTGTGCAGTCTACAACTGCAGCGTCAGCCACCTATTCCTCTCTGTGGCCCATGGTCAGCCAGAATCAGAGGGCCAAGCAATGGGCCTGTAGCTTGAGAAGCATGTCAGCAGGCTGGGGTTCAAGGCCAGGCCTACAGGCCTGCAGTGGAGAGAGCAAGGCTGGCTCCAGGTCCGACGGGCAGATTGCCAGGACGTGATTTTCAGGGCAGGAAAGCGGAGTGAAGAGTGACTGGTAGTGAGTGTGAGCAAACAGCAGCCGAGTCACCTCTGCCTAGTGTTAGGCCTGGCCGCGGGCTCTGCTGGCCCTCAGCCTGACCGTAGGATGGGTCTCCCAGCTTTAGCTGAAGGCAAGAAGTGCTGCTGACTTGGGGGGCTGAGCCTGACCTGGCTCCTGCCCTCCTCCCTGAACATGCTCCAGGATTATCTATCTCCTTGTTGTTCCTCACTCTTTTTAGCTCTCCACGGGGCTGGCCCTTGTTGTAGATGTAGAAGAGAGACACTGTTATGTGCCGAAAGCTCTGTCACAAGACGCCTACACCACCCGCCATGGGTGGGCCTGAAATCCTCTCTAGGAGAATTACTCACCTGCTTAGAACCCCTCAGTGAGCCTCCAGTGCTTGCTCCAGAAGAAAGCCGGACTCAGTCCACGCCACAGAGGCCATGCACAGGCATGGCACCACCCAGTAGTCTGGCCTCATTCCCCAACCCTCTTCTCCGCTAGCTCCCTGCTCAGCCATGCCAGATCCTCCGCGTTCTCCCAATGTGCTGCCGTGCTTTTCCTCATGCTGTTCCCTTTGCCCAACTGGCCTTTCCTGCCTTTCTCTGCCTGGTAAAATCTGGCTTGTTCTTTGAGATCCAATTGAAATGTAACCTTCCTTGGCAAGGCCTTCCCAGCCACTCTGACTACCACCTTTCCTGGCAGGATTGCACACTGATTTCACCTCTCTCGGTGCCCGCTCAGCGTGTTCTATGCATCTCTAGCCCATTATGATAGAGTTATTTATTCACAGTCTTTGTTAGATGCTGAATCCGTCCAAGACAGGGACCTGGACATCTGTCCATTCATCACTGGACCCCTCCCAGCACAGTGCCTGAAACACAGTTTGTCATTTATACATGTTTGTTTTGCAAATCCGTTATCTAAGATGAAAGCCTGTAGATTTCATTAACATCTTAGCTCTGACTAGTTGAGAAATCAAAAGTAAGGCACATGGCACAGCTCACACATATTGACGTCCTGCTGTGTGCTGCCCTACCCACCCCACATCCAGCAAAAAGTCAGCCAGCACATCATTGACCCAAGCAGAGGGAGCCCAAGGGGCCATCCTGTGTCCCTCCAGCATTACTACAAACAGGGTGGGGGCACCAGTGGGGGCAGGAGCGCTGACCTGTCTTGAAGGCTGGGAGTAAGATGGGTCCCTTGTGGCCTTCAAAAGTATTTGGACTTCTGAAGCTGCCTGTGGCTCCGGAAACCAGGGAAATGCTTTAGTGGGAGTGCTTCTGTGTGCGGGGAGGTGTAAGTGCAACATGAACTGTCTCACTCCACCCAGTACAGGATGTGCCCGGAGAGCACGCTGAGCTACCCTGTGCCAGCTGCGTGCTCTAGAACAGCATCCTCCCAGCCACCCAGGAGGCCATGCAGGCCTCGTCAGAAAAGTGGATTGAAAACCATGTGGAGTCAGACCATTTGAACACTAACTGGAAATGGGAGGCTATTAGGGAATTATCGTGAATGTTTTAGAAAACATTGCTCATCTTTGCACATTAAATTCCTACTAATATAATAGTATCATGATTATGAGCGGTTTATTTTTTTAAGGATCCTTGTCTTTTAGGGGTATATGCCAAAATATTTACAGATGAAATATGACGGTTGGGATTTGCTTGGAAATAATATGGGGAGGAGGGGGTGGGAGGTAAAGATAAAGAAGATTGGCCACAAGTTGGTGATTGTTGGGTACATGGTGTTTATTATGCAGCTCAGTCTCCTTCTGTGCATGTTTGACATGTTTCCTGACAAGGTGTTTTTTAAGTATTTGAGAGATTAAGGGAAACAGTATTTTGTTCTCATTCCCTCGTTTCTTGGATTTGCTTTATTGTCCCTTTTCCTCACCCCAGGTTACCTCTGAGGATCTCCTAGTTAGAGAAGAGGGTCCAAATTTTTGGTCTATCTACCCTTTTGGTACTTTCTTAAAAGGCCTTCCCTTAAGTTCCTCAAATATGTTTAAAAGGCTTTGGAAATTAGATGCATTTCCTCCCATTGGCTCAGGAAGAGGTGGGGAGCAGCATGTGGTGCTGGAAACCAGGCTCCCTTGAAGTGCTGCTTGCCTGGGCTTAGGCTCCATTGAGATGGATCACTTGCTTCCGTCCCGTGAAGAGTATGCCTTCCTGAGGCTGCAGAAGAGAAATGTACCATTTTCACTGTGCCTGTATCCAAGCGAGCCAGCATGGGAGCATTTTAAAAGAAAGACACTTTCATATGGCTAAATCAGCTTGGAAGCCAACTGATGAAGATGTGCTATCTGATAGAGCTTGGGGACCACCAACCAACTGGGAACATACAATGTGGAGGGCAGGCTTGGCTCTGAATTATTGTCTCTCTCAAATGTTCCTATTATATCTCACTCTTAAGGAGGGAGACTAGAAGTTGTTAAGTCCAGTAGCTTAACATTTTTCAGAGTGGATTTTTTCTTGGCCTTATTTCTACCACCCTCATGTTCCCAGAACACCCCTTGCAACACCACACCCCAACACGGAATGCTCTGTGCTCACTGTATTGTCCTCAGCCATTTCCCACCTTCACGGCCCAGCTTTCTGCCAGTGCAGACCACAGGTATGGCGAGAGTATGCCAGCTGGTGGAGTCTTAAATGGAACTGTAGAGTTTTGGAGCATGTCTGCCCATTTAAGGTAACCATCTTGTCTAGCGTCCTATCCATGTGCCACTTTCCAGTGGTGTGACTTGAAGGAAGCTACCAAAACCATATTTATCGCATTTCAGAGACCAGAGGGCCTATGAATAAATCATGAGTACGGAGAAGATGAAGTTGGAATCCAAGAGAAGCTGACGGTGGAGAATAATGAGGCAAATCTAATCGGCCAGAATGTCATCGGGTCAATGTAGAGTGCTGTGCATGGGCCACCTGCAAAGCGCAGGGTGAGGAGGAGTGGCTGACTAGGAACTTAATAGGAGGCAACAGTGTGGTGTGGCTGCACAGACCTACAAATGTTTTAAAATCCAGTTGCATGGATACAGGAGGCTGAAAGCGTCAATCCTATAATCGATCCAGAGGAGAAGTGCCAGCCCAGGAATCACATGTTGTTTCCTGTAAGCTTCTGAAGGGGGCCATCTCAGTAAATAATGGTTGTTCATATGAAAGATATTATTATTTCTCTGATGGTATGTGATACTGCATGTTGCATGCAGAAGATCTCTAAAGATCTTTACATATTAACAACCTATGACATCCTTCAGGTATACAATTGTTACGCATACCAGGGGACACTGTGACTTTGTCATTGTTTTGTATTTTCTCTGCATATGGGTTAATTTTGTTTGATTATTGTCATCCCTTTAGTTCCTAACTTACACACTAGGGTGTTAGAGAGGAAGGTAATCCAGAACAGATTTTATAATAATAACAATAAAGGCCACCCTACTTTCTCTCTATTTTATTGCTCAGCACTTGACGCGCATTAGTGCATTTAACAGTCACAGAAACCCAATGAAGGTAGGTGGTAGTATTAGTCTCATTTTACAGAAAAGCAAGGTATTAGAAAGTTAAACGATTGGCCCCCAAGGCCGCACAGCTAGAAAGTGACAAGGCGGGGACTCCGGGAGCCCAAGCTCGCAGTGCCTCTCCCTGGTGTTGCTCTTTCCACAGCAGTGAATAACTGCTCCCCTGAAGTGCTCCTTGCCTGGGGTTCGGCGCCACGACCAGTTCCACAGGCATCATGTCTACGTGTGACTGTGCCTCAGAACCCGCAGAGCCACCCGGCTGCTCAGTCGATGATAATCAAAAATTTTACATTTGCTTCCATTGGACATTCCTGCTCATCCAGCCACTTTCCTTATCAGAGGACGAAGGCATGCTAACCATATGTTTATTATCATTCCTCCTCTTTCCTGCTGGTTTTTCTAGTCAAGGTCAGAGAGGACCAGAAACACCCAGTGCTGAGAAGAGTGAGCCTTGCTTTCTGAGAAATGGTTCCTGCCTCTGTGGAAAGCAGTGAAAGAGCCTCCAGTAGCCTCTTCCTTGAGTGGTGGAGAGTGGATAGAAGGGAAAACAGTTAGAAGTAACAATAACGAATAGAAACAGAAAGACATCTTTCTTCCTAACAACCTCATTTTGTTTTCCTTCTAATCGTATTAAATTTTCACATATTTGGCATAAAATCACTACAATGTAGGTTCTGATAATGTCTTATAGCTGCCTGTGCGCCTCTTTGGCTGAATTATGCTCTGATATGTCCCTAATATGGCAGATTCTCCATACAGATAAGTGGAAAGTAACTCCGCATACAGGTAAACGTGATGGGACTGTAGGATTAAGCCTTTTGCTTGTTACGCAACTCAGCAATTATTAGGAAAAGGCTGGGTGTTTTCAGCAGCCCCTGGGAAATGTGATTCATGACATGACAACATTGGTCGGGGTCTCTGTTTCACTCCCCAGCGTGTGCTCATTTGAGTAAGTCTGTGAGGAACTTCCCACTTGTAAGAAACAGTATCTTGTGTGTTGATGTCACTAAACCCTGGAAGCCAGATGCTGTGTCCTCGCTAATGGTCTCTGGTTGGCAAATATACATGTGACTCTTTCTGAGCAAAGTACTATGTGTAATATAAAAGGAGCTTGAAAGGGGTAGTCCCTGCCCTCAAGTCCCTGGCCTTGATTTTATAGAAGATTTGCCGTGGACCTGGAAGATGCATGGTGCACGGGGCAGCATTTCCCCATTCTCTCAGTGTGCACAAGTATAATAGCCACTGTCTGGGAGCTAGGAGGTTGGAGGCCAATGACTGTACCCAACCATACTGGGGACAGAAAGGCCAGTCCCTACCAGGCTATCCACATTGGATAAAGTAGGAACCACCCATTGTTGTCTCCTCTCCAGGATCCACTCTTTGAAAGCATTTGGGTAATTACAGCTTGCCTTTCTGCCTTTGGTTGTTAGTTTCAGTGTCTTAATTATCTGCCGTGTGAAAAGATTTCTCCTGATCCCTCTGAGCTCTCTCTCTTTTGCTCCTAGTGGTGTTTTCACCCTGCTTGGTAAGTTAGAATTGTACAGTGGTTTCCATTTCTTCTGTCATATAAACAGCAGGCAGTTTCCAACCTTCCCATCCTCTCTAACTTACTCTCTACTTTTTTTCCTTAAGAGAGGCTTATGTGATGACATTGACCAAGTAAGTCCTCTAACCTCAATGATAGGATGGTTTGGATGGGGTGGCAAGAAAAGGAAAAAGGAATTCAATCAGTTTGGATTTTTAGAAAATCATGCTGAGCTGAAGTGACACACTTTTTTTTTTTCCCACAGAAACTGAGTCTGAGGGGATCTTTTTTTTTTTTCGTTGCACATTTTGGTTACATCTGCAGTGAGCAGCTGCTAATCCTGAGAGACTTCTCTTCCCTGGTATTTCTTACATTTTGCAGGAGTCTCACTGTGCCTGTGTCTTATGTGAGCTCCTTGAAACGAAAGAACGTTAATGGCTAAAGACTGTTAGAGCCATTTGGGTGCCTGCTTATACCTTTGACTCAGCAGCACTGCCAGGGCCCTGTCTAGCTCTGCCAGGTGCCCTCGGGTGGGAGAGTAAGGGCACTGAAACCACAAATCGGCCCTTGACCGGACCTCCAGCTCCTTCCCTGCAGGGAATAGCACTGGAGTACAACTTCTAGTACAAAGTAGGTGTTCAATAAATAATCATCAAATGGTATAAAACCAGTTCCTGGCCCAGCACAGGTGCAGGGTAGATGCTCAATAAGTATTTGTTGAAGTAACGAATACATTACTGTATTCCACGGGGGAAGAATTCTGGTCTTATTAGCACTTGCATCATTTGAAGCTCTGCAAGGGCTCTGGGCTGGATCTACTAGGAAAGCAGCCTGAGCAGGGAAGCAGATGGCTGATCAAGCCCTCCAGCCGAGGAGACCAGGACTGTTTCTGTGGGAACTTGGATGCCACTGACCTCACTCATGGAAGCTTGCAAGAGTGGTGCAGGCCCCAGTGGATCAAGGCCAAGGCTCTGTCTCCTCCCTTTGGCAGTTGGAAAGCAGCACACACTTGGCTTTGCCAGGCCCCGGCTTCAGCGGCCTTCATAGCCCAGTAATTACCTCCTGATCAAGGGAGGGAGGGATGTGTGTAGAAATCACTTTTTAGTAGCACATATTTCTCTTGGAAAAGCCCCAGTAAGCTGCCGACTTTCTCTCACATGTTCAGAGGATACCAAGGGACTGACGGGCTGATTTAATCGTATTCATACAAGAGGCAGCCGTCCCTAGTGCAGAGGGGGGTGCGTTAGGGAGAATTGTCTGTCGGGAGGCTGGAGCTCCAGCTTCGACATGGAATTAAAACACTCTCCGTGAAAGCAGATGAGTCCCACCGGAGAGGAAACTGACTCTCTCCATGGCCCTCAGGGCCTGCTCTTCATCTGTCTGAAGAAGCCTCTTCATTGCATTCAGGTAAGTGTTTCACTTGAAGGACAGCAAACACAACCAAATAATGACCTAGATGTCCCCTCCTCATGTTTTCAAACAGTCCCCCTTCTCTTTAATCCCTACAGGAGAAAATTTCCTGGAGTTGAGATCTTAAGAGACATTGGTTCATTTAAGTCCGTTATGAGACCTTCACAGGGCACCCCTTAAATCTGGCAGTAGGACCACAGGTTTATCCTGGCCACAAATGTAAAGACTTTGTTCCTGTTCCCTCTCAGGTATCAATGCAAACAGAACAGTTCTAACATTTTTAGTATGGCCTCCCCACCGTGGACACCAATTGGCTGAGTCAGGGAACTGTACTTCTATTTCCTCATCTATGCAAAGGGGAACTCAGCTTAGATGATGTCTGAGGCCCCTCGAGAACTTGAGTGCTCTTCATTCTGTAATAATTAGCTCTCTAATTAGTTTCTCTTCTCTAAACTTTATTCTGCTCCACGGCCTCTGTTTAGGGGTGGGAGGTAGATGCTGTACCCCAGGGTGTGTTTCCTGGAGCTGTTTCTCAGCCTGCTGCTCTGTTCTGTCCACTCTCTATCTGTCCCTATTGTGATCATTCTCTAATCTAACCGTGACTGCAGCACTCCAGTTCATTCATTTATTCATCATATTTCTCAAACACCCACACGGTGCTAGGTGCTGAATGAACAGTACACTGGTGAACAAGAGTCATGATCCCTGCTTTTTTTGGATCATATACTTTTGTAGAGAGACATGTATTAAAAATATTTAATTTAATTTAACAAATATAATTTAACTAATATTAAATATATTAAATAAATACATAATGATAAATTGTAAGACATGTTATGGAAGATGAACAGGGGTTGCCCTGATTTAATTTGGGAGGTCAAAAAATAGCTGCTCTGAGGAAGTGTTATTTGATCTGAGACCTGAAAAAGGAGTTATCAGGCAAGGAGTTGTAGAAAGTGCTCCGGTTAGAGGAAAGAGCTAACACAAAGACCCTTGCAGCAGGGAAGGGCAAGACTGGATGAACAGAGCTTAGTGTGCCCAAAGAACTGAAGGAAACCAGTGTGGTTGGAACATACACAGTGAGAGCAGCGGGGTGAGATGAGACTGGGAGGATGACAGATTAGTTAAGATAACTATGGCTGCTGGAACAAACCAAAACCGACATTCAAACAGTATAGACTTTTATTTCTCATTCGCAGAAAGTGCAAACTAGATATTCCTGAGCAGTTAGACATCCCTGTTCAAAGCCGTGTCTTGGAGACCACAGCTCCTTTCATTTTGCAGCTCTGCCATTTTTAATGAGCTGCCAAAGCCAGCATGCTCGTCTGCATGGAAGGCTGTGCACGAGAGGGTTTTCTGGGCCCAGGCCTGCCTGGAAGTGGTGCTCCCAACCCCACTCACATTCCGCCGGCACACGCCCAACTGCAAGAGAGGCTGAGAAATGTGGTCAGAGTGTGATCCCAGGGAGATGGGGCAGATGATGCAGACCCCGTGGGCCATGTTGCAGTTTCAGCTTTATTCCTAGTGCGCTGAGGAGTGTGAGTGAGAGTGCACCTGTGGCAAATCCATCAGCATCTCTAAACCTACACGTTCAATTGCTCATGTCATGCACTTCATCTCCCTCCAAGAGCAACATCTCTCACGTTTTCTTCCAGTGATGCCATTCCAGACCTCGCAGTCCTTTTTCCTGCTCTATTCGTCACCTAGACTTACTTGACCAATCCAACCCTGGACTGGTTCAGTACTTGTCCAACTAGGCTCTTCAACTGGTTTCTTTCTGCTCTGATACAGAATGCTAATTTACGTATTTACGATGTAGACTATCCCCTTCCAGTGACAGAGTTTTCCTGGCTGTTGTATAGAGCAACTTTTTTGCATTGTCAGGTCATCCTGGAAACTTAATTAGTAATCACAGTATAATGAACATGGAGATGTACCTTTCTAAAACACGCCCTTCATCCCTCCTCAAAAAATTTTACTTGCTTCCAATTACCTACTGAATAAAGTTCTAAATTCTATATGTTGGAGATACTAACACAACCCATCTTTTCCTGACAATTCTTACTTTGTCCTCCACAAGCCAGCCAGGGTGCTCCACTATCCAGAGTCCAAACAAACTTGGTGAATTCCCATCTTGTACTGTTCCACACTCTGCCAACACTCTGTTTCTGCTCATCCTCCTCTCTGAATCCTACTGATGTTTTAGTGCAAGGCTTCATCCCCTAAGTCTCACCCTCTCTGGAAAGTCTCCCCTCCAACCAACCAGACATAGACTTTCCGTCTCTGGAGTTCTGTAGTACTTACTCTTCAAAGTAATTAATGCTTAAATTAAATTAGGTCTTACCACTCCTTTGGCATTTATCATGTATTGCCTTTTATTGACATTTATTCTCCCAATTCATTCTAAGCTTCTTAAGTAGAGATACTTTTCCTGGTATCTAAAACAGTATCTTGCACACCCTCCAAAAAAAAAGAATTAACTAATTAATGTTTTTCTGTAACTCCTGTGACACCTTACACAGTTTCTTAAACATGGCAGATGCTCAAAAAATTCTGTTGATTTGTTATTGTTGTTGTTTTAGTATATGACCCCCTCTAAAATGCAAAGCCTTGGTCAGTTAAAGGGGAGTGCTTTTTCTGAGAATTCCAGCCCCAGTCGGAGGTCTGGGTAAAATGCACGCTGGGGAGGAGAGCCTGTGAGTGCTCCTCCAGCCTCTGTGCACAGCCTCCTGCTTTGCTGCTGCTTTTTTTTTTTTTTTTTAATTGAGACAGTGTCTTGCTCTGTCACCCGGGCTGGAGTGCAGTGGTGTGATATTGGTTTACTGCAACCTCTGCCTCCTGGGTTCAAGTAATCCTCTTGTCTCAGCCTCCTGAGTACAGGTGCACACCACCACACCTGGCTCATTTTTGTATTTTTAGTAGAAATGGGGTTTTACCATGTTGACCAGGCTGGTCTTGAACTCCTGACCTCAAGTGATTTGCCTGCCTCGGCCTCCCAAAGTGCTGGGATTACAGACGTCAGCCACCGCACCTGGCCCCTACTTTGCTTCTTTTGCTCATTCAGGAAGCCAACTCTGGGTTTGTCACAGAGTGTTTGCTTACAAATATTCCCACTTTTTCACTCACAATCCTTCTTTCGCCAAGAAAGAGGTTGGTCGCAAGGTGTAGGGGTGTTGCCCTGGGACTCTGTCTTTTAAATTTTCCCTGCTATCAAGATTTTTCATCTGCCAAACCCTATGAGAGACAGAAGAGGGCATCAGATCAACCAGCCAAAGCTTCAAAATCTGCCTTGACTCTGTGGGGTTCTGCTCACCTACACCTTTGTAGGGTACCATCCTCTAGTAAAATGAGCCTCTACTATGATAGCGGGCCCCTCAATTCTATTTCTAAATCTGCCTGATTCTAAACATTCTTGTTTGAGTCAGATGGAAAATTCAGTTCTGTTGCATTTTTCTCCCCATCTTAATTGGTTTTCCGTATGCAGGTTCAGAAGTAGGATTTTGCTGTACACATCATCCTTCATGCGAGCAGGCGAGCACCAGCATCAGGGGAAGGAAAAGAGGCAAACGGACTGTTAGGGAGGGAATCTCTCTCCAGACTCGGCTAGCTAGCGAGCACAGATCCAGATTCTGCCTCTCAAATGAGTCATTTCATGAATGTGGCTGAAGTGTCTAACGGTTGGCATTTCTCAGGAAGCACGCTGGGATTATGGATGTGAAAGTTAACGTGGGTTGTTTGAGAGAGGACTGAGGTTTCAGAAATCTCAGGATGTCTGTCTGTTGAGCTCCATAATGAAGCTGCCAAATTCAAATCTGCATCTACGCATTCTTGAGCACTTGAGGTGGGTGCCCTCTAAAGCGGAACCTTTTCAAAGCTGCTCTGAAGAGTTGGGTGGCACCTCCTTCATATTTCATTCTAAGTCAGTTGTAGAGCTAAGAAACCATCTTTGCTTACTGTCTCAGATGTGTTTCCAGTTTTCGTTGGAAAGAGAAATTGTGTTCTGAATCCCAGTTCCTGTGAGACCCTGATAACTTCTCAAAATATAAAACATCCTTAGTTTCAGCAGGGCTGCTGCCAAGAACTAGAGGAGGCTAGAAAGAGTTGTCTCAAATGTTTGCTTTTTTACCTTTGGCAAGCATCACCTAGTGGCCCTCATGTCAGTGATTACAGGGTTTATGTAACATGCCAGGGTTTGGGCCGTGGATAGCAATGTTGTGGAGGGCTGCTCTTGGAAGAACGCCAGCCAGCTTCAGTTTTCTGCACTGTAATTATTGCCAATGCTAGCCCAGTGTGGGCTCCCAGGGCCAAGAGGGATAGCATCACCAAGCTCCCCGGAGGGGGCGGGCCCACCTGACAGCCATTAAAAGGCTGATTCCGTGGGCAGGGTCCTTTTTCCAAATTAAGTATTAAGTGAACATTATTTCATCCTTATCCAAAAATGTGCTCAGAGCCTAGACACGTTTTTCCTGCACACCGGCATATGAACTGTGCAACACAGGGTGAGCTCAGTCTTCAGCAAGGCGTTTTGGATAGTGAGGCTTTGTGGTTGGGATTGCACCAAATGCCATGATGGGGGCGGGGGGGCCTTTCTCCTTTCATCCCTCGCCAGAGACTCAGCCTGGGCCATGCTCATCATCATAATCACAGGCTGAAGAGGAATATTTTGGGTTTAGTTTCCCTTTCTTTTTTTTTTTTTTTTACACACAATGCCTATTTATAACCATTTGTTGACAGACTCTACCAATTACTGTAAAAAAACGTGTATTTAGAGAGAGACAGACCAAAAATGTGAATTCAATGGTGGCCTTAGTTCTGTATTCGATTAGCATCTGCTAGTGCCAGAACTGGAGATGGCTGTCTGTTGTCACTTTAATTGGAGGATGATTAGAAAAAAATACTTGCTTTTCTTCCAGTCTTATCTTTGTTGTTACCAGCTCATCAGATCCACAAGTTCATGTTTATTATGGCCATTATATGTTAAAAGCTCCGTGCATTTTCTGTCTCCACATCATCTGTAATATCCTGTTGCCAAATCCAGCTATCTCCTTTCCTGCTTTCTCATACTTTCCCTCTCTTTGACATTAACCATTTTTTCCATGGAGTATTTTCCCTGACTTCTGAGGCCTTTTTCTAGTCTAACTCCTCCTTCTCTGACTTTTAGAGGCTCCTTCCCCTCTGCTTTGCCTTTCAAATGGTGGTTCTTTCCAGAATTCCATCCTCCTCCCTGTTCTCTTCTCAGTCCATGTATTATTTCCACCTCAAATACAGCCAGAAGAAGTGGAGACAAGGCATACAGTTTGGGAGCCCAGGACTTGGCAGTGGACATCGGATATTAGAGAGGGGTTGCCCATAAAGCTATCTTAGGGGCAGCTGAATATACAGGATCTCTGTGACTCCTACCCCTACCCCAAAAAGCAGGATGGCTCATGGGGGCAGCAGAAAGGTGGTGGAGCCAGAGAGAGTAGGTCAGCTATTGTCCATGGTGGATATCGGGAGAGGCAAGCTGAAGAGGTTGAACCTGTTTTGATGGCCAAGGCCAGGAGATGGATGTCAATATCCCTATGTGAAGTGTAGGAGTGGAGCACCTTCGAAGGAGTGATGTGAGAAGGAAGTGAGAAGGCTGGGCTTTGTTTTGTGTGCAGGTTCGCCCGGGCTAGAGGCACCATGTTTGGATACACAGAAGAACAGTCTGGGTTAGAGATAAGATTCTGGAGTCTAGAATGCCCAGCGAAATGTTGGGCATGGAAACTAGAGGAATGAAAGCATTGAAGAGATGAACAGAGAAAAAAGAATAAGCAAATGAGGCTGAAAAGAATGGCAGGGGCCGGGCGCGGTGGCTCAAGCCTGTAATCCCAGCACTTTGGGAGGCCGAGACGAGCGGATCACGAGGTCAGGAGATCGAGACCATCCTGGCTAACACAGTGAAACCCCGTCTCTACTAAAAAATACAAAAAACTAGCCGGGCGAGGTGGCGGGCGCCTGTAGTCCCAGCTTTTCGGGAGGCTGAGGCAGGAGAATGGCGTAAACCCGGGAGGCGGAGCTTGCAGTGAGCTGAGATCCGGCCACTGCACTCCAGCCCAGGCAACAGAGCGAGACTCCGTCTCAAAAAAAAAAAAAAAAAAAAAAAAAAAAAAAAAAAAAAGAATGGCAGGTAGAGGCCGGGCACAGTGGCTCACGCCTGTAATCCCAGCACTTTGGGAGGCCGAGGCAGGTGGATCACGAGGTCAAGAGATCGAGACCATCCTGGCCAACATGGTGAAACCCTGTCTCTACTAAAATTACAAAAATTAGCTGGGCGTGGTGGCGGGCGCCTGTAGTCCCAGCTACTCGGCAGGCTGAGGGAGGAGAATCACTTGAACCCAGGAGGCGGAGGTTGCAGTGAGCCAGGATCACGCCACTGCACTCCAGCCTGGTGACAGAGCGAGACTCCGTCAAAAAAGAAAAGAAAAGAAAAGAATGGCAGGTAGAAATGAGGGCTAACCCAGATGGAGCATTTTCTCTGTGCCAGGCGCTACAGTAAGTGCTTTGCATGAATTTTCTCACTTAGAGGCTGAAAAGGGGAAGGATACCTTAGAAAGAAGAAAATTTCAAAAAGAGAGACCCTCCTTCTGCCTTGATCATATTTGTCACTTTCTTTACCTGTTGCATTGGCCGTCCATAGGCCCTTCCTGGATCCTCCTGGGGAATTGGTATGTCTTTTGTAATCTCCCAGCACTTCGTGCATTTTATTTATTCAGACAACAAATGTTTATTCCACTATTTTAGAATTTATGGTGGTTAAATAAAATTATTTTGTTATTACCTGCTGGACTCCAGCTTATTCATTCTAAAGATTTAGTGTCTAACTCATATAGTGGTCAACAAAATCGGTTATTTGTTTAGTAAGTAAACGAATAATATGAAATAAGCTATTTTTTCAAGACTCAATTTAAACCAAAGCATGAGAAGAGCTCTCATCAACCTATTTCAGGTATAGATGGCTTAATTTACTACAACAGTCATGAGTTGAGGATTCATTGAATGGTTGTTTTCTGTTGTTTTTGGTTTACACTGCTCAATCGACACTCCGGCTGATGTCAGACATTAACCAATTGTTGAAGTTCCCTGTAACACCAGCACATTCTCTGAATACTTACTATGCACAATGCAATAATGATTAACATTTGAACTCTGTCTAGGCTGAGTACGCCACATCAAAGTTCTTTTTTCACTAGGACTTTTAAAATATCAAATATGAACTGAGTGAGTAGGTGTCAGAGAAATTGACTTTGTAAACTGAAAATCATAAACTTAAGATTCATTTGAAATACGTCATGTGGAGTGCATATATAAAAATTATGAGTATTTTGATTTGTCCCCTGTAGGTAATAAATAACATCTGTAATATTCCTCCTCACCTTTTTCTGATTAGCTTCATGTCTGGCATATTTTTCCCAACACTCCTATTTCGTGTTATAAGAATTTCACCAAGGACAGACAGGATTCTAAGTAAGTAGTGAGGGTGTAATAGAAAACTTGCGGCAATCAGGTTCAAGTTCAGAAATGAGGGAAATATTTAGTGGTGGTCAGGCCTCCCTATTTTACTCTTCTTTGGTACACACTGGCAGAGCTGCACAGGCCCTGAGGGGTGGCAGTGCCTGTGAAAGGCACAGGGTCTGGGGCCCACTATAGTCTAGACCCACAAGCCAGCCCCCACTTCCCCAAAGCTGGCGTGGCTCCCAGCCCCCTCACTCCCCACATGTACCTGCACCCACATGGGGGCATCCAGCAGAGTGCCCTGGGCCACCAGCATCCCCCTGGGGTCCATGGAGCTGGAGGGACCTCTGGAGACTCCCAAAGGTGAACCAAGGTGGACATTGGCCAGCTCTGCTTTTAGCTGTTTTGTGTGATGGGCAGCTGTACAGAGTTTGTTCGGAAGGAAGATTTTGCCCTTAAAAGTTTGAAAACCACTGCCTTAACTGCATAATTTCAATAACTACTATATGATAATGATGATAATAATAATAGCTAACATTTATTGAGAGCTTACTATGTGCCAGGGACAAACTATGGGCTTTCAATGTACTATCTCATTTAATTCTCCCGAAAAAACTCTCAGGTAGTTACTGATTTTATCAGTGAGAAAACAGAGGCTAAGTAAAATGCCCATGGTTACAGAGTTATGAAATAGCAGAACTGGCCCAGTTAGTCTGGCTCCAAAGCCAGGGATCTCAATCTTGCTGCTAATACTGCTATTAATTAGCTCTGGTAAAAGTGAAGAGGCAGCCTGGACAACTGGAAAACAGCAGAGCACATGTTTAGTAAGTGCCTATGAAAGTCAGGCATTAAATGATGCTTGAGCCCCAGTTACTCTGACCTTCACTCTATCCCTCTTACCCCACTGGCCTCACCTAATTTTGGAAAAGTTTGACAAGCACTGAGACAGATAAATAAGCGTAAAAAGAAAAAATTGACTTGTAAATACTCCCCAAATATCCTGCCTGATAAAGCATTCTTCCTCCTCTCCCTCCTTCTCCTTCCTATCATCTCTCCCTTTGCCTTTCTCCCCAACTCCACCTCTCTTCTTTGTTTTCTGTTTTCTTTTTGCCTCCCTTATCAGTCCTGTCTTCTTTGCCTTGTGTTAGATTCTTTAGGCTCCTATTTCAGGACAGGTCATATCTACTCTTGCTTCTACACTAGGACACACCCTCCCCTCTTACTACTCAGTGTTAGTTCACTGGCCTCAATAAACACTGGATGTTTTTATTTTATTTCATGTTTGTGCAATTGAAGACTATTGAATTCATTCTGTGGTTTTTCTTTTTTCCAAAATGATATATGAATTAGAATCGCCCTTTGAGCCAAGAACCCTGGTGGGTTTTGTTTTTTTTTTTTTTTTAACAGGGCCACAAGCCCAGGAATGAAAAATCAGTTCATAAAATTAATAGCAAGCAAATTTAGAATCCACTACAGCACCTAGAGCCAGCTTAAAGTAAGCCTGAGAAGCAAACTCCTACAAGATGAGATTGATTCCAGCAGTGTGGTTAGATATTTGGAAATGCCTAAAGAAACGTTTATGCTCAAGTTAAGGTTGCAGCCGAAACCATATAACTTGAGAATTTCTGGGGCCTAAATGTATGGGCTTTACAGAAGGTACTACATTGCTTTGTGCCTGTGCCCAGATCACTCTTCTCCTTTTCTACTTTCCTCCCATGCTGCCCCCAGCACACACATACTTGCCTCATCTCCTCCTAAAAAAATAATAAAAATTGAAATCTTTCTAATGCCTATTCAGACTTCCAGTTTCATCTAAGACCTCACTTCTTCAGGGATATCATCTCCTTTCCCTAAACTAATCAAGGTCCCTACCTTGCCTTCCTAGAGCCCCCATCCCTGACCACAACACCCATCATAATTGATCATCACTGCTTGTCTCCTCGCCTTCCTCCACTTGGCTGTGTGCCCAGCAGCTAGGACTAGTTCAAGAAGTATTTGTGGACGAAGTAAATGAATCTACTCTGGGGAGACCATGGCCACAGGGTCCAGACACTTCTCAGCTCTCTGCTGACTCCTTACTCTTCCTTTCCAGACTCTGATTCCCAAACAGTTGAGAGGACATCTTTTTGTTTCTTCCATTCTGAAATTCACTGACCAACTGAGTACATCTATGCTCATAAACATTTGATTTAGCTATAAAATCTATTTTACATAAAAATGCCAGTTACAGTAGAAACTTCCTGCTCCTCCCTGTCCCCACTATGTGAAGATAAGTGTGGAGGTGGGAAAAAGAGCATTGTCTTCTAAGGGGTGGGAGTTGAATGTCTCCTAGGTGCCCACTGCAGGCAGCATGGAAATAATAGGGTGGGTAGTATAGGAGGCACATTTGAGATCTTTCAAATTGCTCCAGCTGACCATCTGTGGCATGGCTACCTGGTGAGGCAGAAAGTCCTCTGTGGGACTGTCCCAGGGCAATAGCTTGCAAAGACCATCATGAGTGCAACAGATGCTGCTGAAGATGGTAATTTCAGGCAGCCCATGTTGGGCCAAACAGGAGGCCAGGGCTCAACTGGGCTAGACTAAGGGAACCAAAGATAGGTACGAAAGGGACTGTAGGCTCCAGTGACCCCAAGGCAGAACCAGAATTGGGAATCTCTTATCTCTCTGTTTTTACAATTCTGGCCAGACCTGTAGTGTGGCATATAGAATTTAGGTGGTATTACCACATTTTCCCCACATAATTTTCTAACAATACCTTGTTCCCTTGGCAGCTGGTTCAGATTTCACAGTCATAAGAGGGTTGGCCAGTTGGTCATACCTTAACTTTGACAGCTGTCAGTCAGAGGCCATAGGTTCAACATATATTGAAATGATTTCTTTCAGTTGGTCAGTCAGTTTTACCTATTTACCTGGGCTTATGGCAACCGCTGTGGAAATTCAGGAGACCTGTACCACGATCTGTGCACTTGTGGCACACAGAATGCTCACCACGTGTACAATCTTCTTTCCTCTTCACGCTCGTTCTGTCAGGCAGGCAGTATTTTGGTTCTCATTTTGCATACAAGGAAACAGGAACTCAGAGTGGTTAAATGACTTGGTAAGATAAGAAAAAGAGCTTGTTCTAAAGGCTATTGAAATGCCAGTGTTTGATTTCTCTGAGTTATTTTTCAGAACCAGAGAGTGATGGCATAGGGCAAGCTTATTCAAACCCACGGCCCACGGGCTGCATGTGGCCCAGGATGGCTTTGAATGAGTAACTTTTCTTTTCTTTTCTTTTCTTTTTTTTTTTTTTTTTTTTTTTTTTTGCGACAGAGTCTCACTTTGTTGCCCAGGCTGGAGTGCAGTGGTGTGATCTTGGCTCACGGCAACCTCCACCTCCTAGGTTCAAGTGCTTCTCATGCCTCAGCCTCCTGAGTAGCTGGGATTATAGGCATGCACCATCACACCTGGCTAATTTTTGTATTTTTAGTAGAGACTGGGTTTTACCACAGTGGCCAGGCTGGTCTCGAACTCCTGGCCTCAAGTGGTCTGCCCACCTCGGCCTCCCAAAGTGCTGGGATTACAGGCGTGAGCCACCATGCCTGTAAACTTTCTTAAAACATTATGAGCTTTTTCTGTGATTTTTTTTTTTTTTTTTTTTTTTTTAAGCTCATCAGCCATCATTAGTGTTAGTGTATTTTGTGTGTGGCCCAAGACAATTCTTCTTCTTGCAGTGTGGCTCAAGGAAGCCAAAAGATTGGATACGCCTGGCGAACGGCATGCCACCACGCCATCCAAAACGGCTCTGCAGAGCCCTGCTTCCCAGCTGTTAGGGGCTTTTTTCATCTTCAAAAATTAAGCAAAGAGGTTCACTAAAGCATCAGTTCAGAGTGTGGGGCTTCTAGTCAGTGTATTTTAGGGAACTAATTTTAGGGAAAACCTATTTTTAGGTCCACGATGATTTTTAAAAACAAAAATCTAGACAACAGTGCATACGTGCACGTCTGGATATGAAAGCCCTTACCACACAGCAAGATGAGAGGGTGGCCTTGGCCGAAGCCTGCAGTTGTTGGGACATGCAAAACCATGAGCAGACTGGAGATTTAAGCCACATGTGCACCAGCGCAGTCGCTCAGACGCAGCCTGGGTACAGTGATCCGGAAGGGGTACTCACAGGCTCTGGGTCTCTGACTTGCTGGCACATGAAGGACCTTAATGACTTGAACCTCACTTTGAGTTTGAGATCCTTTGAACTTTTGTTAGAGTGAGACATGAAGAAATGGTCAGCCAATCAGATGTTTAATATAAACTAAACTCTAGCATAAATAAACTTTAAGAGACACATTTGATTTACATAATAAACAAGCTACTTTTAGGAACTTTTAAGTACAAAAGTTGAAGATAGTTGCTAATTAAACCTAAATCTTGCCTGTACATTAAAAACATACCCAACAAAATTTCCAGATTAGAAAACTCCTCAAGAACCGAATTTCTGGAACAACTGGGGTGTTTTTCTCACTTAGCCCAAGTGAGTAAGTTTTACTCTAAGTAAGTATGCATACATCATTAAGTGTGAAGGTGGCATCACACTGGCAGGGAAAGTCAGATGGGTTATTAGCAGAGAATGAAATTTTACTGATCTTCATAAATTGTAAAATGATCAAAAACAAATAGAACTCAGTAGAAATGAATGGCAGGCCAAACAAACCAGACAGAAAAGGGGCTACAAACTAAAAGTGGTAAATTATAGCTTCTACACATAAATCCTTTTTACCCCATCCCTCTTCAAATTCTGGAACATAAATGGGGGAGCAAATATAGATCCTGTCTAAATCCACACACACCAGAGAAGTGAGTTTGGTGGTTTTTTTGTTTGGTTTTATTTTGTTTTTTTCTGATATAATAGTGATTTTTGCCTCCTTTTCTCCTCTTTGTAATGTCTTGGGTAGAAGCGGTTGTAAAAGAAAATAAAACTATATTATACTGATGATAATAGCTACCATTCAGTTATAGTTATTGACAGATGTCATTATCTGTTTCATAGAGCAAGGATTAAATGAGTTGTACATAGAACAATTAAAGCAGTGTTTAATGTTTATAAGCATGTAGTGTTTAAGTATTAGATGTTGTTATCTTCAATGTTGACAATAGTCTTAACAATATACCAGCTATTCTACTAAGCACTCTATATGCCTTATTTCACTTGCTACTGTTATATTAATTTTATAGATAGTAATCTGAGGCAATGCTTGGAGAATGGGGCTTAGGAAGACCTACTGTTGTGACCCTGAAGGAAAGTGGTGCTCAGGATGCTAATGAGGATGGAGGAAAGGGCTGTATGATTGATTCCCATCTGAGGCTTGGGAAGTTTAGAAAGTTGCCCAAGATTGCACAGGTGGTAATAACATTTACTGTGCACTTTCTATGTGCTGTACTTAGTACTAGACATTTTTACTGTATCGTTGCATTTAGACCTCACAACAATACTGAAACTGAGGCCTAGGGAGGCCAGCTAACACCAAGATCACACAGCCAGTGAGTGATGGAGCTGAGATTCAAACCCAAGCAGTCTAGCTCCAAAAGTGCCTGTTCTATATTACTGTGCACTATGGCCTCCTGGAGAAGGGCTGGTAGGATGCCACTTCAATCATACAGCCCTTTCCTCCATCCTCATTACCATCCCTAGCACTGCCTTCCTTCAGGGTCACAACAGTAGGTCTTCCTAAGCCCCATTCACAAACCATGCCCAGCTCATTGTACTTGAGCAGCATTTCAGAGAGGAAGTGCCCCTAGACCTTCCCGTTCACCCTCCAGTGCTGCTTGTGCCACCCTCACCTCGCCACCCTGCCAAGCCCTTGCTTGCACACCTCTAGTGTGAGAAAATCACCCTCCCAAAGGAAACCCATTCTTTCTGTCTTGGGGAAACTCTGTCTGGTGGAAACACATTCCTCGTATTGACCCAAATGGTGCTATGTGCCTTTAACCTCTCTGTGCCTCAGTTTCTTCATCTGTGGAGCTTTCACAAAGATTAAATTAGACACAAAGTGCTTAAAACAATGCCTAATCTGTATTATCTTTGCTAAATATTAGCTGCTATTACTATTTTATTATTATTTCTCTCTATGGCTTCCACCCCAAATGCTTTATAGTACAAATTCAGTCCTTCTTGAATTCACTCTTTTTCACCATTTTGTCAGCTGCAGCCTGCCCTCCAGGATACCATGGTGGCCTTTGTGATGACTTTGTAGACTCCCTGCCATTTTACTCCAGTCTGCTGTACATGCATCGTTAAGAACTGCCTTTCTGGGATATTGCTTTTGTACACCATTTCCCTCTTCAGAAGCCAAACTGGTTCTTGTTTGCTTTCATACTTTGGATGGATTATTAGGTTCTCTACTAATTTCTTGCTGATCTGCCCATGCTCTTCTCTCTGGGCATGAAAACTTCCTGTCTTCCGTGGACTTTCCTCTTCTTATTTGCAGGTCAGCTCACATATTTCTTTTGTTTAAGCATTATGTAGTTAAAAGTCTCAAAGGCTGTATACCAAAATGTTAACAGCAACGAATAAATTAACAGGTCACTTTTATTTTCCTTTTCATGTTTTTCTGTATTTTCCAACATGTATACAACAAACATATAAATTGCATTGTTATGAAAAATACTGCATTTCATAAAAGTACAATCATAGACTGTGTGATACAATACTTTCCAATCAAGAGGATGCCCTGTGCAGTCAAAAGAGTAGGATTGCCTTTCATGAAGATCAGAAGTATCTCCAGGCCTCCCTCAGTCCCTTCCCTGTTTGGTGAACCCATTGCCAATCACTAGTTAGTATATTTGAAGCTATATATATTAGCCATAGACCCTTTCTTCAAACAAAAATGTAGGCCAGGTGTGGTGGCTCATGCTTGTAATATCTCAGCACTTTGGGAAGCCAAGGTGGGAGGATGACTTGAGGCCAGGAGTTTCAGACCAGCCTGGTAACTAGGGAGACAATTACAAAAATCACAGTGGCCTCTTTAAAAAAAAAAAAAAAAATTTAATTAGCTAGGCATGGTAGCACATGCCTGTGGTCCTAACCACTCAGGAGGCTGAGGTAGGAGGATCACTTGAGCCTAGAAGTTCAAGGCTGTGGTAAGCTGTGCTCTCACCCCTGTATTTTAGCGTGGGCGATAGAGTAAGACCTTATCTCAAAAAATAAAAAAAAAAAAAATTAAAAAATATAGAGAAGTACAACATATTTAGCAGATACTATAGATTCTTCCTTAAGGAGTTGAACTACTCTGTTGAAATGGAGATGGCGAACCTGGACCCCTAGCCACTAACTCACCATCCTATTTCAAGACAACTTCCGAGTTACTTCCAGAACCTACTTTCAGTCTGGAGAACGCAGTTCTGCACTGAAACCACCAGTCCACCTCATTCTGGTAACAACTCCCAGTTTCTAGGGGTTGCTCAGATAAGGAGTGCTGTAAGTTTACTACATATTATGTAACATATTTCATCCATCCTAAAATTTTCTGCTGATCTCCTTTTTCCCATCCAAAATCAATACGCACGGCTAATCCATCTTATATCTGAATACTTCTCTCTGGCCAGAAAGCTTTATTATCTCAGAGGTGGCTTTCGGCTCAGAAGGAAACGAGAAAAATTTGTTTGTTTATACTTCTCTCTTAACTCCCTAGTTTCTGCCCATTCATCAAGCTAATAGATGGAATATTTGGCTCTTCTGATTCGCCATCTGAAAGCCTCTGCCCTCTTGGCTTCTGCGATGTCCTGTTTAACTGGTTCACTTCCTCATATTATTTTCTTCTCTGCTCCATTTGCTGTTTTCCTTTGGCCCTCAGTGCTCTGTTTCTGGGCGTCTGCTTTCTTGCCTCCCTCCCTAGACAGCGAATCCACTTCCAGGGTTAAGCGATCACTGCATTGCGGGTGGTGCTTAGTGTGTGCCTCAGTCTTTCAGACAGAGGCCAGTCCTATAGCTCCAATATGTCGTGGAGACGTCTACCTTGAGCTCAAGTTAATTCCTAAAGTCGGTGTGTCTCATTCCAGAATCCTACACTCCCCACTATTTCCCATCTCAACATCTCTATTCTGCCAATATCAACACTATTCTCTCAATCACCAAATTCAAAACCTTGGGTTTTATTTATCTTTTATATTCTTTTGCCACCAAATATCTTGGATTTCACCTTGGGAACTTCTCTTAGATGTCTCTGCTCATCACTTCATGTCGTAGAATTCCAGAACACAATGCTTTATTACCACATACAGTTGTTAATCAACAAATATTTCTTAAATCAGAATCTAGTCCAACTCTGTCAAATAAATTTTAAAAGTTTGTTAACATTCTAAGAAACCTCTGCCTCCTGTCTCTGGCCCTGACAGTTTATCCAATACACTGTCAAGTTAATAATGAAAACACCCAGTGTAGCCAAAGCAATCTTGGGAAAAAATGAAATGGGAGGACTCAGGCTTGCTAATTTCTAAGGTTACTACTAAGCTTGACAAGCCCAGGTAGTGTGGTACTGGCATAAGAATAGACACAGATCAGCTGGGTGTGGTGGCTCACACCTGTAATTCTAGTACTTTGGGAGGCTGGATTGCTTGAGGCCAGGAGTTTGAGACCAGCCTGGCCAACATAGTGAGGCCCTATATCTAAGATAGATAGATAGATAGATAGATTTTTTCAAAACTATAGATCAATGGAATGGAATTGAGAGTCCAGAAATAAACCCTCATGCTTATGGTCAATTGGGTTTTGACAAGGATACCAAGACAATTAAAGAGAAAAAGAATACTCTCTCAAGCAAATGGTTCTGAGACAACTGAGGTATCTACATACAAAAGGATGAAATTGGGTGGGTATGGTGGCTCATGCCTGTAATCCCAGCACTTTGGAAGGCTGGAGTGAGAGTATTGCTTGAGGCCAGAAGAAAAGCCTGGGGAACGTTGCAAGACCTTCATCTCTATAAAAAATTAGCTGGGCATAATGGCATGTGCCTGTAGCCCCAGCTATTCTGGAGGCTGAGGTGAGAGGATCGTTTGAACCTAGGAGTTTAAGGCTGCAGTGAGCTAAAGCTAAGATTGCACAGCCTGGGTGACAGAGTGAGATCCTGTCTCTAAAAAAAATAAAATTGAGAATGTGATACAGAACACATTTCAGCCATTTTTTAATGCTCTGCAGCTACTCAAAAGGTTAAACATAGACTTGCCATATAACTCAGCAATTCCACTTCTAGTTATATACCCAAGAGAAGTGAAGGCATACATCCACACTGAAATTGTACATGAAGGTTCATGGCAGCATTACTCATAGTAGCCAAAAAGTATAAACTAAGAAGTGTCCATTAATTGATGAATAAAGAAAATGTGGTATATTTTTGGCAATATACAGGAATGAAAGGAATATTATTATTTAAAAAGAATGAAGTACTGATACATGCTACAAAATGGATGAACCTTGATAACATTATGCCAAGTGATAGAAGCCAGATACAAAAGGTCACATATTGTCTGATCCTATTTATATAAAATGTCCAGAATAGGTAAATCCAAAACACAAAATGGGTTAAGGGTTGCCTAGGGCTTCAGGGTGTGGGAGTAAATGGGGATTAACTGCTAATGGTGCAGGGTTTCTTTCTGGGGTGATAAAAATGTTCTAAAATATGTTAGAGTGATGGTTATACAACTTTGTGAATATATCATACTAAAAACCATGGAATTTTACACTAAAAATGGATGAATTTGATCATGCATGAACTATATGATTCACTCTTTAAAAAATATATTTAAATTCCTCTTATGTCTCCATATTGATTAGAAGGAAAAGTTGCCAGCTCTCCGACCCTTGTTCTGTGGCCACATCTCCCTCTGACCATAATCAAGAAGTACTCCCTGCATTTATGAACTCATGTCATCAGATCAGGCCCACCCAGATAAATCTGAGATAATCCCCACATCTTACAGGTCTTACCTATAATCATATCTGCAGAGTCCCTTTTGGCATGGAAGGTAACGTATTCATAGGTTTTGGGAGATTAGGATGTTGACATTGTGGGGAACCGTTATCCTGCGTATCACACCCTGTTTTATACTTCTTTCTATTGCATAAGAGTCTCACACATGTTGACTGATGGAAAAAATATATTATGCAAGTACTAAGAGCAGCCACAATGCCAGCTAAAACTGGGTTATCTATACATCAGACAAAGTAGATTTAAAGGAGGAAAGCATTATTAGAATTAAAGAGGGAGTTTTCAAAATAATTATCAGTCATAGGAGAGATTTTTAACATACCTCTCTCAGTAAATGATAAAACAAGCAGACAAACAAAAATGACCATAAAGATCTAAAAGATTTGAAAACCATAGTTAACAAACTTGACCTGAGTGATATACAGAGCATTGAGACCAACAACTTCAGACTACATGTTTTTTACATTGGTGCTTGGATAATTCATAGCATTAAATGTATGTATTGGAAATGAAAGTGTTGAGTATCTGTTCTTTAAAAGGTTATAAAAAGAATAACAAATTAAGCCCAAAGAAACTAAAGGAAGGGAAATAATAAAGATAAAAGAAGTTAATGAAATAGAAAACAAACATACTACAGGTAGGATCTACAAGGCCAAAAGTTTGTTGTTTGAAAGGACTAATAAAATCGGGCTGAGTGCGGTGACTCACGCCTGTAATCCCAGCACTTTGGGAGGCCAAGGCGGGCAGATATGAGGTCAGGAGTTCCAGACCAGCCCGGCCAACATGGTGAAACCCTATCTCTACTAAAAATACAAAAAATTAGCTGGGCATGGTGGCACACACCTGTAATCCCAGCTACTCGGGAGGCTGAGGCAGGAGAATTGCTTGAACTCAGGAGGCAGAGATTGCAGTGAGCCAAGATCGCACCACTGCACTCCAGCCTGGGCAACAGAGCAAGACTCCATCTAAAAAAACCAAAAAACAAAACACTAATAACTAATAAAAATCAATTAAACACTAGGAAAATATATCTTGGAAAAAAATGAGAAGCATGAGTTGCTAATATCAGGAATAAATAGGCAACATTACTACAGATGCTCCAAAAGTTCACATGTATTACACAAATTCCTAATAAAATACAAGTTATCAAAACTGACACAGGGAGAAACAGAAGATCTGAATGGTCCTATACCTGCTCAGGAAATTAAATCAATGATTTCAAACCTTCCCACAAAGAAAACTCTAGGCCTAGATGGCTTTACCAACAAACACTTTTTTATGGATGAATAGTATTCCATTGTGTCTATATACCACATTTTCTTTATCCATTCATCTATTGATGGACACTTAGGTTGATTCCATATCTTGACTATTGTAAATAGTGCTGCAATAAACATGGGGTGCAGGTATCCCTTTGGTATACTGATTTCCTTTCCTTTGGATAAATACCTAGTGATGGGATTACTGCACTGTATGGTAGTTCTATTTTTAATTTGTTGAGGAACCTCCATACTGTCTTCTATAATACCTTTACTAATTTACACTCTCACCAACAGCACACACATACATTTTTAAAGCATAAAACAGTACTATTTATTATCCCTTGGCACATATGTATTCTGCATTTTAAAATGGCTGAAGGAAGGACTGAAGTCACAATAGTAGCAGCTTCTAGAGGAGTAAATGAAAGGACAGGGTTTGAACATAGGAACAAAGGAGACTTCAAGTTCATTTTTATTGTCCAGTTTCTTTTTTTTAAAAAAAAAAAAGCAAACATGGCAAAATGTTAACATCTGTTCATCTTGGGTGATGGCTCATAGGGTGTTAGTCATGTTATTCTTTGTAATTTTCCCTTTGTTTAATTTCTCAAAATGAAAACAATAAAGTCAAGATAATAGTATCTTTCATAGTTTAGTCTTAGGCTTATTTATTGTTTAGGTATTTTATGTTCCTGTTTGTTTTAAGAAAAAAAATGTGTATAAATATACGTATAGATGAGATAGTTAAATTTCCTTTTTTTGTTTATGTTCACAAAACATGCTTGTTTTATTTAACATTCTTTGGTATCAAAATGTGGCCTTCATACAAACTTGTGAGGAGTAAACCATGAGGGTTCACGGTTTTACCGCAGTCTGTATGTTAGCAGCCACTTCCTGTGATAGTCATCGTCATGCACCTCAAGTACTAGAAGCATCCGTTTGTATTGGAGCCAAAATATCCACAAGCAGAGAAACGAGAAGTCAAAAATATTTTCCTCTTTGGTGCTAAAGATTTGCTGCTGTGTGATTGTTGAGACTGAAGCTTGAAAGCACCAGTGTTTGCTGGATCTGTCTCCAGCTTGTCTCTACAAGGTCATTTCCAAACGACTGTCAAAAGAATGGCATGTCCCACCTTTTCCACCACCGACACACCCGCATGAAAACCCCAGGAGCACAGAAGCCCTGCTTGGGTGAGGATGAGGGCTCTCTCAAAGTCTATTATCAAAGGAAGGCAGACAGATGGGTTAACCACTCCAATGGAGCCTATACTTTTACAGACATTTCACGTATTATGACAATTAATTATTAGGCTGGTGGTTCAGCAACCTTTTGAAGTGATCCCAAGATGATTGCCATGACCATATTTGCAAAGCTAACAGATAAATGTGGGCTTAAAACAGACTATATGTTATTCACTCCTACCATATGCATAGGTAGGAGTGAGGTGAGGGCCCTCGTGGACCCACCAGGGTCTTCCGCAAGAGTAGAACTCTCTCCTTGTTCACTCCTTTCATAATCAGGCAAAGGAGGAAGTTATTCAAAAGGAGGAACTGAGCATGCTCAACCCAGACCCTTTTGGCTGGGTCCAATTTCCAGCCAGCCTGTCACCTGGATATATGTAAGTGCTCTGGTCTGCTCTCAGTTGTGTGCTCTAAGGGAGGCCAATGGGTGTTCAGCAAGATCAACGATGAGGATTAAGTCTTTCTAAGTCAAGGGTCAATTACAAACAAGATCACTCTGCCACAGATCTGAAGCCATATTCTCTCCAATCGATTTTGTCAGTAATAAAAGCAATGTTTTTTGTTCCATCTGTTTATCCTCTACCTCTTAATTTGTTTCAAACTTAAGAGGGGGTAGAGATTAGTAATTGCTCCCCACAAAAGCAAAAAACCAACCTGATGATAAATTAATATAAGATCTCAAACATGATAAATTAATATAATCCATGATACCAGCCAAAAATTTGTATACCACATTTATTCTTACCCCCATAGTTATCCTATCTGAATAGTTAACTGAGCACTGCTCACTTTTAGATTTCATAAGAGTTGTTAAAAAATAAATCTTTGTACTCTATCTTGGCATGCATGAACTCTCATAGCTTGAAATGACTGCATTAAAATGCACATTTTATAATTTCTTATACTATTTACGTAAGTATAAGCACACACAGAAAATGTATTTAAATTTTTAATAGCCAAAAACAAAAACCAAAAAAAAAGTCACCCTGCTGTAACAGAACACTGTTCTGCATATGGCTAGCTGTACATTGGCAGAACATAGCGATTTTAAGGATGAATTAGTGTTGTAATCTCTTTGGGATTTTCTTTATATTTGCGGTGGTTTATGACTGACATTTCATGTAACTATAGCTTTCTGTTTGGGTTTAATAAAAGATTCATTTCTGTGGCAAGATACACATTTGCACTCCAGTGTTGAATAAAAGCTACTGTTCTGCAAGAGTATAAAATGCTGATTTATAATGACAGGTTCCAATAACAGAGATCTAAGTCTTTCAAACTATTTCTTCCCAGGTCCCGGGAACAGCGTGGCTCCAGCAAAGGATGACTCTTCTCTTCCAGAATATTCAGCCTTTAACACATCTGTCCATGCTGCAATTAGACATGGAAATTGGAAACTCCTCACGGGCTACCCAGGTAGAGTGCTTAGCTTAGCAAACTTCGCTTCCCGGGGTAGACAAAGCAGGGCTGTGTCCTCAGGGCAGTATCTCCAGTCTGTCTGCACTCCTGGGATTTTATTCCCACTGCCATTTCTCTGGAAAGAGAGGACATTATCACTCTTGTTCTAACCATTTCCCACCTCTTCCTCTGTGGCTCCTCCTCAAGGCTCCTAAGCCCTACCACTCACCTCACTTTGCTCAGATACCTGAAATCTTAACTTGTCTTTCTAATCTTTCATGATCCCTCCTGATATATGTCCTAGGAAGACAACTATTTATTCAGGGTTTTCTTTTCCCACTTTTAAGACTCTGCCTGTTCCCAGTTACAGTTTCCATTGTTGTCATGGTGCAAGTAAGCTTTCCCAATGGATCATCAAGGAGAAGCTTACCAAAGTAACAACTGCCTTTTGCAAAACGTATCTCTGGGGCTGCTGAGTGAGGAAATTATAAGAAGGAATGGTTTAACCTACTCATCCTAACAAACAAACAAAAAAAAAGAGAGAGAGAGAAAGAGAGAGATTAACTGTAGCAGGGGTGAAAGGAATAAATGTCACTCTTATGCTTCATGGAAAATACAGATTTGAAATATATGTGGCTATCAAGCACAACACATTTAGCTAGCAAAGACAGTCTCTGAGAGCTACACCCTCAACCAGTGGTATAGCTGGGGAAGGAGGTTGCTCCCTTGATTATATTCTCTAAGAGTAACATCTTTTCAATACTTTTAAAATATGTGGGATGATGGTTAAGCCTGTGATGTAATTAATCAATGTTTCCAATGAGAACATTCTTGGCATTTGCAATAAGACAAGTCTTTTTTGACTGGGGTTGTCCCATGTATTGCAAGACATTAACATTACTAGCTCATGCCCACTAAATGCCAGTAGCACCCCATGCCCCAGTCCTTGTGACAAGGACATACACACATACACACACATTTCTGGGTGTCCTTGCTTGTGAAGCAGTGAGACATGTCTAGTTAAAGCACCAGAAGTCAAGTCTGAGAAGCATCTAGAGACAGCATCTAGGGCCACATCTTTTTGTGTGTCCACACCCACGACCCAGTGCAGCCTTGGCCTCAGACTCCTTCCCTGAGATTAGAACCTGCCTCTGTGCTTCTCCCTCAGTAAACTGTTCTGTTTTCTTTGCTAGGCTGTGGTTACTGGTTCCCTCCACCGTCTCAATACAATGTTTCTGAGATACCCTCATCAGACCCACCAACCAAGACCCTCTGGCTCTTTGATATCGATCGGGACCCTGAAGAAAGACATGACCTGTCCAGAGAATATCCTCACATCGTCACAAAGCTCCTGTCCCGCCTACAGTTCTACCATAAACACTCAGTGCCCGTGTACTTCCCTGCACAGGACCCCCGCTGTGACCCCAAGGCCACTGGGGTGTGGGGCCCTTGGATGTAGGATTTCAGGGAGGCTCGAAAACCTTTCAATTGGAAGTTGGACCTCAGACCTTTCCTCATGACTCTTGTCTCATTTGTTATCCCAATCTGAGTTCACTTGGCCCTTCTCTTGCTCTTAAACCACACCGAGGTGTCTAATTTCAACCCCTAATGCATTTAAGAAGCTGATAAAATCTGCAACACTCCTGCTGTTGGCTGGAGCATGTGTCTAGAGGTGGGGGTGGCTGGGTTTATCCCGCTTTCCTAAGCTGTGGGACAGCTGGGAACTTAACTTGAAATAGGAAGTTCTCACTGAGTCCTGGAGGCTGGAACAGCTGGCTCTTTTAGCCTCACAAGTCAGACGTTCGATTCCCGTCTGCCAATAGCCGGTTTTATTGGAGTGAATCACATTTCTTACACAAATGAAGGCAGCAGACAGTTATTAATGGTTCTGTTGGCCAAGGCTTCTCCCTGTCGGTGAAGGATCATGTTCAGGCACTCCATGTGAACCACCCCTCTTGGTTCGCCCCTTACTCAGCTTCTCTCATCACAGAGCATGAAGCCCATCTTGTTGTTCAGGTCAACAGCAAAATGCCTCCACCTTGATTGTGGCTTTTACAATAAAGAAATGTGTTTTTATCCTAATTTATTTTTCCCCAGCCATTGCTCACTCTGTCTAGACTTCCTGCCACTTCCAGTTCTTCTGTGGCTTTTCCTGCCTTTCCTTTTGACCTCACTGTCCTATCCCTGGGAAGGCCACTTTGCTTCGCTACCTAAGCACCCCTGATTTCTGGAACGCTCCTGAGCCCTGCCTTACTTTTGCCGCTAGGGCTGAAGCTAGAGGCCTCCCTGTAATAGGCGGTGGAGTTGCTCTGTGAGGATGTTCATGGTAGACACTAAGAGGGCTGGGTGGTAGATGCCAGGCTCATGGCATCTGTTCAGCGAGGCTTTTCCTATGTTGCATGGAGTTAGTCATCGTGATTGTGGCTTTATCTCATAATGTATTAAGACTTGCACTGCTATTTACTAGCAGTGAGAAGAAACCTCAGGAAACAATATGAAAAAGCAAGTGGCCAGTGTCTGGGATACTGGGCCTTGGTAAAGCAGAGGAGGGCACACCCACAGTCCTCTTTTTCTCTGTTTTACTGCTTGTATTGAGGTTCTGGGGTCTGGGAAAGAGGATGCACAGTTTGACCTGCAGCTCTTTCTCAATCCCACTAATGTCTTACTAATGTGGAACAGTCCATAGTAGCTCGAGAGTGTCAAACCCAGATAAATATGTGCAAAAATGATATTCTTTTCTGCATTTGCCCCACCATTTTGTTCACCAATGCTTGGAACACTGCCTGAAGGCACTCAATACATTTTTAAAGTTTTATTTTATTTTTAATTTTTTGTATCTTTTTGAGACAGGATCTCACTCTGTCACCCAGGTTGGAGTACAGTGGTACAGTCACAACTCCCTGTAGCCTCGAACTCCTGGGCTCAAGTGATTCTCCCACCTCAGGCACCCAAATAGCTGGGACTACAGGCATATACCACCACACCCAGCTAATTTTATTTTTCGAAAAGACAAGGTTCCCTATGTTGCCCAGCTGGTCTTAAACTCCTGGGCTCCAGCAATTCTCCCATCTTGGCCTCCCAAAGTGCTGGGATTACAGGCATGAGCCACCATGCCTGGCCTCATTTTTTAAAACAAATGAGTAAATGGACAAATGAGTAAATGAGAAAGTCTCACACCATGAAAGATGCTAGTCCAATGAGCTGAATATGGAGGTAATATAAATGTCTTCCAACTGTTGATTTTCGGCTCTCAAACTGCCCCTCCTGGGGTAGGAGCATCATCTACATCACTGGGCAGTCACAGGACACTCTACAGCAAGGTTGTAGCGTCCTCTCCAGTGCAGGGAGAAAAGGAACTGTGCCTACCAGAGGTACTCTCTTGTCAGCAGTTTCCATTTCTATTCTTTATGGGACACTAGCAACTAAAAGCAACAAATAATCTGATATAGGTCCCTGTATAGTCATCCTTCAATTCAGTAGCAATATTTTCTGGTCACTACTAACCTGTATTGTATTAAAATGAGACTATTGGAAGGAAATGGTGCTGGAACTAATAACATCTCTTACCAACCTTTACCCAACTCCTGGGTTGGCAAACAGCTGGCCAAATTGCCATCACCTCCCACTTGGAAGCGTATGGCTGATAGCATGAAATAACTGAGCCCAGATGTTCCTTTTGCATCCTCCGAATCCCAAGGCTGGGTGTAGCTAGCTGTTGGAGGCCATTGCTACAGGGCACCTATCTGTTACTGCTGCCATCCTCCCAGCAGCTAATCTCCAGTTCTAGTTCCTTGGTTGCCAGACACAATGGGGGATGTTCTGCACCCAGTGGACTTCGAAAGAGTTTTGAAGACTAATTTTTTGTAAAACAAGTACTTGAGATTTTGGTTTATCCCTAGTAGAATGTATCTCATTAGATTCTCTGATTCTAGGTAAGAATGTGAAAAGATTGATATGTTGTTGTTAGAAATATTGTTATTTCTTTCCAATTTTGTTTTGTTTTGTTTTTGTTTTTGTTTTTGTTTTTGAGATGGGGTCTTGCTGTGTCATCCAGGCTGGAGTGCAGTGATGCAATCTCCACTCACTGTAACTCACTGTAGCCTCTAACTCCCAGGTTCAAGCTATTCTCCTTCCTCAGCCTCCCCAGTAGCTGGATTACAGGCATACACCACCACACCTGGCTATGTTTTGTGTTTTTAGTAGAGATGAGGTTTCACCGTGTTGGCCAGGCTGGTCTCAAACTCCTGACCTCAAGTGATCCACCCACTTCGGCTTCCTAAAGCACTTGGATTACAGGTGTGAGCCACCATGCCCGGCACATTTTTTTACCTCTACGGAAGGTTTTGCTTATTTAATTGTGAGCTCATTTTTCTTTGTTACTACATGATTGTTCCAGATTTGGGAGATAAAATAAAATTAATCTTTTCAAATGTGTCAGCCATTGTATGGGGCTTCCATTTGGGGTGATGAGAAAGTTCTGGAACTAGATAGTGGTCATGGTTATACAACAGCATAAATGCAATTACTGCCACTGAATTGTATATTTTAAAGTGGTTAAAATGGTAAGTTTTATGTTTTATTACAGTTTTTAAAATGTGTCAACCAACTTTATGGTACATAAATTATATCTCAGTAAAGCTGTTAAATAAATAAATATAGTAAAAATTTTAGAACTAAAAAAAGTGTCAGTCATTGCCCTACGAATATAAACTATAAAATAAGGTATTAGAGGGAGGTCAAGGAAGGGTAGGAGTGAAAACAAAGTGACACTGAGAGAGAGTATTAGCTCTCTATTGCTGTGTAACAAATTACCCCAAAACTTAGCAGCTTAAAACAATAAACATTTATTACTTCACACATTCTATGAGGGTAAGGACATGGGGAGTGGTTTAGCCCAGTAGTTCTGACTCAGGGTCTTTCACGAGATTGTAGTCAAGCAGGCCTGTGGTCATCCCAAGACTTGAGTGGGGCTGCAGGCTCCACTTTTAAGCTGACTCATTCACAAGCACAAGGCTCTTGGCTGGAGGCCTCAGCTCCTTGCCACGTGGGCATCTCCACAGGCTGCTTGGATGTCCTCACACATGGCAGTTAGCTTCCTCCAGAGCAAGTAAGCAGGGAGCCACAGGGCCTTTCATGACCTAGTCTCTAGAGGTATACACTGTCACTTCTACCATTTTTCTATTTGTTAGAAATGAGTCACTAAGGCCAGCCCATATTCTAGGGGAGGAAAATCTTACTTTTCAAAGCAAGTGTCAGATTGGTGGACTTATTTCACACCACGTCAGAGGAAAATGGTCTCGTTTAGCCTCCTGGGGAATAGATTGTCAAGTCTACATGCATTTATCAAATGCTGCTATTTGAAAAGAGAGAGTAGAGAAAGCATTCAACTTTGCTATTTAGCAGTATACTAACCATGAACAAATCACTTCATCCTCTCTGTGCCTTGGTTTTTTTCCTGGTAAAGTGATGGGTTGAATTGGATAATTGCTAAAGTCTCATATCCTTAGTGTCCAGAACAATGCCTGGCACATAGATTCTCTGTAAATGTTGGTTGATTGGCTCTCAAATGACTGAAATCCAGTGTGAGGATGTGAAATAATACTATGCTAAAAAATAGCCTGAGATTTTCCAAACTCATTTTCTAAAAGTATTCTAATAAAAGCTGCTAATTTTTTTTGAGTGCTTACTATATGCCAGGCATTGTACTAGCTACTTTAAACAGACTATCTTGTTTAATATAATTTTTTTCTTTCCCCCCCCCCCTTTTTTTTTTTTGAGACAGGGGTCTTGCTCTGTCACCCAGGCTGATCTCAAACTCCTGCACTCAAGAAATCCTCCCACCTCAACCTCCCAAAGTGCTGGGATTATAGGTGTGAGCCACTATACTCAGCCTTTAATATAATTTTTAAACAACCAGGAGTGATGCTTACATTCATTCAGTCTTAAATGTAAAAGGCTTACTTGGTTTTCATCTTTTCCATTTTTTCAATAGCCAATCTTTGTTCAAGTGTAAAATGATTTATGTCAAGAAAATAACCAAAATGGGCTTGTAAACATAAACATTTGTGAATAAATGTTTATTCATTTATTCATTTTAAATGATGCAGAGAAATTCACTATTTGAAGAAACCTTTTTGTAAATCTTTTTTGTGAATGCAAATTTTGGCTTTTGTTTTTACAAAACCTAAATATATTGACTGACATTTCCTAAATTGAGGTTTTGCTGCCCAGGTTTTCCTGCAGAAGGATTCATACCCATGTATGAGGTGCTGGGGAGGAGGTATAGTGACCAGAGAAATGACACAAACAAAACTAAAGGCATGGCGCCTGCCCCTAAGAGGTTTACAACCTAATTCTATGATATAAAGTTCTTTTCAGCTTAAGTGTTTTTAAGAAAATTGGCCAGGTGCAGTGGCTCACACCTGTAATCCCAACATTTGGGGAGGCTGAGGAGGGAGGATTGCTTAAGCCGAGGAGTTCAAAACCAGCCTAGGCAACATAGTGAACCCCCACCATCTCTACAAAAAACTTAAGAATTAGCGGGGCATGGCAGTGCACGCCTGTAGTACCAGCTACTTGGGAGGCTGAGGTGGGAGGATTGCTTGGGAGGTCGAGGTTGCAGTGAGCCATGATCACACCACTGCACTCCAGCCTGGGTAACAGAGTGAGACCCTGTCTCAAAAAAAATAAAAATAAAATGCCAGCTCTGTTAGTCCAGGTTCTCTAGAGAGACAAGACTAATAGGATAGATGGATATATGAAAGGGAGTTTATTAGGAGAACTGAGTCATGTGATCACAAGATAACATCCCACAATATGCTGTCTGTAAGCTGAGGAGCAACGAAGCCAGTCCAAGTCCCAAAACCGCAAAAGTAGGGAAGCCAAGAGCCTCTGGCAAACCACAGGTATAGGTCCGAGAGTCCAAAAACTGAAGAACTTGGAGTCTGATGTTTGAAGGCAGGAAGCATCCAGCATGGGAGAAAGATGGAGGCCAGAAGACATAGCCAGTCTAGTCCTTCCACGTTCCTTTGCCTGCTTTTATCCTAGCTGCTGGCAGCTGATTAGATGGCACCCACCAGATTGAGCGTGGGCCTGCCTCTCCCAGTCCACTAACTCAAATGTTAACCTCCTTTGGAACCAACCTCACAGACACATGCAGGAACCATACTTTGCATGCTTCAATCCAGTTAAGTTGATACTCAATATTAACCATCATACTGGCTGATACCAGATATATTGAAATAATTATTATCCTTTGCAGTGACCACTTAAACTTTAAAACCTATTTTTTGTTCAAGTAGAGAATAGTCACATTGTGTATAGATTGGTTTCCGCTGAAAAACCAGCCTGTTCATCCTGACCATCCCTGCTACCCAGGTGGATTCAGATGGTATAGAAGTAACCACCACATCTCTTGTTCCTTTGCCCTGGTGCCATGGGAGCCACCGCCAGGACGGCAGAAGAGGAGAGCGGCAACTCCCTGGGCCTGACGTCAGGGATTTGTGGCCATCAGGAAGCTAGAGAGATGTTTTCATTCTCAAACTAATTCACCAACGTCACCAGTCATTGATTGCACTTCAGATATTTCATTTAATCACCTTTATTACTTTCGTGACAATAGAGATAATACATAATACTATTACAATTTTTAAAAATATAGAAAGCATAACAGAAAATTAAACAATCCATAAACCACCACCCAGAGACAGCCGTCGTGAACCTTCTTTTACACCCCTGTAACAAGACAGTAATCAAGTGGTCCCTTCGCAGGTTGGTTTTCAATCCCACTGTGCCCAGCTGAGCCCTCTTAGAGATTCAAGATGGTAGATAAATAAAATGTCAGTCTTTAGGAAATCTTCATTTTAATCTCGTTAATGAGGTCCAGATGTTCCCAGGATATTGACTCCAAAGGGCGGTGGTTTCACACTCACACCCCACCCTGTGCTCACTCTCCCCCACGGGCCTCAGGAGGAGGCCTGGACATCAAGAGGCCAATGTGTGATCAGTCAGGCCAGCAAGGAAGGGACTCTGCCTCTAGTGCAGACCGGAGCCTTGCAGAGCCAGACAGAGGAGATAAACACACACTCTCCTCCTTCCTCGGGAAAACAGGTAAACAAGATTTTCTGGGCTTTTATTTGCATTAAATGAATCGGAAGTTTAGATTTGGCCTTTATGTCAACATTTTATAGGTGAGATCATTCAAGCCCACGCTGTAACATGCACTGGGTGAAGATAAGGGTACCCAAGCCCGGCCAGACCCCAGCAGGGGGTGAGGGGGCATTTGAGGAGCCCCTGCTCCCAGGATGCTCACTTGCAGTGGGGCACAAACATGAGGCTTGGACGAGGGTCGGTGGGGAGGACCCAGGACGGTGAGCAGAGGGGCTCACCAGTCAGAGGAACGCTGTGTGACGCCCAGCAAGGAAACCCACATTGTCTTAATTTTTGTTTTTTGTTTGCTTATTTTTCTTTTGTTTTGTTTTTGAGACGGAGTCTCACTCTGTCACCCAAGCTGGGTACAGTAGCGCGATCTCGGCTCACTGCAAGCTCCACCTCCCGGATTCACACTATTCTCCTGCCTCACCCTCCCAAGTAGCTGGGACTACAGGCGTCTGCCACCACGCCCAGCTAATTTTTTGTATTTTTAGTAGAGACAGGGTTTCACCGTGTTAGCCAGGATGGTCTTGATCTCCTGACCTCGTGATCCGCCCACCTTGACCTCCCAAAGTGCTGGGATTACAGGCGTGAGCCATCGCGCCCGGCCTGTTTTTGCTTTTCACCCACATGAGAGCTGTGAATTCTTTCTGTATAAAGTATTTCTAAAGGCAAAACCTTTGATTAGCATGTACTCTGGATCTGTTAGGGAAGCAGCTGGTTTGGTTTGAAAAGGTTATTTGGACCGGGCGCGGTGGCTCACACCAGTAGTTCCAGCACTTTGGGAGGACGAGGCGGGAAGATCTTTTGCAACCAGGAGTTTGAGACCAGCCTGGGCAACATGGCGAAACCCTATCTCTACAAAAAATATATGTATAAATATTAGCCGGGGCCGGGCGCGGTGGTTCAAGCCTGTAATCCCAGCACTTTGGGAGGCCGAGACGGGCGGATCACGAGGTCAGGAGATCGAGACCATCCTGGCTGACACGGTGAAACCCCGTCTCTACTAAAAATACAAAAAACTAGCCGGGCGAGGTGGTGGGCGCCTGTAGTCCCAGCTACTAGGGAGGTTGAGGCAGGAGAATGGCGTGAACCCGGGAGGCGGAGCTTGCAGTGAGCTGAGATCCGGGCACTGCACTCCAGCCTGGGTGACAGAGGGAGACTCCATCTCAAAAAAAAAATTAGCCGGGCATGGTGGTACATGCCTGTGGTCCCAGCTATTTGGGAGGCTGAGGTGGGAGGATCACCTGAGCCTGGGAGGTTGAGACTACAGTGAGGCGGGATTACATCACTGCACTCCAACAGCCTGGAGGACAGAGCAAGACTCCGTCTCAAAAAAAATAAGAAAAAATAAAAGGTTACTTGTTGGGGCTTCATCATAGGGTATCTGGTTTTCCTTGGTTCTTAGGCCACAGCATGGATGAAAGTGTTTGCTTTAACTCATACAGGTGATGGAAATATGGGGCCCCCACATCCAGGACTCCAGGACAAGGAGAAGGGTTCGTCTCAGTGGGACCTGCAGTTGTATCACTGAGGTCCACAGATGCTCCTTCCCCACCCAATAAAAGCAGCTGGAGCGCCACAGGCAGCCAGAGCCAGGGGGATGCCGGGCGATCTCAGTGGTTCTGCAGCCCCCAGCAGCCTCTCCCAGCCCTACCTCAGACCTCTGGGGCTCACACAGGCCCTTTCATCGGTGGGGGTCTTACCATGGTGCCTTTCCTTAAAGTGATACTCTTTACTTATTCTAGTACTTTAAAGGAATGCTTTTTTATTACCATGATAAAGAAATACCTCTACCATCGATAATCATAAAAATACACATAGTGAATATGTATTGTTCTTAAACTTGAGCTAGGAACTGTTTCCAGCATGGAAGGAAAGAAAGAGAATAAAGAGTGAATCACTTTTCACTGTAATTCAATGTCAGTAATGTCAGGTGTATGACCTGGCAACACTGCCCTAGAGACAAGGAAATGTTTCCCGGGCAGGCACGCTGGCTCTGATGTGCCCAGGCCCGATGCCTGGTGCTAAGTGGTGCTCCATGGTGACTGGCGACTTCACTTCCCAATGCCCTACTCTCCCCGCCACCTGCCATTTCCTCCAAGAAGAAACACAGCCGCACTTTTTTTTTCTAACAGTTTGTTTTGCTCGTGTGCCTGGAGACCCCAAAGCAAGGGAAGAATTCTAAATGAGTTAAATGTATAAACATGATAAGAAATCAACATACACATCCTCTGAGAGACAGTAGAAAATCATACGATTCAACCAAAGGAAGAAGCCAGGAAAGTCAATAAACAAGTTAGTAGAGATGCAATATACAGAGATGAAATGTTTAGAAGAAATAATACTGAGGAGGAAGAAAGAACACGGAAGTTTCTTGGGTTAAGAAGTTCCCTGATTACATCAGTATACTGTGGGAAGTAAAAAAAAAGAACAAAAGAAGTTCCCTGAGTCAGATTCTGAGCCCCTTTCTCTACCTTAATTTCCAAGATTGTGTGAAAGGAAAAGAAAAACTGGAACCCCAATTCACTACACCAGAAGAAAAAAAAACTAAGCTGAAAGCTGACTCATGCAGAAACTGCCTTTCCTTCTGTTCCTAAGCAGATAAAGCTCAGCTACAGATAAAAGGTTAAATATCTCCACAGGTTCACCTTATCGGTAAATGCCCATTTACTGAGCTTGAGACGAATGCATAATTGACTATTGCCCTACCTGATCCTTTTCTCTTGCAACATGTGGATTTCCATACCCTCCCTCTTTCTTCTCCAGCCTGCTTTCCCCTTTAGTTTTTGTTTTTTTGTGTGTGTTTTTTTAGACAGGATCTTGCTCTGTCACCCAGGCTGGAGTGCAGTGACACGATTTCGGCTCACTACAACCTCTGCCTCCCAGATTCAAGCGATTCTCGTGCCTCAGCCTCCTGAGTAGCTGGGATTACAGGTGTGCACCACCACGCCCAGCTAATTTTTGTATTTTTAGTAGAGGTGGGGGGGTTTCACCATGTTAGCCAGGCTGGTCTCAAACCCCTGACCTCGGGTGAGCCACCTGCCTCAGCCTCCCAAAGTGCTGGGATTACAGGTGTGAGCCACTGCACCCGGCTTCCCCTTTAAATATTGAAGCCCTCTCTCAAAATTATCTTTGGAGAAAGGCACAAACCACAGATCGTTTCTTTGATTCCGTGCCTTTTGCTTCTGGGCATGTCCTTAACCTTGGCAAAATAAACTTCTAAATTGATTGAGGCCTATCTCAGATACTTTTTGGTTTACAATTATAATCTATGGTCCCCTGGATCATAAGGGCCCTCCGTATACCCTAGGAAACTCAGTGTTACTAATGCTTAGAAACTGCTTCTTTTCTGCCTCATCAACAAGCCCATAGCCCCTGGGTGCCCACGTGGCCTCCCCTGGCCCCAGTTCACCAGAACCTCTTTGGATTCTGTGATTTAGCTCATCAGATGTACCATATCTTGCTAATTACAGGAGCAAAGTAAGGAACTAACCTTTACTGAGGACACATTATCGGCCAGACAATATTGACTCTTACTGTGGCCACTAAACTCTTCACAATAATATCTACTCTTTAGATAAATGTTTTTGCCATTTTAGAAATTACGTTGTGTGAAGTCGCTCGGCCAGTAGCGTTGGAATTGGAGCCCAGGCTCAAAGCTCTTAACTCAAAACCCCGCTCTGTTCTCCCACGAATGGATGGACCCCTAGCCCTTGGCTCCCGTCCCTTCCCTTTGACCTGCCCCTCAAAGGACTGAGGATAATTTGTAGGAAATCCTGTTCAAGCAGTCAATGATCCAGGGAATCTGCGGTGAGTGATGGTCAAAGCTAGAGTTGAAGAAGAACACCAGCATGTGAGGAGTGGGGGCAGGAAACAGGGAGGGACAGCTGTTCAGCCAAGAAGCAGCAACAACTAAAGAGGTAGTAGGATGAAATGCTCATTAGTGGCTTCTGGGATTTTACAAATTTCTTTAAATTTAGTGATGTTTTTCATATATTTCACAGGAAAATTGCCTCCCCATACACAGGTTGCAGAAGTTGGTGGCCATCTGTGCCATCTTCCCAGTGAACTTGCAGACAAAACCAACAGCACAGCGCTGATGTGAAGAACAGATGCAATTTACAGGTGGGTTCTTAAAGTATCACTACAGCTTCTGATGAGCGTGCTGGCTTGAAAATGGAATGAATGTTGTATCTAGTTCTATGACCAGTTGACATCAGCTGTTATTTAATCTTTAGTTACAGCCAGGTACCATCTTGCTGAATTCTGGAGGAGGAGGTGATTTCTACTAGCAACATAGACTGTTCTCTTGGGTACAAAGTCAATAGGTCCTTCACATTCTATGGTTAGGGCTCTGAGGTGAAGAGTGACAAATACTTCAGGTACAAAGTATATTTCTGAAAGTTCTGTTTGTAATGATTTATTTTTGGGGATTGGGATGAACAAAAGTGTCAGCCTGGATATGTGGACTTTCTTATAAAGAATATTGCTTTGTGAGGATCCCTGTTTTGGGGTGTTTTTTTGTTTGTTTTTTGTTTTTTATTATTATTATAATTTTTTGAGATGGAGTCTTACTCTGTCACCCTGGCTGGAGTGCAGTGGCACGATCTCAGCTCACTGCAACCTCCACCTCCTGAATTCAAGCAATTCTCCTGCCTCAGCCTCCCAAGTAGCTGGGATTACAGGCACACACCACCAGGCCTGACTAATTTTTGTATTTTTGGTAAAGACGGGTTTCACCATGTTGGCCAGGCTGGTCTGGTACTCCTGACCTCAGGTGATCCACCTGCCTCGGCCTCCCAAAGTGCTTGGATTAAAGGTGTGAGCCACCACACCTGGCCAAGGATCTATCTTTGAAAAGAGGAACAAAAACTGACTATGTTTAGGTTCAGATAGCATGTTTTGGTTTAATATATAAATTAGAGGACTCTCTATTGGTCAACACAACCTGGTCGGAAAAATACATTGATGCCTAAACTGGCAGCATTGTTGCCCCATGTAGCCAGGACCAGGCATGGTGGCTCATGCTTGTAATCCCAGTACTTTGGGAGCCCGAGGCTGGCAGATCACTTGAGGTCAGGAGTTCAAAACCAGCCTGGCGAACATGGTAAAACCACATCTCTACCAATAATACAAAAATTAGTTAGGTGTGGTGGTGCATGCCTGTAATGCCAGTGACTCAGGAAGCTGAGGAAGGAAAATCATTTGAACCCGGGAGACGGAGGTTGCAGTGAGCTGAGATCGTGCCACTGCACTCCAGCCTGGGCGACAGAGAGACTTTGTCTCAAAAAAAAAAAGGAAAAAAAGTTAAGTAGCTAAGCCAGAGTCATTATGTCCACCATTCCTGTTACTGGTCGGGATGAGGCAAGTCCCTGCTTCTCAGGCAACAGTCTTGGGGAGTCATCTCCTGAAGACTGGATCTGACTGGGACTGCTGTGGGCTTCTGCTGATGGTGCTTTTAGAATATGTCATCCTGGCCAGGCGCGGTGGCTCATGCCTGTAACTCTAGCACTTTGGAAGGCCAAGGTGGGTGGATCATGAGGTCAGGAGATCAAGACCATCCTGCCCAACATGGTGAAACCCCATGTCTACTAAAAATACAAAAATTAGCTAGGCGTGGTGGCAGGTGCCTGTAGTCCCAGCTACTCAGGAGACTGAGGCAGGAGAATCACTTGAACCTGGAGGCAGAGGTTGCAGTGAGCCGAGATCGCGCCACTGCACTCCAGTCTGGATGACAGAGTGAGACTCTGTCTCAAAAAAAAAAGAAAAGAAAAGAAAAGAAAGAATATGTCATCCCAGTGATCACCCCAGTCCAAACCATCTAGTTACTAAGCAGAGCCAAGTCAGGTCCAGCTAACCCATCCCCAGATAGGGGGAGACAGCCTCTCTTGGGACAGGGATGGCACTGTGCAGTGAGCAGTGGGTGCCATTAGTCCTTCCCCTTGTTACTAAGGTTTTATCCATAACATCGTCAGTGAGTGGAGATTGACCTTACTTTTACCAGTGCTTATTATTATACAATTTTAAGATTCTTGCTGGATTGACAGACTTTAAAATGGTGTGTTAATTTGTGTTTCTTTTACTGCCAGATGTTTATACTTTTCCATGTGTTTATTGGCCCCCATGACTCTTTCCTGAGTGGCCTGACCAGCCCTCTCACCCAATCTCCTGGGCCCCAGTAGAGGGAGCAGGAGAGGGTGGGAAGGAGCCCCAGGTGGGAGGAGAGACAAAGGAAAAACCAGCCTTTGTTTGAACCTGAACCCTCGTCCCAGGCTGGCTATCAGTCCTCCTGTTCCAGGTGGGCACTCTGAGTGCACAGCTGTCTCTGATTTCTATTTTGTGTCTGGAATTGCGGCAGGAGGTGAGGAAAAATGAAGAGGTAGCCAGAGAATAGGCAAGGTCCTTTTCCTTTCTGTGGACAGAACCAAAGTGAGACTTGTGAGCACATTGGAAAGACTCACCATTTGGCGCTCCTTCAAAGTGATGTTCTTTTTTTTTTTGAGACGGAGTTTCGCCCTGTCACCTAGGCTGGAGCGCAGTGGCGCAATCTTGGCTCACTGCAACATCTGCCCCCTGGGTTCAAGCAATTCTCCTGTCTCAGCCTTTCTAGTAGCTGGGATTACAGGCACACAGCACCACACCCAGCTAACTTTTGTATTTTTAGTAGAGAAGGGGTTTCACCATGTTGGCCAGGCTGATCTCCAACTCCTGACCTTAGGTGATCCACCCACGTCAGTCTCCCAAAGTACTGGGATTACAGGCATGAGCCACTGCACCTGGCCAATGTTCTTTTTAATGTTGGGACATTAATATTGGAATAAGGGCCCTGCTGGGAGGAGCTGGAGAGGGAAGGCCGCTGGGCTCTGCCCAGTCCTTGCCCTGTAATCCAAGCACACAGGTCTGGTCCCAATTGGAACACCCTTTGGCAAAAGGAAAGCTCTACGGATAGCTGACTGCCTTTTTTAGAAAGCAATTTAACAACCACTTATTTCTGAGCCCTTGGGACCATCTCACCCTCAGTGCCAAGGGTCTTATTCCACCCAGCCCCACACAGGCTTTCCCTGAGAGGGGTTCTGGGGATCTCTGGGGATGCTGCTTTGAGGCCTTCTGGCCCTTCTACTTGGGTTGGCCCATCCCTGAGTCTGGATCAGTTCTGGGAACCGCTGAGCCCCATTTTTTTTTTTGAGCAAGGCTCAATGTAGGAGGTCATGCCTTCTGTTTAAACACCTTATTATAATGAAAACTTGCATTCAATCTTTAGCATTTCCTTTTCCAGTATGAATAATCCCAATTTCTTTCATCTGAATTCCTGAACCTCCTTCAGCTCTTCCAGTCCGCCAGCACCTTCGTGATTCTGGGCCTTAATATAGGCAAGTTCCTTGGTGCAGTTCATTCTTCTCTTTTCTCTTTGCTTGACTAACTCATCCTTCAGGTTTAAGCTGAAAGGCCCCTTTCCCCGGGAAGGTTTTCCTAACCCCACTGAACTGGAATGGGAGTTCCTGACTTGCACATCTCCCACAGGAGTAGTCATCACACTGTATTGTTAATCAGTAGGAATCGCCCGTGTCTGCTTTGTTTTGTGGAATATCTGCCTCACAGCAGGGCTTGGCTTAGGTAATACTAGTAGGATGAGTGTTCAATGTGTTAAATTCCAAGGACCTAACCACCCTCTCATTTTAGGATGACATTTTAGTCCTTGATTTCCCTCTGGTTCTTGTTCCAAACCTTGATGTTCTGCCTGCAGACCCTGCATTCTCAGCCTCCAGGCGACTCCACCCTGCTGCCTGCTCTAGGGAAGTCTGTCTCTGGAGCTTCAAAGGGCTTGTTCTCTGTTAGCTGGGAGGGCTTCAGTGCCTTCGCCAAATCAGGGCGAACTATTACACTATCCAGACTCCTCAGGCAAGTTTTGTTTACCCTGGGATCTCCTCCAAGATATAAGCTTATGGCTTCAAACACTTTTTACGGTCTCCAGATTTGAACAGACTCAGATTTTCCCCCTTCATCTTCCAATCCTTCCCTAAGATTTTCCCCCTTCATTTGTTCATGCTTTTTTACAAATGCTTTTCCATGTGTGACTTCCCTGCAGAAAACTGGCTCCATCGCTTATACCTGGTGCTGAGACTAGTCTTGCAAATGCCGAGGACTAGTTACAAAGGGCAGGTGACGTGCTTCCTGATGCTGTTTAGTTATCAATCCATATTTACAGAGGCGTTCCTTCTTCCACAGGGTGGGCGTGGGTGTTCTTTTGATTTAGACACAATGAAGATAAACTAGTGGTTTCCTTAAGGAAAGTGAAGTTGGAAAAAAAATGTAAGGCAGGAGTTGAGGTTAAAGGAGATACAAGCTTGGTCTCTTATGTGTAGACTAAGAAAGCTTGAGTCTTGGTGGTCACAGAGGACAAACTCTTCTTGGCACCTCCCTCACTTTCCCTTTCAGAACCTTCCGATTGCTTCTGGGTTCTGTGGCTCAACAAATCCCCCCCTTCCCCCCCCATTATTCTTGTCTCCTGCATACTCTGCTGGCTCCAGTTAGTCCTTGCCTCCATCTTAGCTGAGAGGCATTTAAAGTGTGCCGCCTCCCTGGATGCTGGCAGAGGTTCCTGGTTATCCCAATATTCAGTATCTAAGCCCCAAAGTCATAAGGTGGCATGGGGAAGCAGAAGTTGTTACAACACAGTGTTGACTGATGAACTTACCTGCCATTTATAAAAGATATCCAAATGCAAACACCCCATCCTCGCTAAACTTGCCTCCTCCCTCTAGCCAGCCACCTCATGCTCCTTGTCAGCCATCCTCCCCCTGATTTCCCAGCGCTGTAACAATACAGAAATACGATGCAAAGCAAATGCACTTTCATGCAGTGGGCAGTGAAGTTAGAGAACTACTCAATCATGGGTAAGCCCGTGGACAAAGAAGGATGCGGCAGAATTAGAACAGCTAACAGAGAGAGAAAATTGACAAGGATGTGACACAAAAGCCTCTTCAAAAGAAGGTGATTTGAATATCAAAGGTGGAAGAGAGGCCCTCAGGAAATTATGAAACTCTTGAAAATTTTTGCAAAAATATTCCTCTTCATCTTCCTGCCTTTGATTGTAAAATAAAGGAAAACATAATGTGTTACCATATCATTTTATCAAACAGCTAAAGCCCCATATAATTGACTTATTCTTTTTTCAGTCTCAGAATTGTGCACAATCACATATACCATATCTGTTTTATAAAATAGATAAAATAAATGTATTTTTATGATTTTGAGTTTTGTTCAGAGATAAGGTTCCAATGTAACCCCTTTTGTCCTATTTACTATGACATTTTAGATGAGGTTGCAGGTAGGGAGGGATGTGAGACTGAAGGCAGGTCTAAGGAAGAAGGAAGAGAATTTTAAGCAGAAGAAACAGCTAACAGGATATGGAATGGAACTTATCCTATTGTCTCAGGTGTTGGCCAAAGCTTCAAAGTTGGAATCAGTGGGTGATAGGCACTCCTACATTCTAAAGAGAGGTGCTAAAAGAATCCCACTGGACTTGCTAACGAGAGGCTAAAGGTTCATGGAGAGTTCCTTGAAGGGAATTTGTAAGAGGAGCAAGCTTTGCTTTTTCCTTCCTTTCCCATGGGGAAGGGGATCCCCTCCCCCAAAGCAAGCAAAGAGGGGGGTCCAAGAGAACCTCGGGTTTAGGGAGATTCTTGCAAGGAGAGACAAACTTTCGTTTCATAGATAGAAGCTTGTTGAGTGGTGAAAACACTTCAGCCCACATAGTGCTGCTACCAGAGGTACAAATGCCAAAGGTCTTGGGAGAGCCTGCCATGTGTCCCCTGGAGTCTGGGGGCATGATGACTGGCACCTGGCTCTCAAGAGCTCTGAAAGCAGGAGCCAGTTGGAGCCAGGTGGCAGGGTAAAGAGGGCAGCTGGGTAGCAAGATGCCATTTGAAAGTGTCAAAAGGCAAATTACAACACATTTAGTTTAAAGATCTACTTGGCTTTTATTAGTGAGTCTAGAAGTGGGCAACATCTCATTCAATAAAATACAATGAGTGTTCTGTTGAGCTGAGCAGAAGAGGTTAACTTTATAGACAGAAAAGGGCTGAAGAGAGCAGAAATGGGGAACAAAAAGCGGATTGGTTAGCATCAAGCTACTGTCAATTACTTTCCTTGGAAGGATTAAAGCAGAGGGGACTTCCTTCTCATGTCAGCTAAAAGTGGCCTGTTTGGGGATTTGGCTATAATCTCTCCTGGTTTCTCAGAAGGTCAGATAAACAGCAACATTTGGTGATGTGGGACTTTAGCAGGAGTGTTTCCATTTTGGTCTGATCTGTTGGAGTCTAGCATAGGAGCTCAGTCCAAATCAGTGGCCTCCTATAAGTTTTACTTAACAAAAGGTTAAGGGTGAGTGGGTTTCCATGGCCCAGTGACAGCCAGAGGTATTAAAGAGATCTACCTGTTGGGGCATAAGATCCCAGCAGAGAGGAGCTCAGAGATAGAGGGCATAGGGCCCAGTGCAAGAAGTCCCTGTGCTGGGAGAAGGTATCTCATATTGAAGTCCCATCAATATGTCCTAAAAAGAGTTGGGCTTAGAGTGCACAGGACACCAAACACTCAGGCAAAGCCACAAACTGCTCATGGTGCTCTCTGCCCCTTCCCTCTCATTCCTTCTCATCGTCTCAGTCCTGGGGAATCCTGAAGGGTGAGAGGGGAAGGGGAAGAAGCCGGGGAGAGGGCTGTGAGAAGATTAAATGACAGAAGGAGGCCAGGCGTGGTGGCTCACGCCTGTAATCCCAGTACTTTGGGAGGCCAAGGTGGGCAGATCACCTGAGGCCGGGATTTCGAGACCAGCCTGGCCAACATGGAGAAACCTCGTCTCTATTAAAAATACAAAATTTACCAGGTGTGGTGGTGCATGCCTGTAATCCCAGCTACTTGGGTGGCTGAGGCAGGAAAATCACTTGAACCCAGAAGGCAGAGGTTGTGGTGAGCCGAGATCGCGCCTTTGCACTCCAGCCTGGACAACAAGAGCAAAACTCCGTCTCAAAAAAAAAAAATGACAGAACACGTCATGCTGCCTTCTCCAGTGAACAGCAGACTGAGCTGGATAGAGGGAAGAAAGTTAAATTGGATATGAGATTTAAGTTGGGTTTAGACTGGACCTTTTATTTATTTATTATTTTATTTATTTATTTTTTATTTTTTTAATTTAATTTTTTTTTTTTTTGAGACAGAGTCTTGCTCTGTCACTGAGTGCAGGGGTGTGATCTTGGCTCACTGCAACCTCCACCTCCTGGGTTCAATCGATTCTCCTGCCTCAGCTTCCTGAGCAGCTGGGACTATAGGCATGTGCCACCACACCCAGATAATTTTTGTATTTTTAGTAGAGACAGGGTTTCATCATATTGGCCAGGCTGGTCTCAAACGCCTGACCTCAGGTGATCCACCTGCCTCAGCCTCCCAAAATGCTGGGATTACAGGCGTAAGACACATCCCCAGCCTAGACTGGACCTTTTCATATCCCAAGTGAGACTGTTCAGATGTCTGAAAGTGATCGAAGTCTTGGCATTTGCCTGGAGAAGTCACCAAAGAGCAAGAAAGGGGAACTAGACAAAGCCCATTTGAAGACAATGGTGGGAGAGAAAAATAAATGGAATCTTACCAACTTCAGTTTGCTCAATAAACTGGTGATGTGTTTGAGGAAGCGCAATATTCCCATTTGCAACCAGAGGCTTTTTCCATTTCACATGCCCAGTTTCTTTTGGATGTTTATACCCAAGACAGGGCTCCTGCCCTCAAGCAATGCCCAGTCTAGGGAGAAAACTGGAAAGGGGACAAGTGACATTATTATATCGGGAAAGTACAGCCTACTATACAACAGAGGAGAGGACTACCAATCCAATCTTGGGACCAGCGAGACTTCCAAGGAGGTAACATCTTGACTACCTTTTTAAGGACAAGCAACAGCAACCAGCTAAAGGGCAGCAGTGGAATGGGGGAGTAAAGATAGTTGCAGAAGGAATGGAAAGAGAGAAGGGAGGAGTTTGGGGAGTTTTGATAAATTGACTTTTAGATGTGTTGATCGTGCAAGCAGATGTGGCCTGGAGGTCAGAAACCCTGTTCTTATGTTTGAGATTGTACTATCACCCACATGCAGTGTTTGGAGCCCTAGGGTTTGATCAGATATCTTAGAACAAGTATGTGTAGAAAAAAAGTGGCTCACTCCTGTAATCCCAGCACTTTGGGAAGACAAGGCAGGTGGATTGCTTGAGGTCAGGAGTTTAAGACCAGTCTGGCCAACATGGTGAAACCCCGTCTCTACTAAAAATAACAACAACAACAAAAAATTAGCCAGGCATGGTGGAAGGCACCTATAATCCCAGTTATTCAGAGGCTGAGGCAGGAGAATTGCTTGAACCCTGTAGGCAAAGGTTGTAGTGAGCTGAGATTGTGCCACTGCACTCCAGACTGGGTGACACAGTAAGACTCCATCTCAAAAAAAAAAAAAAAAAAAAAAAAAAGAACAAGTATAGAAGAGGCTGTGGATGCCGTTGGTCAGATAGGTTGCCTTGGAGAATGCCTGCTCCAAGAACTTCAACACCTAAAGAGTTCTAGGATCCTGGGGAAGATAACTTTGTAAATAATGCAACCAGGCAAAGGAAGCCCCCAAGGAATGGATGTTTTAGGGCTTTAGCCCCTGACCTCAGTGCAGAGCCTTATCCCTGGGGCACTGGGTTTAACTAAAGGAACCACTCTGGCCCATAATAGGCAGATCTGAGACAGATCCAGCAGACTGAGTGCCCACCTATTCCATGTCCTCATAGGCCCAGATGCAAATCTCAGCTCTGTTTTATCCCTTAAAGAGGCAAGGTGAGCTCTAGAAACTGCATGGCCAAAAAAAAGATAAGAATAAGGAAATAAATTGGGGTTTGTTCTGGTGACTGGAGCATTGCTGGTGGAAACTGCACCTTTAGGACAGGTGCTTTCCCAGTAGGGGCAGCCCCAGGCTGATTCACTAGACCACTCACCTGGGGAGAGCTGAACTCCCAAAGTCAGGTCCAAGAGGAAGAAAGCACCAACTCCAAGTCCTTTGGCTCAAGAAACACCGTTGACTGTGAACCAACTGTGTGCCAAGCAGCTTTCTCCTAAGAGCTGAAGAAACAGCAGTTCCCCTAGAGGCCAAGAGGAATCCCCAATGTTTGAGAAGTGGATGGCAGAGGATCAATGAGACACAACAGTTGGAGAAGTGGGAGAAACAATAGGAGAGAAAGTTCCCATAGAAGCTGAGGAAGAGGTTTAGAAAACATTGATTAATCGAAGAATGAAAAAGTGCCCATTGGTTTTGGTGAGGGGTGCTCACTGGTCGCTTTGACAAAACCAGTTCCAGTGCAGCGATGGATTCAGGAGCTAGGCTGAAGTGAGTTCAAGTAGGCAGGGACTAAGCAACTGCAGGTAATGAGTAGAGGCCACCCTTCCAGAAGGCTGACTGTGAAGAGGAGATTGAATGCAGAAAAGGAAGTACCTATAGGGACATAGTGCCATGAAGGAGGAAGCTGCTCTTTTTTTAAGTTGGGAGATAGTAGAGCATGTTTGAATGATAATGAGGAAGAGGAAAGGAGAGGCTGAGAATGAACAAATGAGGCATAACTGATGGAATAAGAACTGACAAAGTAGGAAGGGATGGTTCCAGAAGAGCACAGGTGTTGCACAGGTGGAAGAATTAGCCTGGGGTGAGGACAGGAGCAGGCTTTCACTAAGCTATGGAAAAAGTAAGGTGCTCAGGAGCTAGGTGAGGATATAGACAGGTGCTTAATGGAGGGCCAGAAAAGTTAAGGCTTGTTGGCTTCCTCGTGGGTGAGGAAAAATGGTGAATGATGCATCAACAAAAAAGAATTTTGTGGCTTCAAATTATGTGTATAAAGATCTCATTTAATCCTCACAACAATCCAAGTGGGCCTTCCGGTTCCAAATCTAGGTTATCCCCCAAGTTCTCCATTGTTCTCAGCTACACTGACCTGGCACTTTTTCCTCCTGTAACTCTACAATACTGGAACTCCCTCAAACTAACCCTTCCCCAGATATTGGCCCAAGACAGCTCATAAGTCTCTCTTACAGGATGCTATGCATTCAGTGTGTTTTTCTTCCCCTAAAATTCAGGTTGAAGCTTAATCCCCAATGCAACAGTATTAAGAGGGGGACATTTAGGACATGATGAGCCATGAGGAGGGCTCTGCCCTCGTAAGTGAGACTAGCGATTATTCAAATGCTGGAGGGAACTAGCTAGGCCCTTTTTGCACTTCCATTTATTTGCCATGTGAGGACACAGCGTGAGTTTCCTTCAAAGGACAAAGCAACAAGTCAATGTCTTGGAAGCAGAGACTGGGCCTCACCAGACACCGAACCTGCTGGCATCTTGATCTTGAACATTCAACCTCCAAAACTGTGAGAAATAAATTTCTGTTCTTTATAAATTACCCAGTCTTGGGTATGTTGTTCTAGTAGCACAAACAGACTAAGACACAGCTGCTGCCCTTGAGGGAATTCAAGCAACAGTTGGTTCTTTCCCTTCTTATTTCTGTGCCTCAAATGTCCCTGCCATCCAGCAACAACCAGTTCCAGCATAGCCTGCCAGTTCTGGTTATCAGTCCTTCTCTGACCTGTTGTATGAAAAGATGTTAACCAAATGCAGACCTACATTAGGCGCATGGTACCAACTCTTGGCTGTAGCCAAGGGCTATTCCCTGCCTTAATGGGGGTTCAACTGGTGGTGATTTGTATTGAGAACGCTTGATCAGTTATCCTCTTACATTTCTTTATTTATTTTATTTTATTTTATTTTATTTATTTATTTATTTTTGAGACAGAGCCTCGCTCTGTCGCCCAGGCTGGGATGCGGTGGTGCGATCTTGGCTCACTGCAACCTCTGCCCCCTGGGTTCAAGTGATTCTCCTGCCTCAGCCTCCCAACTAGCTAGGACTACAGGCGCATGCCACCACACCCAGCTTAATTTTTCTGGTATTTTTGGTAGAGACAGGGTTTCACCATGTTGGCCAGGATGGTCTCTATCTCTTGACCTCGTGATCCACCCGCCTTGGCCTCCCAAAGTGCTGGGGTTACAGGCGTGAGCCACTGCACCCAGCCTCCTCTTATGTTTCTTATATGCACTTAATACCCAAAGGAATATTGGGTGTTACGCCCCGTGCACCATGGGGCTCTCTGATTCCCAGCTGTCATTGGCCCCATAGCCTTTCTCCTGGACTTTTCCATTCCCAGGTAGCATCATTACAATATATTTAAAGTGGGATGGGGGTCCTATGGTTATTAGTTCACGAGGTGAAAGAGGGGAGAAGGGCAAGCTTAAAGTTGCAAAAAGAGTGTGAAAGGCAGAAAATTGAATGAGTTCAAGGAAGCAAACTTGTGACTATCAAGTCAGGTAACATTTTTCTGCTTTTGTTCAAGTTGTCTTCAGGGCCACTCTGCAAGAGGAACTTTGAGAATACTTTGAGTGATAACAGCATCATGTGAATAAAACTCACATTTACTTGGGTGATACACTCTAATGTGTTTGTTGAAAAAGGTTTGTTATTGTTGGTCCTAATGTATGCAGTCTTTCCAACAGTGCTCTGTTAAAATGAGGTTCTTCTAGCTGAACTAGAAAGGTGTTTTTTTTAAAAATGTGGACCCAGGATTCAACTTTGTGCTAAGTATGTTTAAACTTTCCAGTCCAGAAGAAGAGTGAAGCTTTTTGACATTGTGAATCAACAATGTGGTTAAAGGTCATAGGTTTTAAAAATCTGACACAGTTTAGGTTTGACTCATACATTCAAGAGGCAAATCTTTTTGACTCCAAGGTGAAGGTGAAACTGCTTTTGCTGCTAGGGCAGCTCCAGAAAGCAAAATCACTTTTGTTTCGAAGGCAGCTGTTTTTCTAGGTGCTATCCTTTCATTTAAACCAAATGGATTCATTGTGCACTGAGCAACCAACAAAATAAAAGCACGGGTACTATTTCCCATCGGGGAAACTGTCCAGGACAATTGTCCTGGAGACTCCTGATCACCTGCTATCCCTTCTTTCACTTTCCATCTATCTCAGGGGCCAACCCAGGTTATTTCGCCTTATCCCAGGCTCCATGTGAAGCATACTGAACACAGAATTGGACTTCTTCAGGCTTGACCCTTGGTGCTAGTTCACCCCGGGCATGATGGACACACACCCCCAGCCTTCTGGCTGTTTCAGAGAGCACCTCTCAGCATCTCCACAAGACTAGACTGAGCCTCTCTAGAGAACAACCAGTAACTCTCATCGTCTGTAACTCCCGGGCTGGCCACAAGACCTTACACCAACAGGTGATCTATAGCAGGGAATCTTCTCCAAAAAAGTCGAGGTTATAATTTGCTCTTTTTCTTTCTGAAGATGTCTCCCTAAAGAAGCCCTTCTGAATGCCATGGTGTGTTGGACATATGTCTTTGTATCATGACTTTCACAGCAAAATCTAGTACAGGCTTATTTTACATTTCCTAAGCCCCCAGTGGATATGAGTCATCCCAAGTGTATCAGAGTCTCCTAATCCCGCTCATCCAGAGCCCTACCCAGCTTCAGGATGGAAACCAGCGCCTCCCAGTCCCCATCTGGATGGTGTCAACAACTCCTTCCTTTCATGAAAACCACATGTGAACATAGGTTTGGGGGGTTTTTCTATTGGTTTTGGAAGAAAAGAAACACATGCAGGGTAAGGGCACAGTCATGTTGTCAGAGTGATGACTCGGCTTCTGGCAAACACTTGGTCTCATGGGAGGCAGAGAAGAGAAGCTTTGGTAAAAATTAGCTCAGAGATTTTCCTTTCTGTAAACACAACCTGAAGAGATGCAAACCAGCCGAGTGGGCAGAGTCCTTGCCTGTCGCAAGTGCAGGCGTTTATGGTATCAAAGGAAGTTTACTTAGAGCCATTTGAACTTGGGTTTCCTGTGAATGAATGGGCAAGCACGTGAGTAGAGAAGACTTGCATGGAACTGGGCTTTCTTCATGTATTCAGCCCAGTAGAAACCACTGCCCTTTACAGAAAACAGTGAGACACTGTTTGGAAGATAGGGCTAGGGGCTGGAAGAACTCTCTCACAGCAAAACTCCGGGTGTACCTTGGATTGAAATATGATTTCAAAAGCAGTTCATTCCTGGGACAAGTGTTAAGACTTGCCTTACATTTCAGAGGTTCTTGGACAGAAAGATTTTCTTCTCCAAAATTATGATGCAAATAATTCAAAGTATACAGCATGGTGGCTCAGGCAGCCCTGCCTTGACAACATAGAGCTAGTAGATCACTGTTTTTATTTATAACTTTAATAAGCAAGGCTCTTCATTAGGTGTTATATTCTATGGCTGTTTTCTCTACATAATATAGACTAAGAGATGCACATACGTCCCTACACATAATATATGGTCCACACTATGTTTAAAAGGGCAAAAGTCATTGTTTGGACTTGAAGATCTATTACATTTATATCTAACCCACGTAATATTCTTTTTCCACCTAAATCAATTGGCACATTCGTTGAGCACCTTCAAGGTGGGCAGTGCCTTCAGGCTGGCATACATGGAGAAGCCTTAGCTGTGGTCCTTCACTGTGGGGAAACCTCATTAAGGAGACACCCAGCTGGTGAAATGTTAATTAACAGTTCAAGGCAGGATGTGATACATGCCAAATAAGAAAGGATGGAAAGACCTGGAGAAATTCAATTTAGAGAAAATGGAAGGGCACATGAGAGAACAGGCTTCCTTTTTCCACGTGAATATTGAACCTGTCTCCAGAAGGAAGAACTTTGGAGTCTCAGGAAGGATCTCAGCTCATCATTAGAAATAACTTCTAAATTGGGAAAGTCAACACAGTGAGGTTGCCCAAGGCAGGCAAACAGACTGAATCACCGTCTGTTAGGGAAGCAGAAACAGGACTTTCTACATTGAGAAAACTAAATAACCTTTAAAATTGGCTTGAAGCTGTGAAACAGTGACAGGAGCATAACTCAATCTGCACCTCCCTGGGGAGCTGGGAGCTCTGCTGGGCCTCAAAAAGTAAGCAGCCTCTAGACGGGTGGACCCTCTCCTCCCACGTGCTCCCAGACCACTCACCACTATCACCCACCACCTGTTCCCTGGCAGAGCCCAACCCACAGCAAAGCTATCTCTACGGCAACAGAAGCTGGACACTTACTAAGAAGCCAAGATGGATGCATTCGTGGTGTACTTAAGGTCTGTGCAGTTTACTGAATGTAATTTTTCTCTTTAAGAAATCTATAGAATATGCAGTCTAAAAAGTACTGGTGTCTGCAGCTTACTTTAAACTGTAGCAAACAATAAGATGGATTATGGATAAGAGATAAGTAATCTAGGTGGTAGGTATATGGGTATTCGCTGTACAATCTTTGGCTTTTTTGTATATTTGAAATTTAAAATAATGGGGAGAAAATCCATGCAGCTCCATCTGTTGAAGAGCACAAATGGCTTTTGGCTCCTGCATATTTGGAACTCCACAGAACATAATAATGTAGGTTTCTTGAGTTCTCACTGTTCCCTAAGCACCTTCTGTGACCTGTCTCATTTATCCTCACAACCACCTGTGAAGTAAATACCATCCTCTTCACTTCGTTGATGGAAAGCCAAGGCACAGAGAACACAAAACATGTGTCCAGAGTCATGCAGGTGGTAGATGTCAAGGTCAGGATTTGAACTCAGGTTCTAACTGACTCCAGAACACAAAGCTGGGACTCCCGCACCACTCTTTGGACCCACATGTGGATGTCATGGCTTTGCCTTGGGGAGAAGGCACTTGTTGTTGGGGGAAGGTGCGGGGGTGACTGCATGGTAGCGCTTACATCGCTTCTAAAGGGTTTCAGATGGGTTTGGTTTTTCAATTGTTCTGTAATTGTTAATGGACACCTAGATGACCACCTGCGAGTTCTGTCCTGGTTTCACCTCCCCGCCCCTTTTTGTTTCATTTTAAACAAGTGTATTTAAACAAGATGACTTGGAGGGACAGCTATCTAGGACTTATTTCTTTTAGAGTAATCTATCCCTACTTAAAGACAGACTGCCCTACATATAATGGCTGCATACAAAAATGTTGCAAGATCGTCCTTGCTTTTGCAATGATAAATGAAAAACGTAATTCTCCAATTGAACAAGGTATGCTAGAATTTTTTACATTGTTTTTGTTGTTGTTAAACAGTGAGAGCGAAATAAATTCCTGGAATATAAAGAGCTGAATCAGCATGCCACAATGGAGAAAAGTGACATTTTCACAGAACCGCTAATTTTTCCCAGCCATCGCCACCTGATGTTGATCGAAACATATCATTGGCCATTTAGCTTTTTAAAAATGTGATAGCTTGTGCACACACACCAGTTACTTTAGGTACAGTCATGCATCACTTAACAGAGATACATTTTGAGAAATGTTCAATGATTTTGTTATTGTGTGAACATCGTAGAGTGTACTTACATTAACCTAGATGGTATAGCCTACTACACACCTAGGCTGTGTGGTATAGCCTATCATTTCTAGGCTACAAATCTGTATGGTACAGAATACTGTAGGCAACTGTAACACAATGGTAAATATTTATGTATCTAAGCATAGAAAATATGCAGTAAACATATGTATAATAGGCGGGACGTGGTGGCTCATGCCTGTAATCCTAGCATTTTGGGAGGCCGAGGGGGAGGGGGAGGGGATCACCTGAGGTTGGGAGTTCAAGACCAGCCTGACCAACATCGCAAAACCCCATCTCTACTAAAAATACAAAAATTAGCTGGATGTGGCAGCATGTGCGTGTAATCCCAGCTACTTGGGAGGCTGAGGCATAAGAATTGCTTGAACCTGGGAGACAGAGGTTGCAGTGAACCAAGATTGTGCCACTGCACTCCAGCCTGGGCATCAGAGTGAGACTCTGTCTCAAAAAAGAAAAAAAAATGTATAATATGTATTCCAGTTAGGGGACCACTGTTGTATATGCATGCATAGCCATTGCTGACTGAAACACAGCACACCTCACACATGACTGTGCAATAAAGTGATAGGGAAGGGGAAAATGGAAGATTGAAGACACTGTTGTAGTCATCAGGATGTGGTGGAAGCAAGTCGTTTTCTCATTGAGAACGTATTCTTGGTCTCTAGGAACAGAAATCTGGAATAACGTAGCAGGCTCCCTTTTCAGTAGGTACTTTCTGTCTGATGCTGGACCCCGTCAATTGTATCTTCATCCTCCATGTGCAACTGTGCAGGTGTGTCTGTTTGATTGATTGGCTGCCTGTCAAATCAGAATCTGCCCTGCTCACTGGCAAACCCTGTCATTCACAATAGGCTTTCATTAGCTTACTAAGTGGTGTATGGCTCTTAACCTTAAACTGTACCACATAACCATCCTGCCTGCCACCTTCAAATTCATATGATTGTTGTTTTCAGTCTTGACTCTTCCCGTAGGCTTTTTGTCGGCCTTGATGAGTGCAGGAGTGTCCTTAGCTGCTGCAGCTTCTCAGAAGAGGTCCTAGGTCCCTGTTGAATGAGTTTGATCTCCTATTGCCCCATGGAGTTGCTTCCAGTCATTTGTTGAATGTCTGAAATATGAACAACACTCTGAATCAGGTCCCTGAGGTCATTTGCATCTCCCCTATAGTTTGCAAAAAGAAAAAAAAAAAAATCATGGTTGATATAATACTCTAACCCCTCCTGTTAAATTTCGAAGTCCCTAAATACTTCTTGACTGTGGTGTGGAGGCTTCCACAATGCCCTGGCGAGCTGGTCAGTGAGCCCTGGGCGTTATTTCTCAGAAGGGCCTGGGAATTCCAGCTCAGATCCTGCCCTGCCAGGAGGCACCTACCCCTGCAGGATGCCAATCATCAGTCTCACAAGACTGAACAAATCCCTCCCTCTCCCCACAGGCTGCCTGGATTGCACAACACACTGTTTTGGCCCTAGGAAGGCCATCTCTTTGGTCCTTGGATTCAGCTTTTTGGGGTTTCTATTGTTTATTTCCTCTTCCCTCCACCTTTTAAAAGCAGGTAGTGTCGACTGGATGCAGTGGTTCACATCTGTAATCCCAGCACTTTAGGAGGCCAACGCAAGTGGATCACTTGAGGTCAGGAGTTCAAGACCAGCCTGGCCAACATGGCGAAACCCCATCTCTACTAAAAATACAAAAATTAGCCAGGCGTGGTGGTGTATGTCTATAGTCCCAGCTACTTGGGAGGCTGAGGCACAAGAATCTCTGGAACCCGGGAGGTAAAGGTTGCAGTGAGCTGAGATCACGCCACTGCACTCCAGTCTGGGTGACAGAGTGAGACTCCATCTCAAAAAAAAAAGGGGGGGGGGTAGTGTGGAGGAGAGGCTGCTTCCCAAAACTAGAGAAAAGGAACTATGGCCCTGGAGTCCACCACTTCCCTGGAATAGAGAGCAGGGAAAAAAAGAATTTACAAGTCCAGAGCCAGGGAGTAGGAAGGAGACTGCACCTCTGGGTCTGCCCCACAGATAACCTGGAGGTCAGGCTGTCTGAGGAAGCTCTTGCTTTGTTTCAGTGCCCTGCAGGGACTCTGATCCCAGGGGTCCAACCAGGACCACTGCTCTAGTTTTGCTGTGGAAGTGTTTAGACCTTACTAGACCACATGATTCCAGGACAATGGGGTAGGCAGGCTGCGCCTCGGAGCCGAATGCACAGCCTCCCTCATGCTGGACTGGGAGTCCCGGACAGCATCTCCTGCTGAGCTGGGCCTGGCCTTTAGGGCCTTCAAAGCCAAAGTCATGTGGGATCAGAAGGTAACTGCTTTAGAAATATTGGAAGGAATCTTAGCATTGGAAAGATATTCAGCCCAACCCTCTTTCTCTTTTTAAAATGGTAATTATATATAAAATAAAATGGATCATTTTAACTATTTTCTAACTGTAAAATTCAGTGGCATTAAGAACATTCACAACTTCATGCAACCATCTCTGCTACTCATTTCCAGAACCTTTTCATTATTCTACACTGAAATTATACCCGTTTAACAGTACCCCCTCTCGTTAGCAATGAAGAAATCAAAAAGGAAAGGGACTAGCCCAATGCCATGCATTTGGGACAGGGGTCTACAGTCTTAGAATCCAGTGTTCTATTCCTTATGCAATCTATCTGATTTCTTAAAATAAGTATTTTCAAATACACACACACACACACACACACACACACACACACCCCAAGTATTCAATTTCCTGCCCCGGCAGCCACACTTTCAGAAGGACGTTGGCGAAGAAGGGTGTATCCAGAAGCAGCCGACAGGATGGTGAGGGACCTGGAAAACTGACCCTTTATAAATGGAAAGAACTGGTGATGGGGATTCAGGACAGTTATGGGGATCTTGAGGGGTTTTCAAGTATAGTGTGTAGTATGGAAGAGAGATTCAACTCACCTAACCTCAAAGGGCAGGACCAGGATGGAGGGTGCAAGTGGCAGCAAGGTCATTTCTATTGGAAACTGGAAGGATGTTTTCATTACTGAGCTAGAGCGGCAGTGATGAGCTCCTGCTGCTGGAGGTGTGAAGCAGAGCCTAGCTGACCGCTTGTGCTGGTGTGATGTGGAAGGGATTGATGCAGCTGAGGAAACACCCCTTCCCACTCTGAGGCTCCTCATGAAGGAGGGAGGAGATGATATCTGAGGCCATAGACTCGCCTACCCCACCTGCACAGTTTACACACTCCCGAGCTGAATGGCGTAGGCCAGAGTCCTGAGACAAAGAGCTTTGGAAGCATTTGATGGGAAGGTGTTCACAGTTTCAGCTGATAGCACAGCAGGGACACTGCATAGAATGGTTGGACTATGTGCGTTCCAAGCTGCAGGCCATGAAATCAATTGCCCAGCAATTTTTAAAAAATAAAATTCAAGCTGGGCGCAGTGGCTCACGCCTGTAATCCCACCACTTTGGGAGGCCGAGGCAGGTGGATCACCTGAGGTCAGGAGTTTGAGACCAACCTGACCAATATGGTGAACCCCTGTCTCTACTAAAATAAAAAATATATATACATATATATATATCCAGGCATGGTGGCATGTGCCTGTAGTCCCAGCTACTTGGGAGGCTGAAGCAGGAGAATCACTTGAACCTGGGAGGTGGAGCTTGCAGTGAGCCAAGATCACACCCCTGCACTCCAGCCTGGGCAACAAAGCGAGACTCCGTCTCAAAAAAAAAAATAAATAAATATAAAATAAAATTCAACAAACTATATCAGAGTACAACAAATAGGGTAAGGGTAAACAGGAACGGGTATTTTTCAATAAATGCTTTTGGTTATATTGTATATATGCGTGTGTACAAAGTCAATGTAAAATGTATGTTTTACTATAGGTTTCATTTTTTTTAACTTAAAGGTTTAAAAAGTTTCTGCTGTTTAATGTAAAGCATGGAACAGAAATGCCTGAAGCCTTAGAAATGGGTTACAAGTTGCTAGAGAGCGCACATGCCAGAAGGGAGGGGTGACAGTTCCTGCCAGGCTGAACAACTCTGTCCACCTGCTTTCTTGGTCCAGTCGACTGTGAAGCTCGTGTCTGTGGCACAGCAGTTGGGCCCATGGGGTAACTAAGTGCACTGCCTTGGCTGGGAGCACGGCCCAAAGCCCCTGCATGCCTGAGGGTCAGATAGAATGGTGCATCTGACATCTTATTAGTCTTCCTTTCTTGCTGAGAGATTGTTGTGAAAATGAATTTTGATCCTCAGAGGGTAACTGGAGAGAAAAGCTGGAGACTGAAAACTAAGTATGAATATAAGCCCTACACACACACACACACACACACACACACACACACACACACAGAGCACCCACATACCCACACATATGTGCAATTATTTTACTCCCTCAATACCTTAAATCAGGGACTTTGCTCTCCCTGGGACAGGACTGTGCACATGTACTGAACAGACTCCCCTGGTGCTATACTTAAAAAGCAGCTACTAACAAGTTCTAGAGAGGGTTTGGAATAAACAGGCAAGTCATGGAATGCAACTTTTTGGACCACACTGCACAATAGGATGTCTATAGCAAGACTGAAAAATAATTTTACGTGTGTGTGTGCAGATGATAGATAGATAGATTAGATAGATAGATAGATAGATAGATAGATAGATAGATAGATAGATAGATAGATAGATAGAGTTTTCCAAACTAAGGGATGCTGCTGCCAGTTCTACAGTGAGTTCTTTCCAGAATGCAGGCTATGGAGAGTGGGTCTGTTTTTGTGTGCCCAACATCCCTTCCTGATTCTGACATCAGCATCCTCCTCCCTCCATTTCCTATGGACAATTGTTCCTGTTGGGCTACCCATTCTAGTAGTGGTTCCAGTGGGACTGTTAATTACAATGTCTTCCTCCATCCCCCTGGCTTCAAAGAATAGTCCATGGGGAAGACAAGAGACCCAAACTGGTCCAGCGAAGGTGTATGTGTGGGTGTGTGTGTGTGTGTGTGTGTGTGTGTGTGTATGAATGAATGAAATGGGCAAGAACTCAGTCTTTCCTAATGAATTGCTAAGCTTGGAAGCCAAAAGTTGGAGCTGTCTTTAGCCCCATTTTCTTCTAGTCAGGTGGAGAAAGACTACTGGTGCAAAAAGAGAACAAGAAATCTGGTCCCCAGTGATGTGACCAAACATAGGAGGGTGTGTGTGTGTGTGTGTGTGTGTGTGTGTGTGTGTGTGGTTTTTGTTTGTCTTTTGTTTAAGCTAGAATAAGTTGGTTTTTGGAATTTATACCTGGGAGAGTTTCTTCAGCCCTTGTATAATAGAATGGGTAAAAAATCCGTGTTCAAATCTTAGAGCCACTTCTTATTAACCGTGTTAAAGATATCTCAGTTGTCCACACCTCAATCTCATCTGTACGAGGAGAGTAATGATACCTATTCCTCAGAGTACTTGTGAGGCTTCAGTGAGTTATTTGTATGCAAGTGCCTTGTTTAATGATAAAACGTTGTCTAAATGTTAAACATAATTACTAATTCAAGCACCTTGCTCTTAAAAAAACAAAAGAAGTTCCCTGGTGCACCCTACCAGTCTATCCACTGTTCCCCACGGAACGACCACTCTGCCCTCTATCATCATAGATTGTTTCAGAAACCTAGATTTGAACCCCAGTGCTGCTCATCGTAACTGATGAATTTAAACCAAGTACTTAATTTCTTTGAGTTGCAGTTTTGTAAATGAAGTAAAATGGGTTGTTTTTTGTTTGTTTGTTTGTTTTGTTTAAAGCCCAGGCTTAATGGCTCACGCTTGCAATCCCAGTACTTCAGGAGGCTGAGGTGGGAGGATGACTTAAGCCCAGGAGTTTGAGGCTACAGTGAGCTATGATGGTGCAACTACACTTCAGCCTGGATGACAGAGCAAGACCCTGTCTCTAAAAAATACTAAAATAAATAAACTTATATTGGAGAGTTGTTGCAAAGTCCGCTAGAGTAGTAACAAGCTTTCTAATAAAGAGCCCTAACATGTAGCAAGCTAAGGAGCAAGCAGTTTACTTCTGTCACAAAACCACCCAGGATGGATGCTCTGGAATGTTGGGTGGCTTGGACACCAACTCTGATAACAACTTGTGTTGTTTCTTTGTTTGTTTGTTTATTTTGAGACAGAGTCTAACTCTGTTGCCTAGTCTGGAATACAGTGGCACAATCTCTGCTCACTGCAACCTCCACCTCCCGAGTTCAAGCAATTCTTCTGCCTCAGCCTCCCGAGTAGCTGGGATTACAGGCGCCTGCCACCACACCCAGCTAATTTTTGTATTATTAATAGAGACAGGGTTTCAGTGTTGGCTAGACTGGTCTTGAACTCCTGACCTCGTTTTCTGCCTGCCTTGACCTCCCAGCATGTTGGGATTACAAGCATGAGCTTCCACGCCTGCCCAACTTGTGTTTTAAGACCACTCCATGTTCCACCAGCTCAGCTAACAGGAGGAAGGAACATCAAAGAGGCAGCCTGCTCCCTAAAAGCTCTGGCTGGAGATTGGCAGGCCCTTGCTCAGCTTCCATTGGTGAAAGTGTGGTCACATGACTTCACCTGGCTTCCAGGGTGACTGAGAAATGCAGTCCCAGGCTGGACAGCCATGTTCCAGCCACAACTCTTGGAAGAGGAGAGCAGATTGTGGTGTAGAGCTACTGCATAAGGAGTAAATGAGAGAATGCGGGTAAAGAGCTTAGAATAGTCCCCGAAATGAGGTAGTAATCAAGTATCAGCTGTGTTGATATTATGAATTCTCTCATGCAGTAGGAATTAGAAAAGAAAGCTTTTTCTCAAACTAGGCCACACAATGACTCTTTCGAGGAAAAATGTACTGATCTCATGATCATATTCTGCCAGCTTCCTTGGCAACTCTGAGCACGTTTCTTGACTCCTTTTATCTAAGGGCCTCCATTCCTCTGCCCCAAAGAGCTTCTAAAATAATCCCTAGAGTGACAATCTTGAAAGACAGGCCTTGGAGCAAGTTCAGCGTCATCTGCTGAAATGCCCCCTTATGAGATGAGCAAGAAGAGAAGACAAAAGATGATAAATGCACATTGGATTTGCTTCATTTCCCAGCCTAGTTTTGGCCTCACTATGAATTCATGCAGACCAGTGCGGAGACCCTGGACGTTTTTTTCTTCTTAACTGTGGCACTGACTACCTCCCATCCTGCTGATAGACTTGTGGGGAGGGAGTGTGTGGTGGGAACCTGGCATAACAGGAGATCTTAGACTGATTGATGGGAAGCCTTCCAATGCCATAAATAATGCAACCCTGGGTCCCATTAACCATGGAAATTCACAACAAGTAACTAATGAAGTCCTTAATTACGAAATCTAGCTATTTAGTCTTCCAAGAAGGCACGGTTCCTAATAAATACTCTGGCAGAGGCCATAAGCAGGGGGTGGGCTGTGTTGTGTGGCTGGTCGAGTGTATGAGAGACCACCCACAAGGCCGAGATGGCAGAGCAGCTGGAGCGTGGCTTGTTTGTGACCTCAGCAGATGGGCTGCCAAGGAAAAAAGTTCCCGACTGCCCTTTTCCCTGCCCCTTACCCCACCCTCTGGACCGCCCAGATGCGTGTGAGGAATTGGGCCATGGCTATGGCCAGCCCACCTGCGTGCGGCTCATCCGCAAACATTACCTGGCTCCTTAACGACTTGTTGTGAGCATTTCCACGAGTTAATTAATTTGCAGGTTCACCTGTTAGCTGTGAATAGGATGTGATTTCTTCCATCCTGCTTGTTATGGCTTCCAGCTGTGACCATGTGCAAACATTGCTTGGGGAAGCAAAAAGTCGGGATGATTCTCTCCTCTACATGGAGTATGGGGGAAAAAAATGAGGAAACCAGGAAGCACTTCTTATAAAAGTGCATGCAAGGTAGAGATGTCCGGTTTTCAGGGGGTGAAAGGGATTCCCTAAGACCTGTGTCCACAAACACAACATAAAGTGGAGGCAATTCTGCAGATCATTTGGACTGAAATCATTTTACTGAAAGATCCAGAAAGTTGAAGCTGGGTTGCTTTTACATTTATTTTTTGTTTCTAGTCTGACTGGTCCAGAAAATTACCTCAATTTTCCACCTCACTTCACTTGTCCAGTCAACTTACAGGGAACTCAGTTAACTGCTTTGTTCCTGACAAGGTTCAAATCTCAAGTCCAAGAAATCTGGCTTCTAGAGGCAGCCCTGGGGCTTGGGCCATTGCCTTCCCAATGACTGGAGGGCATCAGCACTACATTGGGGTGGGTGATGGAGAGAATGCCATGTCATCTAAAAACTAAGAGCCAGATAGACCCCACCATAGACTTCCAAGGGACATATCAAAAGAGGGTAAGCCTATACTAGAAACTTTCAAAGTGCCTTCGGGTGGTATCCATGGGAACTAGAGGAAACAAAGGGAGCAGGCCAGCCTTACTTCAGGCTGTGGAGGCGGCCCAGAGTGAGTCTGAGCTAATAAAGAATGCTCACTAAAGTTCCTGCACAATCTGCTGAGACACTTGCAAGTCTCAGAGCATTTTTTACTTTGGCCTGGAGCCTCTAAATCTATTTAACTGATGATTAATTGCAGGAAAGGTCCTGGGAAACAGATCAGGAATAGAAAGTGGTTTATATCAGTATGATCATTAAAATTTGATCAAAAGCTAGACTTGGCTAGTTATATTTTGAAGGCATTTTCGGAGCAAGTTCTAAAAAGCAGTTCCCAGCCTTCCCCACCATGAACTCTCATTGAATTTCCAAGCAACGTTTTCGGGCAGTGCTACAAAATGGGTCAGAAAGAAGTGGAGCAAAGCAGCTGAGTGGGTTGGGATCTTTTTAGGTGGTGATGTGGAGAGCACAGCAATAGAAAGAGTTTCAGGGATAAGGCACCTGGTAAAAACCTTCAGAAGCCTTGGCAACAATGGGTATGACTGACTTCAATCTCTCTGTTTAGGAAAAAGTAGCATACAATCAATTTTGAATTTACATGTCACTTAGGTCTTATAAATTAGTAAGTCTGAAGATTGGGATTAATAATATTTTCTCATAGCTGCCGTGCTACAAATCCTTAGTTTTAGGTGTCACCTTAGATGACAGTTCTTCCAGAAGCCTCCCATCCATCCATCCAGGCTGCACCAAAGGCTACCTCTCCTGGTGCCCCCTAGCACCACGTCTACCCAGGGTAACCTTATTGTACAGTTGGCAGTGTCTTTTCATATCTGCATCCCCTACTAGACTGTAAATTCATTTTGAGAGAATTTTTCAGCTTTAGCTCCGTGCTTAGTACTCATAAGTATTTCATAAATATCTGTTGAATGAATGGAAAAATGAATAGTTGTTAAGTTTCCAGTTCTTCTAAAGAAATGTGTTTCAACAGGAGAAAAATAAAACCCTCACTCTGATTTTTTATAGATGATATCTGTTGTTCTCTGCTACCATCCTGATGCAAGAGTATACCCTACATGACAATTCCTAATAGTTACAGGGCTTCACACTGCCTCTGTCAGAAAAGGAAGTTTGGCTTCCAATCAGGAACTCAGGACACCAAAACCATATTCATTCTGCTTCGGTGCCTTTAATAAAGACAGTTGCTTTCTGCCTCCCCACCTGCTGAGACTGGGAAAGAGGGTTCTTTTCCTTTCTTTTCTGCATATGCCCTTTCTACTTAGCTTATAAAGAGGAGTATCTCCTAGGGGTTGCAGCAGAAAGGATTCCATACTCAAATTCATAAACACAGTTCTTGTATCCCAGGGAACACTCGTTAAGCAATGGATCCTGGGAGCTGGCTGGCTGTCTCCCTCCCTCTCCCCCGCATATTAAAAAGGAGGAAAATAAATAGACCATTTTGAAGTTTTATATTTCTCTTGTAATAAAATCATTAAGAATGCTCATCTCAGTCCATTCTTGCTCTGCAGTCTCCCAGCCAAAAAGAAGCAGCTATCCCCAGCCACTTTGAAAGCATCTACTTCTTTTTATTTTTTTTAAACACTGTTTCTTTGTGCATTCCTTAGCTTTGCTCTTGCCATCTTGCAATATACGAACATATCCCTTTCCATCTTGAGTTGCCATTTGATCAGGGAAGCTTTTGCCCTTAACTGTCCAGATTGTGGAGATTTTTAGTTACTTTATTGTTAGCTGATGTCCTTGGCAGCTGCAGTGAGGAGGTTTGAGGATAGCAAAACTATAATAAAGTAAATTGGGTAGGTAAGAGGTAAAGACTGATCTGCCTTGAAGGCAACATCTATCTCATTCACATTTTGTGGAAAATATTTACACAGTCAAATAATACAACTAGCGACTATTAATTTAACCAAAATGTGCTATAACTATCTGGGAGAATGAAGAATGGAAAGGGACATACTGGGAGAAGGGGAAACATGGGAAGGTTTTAAGGAGTTAAATTTAGCTCTTCCATAGGAGAAAGTCAATACATAATGGCCAATGCTTTCAGAGCAAGAGATTACTGCATATTTTAATATACAGCATTTTCATTCACTTCATGATTTCATTCACTTCGTTCCAAAATATTTTCTAATTTCCATTTTGATTTCTTCTTTGATCCAGGGGACGTTTAAAAGCATATTCTTAATTTCCATAGATATGAAGGTTTTCTTTTTTTTTTTTTTTTGGAGACTGAGTCTCGCAGTGTCGCCCAGGCTGGAGTGCAGTGGTGCGATCACGGCTCACTGCAAGCTCCGCCTCCCGGGTTCACGCCATTCTCCTGCCTCAGCCTCCCGAGTAGCGGGGACTACAGGCGCCCGCCACCACACCCAGCTAATTTTTTGTGTTTTTAGTAGAGACAGGGTTTCATCATGTTAGCCAGGATGGTCTCGATCTCCTGACCTCGTGATGGGCCCACCTCAGCCTCCCAAACTGCTGGGATTACAGACGTGAGCTACCACATCCGGCCGATATGAAGGTTTTCTAGGGTTTTTTGGTACTGATTCCTTTTCATCTGTGCAATGTGCAGTTCTTTTCATATGCTGTATAACTTCAATCCTTGGAAATTTGTTGAAACTTGCTTGATGACACAGTATATGATCAATTTTTCTATATATATGCTTCACAAATATGTGCACTGTAGCTGTTGAATGCTCCATCTTCTCTCTCAAGTTATTTGGCACTCATGTTGCTAAAGTCTTCTGTGTGCTTACCAATTTTTATCTGCTTGTTCTCAGTTACAAAATGTGTTTTTAAAAAAACTCCCACTAGGCTGGGCATGGTGCTGTGTCACTTGAGCTTAGGAGTTCAAGATAAGCCTGGGAAACATGGAGAAACCCCATCTCTACAAAAAATTAGCCAGGTATGGTGGCATGTGCCTGTTGTCCCAGCTACTTAGGAGGCTGAGGTGGGAGGATGGCTGGAGCCTGGGAAGTGGAGGTTGCAGTGAGCTGAGATGGCACCACTGTACTCCAGCCTGGGCAACAGAGTAAGACCCTGTCTCGAAGAAAATAAAAGAAAAAACCTCCCACTAAATTACTATTTTTGTCTATTTTCCCATTTAGTGCTGTTAGTTTTTGCCTTGTATTATTTTGAAGATTAGATTTCAGGTGGATACAAATTTAGAATTTAGAATTGTGGTGTCTTCCTAAAAAATGTATATTTTATTATTAAGTGTACCTTTTGAAGATCTGGTTTACTAGTAACTGATAGAAATAAAGCTATACCCACTTTCTTTTCATTGATATTTAAAATGTATTTTTAGTCCATCTCTTTACTTAAAAAATTATTATTATTATTTTACAAATAATATCTTGCTGGTCTTGAACTGGTGGCCTCAAGGGATCCCTTTGCTTCAGCCTTCCAAAGTGCTGGGATTACATGACCCACCATGCCCAGCCCATCTTTTCACTTTTAACATGTCTATATTCACAGACAGAATTGTAATGAACATCAAATTGGTTTTTGGTATGAGTTTGAAGATCTTTGGCTTTTCATTGCCTTGTTGTATTACGTGCAATTACTGCTATATTTGGGTTTGTAATCTTATTTTATAAAGTACCTTATCATTTCTCTGATTTGGTCTACATTCTTTTTTTCTCTCCTTTTTGTTTTTGATTTAAAAATTATTATTATTATTTAGAGACAGGACCTTGATCTGTTGCCCAGGCTGAAGTGCAATGGCATGATCATAGCTTACTGTTACCTCAAACTCCTGAGTTCAAGCAGTTCTCCCACCTCAGCCTCCCAAGTAGCTGGAACTAAAGGTATGCACCATCATGCGTGATCATGCCTGGCTAATTTTTACTCTTTTTTTTTTTTTGTAGAGACAGGATCTTGCTATCTTGCCCACTCTTGTATGGAACTCCTGGGCTCAAGCAATCCTCCCACCTCACCTCCCAAAGTACTGAGATTACAAGTGTGAGTCACCATGCCCAGCCCTTTGTTGTCTTTTTAGCTCTCAGATGCCTTCAAGCAGTTATTTTCATATTTTATCCCATTATTTTAGCTGCCCTCAGTGAGTGGATTGGTTTAAATTGTCTAGTCTATCATTACTAGAATCTCAGTTTTTTTTTTTTACTAAGAGTATGGAGTCTACTTAATTACAGGTCTTCATTACATCACTGTAGTTCAAATGTGTATCTCAGTTCTGGGAAAATTGTTCAGCTTTTATACCAATATTAGAGTATTAAAACTCATTTTCCTGGCAGCTGTGATGGCTTATGCCTTCACAAAGTAATTTCAGCACTTTGGGAAGCTGAGGCAGGAGGATTGCCCGAGCCCAGGAGTTCCAGAACAGCCTAGGCAACATAGTGAGACCCTGTCTCTACTTAAAAACAATTTTAGAAATCGGCCAGGTGTGATAGTGCACACCTGCAGTCCCAGCTACTTGGAACCAGGGGTGGCTGAGGTGGGAGGATTGCTTGAGCCCGGGCGGTTGACAATACAGAGAACCATGATCATGCCACTGCACTCCAGCCTGAGTGACAGAGAGTGACCCTGTCTCAAACAAAAGAAAACTTGTTTTCCTATCTTAGAGTCTAGGAAGAAAACTGCCAAAATTATAGTTACACTTTGTAATTTTTTATTTAATTTGGATATAGTCTTAGAGAGCAAAAACATAAATGTTGGCCGGGCGCGGTGGCTCAAGCCTGTAATCCCAGCACTTTGGGAGGCCGAGACGGGCGGATCACGAGGTCAGGAGATCGAGACCATCGTGGCTAACATGGTGAAAAACCGTCTATACTAAAAAATACAAAAAGCTAGCCGGGTGAGGTGGTGGGCGCCTGTAGTCCCAGCTACTCGGGAGGCTGAGGCAAGAGAATGGTGTGAACCCGGGAGGCGGAGCTTGCAGTGAGCTGAGATCCGGCCACTGCACTTCAGCTTGGGCGATAGAGCAAGACTCCATCTCAAAAAAAAAAAAAAAATATATATATATATATATATATATGTGTAGAACTGCATACATTTAGAATTGGCCTTTATTGTTTTAGGGGAAGTCTGAAAATGACTTTGCCCTTCAAAACCTCTTCAAATTCTTTTCTTTTCTATGTTTCTAAGATTTTTTTCCTTTGCCTTCCCATAGACTTTTTAGGTCCCTTTCTTCTGATCACTAGCTTATGCCAGAACCCCAGGGAATTTCCACTTAAAGAATCCAACATCCTGGTCCTAAGACAGTAATAAAAGTAGATTTTAAAATAAAAGTAAAACAGGCTATAGTATCTACAGTCTAAGATTAACAGAGTCCAATAAAATTGTTCTTGGGGACGGGCGCGGTGGCTCAAGCCTGTAATCCCAGCACTTTGGGAGGCCGAGACGGGCGGATCACGAGGTCAGGAGATTGAGACCATTCTGGCTAACCCGGTGAAACCCTGTCTCTACTAAAAAATACAAAAAACTAGCTGGGCGAGGTGGCGGGCGCCTGTAGTCCCGGCTACACGGGAGACTGAGGCAGGAGAACGGCGTAAACCTGGGAGGCGGAGCTTGCAGTGAGCTGAGATCCGGCCACTGCACTCCAGCCCGGGCGACAGAGCATGACTCCGTCTCAAAAAAAAAAAAAAAAAAAAAAATTTCTTGGATTAACATATGCTGGAACCTCTGGAACCTCTTGGGGATGAGTAATTGCTGAGTTCAGCATCTTGCCAAAGCAGATTCAAGAGTGTTTTGTGCTTGATATCTTTTCCAATTAAACGATTTTACATGCTATGCTTCCTCATACTAGTACCATTAAAATTTGATGAAAGTGTATGAGATTTGCCCTTTAAAAAATCAAGCACTTTATTTATATAGATAGGAGGATTTGGACCTAATAAGTTGATTCAATATGATCTTGATACTCCCTTTCCTGAGACATGCTGATTATTTTAAATAGATGATGGTTTCTTTCTATCACATAGGTACCTCTACTTAGGTAAGCAAATGATTGACTGACTGTAACCTCCAGAATAAACTCTGCTTGGAATTATAGCATAACTATCCTTGATAGAAATGCTAGCTGGCCACAGACACAGAGCAAATATTTCCAGTTGCAGTTGCTTATTCATTTTATTCATAAAACATATTTATTGAGTTCTAGTCACTGGGAATAGAGCAATGAAAAGTGAGACTTGGTCCTTGCCTCATGGGACTCATGTTCTAGTGAGAAGACATGATAAAAGTATATAATAAGTAAATAAGACAATTACAGGTTGTGCTGTGTTTATCAAGGAAATAAGCAGGATGATGTAATAGACAGTAACCAGGGAGGTCACTTTATATAAGAGGGGGAAGGGAGGGTCTAAGGAATTTAATCTTATCCTGAGGGATGACAATAAGCCAGCCATATAAAGATCTAGGGGAAAGTAAGTCCAGGTAGAGAAAATGACCAGTGGAAAATGATTTGGCATAGGCCAGGACCACAAAAGAGGCCACACTAGAGGATACAGAGGACAGGAAAAAACAAAGAGGCTGGAAAGGTAGGCAAATCATTCGGTTTTTAGGAACTTAGAGACTTCAGTAAAGATTATACGTGAATCTAGTTGTAAAAGAATATTTTCTCAACACGCGTGACTGGAGGGATCCAATAATCCTCTCTATAAGGCCAAGGGCAATTTGTCAGGATTGATCTTTCACAAACTGCATAGAGGTTTTGGCCTATAGAAAAAACACCAAGTCACCAAACCTGAAGTCAGCACACCTGGAGCACGCCACAGCTGTGTTCATTGCAAAGCGGTCAGTGACACCTCCAGCCCATTTCATGGGGCTCTTACCGCATCTGGATGAAAGAATGCTAGTGAAAGCTTTTGTCAACATGAAGAACTACATGAATACAAAAGGTTATTCTTTTTTATTTCTGGCACAATCTGTCTCCTGTAATGATCTTTTCAAAGACACTTGAAGAGGCAGCCGGCCCTGGGCATTGCATGGTGGGTAAAGCAGGAAAGGTCGTGCTCACCCACGTGGTTATGGAAGGACTAAGTGAGTTGCATGTGTGAAGGTGCCCCTCCTCCCAGTAAGCGTGGTCCAGTACCTCCTGTTCAGAATCTTCTCCTATGTCATCTCTGGTTCCCACTCCAAAACTTACCTGTCCCTGTGACCCACGTTTTCATGACACTTCTCTATAAGGTAAAGAAGGATGGATTTGTGACATGCCTACCAAATTATCTCACCCAGGTAAAATGCAGTAATTTCCAGGAGGCCTAAGCAATAGCTTTAATTGAGGGACTCTATCAGGCATTGCAGAAGTCACCAGAAATATAGATGTATAATTTCTGGATTTTTCTGTACTCCTCATATCACATCAAGTAGATTGCTGCTGATTTTGCCCATAGTGATACTGGCTCTCCCCAGAGTGTCAGACAAAACAACACACTAGACATTGTCTATGCATCTCTCTCCTCAACTGAGTCTCATCACTCATTTTCAGACAGATCTTACTGGTTTATCTGCTACTCTGATATTCCCCACTCCTAATCCAACATTTTGAGCAGCTTTGCCCTTCCTTCCTCACTAAGCGCCCTATAGCTAGGCTGACCCTACAGCCCAGGATGGTCCTGGATTCTACTTGTTTTTCTGGCATAATTATGAATAGCACAACACCCCCTCTGTATCTTTCAAATGCGTGCTAATATAGAGGATACATTATTGGGTCACCCCACCTGCAGCTGAATGAGTTTGAGCAAAGCTGGAAAGCAGGTGTAGGTGTGAAAAAAGGAAAAGCTTAAAAGTGGAGCTGCCAAGACAAAGCTAAGGAGGTGCCAGGTGTCGACGTTTCTCCAGCCTCATTCTTCTGCCTGCTGGGCTCAGGCCAGCGATAAGGCTGCTTCTCCAGAGAGGTGCCCGATGAGCACGTGAAGGCAGGAGAGTCAAGGAAATCAGAAGCGAAAAAGATGGGAAAGAAAATGAAGGGTGGTCTTAGGACGGCATCAAAAGGTTGTGCAACCCCACGAGGATGTGGGGAAGACAGCATTTTGTTGCTTGTGTTTTACCTCCATTCCTGAGGGGGTGGCAGAGTGCCAAACACTCCTATCTGGGCTCCTATTCCCTTTGCTCTTTGTCATTCACTTGTGTCTGCCAAGGACCATAGAGGACTTACCCTTACCAGGAAGATTGCCAGTGTTGGACCTGCCTGACTGGGCAGGAGGCAGGAGACTGGGGTCTGGTCCCTTTTGTTACTTGGTGACCTTAAGAAAGTGACTTACACAAGTTTTTCACTCACAAAGAGAGGTGAACCAGATGGTCTCTAAGGCAGTATTTCAAATTATTTGTGTATTGCTTAAAAGAATTTGAAAAACTGCTTCTTCCCTTTGCAGTTTACATTATTTAAAATGTTTCTTCAGGCTGGGCACAGTGGTTCAACGCCTGTAATCCCAGTACTTTAGGAGGCCAAGGAGGGCGCATCACTTGAACCCAGGTGTTGGAGACCAGCCTGGCCAACATGGCGAAACCCCGTCTCTACTAAAAATACAAAAAATTAGCTGGGTGTGGTGGCGCAGGCCTGTAGTCACAGCTACTAAGGAGGCTAAGACATGAGAAACGCTTGAAGGTTGCAGTGAGCCAGGATGGCGCCACTGCACTCCAGCCTGGGCAATAGAGTGAGACTGTCATAAATAAATAAATAATGTTTCTTTAACAAAAGATACAACTTCCAATACATAATAAATATGAACATTTTAAAAACCTTCTTACATCATTCTTTAAAATGTATCCAAATAATACAGCCATTTTATAGCCACCACCATAATTTTAAAAATATATCAATAAATTATTCTTTAACACCTGGAAATTTTACATGGTTCCTTTTTCAGTTTTAACTCATTTTATTCTTTTTCACCAAAAGAATATTACCCCAATATAACATTATGAATACTTGAAAGTCTTTTTAAAAAGTCACTCTATACTTCTTTCATGCAGCAAAAGTATATAAACAAATTGAAATTTAAAATATTTCCTGTGACTGGAAAGTTCTAAGTAAGGGTAATAAAAAGTTTAGGTGGAGTATAATTGTTTTGATCAACTGTAATCTTTAGATATTAAAATTTTATTAGAAATATATCTCAGTAAAATCAATATGGTTGTTTGGGTCTTTAAACAAGTTCAGTTATGTATGAATGAGTATAACTTATTACATCAGTTTTACTCCACTTTTTTGTCTTTAAAAAATGATGCTGTGGTGGGTTTTCTTCTTGTTTGTTTGTTTTTGAGACACGGTCGCCTCTGGAGTGCAGTGGCGTGATCTCAGCTCCCTGCAACCTCTACTTCCCAGGCTCAAGTGATCCTTCCACCTAAGCCTCCCGAGTAGCTTCGACTACAGGCACGCACAACCATGCCCAGCTAATTTTTTTGCATTTTTTTTGTAGAGATGGGGTTTCACCATATTGCCCTGGCTGGTCTCGAAGTCCTCGGCTTAGGCGATCTGCCTATCTTGGCCTCCCAAAGTGCTGGGATTACAGGCCTGAGCCACCATGCCTGGCTGTTTTTAAAAACGTTAATGCAGGGGAACATTGTTCATATAAATAAGCAGAGGTCCGTGAAAGGAGTTTTCTCAGAGTAATATCACTCGTTTCTCTGAAGTCCTCAGTTATATGTAAAAAATGATCTGTGTGATCTATCATCAAAAATAATTTTTGTGCCAGGCACGGTGGGTCACACCTGTAATCCCAGCACTTCGGGAGGCCGAGGCGCGGGGATCACCTGAGCTCAGGAGTTTAAGACCACACTGGGCAACATGGTGAAATCCCGTCTCTACTAAAATACAAAAAATTAGCTGGGCATGGTGCGCACCTGTAGTCCCAGCTACTTGGGAGGCTGAGGCACAAGAATCACTTGAGCCCAGTGAGCCAAAATCTTGCCACTGCACTCCAGCTTGAGCTACAGAGTCAGACTCCATCTCAAAAAAAACCCAACAACAACAACAATAATAATAATTTATGGACAAGCACAGTGGCTCATGCTTGTAATCCCAGCACTTCGGGAGGCTGAGGCAGGAGGATCACTCGAACTCAGGAATTTGAGACCAGCCTGGGCAACATGGTCAAGCCCCATCTCTACTAAAAAATACAAAAATTAGCTGGACATGGTGGCTGAGGTGGGAGAATCACTTGAGCCTGGGAGGTTGAGGCTGCAGTGAGCCAATTGCGTCGCTGTACTCCAGCCTGGGAGTCTCAAAATAATAATAATAATAATTTGTAGTGTTCTACCAGCTGAAAATTCAATAGGTCCTCTTCTAATTTCATTGAAAACAAAAGCTTACAAACTACTTTTGCAAGAATCTGATCTGCAAAAAGATGTATTTCCCAATCCTTAACGTTGTTCACTTTCTCAAGATCAATGCCAACCTTCTGAAATGTGTCATCCAAAATAGAATGAGGCTATTCTTTGTGTGATGAGATGAAAATAAATCTCCAAAATAGTCTTAAAGCAAAATAACAAACAAATGTTGAATTGCTTGAATTGTTTCTTTCTTTGGCTTCCCAAAGGTCTTCCTGGCCTGTGGCAGTGCATCAGAATAAAATGCAGGACAGGTGAGAGGTACTCTTGTCTTCTGTCAAGTGACAGAAGGAAGGCTGAGAGGGAAAAGGAGAAAGAACCAGCAAGGTGCTTTCCCAGACAAATGAGTTTTATAGACATTCTGTATCTAGAAGCCAATTCCTTTAACCTCCTAGCCCATGTGTATACACCCAGGGGGAAAATCTCCCTGAATCCTCAGGACTGTATGTGAGACAGAGTTTCCCGGCCCTCCTTGCAGGATGTGTGACAGGGGTGTGGCTTTGTGTTTGGCCTCCATGAGCTCAAACCCCTTGCAGGAGAGGGAGCATGCAGATGGGCAGGTGCAGGAACCAGGGTGAGCACTTTTGGGCTCCGGCCCCACAGCAGCATCTAGGGTTGGGTGTCTGACTCCCGAAGGACAGGTAGGCGTGTGTTATAATGTGCTCGTTTAGCCTTGCTGTCCACAGATGGCTTTAGTGTTAGACAGCTCAGTGGACCCTCTTGGCACCCAGGTTCTTGTCTGTCATCCAGGAAGAATCAGGTTGCACATGGACTTGAAGAGTGAATGCAGGGATTTTACTGAGTGGTAGAGGTAGCTCTCAGTGGGATGGATGGGGACCTAAAAGGGGGATGGAGTGGGAAGATGATCTTCCCCTGGAGTTTGGCTGTTCAGTGGCCGATCTGTTCTCTGATCATCCCTAGCCAAACTCCTCTCAGCATTCAGATGCTCCTTCTCTTCTCTCCTTCTCTGCCATGCATTCTGCTGTTAGTCTGCTCGTCTCCCCCAGAGCCTGGGGTTCAGGGTTTATATGGGTACAAGATGGAGGCATGGCAGGCCAAAAGGCAACTTTTTGGGCTGAAAACGGGAATGCCTATTCTCATTTAGGGCTGAGGATTTCCAGGCTTGAGGGTGGGGCCTTTGCCAGGGACTGCCCTCTTCCTAGTATTTCCCTGTCTCCTGTCTGTATGACATGCACCTCAGATCAAAAATCCAGCCCTAATATCTAAAAGTCCAGTGTTAAGTAAAAGCAGAAACAATTGATAGAAATTTATTTATTAAGTAAATCTGATTTATTTATTTCTGATTAGGTAATATATTCACCTGGCATAAAATTTTACTCTGCTAAAAGCACACAGTGAAACTCTGCCCTACCACTTTGATCTCTTAGTCTTCTGTTCTCTTCCCCAGGCAATGGATGTAGAAAATTCATTGTGTTAGTGCTGAGGTGATCTATGCATATTCATGCAATTATGGACAAATATTTTTTTCTTCCTTCTCTTTTGCAGTTGCGACTGTGCTATCCACACTGCCTTGCACCTTACTTTTTTGTTGTTTTGCATTAAAATTGGAGATTTATTTTATATCAACATACAAAGAATAGCTTCATTCTCTTTTAGATGGCACAATAATCTGTTGAATGAATAATTTGCTAAAACAGGCCCATATTTAGGTTGTTTCCGACAATCTCTATTGAAATAGTGCCATGATAAATAATACTGTACATATGTTACTTCGCATTTGTGTGAGTATATTTGTTGAGAAAATTCTTTCTTTTTTTTTCTAAAAAAAATTTTATAGGGATGGGATTTCCCCATGTTGACCAGGCTGGTCTCGAAATCCTGACCTCAAGTGATCCCCCCCACCTGGGCCTCCCAAAGTGCTGGGATTACAGGCATGAATCACCATGCCCAACCCAAGAAAATTCTAAAAGTGGAATGTCTGGGGAAAGGGCTTATGTATGTGTTATTGTGATTAGATGTTAATAAATCACTAATCTTCAAGGAGGATGTAGCACTTTACTCTACCAGCAGCAAGTTATATGGGTATGTGCATTAGTTACCTATTGCTGCCTAACAAATCACCCCAAAACTTAGTGACTTCAAACAACAATCATTCTTTTTCATCTCACACAGTTTCCAGATGCAGGGGGGGCTTGGCTGGGCTGTTCTAGTTTGGGATCTCACAGGAGATTGCTTTTGGAAATGGATAATTTTGAAGATTTCCTCACATGTCTTTTACAGGACTTACACATCTGGTGCACAAGCCAAAACCCTAGGTGATGGAATCACTGGGACCACTCAGGTATCTCTTTCTATTTCTATTTCTTTGTGGTCTCTCCACATGGTTTCTTCAACTTGTTGACTTCAGGGTAGCCAAACATCTTACATGGGGACCCAGGGCTCCAAAGAGTACCTAGGAGACAGAAAGAGTGCCACCTGGCACTCTAGCTGGAAGCTAGATCCTTTCTATGGTCTAGACTTAGAAGTATGTCCAGGGCTAGGGGAAGGCAAGAAAGACGCCTGGGGCAAGCGATTGAAGGAGGCATCCTTATAAAAAGCCCTGCTTGGATGTCACATAGTACCCTTCCACGCTCCACCCAGTGGGGAAGGCTTCACAAGCCCACCCAGGTGTAAGGAGAGGGGACACAAAGGGAGGGAACTCCATCTTGGTGGGAATAGTGTCAGTCACATCATTATAAAGAGCAAATTGGATATATGCTCAAGGTCTTTTGGCCTTTCCAATCTGAGGAGTTAAAAAAGGCATTTTGTTTGTTTTTAAAAATAAACTTATTTTTGAAATATAATTGAATTGTACTTTCAAATCATGTTATACATATCAAAATCTATGAACGAGGTAAACTTCTTTTCAGTGTTTAGCTAATTGTCTCCATAGCCGTTGCCCATTTTTCTATTGGTTTTTAGATCTTTCTCTGTGAGAAGAATGTGTGGGTGTGTGTGTGTATGTGTGTGTAGAGAGAGAGGAAGAGAGAAAGGAAATTAGTCTTTTGTTTGTGATGTGAGCTATAAACATTTTTTCCCATTTATTATCTACCTTTTGACTTTGCTTATGATGGTTTTTCCATGCCAAAAAAATTATTTTTGTGTAGTTAAATTTCTCTTTTATTTTAGTATTCTGGATTTTTGGTCATACTTGAAAAGGCCTCTCTCACTCTGAAATTATAACATTTTCCACATGTTTTCTTCTACTCTATATGTGTGTGCATGTGTGTATATATGAACACATGCATGTATATGTATGTGTTTTTGTTTTTTTTTACATCTTTGCCTTTGCTGTATTCAGTATTAATTTTACTCTAAGATATGAGGTTGGGGTGCAAATATCCTTTTTCTTGATGGCCATCTAGTTGATTTGAAATGTTGCCTTTATTATATAAATTACTGAAGTCAACGTTTGTAATTCCATTTCATTCATGTATGTGGGTCTTTATGTGACAGTGCTACAATATTGTAAGAATTGTAGCTGTGAGATGTACTGTCTGGTAGGGTGACTTCCCTTTATTCATTTTTATAATTTTGTTAACTATTCTTTCTTTTTTTTTTTAAAGGAAAACCATTTATTAAGTGAATTGCATGGTAGTATTACTGGTCATGAAATGTGATTAGGATGAGTGAGCTCACCAGGGTGTTTCAGATTTTTCTGAACATAAAAAAAGGGAAATGAAACAGCCAGGCACTCACGCCTGTAATCCCAGCACTTTGGGAGGCAGAGGTGGGTGGATCACTTGAGGTTGGGAATTCGAGACCAGCCTGGCCAACATGGTGAAACCCTGTCTCTACTAAAGATACCAAAAAAAAAAATTAGCTGGGCGTGGTGGTGCACGCCTGTAATCCCAGCTACTCAGGAGGCTGAGGCAGGAGAATCACTTGATCCTGGGAGGTGGAGGTTGCAGTGAGCCGAGATCACACCATTGCACTCTAGCCTGGGTGACAGGACGAGACTCCATCTCAAAAAAAAAGGAAATGAAAGGTTCTCTGATATCCTAAATAGAAAGAAACCTGTCATTAGAAGGAAGAAGTTTCCATCTCAAATCTGCAGAATACTCTGGAGCCTTGATCTGAGCCGTGATGATACTTGAAGAGAAATAACTTAAATTGGTGGAGATTAACGAGGAAAAAAACCCCTAACTTTTAATGTGGTTATTTTCCTATATTAATAATTTAGATTTAATGCCAAATCTCCCAAGATAACGGAACTTTTCTTTAATGATTAGGAATCACATATAACTTCCATTTGTTCATCTGTAGTACTATTTCTATATAATTTGCCGGGTTTTCCTAAAAGCGTGGGAAAGGAGTATGAATGGGGTTCACTCATTAGAAGTTTTATTCACCAATATTGTGTTAATTTTTCCCTATTTTTCAGCAAACAAGTTATTTTGATGAGTATCTCTTAGAGCCACATTCTTGTTACTTTTCCACTGATGTCTCAAGATTGTAAACACTCACATTTCTATGTTCTGACTAATGTACAACAATATTAAAGCACAGGCCTTGGCTCCTGTTGAAACTTTCCTGCTGAAGAGATCAAAGGCATGTTGCTATTGTTCGCTCCCATTCTCCTGGGATGCTAGGAGATCCTGCAGAGTCTCTCGAAGGACATGCTTTTAAACTGCCACGAATTTGCAGAGGTTTTGCTATTATTCTTTAATAATGGGTCTCAGGATTTCAGTATTTCTATCAAGAGGAAATCCAAAGCTCAGAAGTTCAAGTGAAGCTTCAATAAGAGGCAAATGGAAACTGAAAATCTAAAGACCTCGTAGTGGGTTGACTTAGGTTCTCAAGAAGATATGCCCAATGCCTGTGAATGTGACCTTATTTGGAAATAGGGTCTTTGCAGATATTATTAAGATAAGATTCTCGAGATGAGATCATTCTGCATTTAGAGTGGGCTCTAAATCCAATGACTGGTGTCCTCGTAAAAGAAAGCAGTGGGAGATTTGACAGTCAGAGACACACATGGAGGCAGAGATTGAGCGGGGGGTCTGCAAGCCGAGGAACAGTAAAGCTGGCCAGGCAGGCAGCCTCCGCAAGCCAGGGAAGAGGCTTGGAAGGTACTGTCCTTTGGAGCCTCCAGAAGGGACCCACCTTGCTGACACTGTGTGCACTTTAGACTTCTTGCTGTAGGAATACATTTCTATTGCTTTAAGTCACCCAGTTTGCAGTAATTTGTTGTGGAAGCCCCAGGAAGTTAATACAGGCCCTTTTACCCGTCAAGGTTTTTGTCTTCAGAGTCCAGCAAAATTGTTAGGTAGAAGAAACACTTCTCCAGCATCTCCCCCTGCAGACCCCTCTATTCTCTCTCCCCTGTCTTACTGCCCCCTCTGTTGCCCCTCAGCCAGATTTCTCCTTCCTGAATTTCCTCTCCTCCAAGTGCCAAAATATCCTTCTCCTTCCTTCAAATTTCCCACTGTACCAGGATCTCCGCTACCAATCAGCTTACAACAGCTTACGGATCTGTTCACAGCAGGGTGGAGACCAATCCCATGGCGGGGGCTGGACTTCTCGGGAATATTCTTATTTCAGAACAGTTGGAAAGGAATTCTCTCTACTGGGGGAATCTCTGGAATTAGCTTGTGGTCCGATGGATAACTGCAGGGACGCCTCTCTGAAGCCTCCCTGTCTCCTTCCCCTCACCGCCTCCTCAGGGACCCTGGTTTCTGTGGCTTTGTTAGAGAAAAAGCCCCCACCATCTGTACAGGCCCAGCACGCTATAGTGAGTGGGGCCCAGCTGGCCAGCGCAGTTGGGCCTAGAGGTTAAGGCTGGTGGGGAGCTGTGGAGAAACTGCTTTGAAGGAAGGGAGATTTTCTAGGATAGCTATATGTAGACAGGACTGGCTACAGAATTGCAGGGCCAAGTGTACTGAAAATATAGGGCCAATTGTTCAAAATTCTTAAGAATTTCAAGATGGCAAAAGCAGCAGGTATATACCCCAAAGAAAGGAAATCAATATATCAAAGAGATATCTGCACTCCTATGTTTACTGTAGTACTGTTCACAATAGCCAAGGTTTGGAATCAACCTAAGTGTCCATCAACAGATGAATGGATAAAGAAAATGTGGCATATATACACAACAGAGTACTATTCAGCCATAAAAAAGAATGAGATCCTTTCATTTGCAACAATGTGGATGGAACTGGAAGTCATTATGTCAAGCGAAATAAGCCAGGCACACAAAGACAAACTTTGCATGCTCTCACTCATTTGTGGGAGCTAAAAACCAAAATAATTGAACTCATGGAGATAGAGAATAGAATGATGGTTACCAGAGGCTGGGGAGGGTAGTGGGTAGGGGAGGGAAGGGGGGAAGGTTAATGGTGCATAAATATAGTTAAATAGAATGAATAAGATCTAGTATTTAGTATTTCATAGCACAAGAGGGTGACTATAGTCAACAATAATTTATAGTACATTTAAAAATAACTGAAAGAGTATAATTGGAATGTTCATAACACAAAGAAATGATAAATGCTTGAGATGATGGATACCCCATTTATCCTGTTGTAATTATTATGCATTGTATGCCTGTGTCAAAATATCTCATATATCCCATAAATATGTATAACTACTATGTACCCATAAAAATTGAAAATTAAAAAAAGATGACAACAGCAGAGGATTAAACCATGGGCAGGACCATTCTAACCTTGGGGCCTGTGCTGCCACGAAGGCTGTATACCTAGAAGCCAGCCCTGAGTGGGGTCCCCAAAAGCTTTGAATCTGAACTGAGGGGCATATTACCTGGGGGGTCACTGGGGGTCCATTTGTGGACTCGAGCTCATTTCAGAAATCAGTGTGGCATAGCGAGAAGCTGCCACCATCAAAGTTGTGGGCTCAGCTTGGCAATGGGAACCTCCAGGGAGGCTATGTACGATTTGTCTGGATGAGTTTGTGTAGGTAACCAAAACAAAAAAAATTTAAAAGCCAGGAAAATGATCAGGTATTTAAAATTTTTCCACCAGGGGGGCTCCTGGTAGCTGGGAGAGCTCTTGTTTATGAACCATAAAGTCTTCTTGTCTCTGCAGGCCCAGGTACTAACTTACTTTGCATGAGAGAAGGGCTGAGGTAGTCAGGATGGGGAGTTTGGGATGAAGGGAAAGGTTAGAATGTTGATGCAAAGGGAACTTTCAGAAGACGGGGGGGGGGGGGAGGTGGAGGGTGGGGGGTGGGGAGAGATATGTCTAGGGGGCTTTTCTTTCTTTCTTTTTTTTGACATGGAGTTTTGCTCTGTCGCCAGGCTGGAGTGCAGTGGCGCAATCTCAGCTCACTGCAACCTCCGCCTCCCATATTCAAGCGATACTCCTGCCTCAGCTTCCCAAGTAGCTAGGACTACAGGCACATGCCACCACGCCCAGCTAATTTTTGTATTTTTAATAGAGACAGGATTTTACCATGTTGGCCAGGATAGTCTTGATCTCTTGACCTTACCATCCACCTGCCTCAGCCTCCCAAAGTGCTGGGATTATAGGAGTGAGCCACTGCGCCTGGCCTCTAGAGGGATTTTCTAAGGGAGGTTCTGTATGATGTGAACAGGGAGGCCTGTGGACCTCCCTCCCCCACCCTCCCAGCCTACCCTACCACCTCCTCCACCTCTGCCCTGGCACATTTTCCATTAAAAATTTTTTTCCAGCAATCTTTACGGAGTAAGCTTCCTTTGGGGGAACAAAGAGAAATATTTAGTCCATGGTGAGGGAAGAGAATTGTGGGGTGATGGGGTGAAGGTTAGTATATCATAACCTTGTTAAAATGGCGGTTTAACCCCTGCAGAGCTCACTGGAGTGAGGCAGGTAGTTTACGTAGCCTCAGAAAAATCACAAGACTTGCTTTGTATTTTCATTTATTCCCTTCACTTGGAAAAATCATGAAGGGAAAAAGGAAGGCTGGTAGGCACAGCCTGGTTGGAGGTGACTGCAGTCACTGGGGAGAGAGGAGGGTATGTGAGACTGATGGCAGTTTAGTTCTAGGGGTGAGGTGGAAAGTTGGGGAGGTAGAATTAAAGCCATGGGCTCCTGCCTGGCTGACAACAGATAAGGCCCTGAGGGTACCCAGGCTAAAGCCATGCCACTTACACTCCTCTTGCCTGTCTAGCTTTGGGCTTTTATCACAACCAGATCCAAAATTACTGCCCTGTTCCATTCCCTCTGGATCCTGGATACTTTGATGATAGGCATAACTTTATTGCTAGACAATAACACTCATATTAATGACATTTTACATTTAGAAAGTGCTATCTCTATGTCACTGTAGTTGGTTGTGATGGTGTATAGTTGTGGTCAGATTCACCTGTGGTTGGATGGGCTGAGGCCAAACTGTGTGTCATGGCAGCTGCCAATATGGGGAAGGGGAACTGGGCATCTTTTGTTTACCTAGCACGCAGAAGTTTTTCTTTGTTCTAAGTACAGGTTCTACAGATGAAATGCCTCAAGATACAATGTGTTCCCCCTAAAAGTCCAGAGAAAGTGTCCGTTGATACTGTCCAGTTTCTATAAACCACACTGGTACAAAAGAAAAGGGAGTGGCCAGGCACGGTGGCTCAAGCCTGTAATCCCAGCACTTTGGGAGGCCAAGACGGGCGGATCACGAGGTCAGGCGATCAAGACCATCCTGGCTAACATGGTGAAACCCTGTCTCTACTAAAAAATACAAAAAACTAGCTGGGCGAGGTGGCGGGCGCCTGTAGTCCCAGCTAATGTAGTCCCAGCTACTCGGGAGGCTGAGTCAGGAGAATGGTGTAAACCCGGGAGGGAGCTTGCAGTGAGCTGAGATCCGGCCATTGCACTCCAGCCTGGGCGACAGAGCGAGACTCCATCTCAAAAAAAAAAAAGAAAGAAAAAAGAAAAGGGAGCACTGTGGCTGATGTTTGGCATTCTTGTGCAGGATGGGGAGAGGCATTTTCCATTACCTGGTTCACCAGTGAGACAGACGTATCACCACCCCTTCACACTCTTTCAGAACGCAACCTTTGCTGGCCTCAGCTCTGGGGAGATTCCCAGGCAAAATCCACTGGCACATGACAAAACAAAAAGCATTCACTTCTAGCTGGTGGTTTCAACTTCAGTCCTCAGGTGTACAACCAATTCCGGCATATCGTCTTCTCAAGCAATGGCTTCAAATCTACTCTATGTGAGACAGTCTCTGCTTATGGAACGGCTACTCATACTCATTAAAGCAGCCAAAAGTATTAATATTATAAAGTCCTAAAATGCCATTTTGTAGAGGGTTTTATTTTTGTTTTTTTGAGAGGAGTCTCACTGTCGCCCAGGCTGGAGTGCAGGGGTGCAATCTCGGCTCACTGCAACCTCCACCTACCAGGTTCAAGCAATTCTCCTGCCTCAGCCTCCCGAGTAGCTGGGATTACAGGCGCCCCCCACCATACTCAGCTAATTTTTTATATTTTTGGTAGAGATGGGTTTTTGCCATGTTGGCTAGGCTGCTCTAGAACTCCTGACCTCAACTGATCGACCTGCCTCAACCTCCCAAAGTGCTGGGATTGCACGCGTGAGCCACTGCGCCTGGCCAAGTTTGTTTTTGTTTTGTTTTGTTTTGTTTTTCTTTCTCTTCTTTTCTTTTTTTTTTTTTTGTTTTTTTTTTTTTGTTTTGTTTTTTTTTTTTTTTTTTTGAGATGGAGTCTCGCTCTGTTACCCAGGCTGGAGTACAGTGGTGTGATCTCGGCTCACTGCAACCTCCACCTCGCGGGTTCGAATGATTCTCCTGCCTCAGCCTCCCGAAGAGCTGGAACTACAGGTGTGCATCACCACACCCGGCTAATTTTTGTATTTTTAGTAGAGACGGGGTTTCACCATGTTAGCCAGGTTGGTCTTGAACTCCTAACCTCAGGGGATCCACCCACCTCAGCCTCTCAAAGTGCTGGGATTACAGGCGTGAGCCACCATGTCCAAGCGGAATTTTGTTTTTGTTTTCGTTTTTTTCTAAATCGTCGTTTCCTTCTGCCACAAAAATATAGCAAGACTTGATTTTAGATGTCTATATTGTAAGTTAGGGTTATATGATCCCTGAAAAGGGTATTTTCCATTCTAAAGTAATCCTGTGTCTTTTCCATCCTTTAACACTTATCTCCCCATTCCAGAACACTGCTCCTCCCTCACCCCCCACCAAGAGAAAGCCTGCAGGAGGCCAGTGGTCTCATTCCATTGTTTAAAGGGCTAAGTGAAATCATCCACTAGGGATTCCATCTATCAAATCAAATGTTATGAATTTGGTTTGTTTGGTAGATGGAAAAGCCTAAATTGGCTGTCTCCCAGTTCATTCTACATACCATTGTGTGAAAGCTAAGACCAAGGGCCCTCCCAAGAAACAACAGAAAATGGATAATTCTGTGAAATAAGAAGCCAGCAGTTCTCAGCACTTCCCACCAGCCCCTGGTCAAAGTCCAGCATGTCTGCTGGTCCATAGTCTCTAGAAGTGGAGAGCAAAGGAACAGCCACTGCAGCCAGGTTCGTTCATTCACTCATTGCAACATTTACTGAGCGCCTGCAATGTGCCAGTCCCCATTCTGGGCCCCATGGCTACAGGCATGATCAAGACTGTTGATGTGGAGGCAGAATGTTCAGGACACCATTGGCCAGGCACGGTGGCTCACATCTGTAATCCCAGCACTTTGGGAGGCCAAGGTGGGTGGATCACCTGAGGTCAGGAGTTTAAGACCAGCCTGGCCAACATGGTGAAACCCTGTCTCTACTAAAAATAGAAAAATTAGCTGGGCAAGGTGGCATACACCTGTAGTCCTAGCTACTTAGGAGGCTGAAGCAGGAGTATCACCTGAACCTGCGAGGCAGAGGTTGCAGTGAGCCGAAATTATACCATTGCACTATAGCCTGGGTGACAGAACAAGACTCCATCTCAAAAAAAAAGAGAAAGAAAATGTTCAGGACACCCATAAATCTTGCCATGTAGATATAGAGTCAACCCTGGAAATACATATGGTCACAGAACCTTCTGACAAGGACACTGTCACTGGCTCTCCCTGCTTTCCACACTCCATCCCACAACCATCCCCACAAGTGAATATCGCCAAGGGCAGAGAACTCCCTGCTTCTGAAGTAAGCTATCCTACTTTCCACCGGTCCTAATTTTGTCCCCTAGAGCTACAGTGAACCTCTGTGCCCCTTCTGCTCCACGATCACCCTTCCAATATTAGAAGGCAGCTGCCATGTTTCTGTTACCCTTCTTCACAAAAAATATTGGGGACCAGGGCATGGGAGGATGGTCCAGATTGAGTCCAAGCTAAAGTTCATAGCCAGGTGCAGTAACTCATGCCTGTAATCCCAGCACTTTGGGAGGCCGAGGCAGACAGATCAACTGAGGTCAGGAGTTTGAGACCAGCCTGGCCAACAGAGCCTGTCTCTACAGAAAATATAAAAAATTAGCCAGGTGTGATGGCACGTGCCTATAATCCCAGCTACTTGGGAGGCTGAGGCATGAGAATTGCTTGAACCTGGGAGTTGGAGGCTGCAGTGAGCCAAGATCATGCCACTGCACTCCAGCCTGGGTGGCAGAGCAAGACTCTGTCTTAAAATAAAAAAACAAATAAATACAAAGTAAAGTTCAGAAATGCCTGGACTTTTCTGGAAGCTGCTGGGGCATGCCCACCAGAAGTTCGAATGAGAGCCTGATTATCCTGTAAAGAATGAACTTATCCAGAGAGAAGATGACAACTGGGGTGACCACCTTGACCCACGTACCAAGCCTTGATCATCAGAGAAAGGGACAAACCTGAGCAGAACTCAGGGGCACAAAACAGATTTTAAAAATGCATGTATATATAGGACAAAAGTGAAACAAAATGTTAATTCTTTTTCTGGGAGGTGAGGTTATGAGTGATTTTATTATTTTATTGTATTTTTAACATTTTCTACAATGAATATATAAAACATAAATTGACTAAAACTTTATTTTTTGAGACAGTGTCTCAGTCTGTCACCCCAGGGTGGAGTGCTGTGGTGTGACCATAGCTCACTGCAGCCTCGAGTTCTTGGGCTCAAGATCATGGGCAATCCTCCCACCTCCACCTCCCAAAGTGTTGGAATTATAGGCATGAGCCACTACATCTGGCCTAAAACTATTTTTCTTTTTATTATTATTTTTGAGATAGAATTTTGCTCTTTTTGCCCAGGCTGGAGTGCAATGGCGCAATCTCAGCTCACTGTAACCTCTGCCTCCTGGGTTCAAGCGATTTTCCTGCCTCAGCCTCCTGAGTAGTTGGAATTACAAGCATGCGCCACCATGCCCGGCTAATTTTGTATTTTTAGTAGAGATGGGGTTTCACCATGTCGGCCCGGCTGGTCTCAAACTCCTGACCTCAGGTGATCCACTCATCTTGGCCTCCCAAAGTGCTGGGATTTACAGGTATGAGCCACAGTGCCTGACCTAAAACTTTGTTTTTAAGAAACCATTTAGAAATTGATTTTCTACAGTGATTTACTTATCTGCTCTATTTTACTGAAGAACAAAGTGCCTTTAGTTTACATAATAAACAATATTCAGAAAAATGCTGTTTGCAAATATGTGTTATGACACTGCTCACCATGTTTCCTTGGAATTAGTCATTCCTCCTCCTCTCAGTGTATAAAAAAAACAAATAAACAACAAAAAACACCTGGTGCCTGGCTTATAAAGATACTTTAAAATGGCTTAATCATGTTCTTTAAATAAGCAAGCAGCAAATCCTCATTAGCATGTGTACGGAACATTAGCATGAAGAAAATGAAAGTAACCACCAATAGAAATTCATTTCCACTAAAGGATTACAAAGGGTCTTGCAGAGAGGGCCTGAGACTAAGAGCATTAGGACACAATTTCTGGAGAAGTTAAACACTGCTTCTTAACAAACAATCACATTCCGTTAAAACTGCTTTGCAGATGTTTGAGAGATTTGCAGAACTGAGAAAGACATCCACACATGTCAAAACTACCATCTAGAGAATTTAGGTTATAGTTATAGGACTTAGGGAAATAATAACTCTGAATTTTATTTTGTGACCAACGATTATTTAATGCATAAAATAAGATTTCTTATTCTTAAATATGTTTTTTTTCTTCTTTCTTTTTTTAGGGCAGAGTCTTGCTCTGTCACCAAGGCTGGAGTGCAGTGGTGCAATCTCAGCTTACTGCAACCTCTGCCTCCCGAGTTCAAGTGATTCTCCTGCCTCAGCCTCCTGAGTAGCTGGGATTACAGGCATCTGCCACCACATCTGGCTAATTTTTGTATTTTTAGTAGAGACAGGGTTTCAGCATGTTGGCCAGGCTTGTCTCGAACTCCTGACCTCAGGTGATCCACCTGCCTCGGCCTCCCAAAGTTCTGGGATTACAGGCGTAAGCCACCGTGCCTGGCCTAGATTTCTGATTCTTAAAATAAGCATCTTAATGTTTTCAAAACTACAATTTCTGCTTTTCTTAACTCTGTTGGCTGGGTGGTCATCAAAGTTTGTTTCTAATGTGATGGAGAACTTAGAAACATACTGTTTTCTATCTCATTGCAAGGTTTAAAGTTATGGGGTGAAAATGTTCACAACAGACCAATTTTAAATTTGGCTCACTTGAGACGTGTTTCCAGATGGGCCCTGGGATGGGATGGGGTCTCCTTGGAGAGGGAAGGCACTGAAGAGTCCCGCAAAACAGGGTTAGGAATATACCTGACTCACTGGCAGTGACAGCCTTTGGTCTGGAGAGTGCCCTTTGATACAACTGAAAGAAATATTTCAAAACCAAAGTAAGAAGGGGAGGATTGGAAAGATTTAACTTATTGCCCAAGATTTGTGATTTTATAATATAGGATTTTTTTTTCTTCCCCAAACTCGAATTTAGTCTTTTATTTATTTTTATTTTTATTTTTTGAGATGGAGTTTCACTCTTGTTGCCCAGGCTGAGTGCAATGGCGTGATCTTGGCTCACCACAACCTCCACCTCCCAAGTTCAAGTGAGTCTCCTGCCTCAGCCTCCAGAGTAGCTGGGATTACAAGCATGAGTCACCACGCCCGGCTAATTTTGTATTTTTAGTATAGACGGGGTTTCTCCACAATGGTAAGGCTGGTCTTGAACTCCTGACCTCAGGCGATCCACTGACCTCAGCCTCCCAAAGTGCTGGGATTACAGGCGTGAGCCCCGCGCCCGGCCAATTTAGTCTTTTATAATGACTCCTTCACAGTTCTTGCAGAAACAACTGATTTCAAAGTGACACATTAACCAGGTGTGGTGGCTCATGCCTGTAATCTCAGCACTTTGGGAAGTTGAGGTAGGAGGACTGTTTGAGCCTAGGAGTTTGAGACAAGCCTGGCAATGTAGGGAGAACCTGTTTCTACAAAAAACAAAGCCAAAAACTAGACAGGCATGGAGGCACACGCCTGTGGTCCCAGCTATACAGGAAGCTGGGGCAGGAGGATCCTTTGAGCCCAGTAGATCAAAGCTGCAGTGAGCTATGTTCACGCCACTGCACTCCAGCTAGGGTGACAGAGCAAGACCCTGTCTCAAAAAAAAAAAAAAAAAAAAAAGTGACACATAGCAGTGACTCTCTTATTCCTAGAAGGAAGAAGTATACACTGGGGATCCCTCTCACCTCTAGAAGGAAGATAACTTTAGGGAAAACACAACTTGGAAAGATTGACTCTTTTGGCTTTATGATAAAATATTTGAGACCCTATGAAAGTAACTTTAAGTGGGACCCCATGTTACAGCCTAGCTTGTGACCTAATACTTAACACAAATATTCATTTAAAGTCAACACTCTACTTTTAGACATAATTTCATCTGTGTGGTTTGGGGTGTCCTTACTAGCAGCATAGTTTACTGTTGAAAAGCTTGGACCGTGGCACCAGGACAGCTGGGTTCAAATCTCAGCCTCAGCACTTACTAGCTGTGTATCTTGAGCAAGTTGCTCAACCTCTCTGTGCTGTGTTTTTCCGCATCTGTAAAGAGGAAATGATAATCATAGCTACCTTATGCAATTAGTGTTGGGATTAAAAGAGTTAATATACATAAACCATTGAGAATAGTCTTGAGTCAGGGTTAGGGGGGTGGGAAAGAAAAGATAATATTGTTTATGGTAAATGCCTTATAAGAATTCTTCCCGGGAGGCCAAGACAGGCGGATCACAAGGTCAGGAGATCGAGACCATCTTGGCTAACACGGTGAAACCCCGTCTCTACTAAAAAAATACAAAAAACTAGCCAGGCGAGGTGGCGGGCGCCTGTAGTCCCAGCTACTCGGGAGGCTGAGGCAGGAGAATGGTGTAAACCCGGGAGGCAGAGCTTGCAGTGAGCTGAGATCCGGCCACTGCACTCCAGCCTGGACGACAGAGCGAGATTCCGTCTCAAAAAAAAAAAAAAAAAATTCTTCCCTGTGTTAGTTTTTTGGAATTGACTCTCTCTCCAAAATGTATTCACAAGTAAGAGTAACCACTGTTGTTATTATAGCTATTTTTATTGTGGCCTAAAAAAGTGAATATTCTTTCCAAGGTCTCTAATTTACTATCAGATAGAAAATCCAGCCTTAGAAAGAATGGAACTCCCTATTTCAAAATCAGAAAGGTATTTCTTCTATATGGGCATTATTTTTTCTTTTTCTTTTTTTGTGGTTGATTTTCAAATGTGACAGATATGACATTTTAAAGGGGCATTGTATGATTTCTTTCATGGGAAGAGGCTGAAAATTTGCCAGCTTTTTTCAAGAAAATAAGACAGTGAACCTAAATGAGATTTTAATGTAAATATTACATAGGAATAACAGCACTTCCTATGAAATTGTATCATCCTTCCCCCCGTCATCCTGTTTACCTTTGCCCTGCAGCTGTTTGCTGGGTGCCGGCCCTGGGAAATCACCTACTAACAATAACCCAGTTGGCTTCTGATCTGCAGGAAGGTCATTCTTCCCTGTGACAGATGAACACATTTTTCTTTTGCTATTTGTTTTTGTTTTCTTTCACCCACTTTTTCTTTCAAAACTTAGTTTCTTTCAACTCCTTCTAGAGTTTTCCTGTGATTCTTTCTTTCCACTTTTGTTCCCTTCTTCATAATTACTTGGCACGTCCTGCTAGTGGGCTACACTTCCTGAATTTCCACACTCTGCAGCTCTTTGAAAGGCCTGCTTTTACTCTTCCCGTCCAGGTCATCTGTGCAAATCATTAAAGTCATGGGGTTGGCACTAATGACTGGTCGACTCCATTAACGCAGCCTCCCCTCTGTGGAAGTTTGCTTTTCTGGGTCAGTGTCTTTTACTGTGGAGCTTGTTAAGAGCCTTTATTGCTTGAAGAAGGTGCACATTGGAACTTGAAGATTTCCTGTTTATACACAGGGCAGGGCCTGGCTGAACACTGATAGTGTGGGCAAGCTCTCGAGCTTTGCCAAAGGGCTCTCAGTAGCACCCAAGAGGAGCTGCAATGAGGATTTTAAGACAAGTGTCTGCTTAGCTGCCACGGCTATGTTAGAAACTGCAAAAGAGCACCCCGCAGAGCTGAAGAAAGATCTGGTGCCACCATGGAGAGGTCTGCACCCAGGTCAGGTCTTAGGGGGCTGCTGTGAGCCCGAAGACATCTTTATGCTAGAGGGGGGAAGGGCACCCTCTTCTAGGTCCCCCATCTGAGTGGATAAAAACCTAGGACGGAGTCCCTGTAACTGTGACTGCCAGAGGACTGCTGTCCATACAAATGGTATTTACAGGAAATGTGGCCTTTTCCAAATCCTTTCAGGGTCCACCAGGATGTGGGGAGGGGGTCTTGATCTGCTTCTGCTATAGTGTGACCCCAGTCACAGGTCTGCGCGGTTGTGCTGGTGCTCAGAGTTTTCTGCCCCAGCTGGGTTTCTAAGCCCCACCCCTTGTCAAATGCTGCCTCCCCAAAGCCTTCCTAGGAATCATTGCATCACTCAGGGCGTCAGCAAACTGTGCCTCCAAGGAGGGGATCTCCTCTCCGTTTGGGGAGTGGCGTGCTGAGGCTGAATTAATTACTGGAAGCTGTTTGATGAGTGTGGAAGCTCAGCAGAGCGTCCTGGAGAGGGGCCGGGCACCCTGCCACAAGACACCCACAACGTGTGGAGTTTCTAGGTCAGGAAGAACCAGATGAAGCTGCTCATGTGGCCAAAAGTAGCAAATTCAAGGGATGAGTGTGCATTTTCCAACATGGAAAGGGAAGGAAGCAAGGGGATTTCATCAACTCAGGACCAACCTGAGGGGTCTCATCCAGGCTTAGAGGAGCCTGTGGCCCCCAGAAAGTCCACCCTCAAATGAAGTTCTCCCTCCGTAGCATGGCCCTGGATAAAGCTGGCCTTGTCTTGCTTCCTGGTCCCTGTTATCCGGGTTCTACACCACCCATCCCCTTCCTATCAGTACAGTCGTCCCTCAGGTCATAGATGAGACTACAGGTTTTTTCCAGCCTAGTCTCTCCAAGATTAGAGCCCTGGATACCGAATATGTTTTGGTTTTTTGTTTGTTTCTTTTCTTTTCTTTCTTTTTTTTTTTTAAGACAGGATCTTGCTCTGTTGCCCAGGCTAGAGGTCAGTGGCACAATCTCAGCTCACTGCAACCTCAACCTCCCAAGTAGCTAGGACTACAGGCGTGCACCACTATGCCTGGCTAATTTTTTAATTTCTTGTAGAGACAGAGTCTCACGATGTTGCCCAGGTTGGTATTGAACTCCAGGCCTCAAGCAGTCCTCCCACCTCAGCCTCCCAAAATGCTGTGATTACAGGTGTGAGCCACTATACTTCAGCCTCCCAAAATGCTGGGATTTCAGGTGTGAGTCACTATACTTCAGCCTCCAAAATGCTGGGATTACAGGTATGAGCCACTACAGCTGGCCCAAATCTAGTTTCGAAGTGGATTGATGCTTTGGTTTTGAAGTAGATTGATGCTCTGATCACATGGGGATTTTGATCCATGGGTAACTGTTTTTGAGCTTCTGAGAAGCAACCCAAATCCCAGGAAGCCTCAGGCTCCTGCAGTTACACCCCAGGTGGGAACAGCCTGAGGCAAAAGGCCATATTTGTGTCCCTCTGACATTCTACATTGAGCTAAGTCTGTGGTTGGAGTTGGCAGGTGGCAGGGAATGGGCTGTGCTACTTGTGGAAGCTTCCAACAAGAGCTGCAAAGGAAACATCGCTCGGGCTGGGTCAGACACCAAGTCCATGAAAGTCTAATTCCAGCAGGAGCAGCCAGGCCCCACCAGGCCTGGGTCTCCCTCTTCCCTGTGGAGCAAGGCTTATTTTAGGCTCCCTCCAACTCTGTGGTTCCACATCCTGAGTGAGCATCCATACTCTCTCCCCCTTGAAGAGCCAGGAGTTAATGTCCTCTGGCCATCTTAGTGCCTGGTCTTGGTGGCACCCACCCCTGTCCCTTGGGAGTCCTTTCCGACTCCTACGGTGTCTTTCCGTTCTCGTGAATCCTCTCCCACATGTGTGAGCTTGGGATTATTATCTTTGTTTTAGAAAGGAGAAAACTGAGGTGTGAGCAGGAGATAGAATTTCTCTGTGGGCCCAAGGCTTGTGGGTGGCTGAGCTGGGACATGAATCTGGATCACCAGACTCCAAGTTCAGTGCTCTCCCTACGCTTGTGTAAATGTCTCTTCAGCAAGAGCTGGTGCCAGGGGGCAGGAAGTGTACTAGGGCTCCTCTTGAAACAGGTGTCCTCCCCCCTCAGCGGGAGAGCAGGCAGCATGGGGCTTCAGTAAATATTTGTTGAATTGAGACTGCATAGGAAGGATGATGGGGAACAGGGACCTGGTGAGGCCAGGAGGCCAGGAAGGCAGCCACACACAGCAGCAAACCCCTCCCTGCCCAGCCGGGGCACTTCATGCTCATGTGTTGGGAGTGGGATTTTGTTAGATGAGACCATTACCTTTACTGGTTATAGGTGTTGTTGTTGTTCTTATTGTTCAACTCCACCACTAGTATTCTTCCTTCTCTCCAGGTTCCAACTGTGCAACTGCAGAAAAGAGAAGGTCAATAGACTCCTGAAGGTAATCATGTCTTCTTCCTGTTCAAAGTAATTTTCATGCTTACATATCTGCCTCATGGTATCTATCAGATAGCTCTTTCCATAATAATCCTACATAATAAATAACCACAAAGCCTCAGTGACATGTAATGGTAAACATTTATTTTGCTCTTGTGTCTGGGGTGGTCAGCAGAGCAGCTTTGTGGGAGTGCCTCTCACTGCTAAGAGTCAGCTGGCTGTCAGCTGGGTGACTGGGATGACTCAGCTCAGCTCCTTCAGCAGGCTGGCCCAGGCGTGTTCTCATGGCATGCTAGAGGAACACAAGAGGGAGTGGGATCATGCAAGTACTTTGTGATCCTCTGTTTGGGAGCTGTTGTTAACATCCCATATACCAAAGCCCAGATTCGAAAGGTAGGGAAATTGGCCATCACTTTAGTGAGAGCATCTATAGAGTGACATGGCAAAGGATGTTGGATACAAGGAATGTTGCAAAAAGCATGCTCATCCTGGTCCTGACTGGCATTAGGCTCACTCCATAGAGAAGATAAACTCCTGGTGGGGCACGGTGGCTCACGCCTGTAATCCCAGCACTTTGGGAGGCCAAGACAGGTGGATTGCAAGGTCAAGAGATGGAGACCATCATGGCCAACATGGTAAAACCCCATCTCTACTAAAAATACAAAAATTAGCTGGGCATAGTGGCATGTGCCTGTAGTCCCAGCTACTCGGGAGGCTGAGGTAGGAGAATCGCTTGAACCTGGAAGGCGGAGGTTGCAGTGAGCCGAGATTGCACCACTGCACTCCAGCCTGGTGACACAGTGAGACTCAGTCTAAAAAAAAAAAAAAAGAAGAGGATAAACTCCTGTGTTAGCAACCCCAACATAGTGATGATTTACAACCACCGAAGGCAAATCTTCATCCCCATAAAAGATTTACAGAAAGATCTCTGTTGAGTGTTTAAAACAAAAGGTTTATCACAAAGGTGTTTTTTATTTGCTTTGTTTTGGTTTTTCAGGCAAGTGTTCAAAGATAATTCTCTAGGAGTCTCTCCTGTTTTCTTCATGTCTTGTGAGCAGGGGCTTAACTGTCACTTGTTCCTAGTTATTTTTTCAAGTATGTTTGTATGATTCCCATAGGGAGCCTATTTCCATGACAGCATCTCCTGCTATCAACCCTGGTCCCTATCAAGGATGGCCATCATCAGACTTCTCAAAGATGTCAGTGCCTCCCTCACCTGTACCCTTGTTACCCTACTGACAGGAATACTCTCTCTGCCTCCCTGAGGAATACAGCACAGTAGTGGCTCCCATGGTTTTGCATCAATCCACTCTAACATTCCCACATATCTGAACTTTCTGAACCCTTCATGAATACTCTGCTGAGGCATTTTCACCTCATTTCTTTTAGGCCATTGTTAGCAGAAACTTTAAGGAGCTATTCTAGCCGTCTATTAGGACAGGTTCTAGGTGTCTTTTCCCTGATGTTAAACTTCAAGTCATGAGAGAGGGCTCCTATATCAATACATTGCCCTCCATCCCATCTTATTTATATTCTACTCTTACCAGAAATACACACTTGCCACCCCCCATTCACACACACAATCTTATTCCTTTAAGATCTACATCCCTATGTGATCCTTGGTTGCTACTGGGACACATTAACCAAGCCCGGCAATGTCTTTGGTATGTTAGATATTTACTCTTGGAGCAGGGAGCTGTGTTTCTCTGTTCAGACTGTGCTGAGACATAATCTTCATAACTGGTCTGAAGACAATAAAAAGAGGCAGGGTCATCTTGAATAGTACAGATCAGGTGAAGCTTTAGCCCGGTTCCCAGGCAAGGGGCATCTGCTCTGGTCTGCAAGGGGAGAGAATTCAGAGACGCATGAGAGCTTGCGTCTCAGATTCATGCATCCAAATATCCCTAAATCAAGTCTCGGAGTCTCTCTTTTTCTATCAGGGCCCTGACTTTTACCATAAAAGACTTATTGGCATTTCCACCCTTTGGGCTGTCTGAGCAGCACCATGGTGGTTGGCAAGAACAAGTGCCTTACAAAGGCAGCAAAAAGAGAGCCAAGAAGAACGTGGTTCCATTTTCTAAGAAAGATTGGTATTATGTGAAAGCACCTGCTGTGTTCAATATAAGAAATATTGGAAAGACCCTAGTCACCAGGACCCAAGGAACCAAAACTGCATCCGATGGCCTCAAGCGTCATGTGTTTGAAGTGAGTCTTGCTGATTTGCAGAATAATGAAGTTGCATTTGGAAAATGTAAGCTGATTACTGAAGATATCTGGGCAAAAACTGCCCAACTTCCATGCCATGGATCTTACCCATGACAAAATGTGCTCCATGGTCAAAAAATAGCAGACAATGATTGAAGCTCATGTCAATGTCAAGACTACCACTGGGCAGTGGCTCACTCCTATAATCCCAGCACTTTGGGAGGCCAAGGCGGGTGGATCACCTGACGTCAGGAGTTTGAGACCAGCCTGGCCAACATGGTGAAACCCCATCTCTACTAACAATACAAACATTAGCCAGGTGTGGTGGCAGACACCTGTCATCTCAGCTACTCAAGAGGCTGAGGCAGGAGAATCACTTGAACCTGGGAGGCAGAGGTTGCAGTGAGCCGAAATCACACCACTGCACTCCAGCCTGGTTGACAGAGTGAGACTCCAACTCAAAAAAAAAGACTACCAATGGTTACTTGCTTTGTCTGTTCTGTGTTGATTTTACTTTAAAAAAAAAAAAAAAAAACAACACACCAATCGGATATAGAAGACCTGTTATGTTCAGCATCAACAGGTCTGCCAAATCCTGAAGAAGATGATGGAAATCATGACCTGGGAGGTGCAGACAAATGACTTGAAAGCATTGGTCAATAAATTGATTCCAGACAGTGCTGAAAAGACACAGAAAAGGCTTGACTATCTATTTATCCTCTCCATGATGTCTTCGTTAGAAGACTGAAAATGCTGAAGAAGCCCAAGTTTGAATTGGGAAAAGTCATGGAGCTTCATGGTGAAGGTAGTAGTTCTGGAAAAGCCACTGGGGATGAGACAGGTGTTCAAGTTGAATGAGCTGATGGATATGAAGCACCAGCCCAAGAATCTATCTAAAGTTCAGACTTATAACAGTGGGACATAAAAAGTCCTATTTGTTAAAAAAATAAAAATAAAAATAAAAATAAAAATAAATAAAAAGACTTGTTGAAGCCATGAGTTAGCTGTCCTTTGCAGTTCTGTCACCCTTATAATTAGCTCCTGGGACCGATTTTAACCACATTCTACCCTACAACGGCTAGAGGCCTCTGGCTTTCACATCATACCTCAGTTGATACTTAGCTAACCTGAATCATTTGTTTGTCAAGACTTCCAAAGAGTTAACAAAATCTGACCAGTTCCCAAATCTTTGTAATTTTATTGCCCCAACTCCATTCAAGTGTCAAAGTTGTCATATAACCCAATGTATCACCTTCTACCTGTACCTGTGCAGGTGACAGTCTTGGTGACTGTGATGTTACTGCCTGCCCAGGTTGTCACCACTGCACTCCAAAATCCCATCCTGAGAGGCTGATTTTTAAAACTACTGTTACCAACTCTCATAGCTTGGTTCTCTTACAGGCAGAATCTCAGACAAAGGTCATATCAGGTAGTTTACTTGGGAGTGATACACAGGAGCAGGAGTGAGGCACCAGGGGAATAAGACCAGGAAAGATGGAAACCAGTAGAAGGGAACAATATATAAGAATGCAGGCCTCGTCCCACTCCCAGTGAGACTAAGTATTACACATGATCTGTTTTTGATGTTTTAATAAGTATATATTTCCTAGGTAATTTTGAATTTTAATTTTTAATGATTTACAATATTTTTCTCATGTTTTAAAATTTTTATTCCATTTGTGGGGTTTTTTTTTCTGTCCTTTGCTCATATGTTAAGATCCAGGGTTGGTTTTTCAAAAAATGTATATTGGGCCAGCATTGTAGCTCATGCCTGTAATCCCAGCACTCTGGGAGGACAAGGCAGGAGGATCACTTGAGCCCAGGAGTTCAAGACCAGCCTGGCCAACATGGCAAACCCTGTCTTTATGAAAAATAAAAAAAATTAGCTGGGCGTAGTGGCAGATGTCTGTGGTCCCACCTACTCAAGAGGCTGAAGTGAGAAGATTCCTTGAACCTGGGAAGTCAAGGCTGCAGTGAGCAGTGACCAGTGACCACATAACCTCACTCTGGCCTGGGTGACAGGATGAGATCCTGTCTCAAAAAAAAAGAAAAGAAAAGAATTTATCTTTAAAAAGCCATTTTCATAGTCACTCTCACATATTACTGGTAGGCCAAACACTGATGAAACATTTCTGGAAAGCCTTTTGCAATTTGTATCAATAACTTAATTTTTTCACCGACTGTAATTTCTCAAAGACAAGCTAAACTTGAGTCACAGGAACAGGGTAGGTTTCTGGGTGCCTGGCTTCAGAGTCTCAGTAATGCAGGGTTGATTTTTCATGGATGTTTCTCTCCAGTTTGTTGCTTATATTTGTTGTTGTCAGTGATGTTTTGGGGCATTAGAAGTTTTAAAGTTTCATCTGGTTGAATCTGTTAACTTTAGAAAGTCATTCCCCTGCCAGAAACCAGAAAATTTTCACTCATGTTTTCTTCTAGTTTTCTTCTGGAGATTTGATATTTTTAAAACATTTAACTCCTAACACAACTATAGAACCAGCTAACATAAAAAATGTAATAAAATAATACCAAGTGCTAGAGAGGATGTGGAGAAATGATCTCTCATACATAGTCGGGGAGAGTGTAAAATGATATAATCATTCTGGAAAATAGTCTAGTAGTTTCTTCCCAAAGTGAGCTTTACCATATTACCCAGCAATTGCATTCTTGTACTTTTTATCCTAGAGAAATAAAAACATTCACACAAAAGGCTGTGTGTAAATTTTCATAATAGATTTATTCATAATAGCAAAATAGTGAAAACAGCCCAAATGTCATTCAATTGGTGAATGGCTGAACAAACTCAGGTATAAGCATAAAATAGAATATTCATCAGCAATAAAAAGGAATTACCTATTGATGCATGTAACAATTTAGATGGACTTCAAGGGTATTATTTTTAGTGAAAGAAGACAATCTCAAAAGGTTACATATTGTGTGATCCCAATTACGTAACATTTTTGAAATGATAAAGCTTTAATATGGAGAATAGTTAGTGGCTGTCAGGGACAGGAATGTATGTGTGTTGGAGGTTGGGAATAGCAAGGAGTGGGAAAGAAGGGGTAGAAGTGAAAGCAAATACAAAGAGGTAGCATGATGGAGTTTTTTTGTGGTGATGAAACAGTTCTTAACCTTGTTTGTGGTAGTGGTTACACCAATCTGTTAATGGGATAAAATTGCATGCAAAAAAACTTATGTCCATACAAAAACCTGCACATAGATGTTTACAGCAGCTTTTTAAATAAAACTTGGGAGTGCCAAGATGTCCTCCAGCAAGTGAATGGATAAATAAACTGTGGTACAACCAGACAATGGACTATCATTCAGTACTAAAAATAAATGAGCTATCAAGCTATGAAAAGACATGGAGGAAACAAACACCTATCACTAAGTGAAGGAAGCTAATTTGAAAAGGCTGCAAACTGTATGATTCCAACTATATGCCATTCTATTGTAGAAAAGGCAAAACTAGGGAGAATGTAAAAAGATCAGTGGTTGCCAGGGGTTAGGGATCAGGAGAGACAATGAATACGTAGAACATAGAAAATTTTTAGGACAGTGAAACTACTCTGCCCGAAGGCATAATGGTGAATCCGTATCACTATAAGTTTGTCCAGACCCACAGAAGGTACACCAAGAGTGTAAACTACAGATTCCGGGTGATAATGACGTGTCAAGGTTGGTTAACCAGCTGTGACAGATGTACTACTCTAGTAAGGAACGTTGCCTGTGTCAGGGCGGGAGGTATATGGGAAATCTCTGTATCTTTCACTCAATTTTGCTCTGAACCTAAAACTGCTCTGTAAAAAAAACGAAGTTCCTTTAAACAAATGAACAGATAAATAAGTAATAAGTGAAGTTTACTTTTAAAATTGCATAGGACTACACATATACACATACACAAATCATGATTTTTAAAACAGTGAAAAAAAAGCAAATTGTGTTTTTTTGTTTGTTTGTTTTTGAGACGGAGTCTTGCTCTGTCGCCCAGGCTGGAATGCAATGGCACAACCTTGACTTGCTACAACCTCCACCTCCCGGGTTCAAGCGATTCTTGTGCCTCAGCTTCCTGAGTAGCTGGGATTACAGGCGCCCGCCACCACGCCTAGCTAATTTTTGTATTTTTAGTAGAGACTGGGTTTCACCATGTTGCCCAGGCTGGTCTTGAACTCCTGACCTCAAGTGATCTGCCCACCTCGACCTCCCAAAGTGCTGGGATTACAGGCATGAGCCACCACACTGGCCACAGTGTGTACTCAAATTAATGATAATGATCCATTTCCTGGTTTTGATATTCGATATGGCAGCTACAGAAGATGTTATCTTTGGGGGAAGATGGGCAAAGAGTACACAGAACTCTGTACTATCTTTTCAACTTCCTTTGAGTTTATATTACTTAAAAATAAAAAAAAATTTAAACATTTAACTCTTAATCTGAAATTTATGTTGTATATGGTATAAGGTGAGAATACTAAAGTGATTTATATTCACATGGTTAACTGAAGATCCCAGCATTATATCTTAATTAATACATACCTGCCCCACTAATCTGTGGAACCTGCTATGAGATTCATTAAACACTTTAAAATTCTGGGATCTGTTTCTAATTCACCTAACTTTATTGTTCTGTGTTTTCTTGAATGTGTGCAAGGATTAAACTGATTTGATTATATATAACATATATGTCACATATATATTATATATCATATATGTCACACATATATAATATATATATTATATAATATATATATTATTTGAGACAGAGTCTTGCTTTGTTGCCCAGGCTGGAGTGCAGTGGTGCTCTCAGCTCACTGTAACCTCTGCCTCCTGGATTCAAATGATTCTCTTGCCTCAGCCTCCCGAGTAGCTGGGACTACAGGCATGTAACACCATGCCTTTGGTAGAGACAAGTTTCACCATGTTGGCCAGGTTGGTCTAAAACTCCTGGCCTCGAGTAATCCGCTTGCCTTAGCCTCCCAAAGTGCTGGTATTACAGGTGTGAGCCACCACGCTCAGCCGCCAGTCAAGTTTTGATTATATTTACTTTATGATTTAATTATATTTACTTTCAATAGCTAGCAACACTAGTGATTCCTTACTAAAGAGGTGGAAAAGAAAGAAAACCAATATTTTCTGAACAAGACTAAGATCTTCACATGGATTATATCACTTAATCCTCCCAATACTTATATGTAGTAGGTTCTATTATTATTCCCATTTTACAGATGAGCAATAAGAGGCTCAGAGAAATTAAGTAATCATTCAGGATATCAAGTTAATAAGTGGCAGAGCTGGAATCAAACCCAGGCCTAGGATTCTAAATATTCTTTGCTCTGTTGCCCAGGCTGGCCTGAAGCCATCCTTCTGTCTCAGCCTCCCAAAGTGCTGGGCTGACAGGTGTGGGCCACCAAGCCTGTAATAACATTTATTTAACCACCCCTCCATTCACAGACAGTTAGGTGTTCAATCTTTCCTATTAACAAATAGTGGGATAAAGAACACCCTTATACATAGTTTATTTCACATGTATACAAGAATATCTGTACATTACATTCCTAACAGTGAAATTTCTGGACCTAAGTGATGGTGCAATTATAATTTGGATAGTTGTTTTCCCAACTGCCTTCCAGAAAGTTGGATATATTCACACTTCTACCAACAATAACACAGTACCTGTCTCTGGAGCCCCTATCTGATTTTTCATCTGTGCCAGCAAGTGAAGGTGGTATTTAATTATATTTTATTATATTATTATGATAGTTTTAATTTGTATTTCTTATATTTTGTATAAGGGTGATCATGGGTTATTGGTCTTTTTCTTAATGTAGGAGCTCTTTATACATAAGGATTTTCCCCTTTACTTCTAATTTGAACTGCACATTTTTTCCCAGTGTGTCTCTTTTCTTCTGATTCTGCTTATGCAGAGGGGTTGCCATGCAGAAATTTTTTTCTTTTCATATAATCAAGTTTGTCAGTCTTGTCTTTTATAGTTTCTGAGACTTACATCTGTATACTACTAGATTACAAAAAATAAAAGTGTCCTTTATTTCTTCTAGTAATTGTGTGGTTCTTTTACATTTTCAACTATCTAGAATTTATTTTGTTTGGATGGTTACCCAGTTGTCTCAATATAATTTTTAAAATGAGAATTTTTCCCTACTGATTTGAAATGCCAGCTGACTCTATACTGAATTTTCTGTTTTGTATTTAGCACTTTGGGATACTGAGGCAGGAGGACCACATCAAGCCAGCCTGGGCAATAAAGAATATTTAAGCTGTTTCATTGTACTCGATGACTGTTTGTATTAATATATCAATACTACACAGTTTTTCTTACTATATTTTGATAATATGTTTTGTTATCTGGTAAGGCTTATGCCCTGATCATGTTTCTTTTTCAAAATGGCAAGTTTGTTTATTTTTAATTTCACTGTGGTGCTGGGCCCATGCCTACAGGGGAGACCTGGTTCTCCATTCACTGTGGTGCTGGGCCCATGCCTACAAGGGACACCTGGCTCTCCAACCTTGCTTATGTGTTCTTCCTCAGCCCCAGTCCTTAGGGTCAGGTTCTCTAAGGACTGCACATTCAGAAAATGGTTCAGTAGAAATGTGAGCCCCTGGACCAGCACAGTGGCTTACTCCTGCAATCCCAGCACTTTGGAAGGCTGAGGCAGGAGGATCTCTTGAGTCCAGGAGTTGAAGATCAGCCTGGGCAACATAGTGAGACCTCTTCTCTACAAAAAAATGAACACAATTAGCTATGCATGGTGGTGTGCACCTGTAGTCCCAACTACTGGGGAGGCTGAGGCAGGAGGATCGTTTGAACCCAGGTCATCAAGGCTGCAGTAAGCTGAGATCACACCACTGCACTCAGTGCAAGACCCTGTCTGGAAAAAAAAAAGAAGAAAAGGAAAAAAAAGGAAATCTGAGCCCCCTTTATCCATTTCCCTTCATTGGAGGCTTCCTTAAAGGCCTTTACCAATAGTGTTTCTAAGTCCTAGGGGGATCTACCCTCCCCTGGACCAGGCACAGGGCTTCTTAAAGTACGTCTCTTGTTCCAGTTCTCAGAATAAGTTCTGAGGTTTGATGTTTTTCTCCAACTAATGTCAAATAGTGGGCCTGTAATTTTCCCAAATTTAAGAGTATTTTCCCCTGGCTTCCTGGCTGGCTCAGACTTGTGAAAATATTCTCAATTTCAACTTCACTTCCTTTAACATCGTGCAAGACAGTATGTGGCAAAGCCTTAGAATATAAAACGTTTCTGACATTTTCACTCTGCATCTTGCCAATTTCTCATTTGATTCTTTTTTCTTTTTATAAAGACAAATTAGAAAGCAATCACTCCATAACCTTTGGCTTTGTTATTTCTTTATTCTTTGTGCTACCCAGTCCTATTTCCCTATCTATCACTCTTCTCTATTGATTTTGGATGGTGTGGTGTTTGCCTTTGTGCTTTGCAAAGAGAGCCATTGATTTTGAATAGATCTAGAAATGTTGGGAGCTCTTGGCAACATACCCAATCTTAGTGTTGCTACTAAAGGCATTAGACATAGCCTTGCAAGTGAGTTTACTGTCTCAGTCTACGATTATCAAAATAAAGACTGCTAACAGCTGTTGGCAAAGACCTTCAGAGTTATCATCTGCCTATTCATGACAATAAGAACTAGGAGAGTGACCTGCTAAATGCCCTGCTGAACCACTGATGACAAGTATGTCTTTAATTTCAACTCCAAAAAATAGGATATGGTGTAACAGAAAGAGAATACAATTTTTTTGGATAAAAATTCAGGATACCTGGCCGGATACGGTGGCTTACGCCTGTTATTCCAGTACTTTGGGAGGCCGAGGTGGGCAGATCACTTGAGGTCAGAAGTTTGAGACCAGCCTGGCCAATATGGGGAAACCCCATCTCCACTAAAAATATGAAAATTAGCTGGGTGTGGTGGTGAGTGCCTGTAATCCCAGCTACTTGGGAGGCTGAGGCAGGAGAATTGCTTGAACTAGGGATGCAGAGGTTGCAGTGAGCCAAGATTGCACTGCTGCACTCCAGCCTGGGCGACAGAGCGATACTCCATCTCAAAAAAATAGAAAAATTTTAAAAAATAAAAAGAAAGTCAGGAGACCTTAATATAGTCTTGATGTGCTCCAGCTAGGTGGAATTCCTCACCAGGCTCTGGAGAGTAAAGCTGCTAAAGAACTCATGAATAGAAAGTTGTAGGATATAGACCATTCAAAATTGTCTCTAGGCTGGGCGCAGTGGCTCATGCCCATAATCCCAGCACTTTGGGAGGCTGAGGCAGGTGGATCAGCTAAGGTCAGGAGTTTGAGACCAGCCTGGCCAACATGGTGAAACCCTCACTCTATTAAAAATACAAAAATTAGCTGGGCATGGTGGCGTGTGCCTGTAATCCCAGCTACTTGGGAGGCTGAAGCAGGAAAATCACTTGAACCCGGGAGGCAGAGGCTGCAGTGAGCCGAGATGGTGCCACTGCACTCCAGCCTGGGTGACAGAGCAAGACCATCTCAAAAAAATAAAGATTGTCTGTAAATGATAAGGACCAGAGATAATGTGGGTAGCTAGGGTTATCTTATCCTTTTATCTTTCTTGATCGCATATTATTCATTGGATTTTCACCCGGTCTCTGGAGTCAATCATATGACAAATTAGGTGACCAAAGGGCAAACAGTAGAAAAAAATGAAGGAAAAAAATGTAAGTCATCCCCGGGCTAGAGGACCATATGTTGAACAGTTGAGAGGTGCCTATAAATATGTGGGAAGGCTGATGGGGAGGGGTCAGGTCTGCCAGCTTCCCAGCCCCAGAGACGGTGCCATGGGATGAGCATAAGGAAGCCTTTGCCCAGGACATGTCTAAGGTACCCGCTGTGGCCCACTCGAAGCCTGCCGGGCTTAGCTGCCCAACTGTGTCTTCCCTTACTTAAGGCCACTCTTGTCGGTGGCCCTGCCTCTGGTGGAGTGAGGAGGTGCTCTGCCATATAAAGCACTTTTGATTTCATGGGCTGACTATGATGGTGCTCCAAGGGAGTATACCAAAATCAGAGATGTTCCTGCTCTTTGACTCAGCAATTCCCAGGTAAAACTTGAGAGAGTGTTGATTTGAAAAATTGGATTTTCATTTGCTTGGGCTATGGAGCAAAATGAGATATACCTTCCATGTCCCCTAAAACCATCCATAAATTCTGCGATTCTCACGGGAAGGGATAATTTTAGTGAAACTGGGGAAGGAGCTCGCCTATGTGGAAAGGGGCAAATCAATAGGAGGCTGAATAGTAAGAGCTGTGATGACGCTCAGGTTGGTGTGTTGATTCACTTACCAGTGAAGCAAGATTGCCCCGGGCAAACTTTCCAAAACAGAAGGAGAAAAATGTGTCATGAACACTCACCCATGTGACCTGAGGCTGAGTCATCCATGGTTGATTCCAATTCATTATGCCTTTTATCTTTCTGGATATTCAGGGAAAGCAAGGGTCCTTTGTCCAGCTAGAAGCCAGACGTCTTTTTGAAACCGTCTTACTCTTGAGTTGCATCTAATGGGCCATTCTCACATTGGTGAGTCACTGTGTCTCAGACCAGCCTTCCACCCTCATCCAGCTCTTCCTCAACCGGAATGGCCCCAACTCTTTCCTCACTGATTGCGTGCCTTCTGGGCGCTGTTTGTGGGGCCGGTGTGGGTGTGGCCGGGAGCAAGCAGTCTCTCTCCTGTGGTTGAGCACATTTCCAGGCTGATGAGGAGAGACCCTGCCCACATCACACCCTAATGTACCTTACCCCACTCTCCTTATCTGTGAGATGACTCACATGTACTCTTGGTGGAGCATTTGGGATGCTGGAATCTTATAACATTCAATGCAACTTGTTACCTTCCACAATTCTTACCTCACCCAATCTTTGATTGAAAGAATAAAACAAATATAAAATCCTGGGTATCATCTCAGTTCAGGGAAAAAACCAGTCTTCTTTAATCTGATAAAGGAGACTACCTAAATCCTACTGAGAATGGATAATACATGATGAAATATATATATGTGTGTGTATATATACGTGCATATATATATATATATATATATTTTTTTTTTTTTTTTTTTTTTTTTTTTTGAGATGGAGTCTCACTCTGTCACCCAGGCTGGAGTACAGTGGCAAAATCTCAGCTCACTGCAAGCTCCACCTCCCAGGTTCAAGCCATTCTCCTGCCTCAGCCTCCTGAGTAGCTGGGACTACAAGCACCCGCCACCACGCCTGGCTAATGTTTTATATTTTTACTAGAGATGGGGTTTTACTGTGGTAGCCAGGGTGGTCTCGATCTCCTGACCTCATGATCCACCCACCTCAGCCTCCCAAAGTGCTGGGATTACAGGCATGAGCCACTGCACCTGGCCATGATGGAATATATTAATCAACAGTGAAAATAAAGGAATTACAGCTACATGAAGTAAAATGGATAAATCTTAGAAACAATGCTGAGTGAAAAAAACTCAAGTCCTGGAATCTCTCTATATAAGAATACAGCAATTGTATAAAGATAAAATCTAGCTACGTGAATATTATAGATATTTTGGTAATTTGTAGAAAACACCGTGTATGTGTGTATTAGTTTCCTGTCACTGCTGTAACAAATTACCACAAACTTGGTGGTTTAGAGCAACAGATTATTATATTACACTCTCACAGTTCTGTAGGCCAGAAGTCTGAAATCCATTTCACCGGGCTAAAAATCAAGGCGTTGGCAGCGCTGTGCTTCCTCCAGAGGCCCTAGGGAAGAATGTGTTCCTTGCCTCTTCCAGTTTCTTGTGGCTGCCAGCATTCCTTGGCCATATCCCTCTAGTGTCTGCTTTGTGGTCACATGGCCTTCTCTTCTATAGTCAATCCTCCCTCTGCCTCAATTCATTAAGACACTTGTGATTGTTTTTAGGGCCCAACTGGATAATCCAGGATCATCTCCCCAGTTCAAGAGCCTTAACCGAATCATATCTGCCAAGTCTTTGCCATTCACTGTAACATTCCCAGGTTCCAGGGATTAGAATGTAGACATCTCAGGGGTTCATTGTTCAGCCTATCACTGTGTGTGTGTGTGTGTGTGTGTGTGTGTGTGTGTTTGTGTGCATGCACATTTTTTTCTTGGAATGATAAATACCAAGTTTAGCAACAGTGGTGCTGGAACAGATTTGTACAGGCTTGCCACGATCGACTCCACACATCTCTTCTAGCTCTGCACTCAGCTACTTTAGGTTGGTAACTTGACATCAGTCACGTGGGATTACTTACACCGTGGAAATTGACAAGAACTACAAATCAGTGTTTTTTCCCAGAGAACTGGTTTACACTGTCAGTAGTGTGGTTACCTTCTTAGTGGAAAAGGCAGAGCAGTGGAATTAGGTTTGGTAATGCTTCAGTTTTTAAATTGGATGGTGTGTTAACAGGTGTTTGTTTTACTATTATGCTTTAAATGTACATAGGTTTTTTTGTGTGTTTTTTGTTTTTGTTTTGTTTTTTTGTTTGTTTGTTTGTTTTAGATGGAGTCCAGCTTTGTCACCCAGGCTGGAGTGCAGTGGTGCAATCTCTGCTCACTGCAACCTCCGCCTCCTGGGTTCAAGCAATTCTCCTGCCTCAGCCTCCTGAGTAGCTGGGATTACAGGCCTGTACCACCATGCCTGGCTAATTTTTTTTTCTTTTTTAGTAGAGATGGGGTTTCACCACGTTGACCAGGCTGGTCTTGAACTCCTGACCTCAAGTAATCCACCCACCTCAGCCTCCCAAAGAGCTGGGATTACAGGAGTGAACCACCGTGCCCAACCTGTACATGGGTTTTATATACAGACATAATACTGATTTTTTTAGGAGAAAAAATGGAAAGCAGCAGGAAGTTTCTGATCTTTCAAAAAAGAAATAAAACTATACCAAAGACTGGTAAGAATGTGGAGACAGTCCACCTTTCATATGTTGCTGGCAGGAATGTAAAATGACACAGATACTCCGAAAAATAGAAAGGCAGTTTTCTTTTCTTTCTTTTTTTTTTTTTTGTTTTTGTTTTTGTTTTTGGAGACAGAGTCTTGCTCCGTCGCCCAGGCTGGAGGGCAGTGGTGACATAATCTTGGCTCACTGCAGCCTCTGCCTCCTGGGTTCAAGCCCTTCTCCTGCCTCAGCTCCCAGGTAGCTGGGATTATAGGGGCACGCCACCACACCTGGCTAATTCTTGTATTTTTAATAGAGATGGGGTTTCCCCATGTTGGCCAGGCTGGTCTTGAACTCCTGACCTGAAGTGATCTGCCTGCCTGGGCCTCCCAAAGTGCTGAGCCCCAAAGCGTGAGCCACCATGCCCAGCCAGTATGGCAGTTTTCTACATAGCTAAACATATTCTTACCATCTCAGCAATTGCATTAGTGGAAATTTATCCCAGATAAATTAAAACATATCCATACAAAACCTTGACATAATGTTCATAGCAGGTTTACTTGTAGTAGCCCCAAACTGGAAACAACCAAAATGCCTTTTAATAGAAGAATGGTTAAACAAACTATTGTGCTGAATTATTGATACATGCAAAAACTTGGATGGACCTCAAAGACATTATGCTGACTGAAAAAAAGCCAATCATAAAGGTCACATAGTATATGAATTTATTTATATTACATTCTCAAAATCACAAAATTATGGGTCACCATGCCTTATCTGAAGCAAGCTTCCCCATTATAATCTGATCATCAGTCTGGGGAGCAAATACAGTATTTCTTCCTTACCCTGACCTGCTGGACTTTCCTCTTCTGTACCTGCTTTTAAATCTCTGTCCAAAGCTGCCTTGGGGCAGAGGTGTTATACCTCTTTTCTCATAAAGCAGTGTTTGAACACTGATCCTGTAAAGCAGAAAATGCCCTTTATCATGGACACTGAGCACTGAGCAACAGTTTAATAAGATTTCCTGACAAAAGCAGCCCACTGAATTGGATGTTTTCTCTTTCTTTTATTATCATATTTGAATTTCCCCCAGCCAGATGACTGATAACAATTCTGTTTCTCTTCTTTTCCAATAAGTAAATTTCAGACTCAAGAATATCCCCTCAACAGGCCAGGAAATTCCATCTTTGATAAACGAGTGGGTAGAGTTAATGGAGGAAGAACTTGCTGATCAGGGATTCTCAGTGTGTTAGTCTGTTTTCATGCTGCTAATAAAGACATACCTGAGACTGGGTAATTTATATGGGAAAAAGGTTTAATGGACTCTCAGTTCCACATGAGTGGGGAGGCCTCACAACCGTGGCGGAAAGCAAGGAGGAGCAAGTCATATCTTACATGGACGGCAGCTGGCAAAGAGAGAGCTTGTGCAGGGAAACTCCTGTTTTTAAAACCATCAGATCTCATCAGACTTATTCACTATCATGAGAACAGCACGGGAAAGACCTGCCCCCATGATTAAATTATCTCCCACTGGGTCCTTCCCACAACACGTGGGAATTATGGGAGCTACAAGATGAGATTTGGGTGGGGACACAGAGCCAAACCATGTCACTCAGTTTATAACATACAGAATCACAGCCTCTTAGCAGAGGAGACCTTGCAGTACCATGCACTACACTGGGGCTGGTGCCTGGGACTAGAGCAATTTCAGGCTATGGCCCCTCCCCCCACCATTCTTCCCTCTGTATTTCTGCAGATTCCTGCTGGGAACCAATGCCTATTAATGAGGTTTCTACTTCTAGCCTATGAGTTAACATTCTTTTTGTAAATTAATTTTTAAATATTTTATCTAAACAAAGATAAAGCCAAATTGTATTTAAAGGCTCATGAAGGAGGACTGTATTCCTCTGCTTTAGGATTTAGTCTCATGCCTCAGAGGCAAAACTTTGAACTTTAGCTGTTTCTTCTGATATTTGCCATATTTACACTGCCATTACAGACACCTCAATTTTAGATATTATCTCTTGACTTTCTAACGAATGGCAGAATGGGGATTTAGCTCCCTGTCTCTATCATCCCCACTTGCCTTGTCTCAATATAGTGTCACAACTTTTTAATTCAATTGATATTTGGCTGGGTGCAGTGGCTCATGCCTGTAATCCCAGCACTTTGGAAGGCCGAGGCTTAGCTTAGGGCCAGGAGTTCGAGACTAGCCTGGCCAACATGGTGAAACCCCATCCCTACTAAACTTACAAAAATTAGCCGGGCATGGTGGCACAAACCTGTGGTCCCAGCTACTCAGGAGGCTGAGGCACAAGAATCACTTGAACCCAGGAGGTGGAGTGAGCCGAGATCATGCCACTGCACTGCAGCCTGGGTGACAGAGTGAAACTCTGTCTCAAAAATTTTAAAAATAAAAATAAATAGATATTTACCTTTTACATTTTATGTTCCCAGGCAAGTTAAGTGGTATAATTATATTTCCTCCATTTTACAATTTTTTGCTTATCTGCAGTTATTATTTGCATTTATTTTTTTCTTACTTTTACTCTTGTACATATGTGTCCCTTAGTCTTTCTAGACCCTCTCACAAAATTATAAAATTCCTCTTAAAACAATTTTCTACATGGTAGAATCTATCAGATTATCTAATCAGTTTTTTTAACCTAGATGTTACCTTTTCAGAGCCCAGAGCTCTTCTAGCCTAAGCAGGTCGTTAAGACAGTTAAGAGTGCAAAAGATTTATGAAGGAGCAATTGCTCTGAAAGGAAAAGGAAATTAAGAATTGGACAGGGGAGCTGCCGCCCTGAGTTGCAAACCTGACAAAGATTCCACCAGCCCAATGGGGAGTGCCAGTGCAAACACTGTCCTTTGGAGACACTCACATTATTTCTTCAACCTCTTGTTTAGTCATTGACTAAGGGCTACCCCAAGAAAAATGTGACCTTGGCTCAAAAGTTGAGGCAGATCCCAAAGGAACTACTAGCTATAGATTGTCAGCTAATCACACCGTTTTCAGTTGGGCAGCAAGAGCAACAAGTCATTTTCTGAAGGGGATCTGAGCAGTGCCTTTTTTTTTTTTTTTTTTTTTTTTAAGATAAAGTTTTGCTCTTATCGCCAAGGCTGGAGTGCAATGGCACGATCTTGGCTCACTGTAAACTCTGCCTCCTGGATTCAAGCTATTCTCATGCCTTAGCCTCCCAAGTAGTTGGGATTACAGGCATGCACCATCACACCCAGCTAGTTTTCGTATTTTCAGTAGAGACGGGGTTTTGCCATGTTGGTTAGGCTGGTCTCGAACTCCTGGCCTCAGGTGATCCACCCACCTCAGTTTTCCAAAGTGCTGGGATTACAGGCATGAGCCACCATGCCCAGCCTTGAGCAGTGCCTTTCTAGGTCTGTACAGATCCCATTTTCGGAATCCCACGTGTTCCTCTTTCTTGTTTTACACCCTCATTTTGGTGGAGCACATTTTTAGTAGTTGCTGAAATGTAAAGTTTTTGAGACTTAGGATGTCTTAAAATGTCATTTTACCCTCATACTTGACAGTTTGTTTGGGTATAGAATTCTGTATCTCTTTGACTTATAATTTTGATAGCTCTATTGTCTTTTAAGTTCTGATGCTGCTGTTGATAAATCTGATACTATTCTGTTTCCTACTCTTTAAATTTTCACTTTTTTCCCCCACTATTTTTCTTTCTCTGGAAACTTTTAGGATCTACTCTTTATTCTCAGTGTAATTTCCATCGTAATTTAAAATAACATGACTTGGTGAACCTTGTTAATTCATTAGGTTGGGCATTCAATTCTCATGTTCAATCTGGAGAATAATTTTATTAAATACTGAGAAATATCTTTTATTATAAATTTAATAATTTTCTTTATTTTTTTCTGATCTCTCTTTCTTGACTCCTATTAGATATAGAATTTTCTAGATTGACTCTAACTTTTTTGGTATTTTCTCTCCTATTGCCTGTCTTTTGTCTTTTTCATCATCTCTCTGGGAGATATTTTATCTTCCAATCTTTCTGTTAAATTTTTATTTCAGCTATCAAGGGCATTTTTTTCAATACTCAAATTGTTTTTTCATAACATCCTGTTCTTGTTTCATGTTTTCTCCCATTTCTTTGAGGATATTAGAATTCTTTTAATATTCTGCTCTCTGTAATATCTCTATTTCCTCTAGATCCTTTTTTTTTTTTTCTTGTGTGTTTTGTTTTGTCTTTTATGTTGGAGGAATCTGTTGACCTTAATTGTCTGATCAAATTTAATAGTGATATATTATGGAGCTCATTGATAGTTGTTTAATGGTAGTCCCTGCTCTAGAGAGACCAAGTGGTAAACTATTCTTTAATTGCAAGTCCTAAAATGTCAGGGTTTGTAGACCTTTTCTTTGGAATCTTTACATTTCTTTCAAAGAAAAAGACTCCAGTCTTCCACCTGTGTGCTACTTTACTGGCTGCCATTGTTTTCCAGTGGAGAAAGAGACTGTGGGACTCTTAGTTTACTACTCAGACTTTTACTCAATCTTCCTATGTTCAATGGAACATCTCCCTTCCACGCTTCCCTAAGATCTAAGATGTGCTGATGTCCCAGAATGGGGAGCCTCTAATGTCCACTTTTTCCAGAGAATAAGTGTGTAATTTCCAGACTACGGGAGTGGGAGTGTTGGTGGGGGTGGAAGGAGTAGTTTCCTGCTGGGTGGGGCAGGGGAAAACATGGCATTATAAATTCTCTTTCCATGACTTTCAACCAGTCCTCTGTTTTTATTTCCATAATTAACCTACGTTTTCCAAAATACCTGACACTCTTAATTCCAAAGACTTCCTAGGTTTCTGTAGTGTGAACTGGCTTGCTTCTCACTGATGCTTCCCTTTGAAAGTTCTTAGATTTCAACTTTTTCAGTTCTGTTCTACCAGTCACTACTCCTATATCCACTTTTTTCAAATATTTTATTTTACTTTATTTTTTGTAGAGACAGGGGTCTCACTATGTTGCCCAGACTGGTCTTGATTTCCTGACTTCAAGTAATCTTCCCACTTTACCCTCCCAAAATGCTGAAATTACAGGCATGAGCCACTGTGCCAGCTTCAGAACTTTTATATTTCTAAGTGGCTGTTGCCTCCTCTTCTTTGGACTATAATAACATACATATATATATTTTTTCATATGTCTTGACTGGTGGTCTTTTGGACAGAAGAGATATAAATGCATGTACTTAATGTACTATTTTTATTTTTTTGAGACAAAATCTTGCTTTGTCACCCAGGCTAGAGTGCAGTGATGAGATCTTGGCTCACAGCAACCTCTGCCTCCTGGGTTCAAGCCATTCTCATGTCTCAGCCTCCTGAGTAGCAGGGATTACAGGTGTGTGCCACCATGCCCAGCTAATTTTTGTATTTTTAGTAGAGATGGGGTTTCACCATGTTCACCAGCCAGGCTGGTCTCAAACTCCTGACCTCAGGTGATTCACCTGCCTCAGCCTCCCAAAGTGCTGGGATTACAGGTATGAGCCACTACACCTGGCCTAATGTACTATTTTTAATTTAAAATATCTGACACAAATTTTCAGTAGGCTTACAGGAAGTCCATACTGTTTTCCCTTTACCTTTATTTCAATTCTTGCAAACATTGGGTCATCTGTATGATGCATTTAGGAAAACTTACAGTTCCAGCATCCCATGACTCACAGATAATGCTATTTCCTTAACTGTTCTAGAGGTAACAGCATTCTTTATGCAGTGGGCATGTCCATCAAAACTTCTGTGTGGTTATTTTCCTTGCTATTCTGGTATGTATTTTGCCATAACTTTGTTTTGCGACTCACATTTCAAGCTTTGTTATTAAAGATAGAATAGGAGTGAACATTGTCTAATGTCTTAACTTCCCAGTAGAAATCATAAGGCCTAAGATTTTTAAACTCAAAGGTTAAAGGCCGGCTGCATAGAGAGTGTTTTCAGTAAAAGCAAAAGAACAATTTTTTTATAAGCACAAAAATATGTTCCCTACCTTCTCTAAGAGTCATAAAATTGCTCAGGGTAAAAAGGACTTCAAATGTTTTCCTATCCAACCATGCAAGTGATGCTTAGACCCCTCCCCACTCCTCACTCATCCCTTCCTAACGGTGAGTGGAGACTGTGCTTGCACACCTGTGGTGACAGGAAACTGATTTCCACTTTAGGCAACCCCTTCACCTTTCTCAGCCTTGACTGTTCTTATTTGTATAATCTACTCCATATTGAGCTCTGATTATGTGCCCAGCACTCTGTTAAGAGCTTTACAGATATCTCATTTAATCCTTGCCACAGCCCTGCAAATGTTATTTCCATGTTGCAATTGAGAAAATGCAGAGAGCTTAACTGCTTGCCCAAGTTCCCACAGTGAGTGAGTGAGGGCAGGGCCAGCAGGTAAGCAGCAGTTGGTCTGGCTGTAACTCCTTGTTCTTTCTATTTGTTCTTCCTTTTGTCAAGCCCAAAATATCCCCTCTCCATAGCTTCTACCCACTCAGGAGCATGGGGCAAAAGCCAAACCTCTGTCCATCAGGAGAGCGGGGGGAAAGGCCAGTTCTATCTTCCACATGAGCACGCTTCAGCTATTTCAAGATATTTATCTGATGCTCATTCTACTCCAGGCCTAAGTTTTCCTGAAAAAAGAAATTTGAAAAAAGATCAATATCTGTTTTGAGAATATTAAGTGTACTTCTCCCTTCAGTTCCTCAGCTTTTTTCCTACTTGAGGCACTGGTTCAGCCTCATAAAGGGGCATAGGCTAGGTGGGTGTCTTCAGTGTGTGCTTGGAAGCGCTGCTCAGAAAACAGCTGTGCTTCTGCCTTACACCCACCTTGTGAAGGGCCACAATGGATCTGTACAAGCCAGGAGCTTATTTAGTCTTGTCCTGGCACACCCAGCACATCAGCCACTTTGAACGGAGTTCCTTCAGGAGGAGACTCAGCTGAGTCCCAGAGCAATAGTAATTGCTTCATAACAGGGATCTTAAAGAGACTTTGTTGTGTGTCATTAAAGCAGCTTCAAGTTACAGATTTAGATGGGGCAAATACCCATATAGATAGCCTGGTTCCTTGGTTATAAGCAGGTTTGTTTTTCTGTACTGTTACCCAAATTCCCCTGATTATAATCCCTTATGAGCCTATTTAAACTGCAGAATCCTGGACCCCACAGAGGAGTCCTGGACCTCCTAAGTCTGAATCTTCAGGAGAGGGACGTACAGTTTGAAGAAGCCTCTCCCAAGGGTTCTCATCATCCCTTAGCGTATTAGTCTGGTTTCACACTGCTATAGAGATACTGCCTGAGACTGGGTAATTTATAAACAAAGGAAGTTTAATTGACTCACAATTCCACATGGCTGGGGAGGCCTCAGGAAACTTACAATCACAGCTGAAGGCGAAACAGACCCTTTTTTTACAAGACGGCAGGAGAGAGGGAGAAACTGCAAGGGAAACTGCCATTCATAAAACCATCACATCTTGTGAAAACTCACTCAACTATCACAAGAACAGCATGGGGGAAACTGCCCCCATGATCCAATCACCTCCCACCAGGTTCCTCCCTCAACACCTGGGGATTACAATTAAGATGAGATTTGGGTGGGGACACAGAGTCAAACCATATCATTTAGGCTTGGAAAGCATTGTTTTGAGTTCTTTGCCTGAAATTCCATTCCTTGTCCTTTTTTATTTTTTGAGACAGAATCTCACTCTGTTGCTCAGGCTTGAGTGCAGTGGTGAGATTTTGGCTCACTGCAACCTCCACCTCCCGGGCTCAGATAAGTTTCCTGCCTCAGCCTCCTGAGTAGCTGGGATTATAGACATGCACCACCACACCCAGCTAATTTTTGTATTTTTATCTATTCATCAGTTAGTAGACATTTGGGTTGATCCAGTTTGGAGCTATCATGCATAAAGCTACTATGAATATTCCAACTCAGGTCTTGCTGCAGACATGTGTTTTCATTTCTCTTGAGTAAATATACAGGAGTGGGATTGCTGTATCATATGCTATGTGTATGCTTACCTTTATCAAGGTGTATGCTTACTCTTTGTCAATCAAGAGATTGACGGGCTGTTTTTCAAAGTGGCAGTATCATTTTGCAATTGCACCAGCAATGTACTACTGATTTCTTTTTTTGAAAAAGACAATTATTTGTAGAGAGATCTACAAATACCTTTATTTTGTATCATCAGCACAGATGTAGAATTAGTTTTGTTTAAAGCACTTCCTTTCTTTCTTTTTTTTTTTTTTTGTGAGACAGTGTTTCGCTCTTCTTGTCCAGGCTGGAGTGCAATGGCACAATCTCCACTCACCACAACCTCCGCCTCCTGGGTTCAAGAGATTCTCTTGCCTCAGCCTCCTGAGTAGCTGGGATTACAGGCATGCGCCATCATGCCCAGCTAATTTTGTATTTTTAGTGGAGACAGGGTTTCTCCATGTTGGTCAGGCTGGTCTCAAACTCCTGACCTCAGGTGATCCACTCGTCTCAACCTCCCAAAGTGCTGGGATTACAGGTGCGAGCCACCGCGCCTGGCCGTAAAGCACTTCTTAAGAGTTCTGGGCTCGGAGTCAGATTAAGCTGGGTCCATTACTAAATTCAACAATACTGTATCCGTGATTTTGAGCAAGTGGCTAGATCTCTCCAAATGTATTTCCCTTATTTGTAAGATAGAGATAACAATTCCTCTCTGCTTAGAGATGTCGAAAGGATTAAATGAGATGAAACATATAAATATGAAACACATAAACACGTGAAACACTTAATACATTATCTGATATATAATAATCATGATTAACATAAGTTACTCTTACTATTTTCATTACCTTCTTTAGAATAGTATTTGTTGCAGTAGGGTTTAACCATGTGAGAACATGTACCATGAACTTTACTTCTTTAGGGTTTCTTTTGGGTAATAATTTAGAACTCAGGAAAACCACAGGAAGCAGAAAAAGCGTGTTTTGTCATTGAAAAGAGATATTTGTAGTTATTTAGAATGAACAACCAGTGAGTCATTTTACATTCTTTCTAGAGTTTCTAACTTCAGTGTCCTAATTTGTAAAATTAGGAAATTTTACTAATTTACGGGGATTAGGGGGTGGCGGTGGAGGTAGCCATTCTTGCTTTGCCTCTCTCACAGTGTTGATGTAAAGATCAAAGGAAAAGCTGAACATTGTAAATTGTCAAGTGTTATATGAATATTTACCACCAGTGAAAGTTTTAGAGGATAATCTTTTTTTTTTTTTTTTTTTTTTGAGATGGAGTCTCACTCTGTCGCCCAAGCTGGAGTGTAGTGGCATGATCTCGGCTCACTGCAATCTCTGCCGCCCCGGTCCCAGCAATTCTCCTGCCTCAGCCTCCCAAGTAACTGGGATTACAGGCACCTGCCACTGCACCTGGCTAATTTTTGTAGTTTTAGCAGAGACAGGGTTTCACCATCTTGGCCAGGCTCTTGAACTCCTGACCTCGTGATCCACCCACCTTGGCCTCCCAAAGTGCTGGGATTACAGGCATGAGCCACTGCACCCGGCCTAGGATAAATTTTGTAAGATACGATTTAATTAGAAAACAGAAATTATAAGATAATAATGTCCCTTAATAATTTCCTTTTTCTAGTGTTACACAGGAAAAAATAAGCTGATAGGAAAAATTGCAAAAAAAGAGATTAAAATAAAGGATGTAAGAAATATTTTTAAAATGTGATTAAAATAAAAGATGTAAGAAAATTGGTACCAAGAAGACCAAGCTACCACATAGATCCCAAACTAGGACTAATCTACCTCCAGCATAAAAAAGAACACGCACGCATGGCACTTTTCACATACCACTGTAGGTCAGCAAGCCAAATTCACAGTAATTTAGTAGCCACAAGAAAATGGCTAGTCTGTGTTTGCATCCAAACATCTGCTTTCTGTTGATTACTTAGATGACATATGAGTTCACACATGCCTATTGAAATTCTTTTTGGGATTCTATCAGTTGCATTTAACAAGCTATTTACACAATGGAATTTTTGACAGCACCAGGAAAGTTGTAATAGAAATATAAATTATTTCATTCTCCACTAGAACCATGTGGGAGAACAGAATATAAAGTACAAAGTTGCATTTGAGAACAGAGAAGTTACATGTATTCAGAATGGGAAAGAATTAATTACACCTCCCATAATTTATGACGAATGCCAGAGTCAGCCAAAGCTTCTAGGTCATGTTCTTTTTCTCAGAACCTGGAAATTCACATATTGGTCCTGCCTGTCTTGTGGAGGAAGTCTAATTCTTCCTCAACTGTTTCAACACAAGGAGGTGAGAGAAGGGGACCTCTGACACAGCTGCCCTTCAGACTTACCTAGTTAACGTGGATTCTCAAGTGTAGACACTTAGCATTTTCTATTTAGTAAGTCACTTATCTGCTAAACAAAGTCAGAGCATTTCTCATACCTTGTTTTTAAAACTCAGAAATAAATGAAGTTGTGTTTTTAATTTGCCAATTGATAAGTATATTCATGTATAATTTTTTTCTATGTATTTTTAGTGTAGACATTTTGCTGTAGGGTCTAAACTTATGATTTGTGACCAGATGTACAGAACATGTTTCACCTAGAACTCAGCCTAAAATGTCATGATTCAGAAGCATTCACAGAGTACCCACCCACCTCATGACAGTCACTTTCACAAACATGATCATATATTTCATTATCATGATTATTCTATAAAATAGTATTTTATACATATATAACACACACATATATAAATGTGATTACAATAAAGATGAAAGAAATTGATACCAAGAAGACCAAGATACCACATTGATCCCACACCAGCACTAATCTACCTCCGATGTGAAACACAGTATGTTTCACATGTTACAGTAGGTCAACAAGCTAAATTTACCACAGTAATTTAGTGGCTACAGGAGGATTTTGTCATTCTTCTTGTAATAGTATGTGTATTTATATGTACATACCACTTAATTAAATGGTATATATATGTACCACATAATTTAAAATATATATAGTGTGTATATACATATATTTTAAATTATATATATATGTGTATATATATATAGAGAGAGAGAGAGTCTTGCTCTGTCGCCCAGGCTGGAGTGCAGTGGCGCAATCTCAGCTCACTGAAACCTCCATCTCCTGGGCTCAAGTGATTCTCCTGCCTCAGCCTCCCAGGTAGCTGGGATAACAGTGCCCACCACCACACCTGGTTAATGTTTGTATTTTTTGTAGAGATGGGGTTTCACCCTGTTGGCTAGGCTGGTCTTGAACTCCTGACATTAAGTGATGTGCCTGCTTCGGCCTCCTGAAGTGCTGAAAATTACGGGCTCAAGCCACTGCCCTCACCTATATATTTATATTATATATAATATAAATTAATAAATCATATATAATTTAAATATGTATTTATACACATAAATATTTAATAAGTAAATAAATACATGAATAATATTTACATATTTACCATGTATATACACTTTATTTCAAATTATATCTATTTAAATTATATATATTATATATAATGTATATAATTTAAAATACATATATAGTGTGTATATATGGTAAATATATAATGGCAATACATACATATAGATATTTAATTTTACAAATGAGGAAACTGAGGCCCAAAAAGGTAAAGTAAATTACCCAACATTTCACAACTAATAAGCAAGAGAAATAGAATTGAAATTCCTGTCCTGCTATACAGCTGCTGCAATGCAACAGATGCATACCCCAAACAACTAAGGACATGAAAACCCCAGAAATACCATATTTTGATGTGACCCCAAGAAAAATTGCTGGAATATATCAATTATTCTCCAAAGAAATCAGCCTTAAATTGAGGCATGCATCTCAAATATCACCAGTTACCTTAATAACCTGATATAGGTCTATAATCCCTAAATTTTAAAATATTTCTTGAATGTATTTGTAGTTCCAATCTGGAATATCTATTGAGATAATGATACCTTAAGTTTATGACCAGTTGTGTTATTCAGTCATTGCATTTCTATATACCTAAAACATCTTGCAAATTTCAATGAGCATTACCCCATTTCTAGTATTCCGAATATGGGGGTGCACATTCTTTATCCATCTTCTCAGGATTTCATAAACTTTGCTCTTTCTTCTTTCTCGAGAATACTTGATTTCTGAGCCTGTCTGAGTCTGTCCTCATTTGCAAGCCTCTTGATTGCAGAAGATGACTCTAAACATGTTGCAGATGAAAGAAAAGATAAAACTTGCCCTACCTGGCCTCTTGCACAAGACTCTTGAGGTGTCTCCTTTCCCCTCTGGCCTGCAAGTCTGGCTTAGGACACTTGCTGCTCTCTCTCTTCTACTCAAGAAAGTGATGATCAGTTAGACTTCAGGTTCTTTCTTGCCCTTCAGGTTTTTTTGTTTTGTTTTGTTTTGTTTTGTTTTTTGAGATGGAGTCTTGCTCTGTCGCCCAGGCTGGAGTGCAGTGGCACAGTCTCAGCTCACTGCAACCTCCGCTATCTGGGTTCAAGCGATTCTCCTGCCTCAGCCTCCCAAGTAGCTGAGGCTACAGGCACATGCCACCGCGCCTGGCTAAATGTTTTTGTACTTTTTTAGTAGAGACGGAGTTTTACCATATTGGCCAGGCTAATCTCGAACTCCTGAGTTTGGGTGATCCGCCCGCCTTGGCCTCCCAAAGTGCTGGGATTACAGGCATGAGGCACCGTGCCCAGCCGCCCCTTAGTATTTTACACTGTTAATATGCCTGAATTTTCTGTACCTTTCTGTTGAGTGGTAATATTTTGGACTTAGTTGTTATATTAAGAAAAAATTCTGAGCAGAATCAAGCAAAGGATGTGGCAGAATGAGGAAATGATCACTTTCTTTGGTATTGGTAGGGCTATGGATTGCAAGTGTAGTGGGCATCAGAAACACCTGCACATTCCTGGGCCCATGATCCCTCCCTGAGGTTCTCTGGAGTGGAGTCCAGATATATGTGGTTTAACTGGTTTCCCTGGGGTGATTCTGATGTAAGTGGTCAGAAACACCACAAGGCTGTGATGCGTCAAACCAGTCTCTTCTGGAAAGAGGCACTACAGCTTCTCTAAAGTGGGCATTATTCATGACCTCCCGCTTACAGTAGAAAGTCCTAGTTAAAGCTGTGAGTAATCTTAGAGGCTCTAATTCTTCCAAATTGTCTAAAACAAGAAACAAAACCAAACCAACCAACTACTCATCTAGTCAAATAAATGCTGCCTGAAAGAAGAGCAACAGCTGTTCTTTCTTCTTATCCAGTGATTTGGAGAAAACATTGTAAGTTCTTCTCCATAAAGCAGTAGAAAAAGATGACATGATAAGAGATCCGTGGGCTTTTCCTCCAGAGAGCAAATAGAAAATGCTTGGTTTTTGTCCTGACTGAGAAACGCTTAAATGTCTACATGTACAATCAGATAATCCCTAAAATGCCTTTCCCCTGGTCTAACTCAATTCAGATAGCTCTGTTTGTCTGTGAGAAACCCTCAGAGAAAAATATTCAAGCCAAATGATCTCATGCCTGGATTTTGCAAAACAATATGTGCACAAGACCAGAATTTATATCATCATCGAATATGTGCCTTTCCCAAATCCAGCCCTGGGATGTTCTTCAACAACATGGCTTCTTTGCCACATCTGAGTCACTTCCTGGGCCTGGATCCAGGACAGCCTGCAGACCCCTGGCCACCAACAAGCCACATAAGGAAGCAGTTCTGTACTATTTCTAGGAAGGGCATCTTTTAAAATTATTTTACACTTATCTCACCCATTTTGGTATCCCAGATGGCTTTAAAGGGGAGTTAGCATGGCTGAAAGTCATATATTTTTTCCCCAAAATAATTAAATTTTCCGTTGTGCCCAATTGAGAGAAAAATCAAAGGCATGCAGTGGTGAAAATGCCTGACAATCCCTGGAGACGCTGAACTAGTCTCTTCGGGGAAAATTCTGGAGATCTGTTTGCTGCTCTAGGGGATTAGCTGCCTTTGCACCTCTGCAGGGGAGATTCAGGTTCTATGTATTCTTTAGGGAGGTCGAAGAAACAGGAAAAGTTGTTCTGGATTGAACTCTCACCTCTGACCACAAACAATTGCTAGGTTGAATCTCCCCTATCCAAAAAGTTTGGAACCAGAGTGTTTTGGATTTTTGATTTTTTTTAGACTTTGGAATTTTTGCATATACATACTAAGATATCTTGGAAATGGAACCCAAGTCTAACCATGAAATTCACTTATGTTTCATGTATGCCTTATACATACAACCTGAATGTAAGTTTATATAATATTTTGTGCATGAAACAAAGTTTGTACACCCTGAACCATCAGAAAGCAAAGCATCATGTCAGCACTTTAAAAAGTTTAGATTTTGGAGCTTTCCAGATTTCGGATTGCTGGATTAGGGATACTCAACCTATAACACTTCTTGGTACTTGTGTGTATTAGACTACGCCTTTGCGGTTGAAGAGCTTCGACTCCATTTCCCTGGTTGTCACTTCCAGAAGGGCTGCCCTCTATGTGGTATAATGGGATCTCTCATTGAAGGGAGGAATGAGGAGTTACTGTATGCTCTGCCTCAGAAGAGGAGGCCACAGTTGTCAGGCCTACTCAGCAAAGTGTCCCAGAGGCTGGTCTGCAGTCCCTGTAAGGAGGCACATCCAACCTGGGGACTGCAGGAGGACATGTCTGGGCCCACACTAGCCCACACACTGCCTGTTCCAAGGACCTCTTTTGGTTTTAAGATTCAAATGCCACCATTGGAGATACATTTGAATTGGTAGATCTGCTCTTTGAGAGGTCAAATAAGAATGAATGGGATGGCCTAGAATGCTTTTCCTGCAGCTCTTGTTATCTTACTAACCATGGTCCTATAAAAAGTCAGGCAATGACTCCTGCAGAAAGCTGCTCCATTCTCGGATCATTGGTACTTCTATGAGGCCTCATAGCCTAGTGCTGTGCTGTCACTTCCTGCTTGAGGTTAGTATTCTCTGCTGGCCTCCCTGAAGGGAGGACCTGGGTATTGTTCATTCATCGTTGTGTTTCCACTGGGCCTGACACCTGGTTTACTCTATAAATATTTGTTGGATGAGCCCCAGTATATTTGATTATAAAATGATAAAGTAATTCAGCTATAAAATGACGATGGTAATGATACCTTCCTCGGGGTATTTGTGAGCAGGAGATGAGATAATCTACGTCAAATTGTTGGCAAACTATAAAGCTCTGTGCAAATGGAAGTCTTCAGGATAACTTGCCAGGAAGCGTGAGAGGGGCTCCAGAAGAAGACACAGAAACCTCACCCACTTTCAGGATATTCCTGAGGCCCATTCTAAGCAACTATACTTAGACCTGCACACAGAACCACACCCAAAAGGACTTTGCTCTTTCTATCAAGATCCTTTGCCCCGAAAGAACCTAACCCCAAAGGTATTCCCAGAGCTTGTCATTTTATAGAATGAATAACCAGAGGTTAGAATATTAGACACTAATTCTCACAGAATCTGTTTAACAAGTAGTTTGTTGGATAATTGCATTAATTATTAAGATTAAAAGTCTAAGACAATAAGGAGCAGAAATTTGCTCATTACCCAGATAGACCAGAACAGAGGGGGAGATTGTAGAGAACTATAGCAGAGATACCAGTTACTCCCCACCCACATCCTCTCCTCAGAGAACCCACCTCTCCTCCCCGCCTTGGCCATCCACAGCTGTCTGGACTGGGATGGAAGGCTGTGGTTCAGGACTTCTCACCTCAAAGAAGAAAAGCCACGGCAGGGCCATGCTGTTTAGGTTGTTAGAGTTCGGACAGAGACACTGAGAAAGTCTGCCTTGGATACATGAACCAGGGGGAATACATAGAGCTAGGCCTGAAGAACCAGTACACATCAAAGCAAAGAAAGTCATGCCATTGAAAGACACCGCGGTGAGACCCCTTGGTCCCCACCCACCATTTCACCAGGCCCTGTCTGTGTGCCAAGCTCAATCCTCAGAAAGGATATTTCATGTAGGCTGGGTACATGAAATGTAATCCTGTAATCCCAACACTTTGGGAGGCCAACGCAGGTGGATCACTTGAGATCAGGAATTTGAGACCAGCCTGGCCAACATGATGAAACCGCATCTATACTAACAATACAAACAATTAGCTGGGTGTAGTGGTATGTGCCTGTAGTCCCAGCTACTCAGGAGGCTGAGGCAGGAGAATTGCTTGAACCTGGGAGGTGGAGGTTGCAATGAGCCGAGATCGTGCCACTGCACTCCAGCGTGGGTGAGAGAGAGAGACTTCATCTCAAAAATAAAATAAAATAAAATAAAATAAACAAGGCAGAAACAAACAGAAAAAGTAATGGTGTTGCTTATGGTGAATGCTGGGGTATACAGCAATGGACCAATAAAGGGCTTCCAAATCAGTAAAGAGGAAGTCAAACTGTCACTGTTAGCTGATGATATGATCATTTACTTTGAAAACCCTAAGGACTCCTCCAGAAAGCTCCTAGAACTGATAAAAGAATTCATCAGTTTCCAGATACAAGATTAATGTACACAAATCAGTAGCCCTTCTATACACCAACAACGACTAAGCAGAGAATCAAATCAAGAACTCAACCCCTTTTACAATAGCTGCAAAAAAAAACAACAACAACAACAAAAAAAACAACTTAGGAATATACCTAACCAAGGAGTCAAAAACCTCCACAAGGAAAACTACAAAACACTGCTGAAAGAAATCATAGATGACATGAACAAATGGAAACACATCCCATGCTCATATGGGTAGAATCAATATTGTGAAAATGACCATACTGCCAAAAGCAATCTACAAATTCAATGCAATCCCCATAGAAATACCACTATTGTTCTTCACAGAATTAGAAAAAACAATTCTAAAATTCATATGAAACCAAAAAAGAGCCCACATAGCCTAAGCAAGACTAAGCAAAAAGAACAAATCTGTAGGCATCACACTACCTGACTTCAAACTATACTATAAGGCCATAGTCACCAAAACAGCATTGTAGTGGTACAAAAATAGGCACATAGACCAATGGAACAGAAGAGAGAACCCAAAAATGAACCCCAATACAGCCAACTGATCTTCAACAAAGCAAACAAAAACATAAAGTGGGGAAAGGACACCCTTTTCAGCAAATAGTGCTGGGACAATTGGCAAGCCATATGTAGGAGAATAAGAGAATCTCTCACCTTATATAAAAATCAACTCAAGATGGATGAAGGACTTAAACCTAAGACCTGAAACAATAAAAATTCTAGACAATAACATTGGAAAAACCCTTCTAGACATTGGCTTTGGCAACGATTTCATGACCAAGAACCCAAAAGCAAATGCCATAAAAACAAAGATAAATAGCTGGGACCTAATTAAACTAAAGAGCTTTTGCATAGCAAAAGGAACAGTCAACAGAGTAAACAGACAACCTACACAGTGGGAGAAAAGTCATCAAAATCTGTACATCTGACAAAGGACTAATATCAAGAGTCTACAGTGAACTCAACCAAATCAGTAACAAAAACCAAACAATACCATCACAAAGTAGGTTAAGGACATGAATAGACAATTCTCAAAAGAAGATATACAAATGGCCAACAAACATGAAAAAATGCTCAATATCATTAATGATGAGGGAAATGCAAATCAAAATCACAATGCAATGCCACCTCAGTCCTGCCAGAATGGCCATAATCAAAAAAGAGTAGATGTCGGCATGGACGCAGTAAACAGGGAACACTTTTACACTGCTGGTGGGAATGTAAACTAGTACAGCTGCTATGGAAAACAGTGTGGCGATTCCTTAAATAACTAAAAGTAGAACTACCATTTGATCCAGCAGTCCTGCTTCCCAGAGAAAAAGAAGTCATTATTCAAAAAAGACACTTGCACACACATGTTTATAGCAGCACAATTCACAATTGCAAAAATCATGGAACCATGATTATATATTATATATACATACCATGATTATATATATTTTTATATATATATGATCAAGCTGCCCTTTCTATTTTTCTGTGAGCCCACTTATGTCTTGAAGGTTTTATTCTTCAGGAGATCTTGCAGAGCCAGTAGACATTGCTGAGCATCTAACTTGTCCCAAGGGGCTTTCTTGATTCTAGAGAGAATAGAACACTACGATACATTCTGAATAACAGTGGGAAGGACATGAAAAAGGGATTTTTAATTTCCATGGAAGAAAGATTATGTTGTAGAAATATAATATGTATTTTGTTTTGGATAATGCATTTGCGCATATACACACACACACACACACACACACACACACACACACACGCACCATGGAATACTATGCAGCCTTAAAAAGGAATGAATTAAACAGCATTTGCAGTGATCTGGATGAGATTAGAGACTAATATTCTAAGTAAAGTAGCTCAGAAATGGAAAACCAAACATCGTATGTTCTCACTGATATGTGAGAGCTAAGCTATGAGGACACAAAGGCATAAGAATGATGCAATGGACTTTGGGGATTTAGGGGGAAGGCTGAAAGGGGGGCGATGGATAAAAGACTACAAATATGGTATACTGCTCGGGTGATGGGTGCACTAAAATCTCACAAATCACCACTAAAGAACTTATGCATGTAACCGAATACCATCTGTACCCCAATAACTTATGAAAAATAAAAATAAATTTTTAAAAAACAAGGCAGTCATCAGAGAAATGCAAATCAAAACCACAATGAGATACCATCTCACACCAGTTAGAATAGTAATCATTAAAAAGTCAGGAAACAACAGGTGCTGGAGAGGATGTGGAGAAATAGGAACACTTTTACACTGTTGGTGGGATTGTAAACTAGTTCAACCACTATGGAAAACAGTATGGCGATTCCTCAAGGATCTAGAACTAGATGTACCATATGACCCAGCCATCCCATTACTGGGTATATACCCAAAAGATTATAAATCATGCTGCTATAAAGACACATGCACATGTATGTTTATTGCGGCACTATTCACAATAGCAAAGACATGGAATTAACCCAAATGTCCATCAGTGACAGACTGGATTAAGAAAATGTGGCACATATACACCATGGAATACTATGCAGTCATAAAAAAGGATGAGTTTGTGTCCTTTGTAGGGACATGGATGCAGCTGGAAACCATGATTCTTAGCAAACTATCACAAGAACAGAAAACCAAACACTGCATGTTCTCACTCATAGGTGGGAACTGAACAATGAGATCACTTGGACTCGGGAAGGGGAACATCACACACCGGGGCCTATCATGGGGAGGGGGGAAGGGGGAGGGACTGCATTGGGAGTTATACCTGATGTAAATAACGAGTTGATGGGTGCTGACGAGTTGATGGGTGCAGCACAGCAACATGGCACAAGTATACATATGTAACAAACCTGCACGTTATGCACATGTACCCTAGAACTTAAATATAATAATAATTAAAAAAAAGAAAAAAAAAAAAAAACAAGGCAGAAACAAATAGAAAAACTAATGGCATTACTTATGGTGAATGCTGGAGTATACAGCAATGAACCAATAGATTTTTGTGGTATTTCTGGAGGAACTTTCTAGGCTGGCTCGAGTTCTTTGGAGACTGATAATGCTGGTGTCTTATTATGTTTGGTAAGTTCATACAAAAAATAAATTGTCAGAGGTAAAATTCAGTGTCCTGTGAATGGTGGGAAATGGAGGTTAAAAAGGATGCATGTGCAGATGAAAGCTGAGAAGGTGAGAGCCTGTCTGGCTGCTATCTGGAGTTGATGGAGAAAAAGCTTTTGGTGAGGGAGGGGTAACTGGGTTGACTATGACCAACAGTTCACCCATGCACAGCTTTCTGAGTGATAATCATAATTGGGTTGCGCCTGTTTGTAGATAATGTCTCTCCTCAAGATAGGGAAGAATTCCTGGGAAAGCTGTATCCCTGACACAATGTAAACATAAAACACCATGCTGCCCTCATAAGACTTAGATATATCTTTATGTTTCAAGACTTCCCAAAGACCTCTGCTCTGTGGTTACATTTTTATTATTGTTTTTTTTTTTTTTCAAATAGGACTTCAAAGGCCCTCCTCTTTACTGAAGAAGCTCCTGGGACCCTTATTCTTACCTGTGCCATCTTTTCCTTTGCTTTCCTCAATATCCATATTTTTCCAAATATCTTGTTTCTAATGTTTGCTTTAAAAAATTTCCTTTTAGATTTTTTCCATTTTAAAAGACAGCCTGTCTTCATAAACTTGCAACCAGGGAGAAAGAAGGTGAACCCCTCCTTCCGCATACATCTTCCTCAATTGCTTTTTTGGCACAATCAGCTGGCCATTGTGGTATTTCAGGCCCACCACATCTTATAGCAATAATGTGAAAAGTTCAAGAGAACTGTAACCCCGAGGCTATTTGCAAAGTGTTCATTCTGTAAGTACAAAGTTTAAGTGAGTTTGAATGTCAGCTTATCTCAGATTCCCATTTGTAGTTCATTTAAATGATGCATACACTCCGTTTATTGCTCTAATCTTCTGCAGGCAGAACTCTGGATTTGCCCGGATATTTCTGGCCCATTTCCAAGCCTCCACATTCCCAGTGATCACCTCCTCATATCTCTTCAGTGGGATCCAAGGTTCTTCTCTCTTTGCCAAACTGCATATTATGTGGGGAGATTGGTGGTGCTAGGGGTTTTCTTTTTGGTTACTTCCTTACTTTCATTAAAAAAAAAAAAACAGCTGCCCAGCATGGTGGCTCATGCCTGTAATCCTAGCACTTTGGGAGGCTGGGGCGGGAGGATTGCCTGAGCTCAGGAGTTCAAGACCAGCCTGGGCAACACAGTGAAACTCCATCTCTACTAAAATACAAAAAATTGGCTGGGCGTGGCAGCGTGTACCTGTAGTCCCAGCTACTCAGGAGGCTGAGGTAGGATAATTGCTTGAACCCGGGAGGCGGAGGTTGCAGTGAGCTGAGATTGCGCCACTGTACTCCAGCCCGGGCGAGAAAGTGAGATTCTAACTCAAAAAAAAATAAAAATAAAAATAAATAAATAAATAAATAAATAAATAAATAATAAAGCTATGCAGTACTCTCAGGCAGTAGGTAATGAAATACATCTATTTTTTTAAAAATCAAATGCTCAGGGAGTGCCTACTGTGAACCAGGCACTGTGCTTGATCCTGGGGACGCAGTTACAACATAGAAATGACGACAATAGCAGCTTCTCTAGAGGTGCTCACAGTCTAGCAAAGGTGTCATAAAAGAGTGAATTATAGAGCTAAGGTGTAGCCTTTGGAGGTTCAGTTTAACACAATCTCAAGGAAGAGGTTTACATTATTCAGAGATTTACACAGACAACATTTTATTACATCCTTCTGAGGGTCATTTTAGCCTCACTGTTAAACTTAAGGCTATTTCCTGTTGTTCTTAGCAATGATGAAGGCCGTTTGCTCAGCATCCTCCTGATGAGAACTCTGCATGTATTTCAGTAAACAACCATCAGCCTGCCCTTTCTATTTTTCCTATGAGCCCACTTATGTCTTGAAGGTTTCATTCTTCAGGAGATCTTGCAGAGCCAGTAGACATTGCTGAGCATCTAACTTGTTCCAAGGGGCTTTCTTGATTCTAGAGAGAATAGAACACTATGATACATTCTGAATAACAGTGGGAAGGGCTTGAAAAAGGGATTTTTAATCTTCAGGGAGGAAAGATTATATTGTGTAAATATAATATGTATTTTATTTTGCATAATGCATTTACTCATTTGGATTATTAGGTTGAAGGAGGAAAGAGGACCTAAGTAATATGTTTTTCACCAGTAACTTTTTTTTTTCAACTGAGTCTGGGTTTTGCTCTGTTGCCCAGGGTGGAGTGCAGTAGTGTAATCATAGCTCACTATAACCTTGAACTCCAGGGCTCAAGCAATTCTCCTGCCTCAGCCTCCTAAGTACATAGGGCTACAGGTGGCATCACCATTCTCAGCTAATTTTAAAAATTTTGTCAAGACAGGGGTCTTGCTCCATTGCCCAGGCTTGTCTCAAACTCCTGGCCTCAAGCAATCCTGTAATCCTGCTTTGGCATTCCAAAGTGCTGGGACAGGTATAAGCCACCATTCCTGGTCCATCAGCAACCTCTAGAGCCCCAATTGTGCTGTTTTGTGCTGTGTCCAAAAAAGGTTAATATCTGACTTTATACAAATGAAAGGTGCTGTTGCTACTAATGGCTGTTGCTTAGAGCGATGGCTGACTGCATATTAAGCATCTATTAGGACCTGGAATCCTACAATGTCCTATCTTATCTCCCACGATCTAGCTGAATGGTCTCATACTGTTACTACTTCTTTTTCTTTTCTTTTCTTTTTTCTTTTCCTTTCCCTTCCCTTCCCTTCCCTTCCCTTCCCTTTCCTTTTCTTTTCTTTCCCCTTCCTTCCCTCCTTCCTTCCTTCCTTCCTTCCTTCCTTCCTTCCTTCCTTCCTTCCTTCCTTCCTTCCTTCTTTCCTTCCTTCTTTCTTTCTCTCTTTTTTTTTTTCAAGGTCTCACTCTGTTGCCCGGGCTGGGGTGTGGTGGCGCCATTGTGGCTCGCTGCAGCCTTGACCTCCTGGGCTTCGGCAATCCTCCCACTTCAGCCTCCCAAGTAGCTGGGACTACAGGCACATGCTAATATGCCCAACTAATTTTTGTGTTTTTTGTAGAGAGGGGGTTTTACCATGTTGTCCAGGCTGGTCTTAAACTCCTAAGAGCTTAAGCAATCCACCCACCTTGGCCTCCCAAAATGCTGGGATTACAGGCGTGAGCCCCTGTGCCACTCCTTCTTGAAGAAGCTTTACTGATACACACAATAAGCCTAGTTCTTCTACCTTTTGACAACTTTCAAATCTTTGAAGGCAGCTGCTTTGCCATTAAAAATTCCCTATTTCCTCAAGAGCTCCTTATATATGATCCTTGCTGCCTTCTTCCCAATCCAGTGGGACAATAAGTCCTACATTTCTTTCTTTGCGTATCTCATACATTGATCCCTTCTTTCTTTCTGTTCCAACAATTTTACCTGCAATTCTATGAAAATGAACTACTTCACCATAGACATGATAAAATGGTTGAAACCTTGGGAAATGTAACAACATCAGACTGATGTTTGTGATTGTCTTTCGGAGGACATGGGAACAAAACAGTGAGTATAATCATTGCCACTCATTCTGGGGCAGGGTTCAATGGGGACATCTAGTTTTAATTTTAGCTACAATTTACAAAAGAGACTGGAGCTTTTGGACACAGGAAAACAGTGTACCTCCTCCAAGTGTAAGGAAAGAGCTAATTCTAGGTGGAGCAAGTGCCTGTTATAGAAACACTTTCATATTCCTTAGATCTTCTCCCCTCTTCAAAAACCATCAATGAGGCCAGGCACAGCGGCATACACACGTAATCTCAGCACTTTGGGAGGCCAAGGCAGGTGAAGAGCTTGAGCTCAGGAGTTTGAGACCAGCCTGAGAAACATGATGAAACCCCGTCTCTATAAAAATACAAAAAAATTTAGCCAGTCATGGTGGTGCACATCTGCAGTCCCAGGTACTCTGGAGGCTGAGGTAGGAGAATCACCTGAGCATGGAGAAATTGAGGCTGCAGTAAGCTGAGATCACACCACTGCACTCCAGCCTGAGCGATGGAGTGAGACCCTGTCTCAAAAAGGAAAACAAAACAAAACCATTAATGGCTCAACTTTGCATAAAATATGGAATCCAAACTTCTGAGCTGCCTTTCCAGCACAATACATCAGCCAAGCTAGTTTTTTTCTTGCCCACCCTACCTGAAATAAATAAGCTTTGTACTTTCCTGCCTTTCTTCTTTGGGTAAACCTGTTTTCAACATCAAAACCATCTTCCTTCTCTCTGCCTGGCCAAAACCAATAGTTCTCAATATTGATTGCCTAACTCAGTCATCTGTTCAACTTAAAAATGAAGAAGGAGAAGAATAAAGGGGAAGAAAAAGGAGGGGGAGAATGAGGATACAGATGAGGAGGAGGGAGGGAGGGGGAGAGGGAGGAGCTGCTAGGTATCATATTTCTAGGGTTATGACCCCAGTACGTATATTTCTTTAAAATGCGTTGAGAACCTAAAATAGATTGAAATAAAATAAAATAGGTTGAGAACCACTGTCCTGCCTATAATGCTCAATTCAAACCCCCACCTTGTCTGGGAAGCCTTCCCTGAGCATGCCAGTGAAGAATGGTCCTTCCTGGTTGCCATTATGAATGAACTCAGTGACACCTAACTTACAGCCTAGATGGCCCTGAGTCAGCTCGGAAGCTGTTTAATGATAAACCCAAGTGATTTTTTTTCTTTTTTTGAGGCAGACTGTCACTCTGTCACCCAGGATGGAGTGCGGTGGTGCCATCTTGGCTCACTGTAGCCTCCGCCTCCCGGGTTCAAGCAATTCTCCTGCCTCAGGCTCCCAAGTAACTAGAACTACGGGCGTGTGCCACCACGCCTGGCTATGGTTTTTTATTTTTAGTAGAGTAGGGGTTTCTCCATGTTGGCCAGGCTGGCCTCAAACTCCTGACCTCAGGTGATCCTCCCTCGTCAGCCTCCCAAAGGTGCTGGAATTACAGGTGTGAGCCACTGTGCATGGCTGAAGCCAAGTCTTATAACCTGCCATTCTTGGGCCACTAGTACCGCATCTTGTCCATAGAAATCTTCACAGATATTGGCCAGATGCAGTGGCTCATGCCTGTAATCACAGCACTTTGGGAGCCTGAAGAAGGAGGATTGCTTGAGTCCAGGAGTTTGAGACCAGCCTGGGCAACACAGCAAGACCCCATCTCTACAGAAAATTTTAAAATTATCCAGGCATGGTTATTTGCGTCTATAGTTCCAGCTCCTTGGGAGGCTGTGGCTAGAGAATTACTTGAGCCTGGGAGGTCAAGGCAGCAGTAGGCCATAATTGCACCACTGCACTCTAGCCTGGGCAACGAAGCGAGACCTTGTCTCCAAAAGAAAAAGAAGCAGCAGCAGCAGCAAAATGAAAAGAAATCTTCATAATGATTTACCAGTTATTGGCTCAAGGCGGCAGGGGCAGGTGTAACCAAAAATGGATGTGGAACATGTAATTGAGGAAAACCAGTGCTGGGGTTTATTACAAGGCAGGATGTAAGGGCAGCAGCGAATTCTCTAACACCTTAGCATCCACAAGCAAAGGCAAGCTGCAAGAGAGCGAGAGGGAACTGCAGAGGAGCCCCCTGAGTCCAGGTAAGCTGAGAGCTGAGTCCTTAGAAGTGGGGAGAGGTGGAGTCATAATCTGTGACAATGCAGAGGGGCCATGAGTTGCATTTTCAGGGAGTTGAGGACATAGCTTTTGTCTGAGGAGAGAGGCTGCCTTCTGGCCGAAGCAGATAACTTGGGTCCAAGACTATTAAAGGAGAGCTCCCAGACTTGGACAGAGTGCCGGAAGTGAGGTGAAATACAGGAAGGGAGCTGCCCCAAGATGGAGGTGAGTGAGGCATGAAGAGGTTGGAGGGGAAGCAGGCTGGCCTGCCTCACAGAGACAGATGAGCTTCTTGAGTCATGTTTTAATGGTTCCTGAGTTATCTGAGTACCAGACTTACACATCAATTGACTTTCTTCGTTCCGTCTCCTAATTCCCAAGGCACTCAGGCACTTTACAACAGCTGAGCTTGCTGAGCGACTTACTGCGCCGCAGGGAAAGGGCAGGAGTGGGGCCGACTGCCAGGGACGCTGGGCCAGCCAGGCAGGAGTCTCCCAGGAAGACTCTGCAAAGGAGCCTTCTGTTGGGAACTGCCCGGGGTGCCTGTTTCATACAAACCCTTCCATTTCTGTGATTTCACAAGTGATAAATATTTTTTTAAACAGAGGAACCAGATCTTTCTGGTAAAACATTCATGGAAACATTCCTACCCTACCACAGCAGGAAAAGTCCTCCAGCCAGAACATGTGATTAGAAACAAATTAGGAAAACTCAATCTGCTGGCTCAGGTGGTCCCTCTCGCCTTGATGGGCCTTGGGGTAGTGGGGATCCCTGGGGCTTCTCCACTCAGCAGACACTGGAACCCAGCGGGGAAACATCCAAATGCCAGCACCTGTGCCTCCCTTCCTGCCTGGAAAATCCTCCATCCCCAAACCTCTCCCTTTAATTCCCCAAACACCTGCTCTGTGATGTTGAGTGTGGTGGGCTTGTAAAGAAGCCTAAGACATAACTATTTCCTGTGTGCCCACTATGAGCAAGCTTTGTAGCTGCTTTGCACAGAGCTCATTCAAATGCCAATCCTTCTAGCAACCCTATGAGACAGGTCTTACAATACCAATTTGGGGAGAAAATGGAAGTACTGAGGGTTGTTAAACAAGGTACCCAGTGACATTCAGGGGCAAGTGGAAAGAGGAGCTTCCAACCCAGGACTGTCTGATTCTCATTAATAATAACAGCATTTGTTACATGCCAAGCACTGTTAACGAGCACTCTACACGCATCCACTCAGCCCAACGAGGCAGGAACAATCATCACTTTCCTCCTTTCACTGATGAGGAAACTGAGGCACAAAGAGATCAGGTACCTTGTCTGCGGTCCAAGTAGTACACAGTATGGATGGATTTGAACCCATAGAAGTGGTCTAGATGTTTCTCCACAGTGAGTCCGGTTCGTCCCTACTCTACTTGGCTGGCCTGGCCTGCCTTCCCAGGCTGGCAGCAAAAGACACCATTAAACAACAATGCAGGACACATGGTGTGATAGAAGATTGAGGTTTTAAAATTTTATTATTTTTATTATTTTTTTGAGACAGAGTCTCGCTCTGTCACCCAGGCTGGAGTGCAGTGGCACGATCTCAGCTCCCTGCAACTTTTGCCTCCCAGAGCCAAGCGATTCTCCTGCCTCAGCCTCACAAGTAGCTGTGATTACAGGTGTGCACCACCATGCCCGGCTAATTTTTGTATTTTTAGTAGAGACAGCATTTTACATGTTGGCCAGTCTGGTCTCAAAATCTTGGCCTCAGGTGATCCACCCATCTCGGCCTCCCAAAGTGCTGGGATTACAGGCATGCGCCACCGTGCCTGGCCCCATTGAGGTGTTTTTAAAATGATTTTTGAAATTTGGGGGTCCTAACAGACATGTATGAGAACCGTGAGGATTTTCTAGTGGCACCTGCACTCTGGGTTGTACTAGCGGGTACAGAAACAGGCCTTGATGGGGGTGGGGGAGGGATTTAAAATTTGAGCAGACAGAATTTTTATTAACATGAGGGAATTCTTAGATTATGGGATTACATGACAAAAGAAAACTACAAGGCTATAGTATAATCTCAATGATATAAAAAGACTAAAATGATGGAATAAGATAAATTACAGGTTTTTTAAAGGATCTTTCAATGTTTTGAGTCAAGCAACAATAAAGAAAAATATTTCTACTGGTATATGCTTTTCCTAATTTAGTGAAGTTCAAATATTGTTTTGAGCACATCTTGTGTTGGCAAGTCAGTGTGACACAGGCATCCCTGCAGTACCTGCAGAAGTCTGCATTCTGGTAGTGCAGGCCAGCGGGGCTATAAAGTCTCTATCACGAGTCCAGTCCTAGAAAAGCAACCTGTACCCAGCCCGACTTGGCAAACTTTTGTAGCAGGCAAAGGTTTATGTCGTGCACTCTCCTACCATTTTCCTTTCACACCCTATCCTATCATCCAGCCAAATTCCTGTCATATAGAAGACAGCTTATTATAATTGTCCATCAGTATCCATGGGGGATTGGTTCTAGGATTCCCTGAGGATACTAAAATGTATGGATGCTCAAGTCCTTTATATAAAATGGTGTGGTATTTTCATATAACCTACACACATCCTCCTATAGACTTTATTTATTGATAAATAAATAATCTCACTCTGCTGCCCAGGCTGGGGTATAGTCACATGATCATGGTTCACTGCAGCCTTGACCTCCTGGGCTCAAGCGATGCTATTGCCTCAGCCTTCTGGATAGCTAGGACTACAGGTGCATGCCACGACACCTGGCTAATTTTTCAATTTTTTTGTAGAGACAGGGTCTTACACCATTAACCACCCTGGTCTTGAACTCCTGGCCTCAAGTGATCCTCCTGCCTCAGCCTCCCAAAGGACTAAGATTACAGGTATGAACCACTGCACCCAGCATCCTCCTGTATACTTTACATCGTCTCTAGATTACTCATATGCCTAATACAATGTAACTGCTATATAAATAGTTATTATGTTGAATTGTGTAGGGAATAATGATAAGGAGAAAAGTCTGTACATGTTCAATACAGATGCAACCATCCATTTTGCAGGGTTGGGGGGAATATTTTGATCCACAGTTGACTGGATACATGAATGCAAAACCCATGGATATATGAAGTGTCAACTGTATTTATGGCACTCAACCTAAGTGATTCCTCAAAGCTGAATAACCCCGTTGCTAATCATTAAGTAATACCTTAGACATAATGTTGGTCCTTTTCCATTTTTTTCTTTAGAGTAATTGAGTGTTCTATATCTACAAAGAAAAAAGTTTCACCACTTTTCAGTCACACCCTTCCACTTTTGTAGTTTTGCAGGATAAACCAATTGATTTTAATATCACAGAACATGAAAAGTTAATTAATTTGGTTTCAGACTCCACATTGTAACTAACCTCTAAAAAACTATCACTTGTTGAATTTTGGTGTATCAAAGGTGAACATCCACAATGATCTGGAAAGTCTATTAAAATATCCTTTTTTTTCCAACTACATATCTGTGGGAAGCTGGATTTTCTTCATATACTTCAACCAAAATACATTGCCACAGCTTCAGTGCAGAAGAAAATATGAAATCCAACTTTTTCCCACTAAGTCGTATGTAAAAGAGATTTTCAAAAATATAAAACCAAGCCACTTTTCTCACTAATTATTTTTGGTTTTGGAAAATATGGCTTTTAAATTGAGAGAAAAAAATAACATATGAAACTCACAATTTAATGATAATTTATTATTATTAAAAAATGTTTCCAACTTTAATTTTTGATTCAAGGGGCACATGTGCAGGTTTGTTACCTGAGTATATTGTGCAATGCTGACGTTTGGAGTATGTAGGATCCTGTCACCCAGGTGCTGAGCATAGTAGTCAACAGTTTTTCAACCCTTGCTCTCTGCCTTCCTCCCCATCTAGTAGTCCCCAGTGTCTATCGTTGCCAACTTTCTGACCGTAAGTACTTGATGTTTAGCTCCCACTTATAAATGAGAATTAACCATATTTTAAAGTTTACAATCCATGGCTTCCAGTACAGTCACAAGGTTATACAACCATCACCGTTACCTAATTTCAGAATGTTTTCATCATCCCAAAAAGAAAGCCTTTAGTCATTAAACAGTTATTCCTCATTTTCCCATCCCCCCAACCCCTAGTAACCACTAATCTGCTTTCTGTCTCTACAAATTTGCCTTTTCTGGACAACTCATATAAATGGACTTGTGACCTTTTTGTCTCTGGCTTCTTTTCATCTAACATGATATTTTCAATGTCCGTTTGTATCTATGCATGTATCTGTACTTCATTCCCCCCCTCCCCACCAACTTTTTTTTTTTTTTTGAAATGGAGTCTCACTCTGTCACCCAGACTGGAGTGCAGTGGCGCCATCTCGGCTCACTGCAACTTCTGCCTCCTGGGTTCAAGTGATTTTCCTGCCTCAGCCTCCCAAGTAGCTGGGATTACAGGTGTTCACCACCACGCCCAGCTAATTTTTTTTTTTTTTTTTTTTCAGTAAAGATGGGGTTTCACCATGTTGGTCAGGCTGATCTTGAACTCCTGACCACTCACTTCAGTGATCTGCCCACCTCAGCCTCCCAAAGTGCTGGGATTACAGGTGTGAGCCACTGTGCCCGCCTTTATCCCTTTTTATGGCTTAATAATACTCCATTGTAAGCTTAGACTTGGTTTGTTTCCACTTTTTGACCACTGAATAAAGCTGCCATGAACATTTTTCATTTGAACACCTGCTTTCAGCTCTCTTGGATATATGCCTATAAGTAGAATTGTTGGGTCATATTTGAACTCTGTGTTTCACTTGTGATAAACTGCCAAACTGTTTCCCCAGCAAGCCAAGTATGAGGGTTCCAATTCCTCATATCCTCATCAAAACTTGTTATTTTCAACTTACTTATTTTTTATTATAGCCATTCTAGTGGTATGAAGTAGTATCTCATTGTGGTTTTGATTTGCATTTTCCTAATGACCACTGATGGTGAGCATCTTTTCATGTGCTTATTTTCATTTGCATATCTTCTTTAAAGAAATGTCTACTCAGGTTCTTTGCCTATTTTTAAAAATTGACTTTTTTAAGAATAAAAACTATTTTTATATTCTAGATACCACACTCTTATCAGATAGGTGATTTGCAATTATTCTCTCCCCTTCAGTGTCTCCCTCCCTTCCTCCCTCCCTCCTTTCCTTCCTTCTTTTTCTTTCTTTCTCTCTTTCTTAAGACAGGGTCTCACTCTGTCACCCAGGCTGGAGTGTGGTGGTGTGATCATTGCTCACTGTAGCCTCAAATTCTTGGGCTCTAGCCATCCTCCCTCCTCAGGGCGCTGGGACTACAGGTGAGCACCACCGCATCTGGCTAAAATTTTTTTTTTTTTTTTTGGTAAAGATGGGGGTCTCACTACATTGCTCAGGCTGATCTCCAACTCCTGACCTCAAGCAATCTTCCCACCTTGGCCTCCTGAAGTGCTGCAGTTAGAGGTGTAAGACACTGTGCCTGACTTCTTTTTACTTTTTTTTCTATTTTAAACATTTTATTTTATTTTAAGTACTGGGGTACACGTGCAGGATGCACAGATTTGTCACATAGGTAAACGTGTGCCATGGTGGTTTGCTGCACCTATTAATCCATCACCTAAGTATTAAGCCCAGCATGCATTAGCTATTTATTCTGATGCTTTTCCCCTGTACCTCCTCTTTTTACGTTCTTAATAATGTTGCTGATGCACAAAAATTTTTAATTTTGATGAAGTCCAATTTACCTATCTGTATTACTTCTTGTGGTTTTGATGTCATCTCTAAGATTCCATGGCCAAATCCAAGGTAAAGAAGATTTACTCTCATGTTTTATTCTAAGAGTGCTGTAGCTTCTGCCTTGAGGTCTTTGTTCCATTGTGAGTTCCTTGTTTTATTTGGTGAAGGTCCAACTTACCCTTCCACTTGAGAGTTTCAATGAGTTGATTATGAGATGTTGGCTGAAGAGCAACACTTGGGTAAGTAGACATTTGGTCTCTGCTGAAACTTCCCACTCAGCAAATGTATTTCACCATAAAGTTATCTCAAGATATAAATACAATTAAACCTGGAAATGAGGCTTTTAAAAGCATTTCCTTGCCATGCAATTGCCATAACAAATGTTTGGTTAGGTTTCATTATTTAAAAAATGGTCTGTAATTAAAACATGGTCTTCCTAGCGCTTGGACAACAAACTGTGAGAAAAGAAACTGCTTGGTCTTCCCACTCCGTCACTACCTGAGACGGCCCGAGATAACAATTAAACCAGCATGGTTGCAAGCCTGTACTTTGCTAAATGCTGTAAACTATTGCCATTAATTTCCATGAAGATGTGAAGATGTGAGATTTGAATTTTAAACAATATAATAAAACTGAATTTGTTAAAGTTCTACTTAGGCGTATAAACAAGCATTATTAAATGGTATTATTTTACACTACTGAAGATGAGGGAAGTGCATACGTTTTCTCAAAGTCATTTTATGAGCTTGTTTTTTGAGGAATACAGTAAACGCACAGCCTCTCACATTGAAGTGTTAGCAGGTTGCACTGGCATTGCTGTCTTTAGGTGCTGACACATTTCCTGTATTTACAATATCGTTATGAACTTGGAAGCTTTGGGGAAGGGTTCCGGTCTAAGAGAAAGAGAAGCTGGGCTTCTGGGCCACAGCCAGTTTCAGACAAAGATAAGAATGACTTAACAATTTGTTTTCTACGTTTGCAATGTTTCTCCTAAACTCCTTTTGTGTTATCAGTAGACATGGTAGTTGCTTTTTCTTTTGAGGTCTCTGAGGTTAAAATGCACTTAACAACAATTGTTTATTTTTGGACATGCATATCATACTGTCTTTCATCGGATGCTGAAGTGGCTACTTTCTATCAGGTCAAAGAAAGTTCAGGTTTCTTAGGGAATTTTGCACTGACAGAATCCCACATTAGGAAACAGAGATGGTTTCAGATGTAGCTTTATTTTTAGGATGTGTTTATCAATTATTTTTTCATGTTAATTTGATCCCATTAGCAATCAATAAATGCATTAAGAGTTGCCCTGAAACTCTATTTGACTTCAGAATCAATAATTCCATTAGGATTGGAGGGCCTATTCTGGTTTACAAACCTATGATTTTTTCTAAAGTAGTAGTCTGTATAATTGCAAAAGATTAACTCAAAAGAAGTGAATTTCTTTTTCTGTTGTTATTTTAGTTATTGAACTAACCAATGTAGTGGTGTCCATCAGGAATACTGATTTAGACCACTGGTGCACTTCACGTGCCTTTGAAATAAACAACAATATCTCACTCACTCCAACCTGGAGAAACATAAAGAGCTAGTGTCCTGGGCTCCACCAGAACCTGGATCATGAAGTCCCGTGGGAGAGTGTTTCTGCTAGTCTGTTAGCTGATATTTTTCATTAAGCTAAGCTGAAAAGCATTCAGTAAGATTTATCAGCACAATTTAATGTTGGTGTAGTCTGAGTTTTTGAGACAGAAGTTGACCAAGGAAAGTATAGCTGAACCCAATTACACAATCTGGTGGCAAAGGAAAGGATTTGACATTGTGTTTAGAGTTCTGGGAGGGAAGCTCCAATTTTGCCTATCCCATCGCCTGTGGTCTTTTCCACTCGTATGAAGAATATGGCCCATTCACCGTGGCCCCCACCAGAATCCAGCCCCTTATCCATGTTTGCTGCTTCGGTGGCCTGGACAACTTGCCATGCATCACTCAACCTCAAAACCTGGACATCATCCTTGACGTCTTTTCCCCTCAATGACTGCCAATGAGTGCTGCAAGCTCACTGCCACCACTGATCCTGATCCTATCCTCACTATCCTGGAAGACCAGTCTTTCCATTCTTGGTCTTGCTCCCATTTAATGCGTCTCTTCACAGAGCAGACAGAGAGATCTTTCTAAAACAAGATCAGATCATTCCTGGGATTTAAAACCCTCGATGGCTCCCCAGGGCCCTCAGTTCAAACTTTGTAATGTGACTCCTAGGACCCTTGGTGGCCCCACTAACATCAACCTTATCCCTGAGTTAATATCTTCTCATTTTCCCTCTCTTTGTGTCTTCTGCCATTCTCTCTGATGCTTCAGGGCTTTTGTGCACTACCTTCTACCTCTCACCTTGTTAACTCTTACTCCCTAGAGAACCTTCTGTAATTCCATTCCCCACCCAGCATCTGTTTCCAGTGTGGATGCCTCCTGCTTCACCCCGGCACCTGCTCTTTAGCGTAGAGCTTTTGCCTAGTCCCTTCTCTCTCACCTAAAAGCCTGAGTGTCTCTAGTGGACCAGGATATGCAAACTCTACCCCTCAACGCAGCACAGTCCTTAAAGGCATTGAGTGTTAAGTGAATACTATGTATTACTTTATTTAATTCTGGTCACACTGGCAATTAAAATATACATTGACCTTCACTGAACCACATAAATTCACTGGATTTTAAACTCCTTGAGGATGGAGGCCTTGCTTACTTGCCTTTGTATCCTTCTCACACACACAGTAAGTGTTCAGCAAATGTTCACTGAAGTTGCTCCCAGTTGTTAAGAACACAACTGTTTCTATCATTTTTACCTTTATTTCATTTTCTAAAAATTGAGATATATTTTACATACCACAAAATTCACCCACTTAAAGTCTACAGTTCAGTGGATTTTAGTATACTCACAGAATTGTGCAACCATCACTACAATCTGATTTCAGAACATTTTTATCACCCTACAAAGAACTCGGTACCCATTAGCAATCACTCCACACTGCCCTCCACCTCCCACCCCCACCCTAGCCCTGGGCAAACACTAATCTGTTTTCTGTCTCTTTAGATTTGCTTTTTCGGGACATTTCATATAAACAAAATTGTACAATAGTGGTCTTTTGTGACTGGCTTCTTTCACTTGGCATAATGTTTTCAAAGTCCATCCATGTAGTAACATGTTTCAATACTTCGTTTCTTTTTATGGCTGAATAATATTCCATTGTATGTATTTATCATGTTTTGTTTGTTCACTCATCAGTTGATGAACATTTGGGTTGTTTCTACTTTTTGGCTATCATGAATAATGCTGCTGTGAATATCTGTGTATAAGTTTTTGTATGGACATTTTTTTTTTTCTCCTGGATATTTACCTAAGAGAGGAATTTCTGAGTCATGTAGTATAATAATCCTAAGTTTCATCTTTTGAGGCATTACCAAAATGTTTCTCAAACTGATTACACCATTCACAGTCCCACCAGCAAACAAAGTATGACAATTTCAATTTCTCTACATCCTCACCAACACTTGTTATCTGTCTTTTCTGTTTTAGCCATCCTAGTGTGTATCGCGTGGTACCTCATTGTGGTTTTGGTTTGCATTGCCCTGATGATGAATTATGCTGAGTATCTTTTCATGTGCATATTGGCCATTTGAATATCTTTTTGGAGAAATATTTATTTATGTGCTTTGCCATTTTAAAAATTCGTTTGTCTTTTTATTGTTGCTTTGTAAGAGTTCTTTATATATTGTGGAAACAAGTCCCTTGTCAGATACACATTTTGCAAATATTTTCACCCATTTTGTGGGTTGACTTTTCACTTTCTTGATGATGTCCCCTTGTCACACACAACATTTTAGTTTTAATGAAGCCTAATTTATATATATTTTTTCTTTTGGCATTTATTCTTCTGGTGTCATAGCCAAGAAATTATAGACTAACCCAACATCATGAAGATTTACTCCTATGTGTTCTTTATATTTTTATAGTTTTAGCTTTTCTGTTTAGGTCTATGATAATTTTGAGCTAATTTTTTTAACTGTACAAAGTAGGAGTTTATATTCTTTTGCATATGTTATCCTGTTGTGTCAGCACCACTTATTGAAAAGACTCTTCTTTTCCCATAGAAATGTTTTGGCATCCTTGTTGAAAATCATTGACCATAAATGTAAGGGCTTATTTTTGGGCTCTCTATTCCATTGATCTGTATATCTATCCTTATGCCAGTACCACGTTTAGACTCTTGTATCATTTTTAAAAAGCAGTATAAGAAACCTATGTAACTGGCAAGTTGGGAAGGATAGTCTTCTTGACTAGAAGAAAATTCTTTTTGCAAGAGTATGGGTGTCAGTGGGAGGTAACAAACATCTATTGAGCACCTACTTTTATGTTAGGCATTGTGGTAGATACTTTTACATACACTGTAATAATAATAATAATAGTCAGAACAACCCCATATAGTAGGTAATATTATCCCATTTTAAAGGTGAAGAAACTAAGATTTGTAGAGGTTAAGTAACTTGCCTAAAATCATGTAGTAACTGGTGGAGGAAATGTAATTTGTACACACTCCTAGCATTCCAGGGCCCATAATCTTTTCCTGTCAAGAAGATTTTGTCTCTACACATCTAGAAAACATAAATATCTATGAAGCATATCTGAATGTAGTGTAGAGAACTGAATTAATATCAAATATTTTTCTCATGACACTGGAAAAAACAGGCATTTATAACTATTTTGAGACAGTTGTCTTAGAGCAAAATTTCATGGGATATTTAAAGAAATCACTTCTGAACTATAAAACTAGTTTTATGGTTCATTTTAATTTCACAGCTTATGTTATTCTCATTTACATGACCTCAAAAGTGATTGAACGTTATTTTGTATAAATAGCATAGCACATGCTATTCTGTTGGAAGAGAACTAGAACTAATCTCAGCTGTGTGGATTGGCCTTGTCCCTAATTCTTGTTTTCATTGAAAACCCTCCCAAGGTTGTTCTGAAATGAACACAGGTCATAGTTGTCAAATGGGTTCTATGTGAAATAGTAGAAGATTTAAAATTGAGAAAGATGTATGAAGTTAATGAAGAAGTGGAATTATCTTTGCATAACTCTCTTAACACAAGGCATGTTTATTTTTCTTATTTATTTATTTTACTATTTATTTATTTTTTGAGACAGAGTCTCACTCTGTCACCAAGGCTGGAGTGCAGTGGCATGATGTCAGCTCACTGCAACCTCCACCTCCTGGGTTCAAGTGATTCTCGTGCCTCAGCCTCCAAGTAGCTGGGATTGTAAGCATGCATCACCACACCTGGCTAATTTTTGTATTTTTAGTAGAGACAGGGTTTCACCATGTTGGCCAGCCTCGTCTCAAACTCCTGCCCTCAGGTGATCTGCCCACCTTGGCCTCCCAAAGTGTTAGGATTACAGGCATGAGCCATGGCTCCCAGCTCTATGTTTCTTTTTTAAATTGAGGGCACAAAGGGTACACTCTGCGTCCTAGAGTTTGGATAGAAGTTAAGTTTAGATAATGCAATTTCAGCCATGGCAGAAGCACAATGCAATTTCAGCCATGGCAGAAGCACAGTCTAGAGCTTCTCTTGTTAATTTCTCTCTCTTCTCTTGTTAATTTCCACATTCACTGTTTCTCTGAGGCAAAGTCTATTGCTTCCTCTGAGTGAAGTTTCTGCACCTACATGTTTAGATTGTCCAGTGTCTCTTATGTGAGGCCCATGATTCAATTCCTTTTGGAAGTTTGTGCCAGGAAAATGTTTGCCTGACTTGAAGAACAACTATGATTTCTTTAACAGACCATGAGAACTATATCATTAATTGTATGTCATTCTTGCCTTGGCTCTGGGAAGCCCAGAGCTAAATTTAATGCTTGACTGTGGTAAACCAGGACCCTGGCAGGAGAGTCTCTTACCACCTTCTGTTATTTCTAATAAGAAGTTCCTCAGATCCATTTGGAAGTATGCAGAATACATACTATCATCAATGATACCCAATATTTTTATTATCAATAGAAAATAATATATCTTCTAACTCTAGCATTAAGTGAAAATAGAATGCCCAAACCAGCAATTGCTGGTGTTACAGATATACATTTTTGTGCTTCTTGTTTCCAGGAAAGGGACTGGAAGAATTTTTAAAAAAGAAAAAGAGAAAAAATTCCTTGCAGGCAGGTTTTTAGATTGGAAATTAGTTTTTCAGTCTGGGCCAGATTAAGGACAAGCATCCTCTTCATGATGCAAAAAAAATAGCAGTGGTTTCTTCAAGTGCTCCTTTTAAGCATTGCTACTGAATCATGCTGGGTGAGCATTTTCCAAATTTCATTGTAGGTACTAGTGGGGAAGGTAACAGTGAAACCTTACCTCTTAGAGGTTTTGAGAGCTGCACATAATTCATAATAGAAAAGATAAAGCTCTTGAAAGCCCAAGTCACAGACCAGATGCACAGCATTATTGTTAAAAAGGGCCAAAGCATGCTTTCCCTGGGTGGTTTTATGCCTGTCATGAACACTGTAAGACAGCTAATCCCCCTAGATTCTTTGTACTTTATACCTCTTCTGAGAAAAGTTTGTCATCCAGGAAAATGCCTGCAGGTGAAGATTCTGAATGAATAAGATTCATTTAATTGAATTTGTCAGTTACATGTTATTGAGCATTTAAGAATGTTGCAGAATTTGCATGCAACTTATAAAGTAATATTGCAGTAAAAAATTCTTACCATATGGAAATTTCCACCTCACTTCAAGGATAAGCTCAAATGGACTAGGGCCAAATGGGTTTGTTTATGGTAGTGGTGACATAATAGGAGGAAATGAACAGAGTACCTTCTTAGGTTGAAATTTGCCAAAGTCACATGGAGTCTAGTTTTGGAACTAGAGGCAGGAAAGCAGGCTATTTTTTAAGGAAAAGTCAGTAGGCAAGTTAAGCTACTGCTTCATGTATAGAAGAAAGGAAGGCCAGGAGGTAGAGACTGTAAGTGGAAGATAAAAGTTGCCAAGAGTCTTCAGTTTTTCCAGGAAGAGCACAAGTGCCCAAAGTTCTGTGTGTTTATTTCTTTTGTGACTTAGCCACAGTGAGTATTTTGAGGTTCATGTTTTTCTTTGGCCAGACTGGAACGTGGATCGTTGAGATCCTTTAACAGATCTGTGAGGGAAAAAAGAGTCTTTTCTACAGATCACGGAGATTTTCCTTATTGGGATCCTATGTCCCTCGTGTCTGATTTAGTGCTACTGCTCTCTCTGTTATGTGGTACTAGAATATCCTACATCCCTATTTGCACCTGTAATCCTTGTTCTTAGTTGGAGATATTTTGTTACCTTTATTCAAGAGACAGTCGAGCATCTTGATACAATGAGATTTCAATAAAAATAGAGAAATTTTGTTTATATTTACAGGCTTCATTTTTGTCACCAACTTAAAAACTGCCAGCTGGAAGCAGAAATAAATATATGACATTTCTAAGTCCATTGGAGACTTTGGCCAGGCCATTTCTGTGGCCAAAAAGGTGGCTTCTGTCTCATGCAGGTCAGACTACTGCTTTTAATCAGTAAAGCCTTGCAAGGGTTTGTGCTCAAAATTACCTTTTCTCAACCCTTATTGGTAGGGAAAAATGGATTCTTAGAATTTCAGATGGTTTCTTTGTATTATTATATCCATGGAACAAAAAAAGCTGAATAATCATGTTCAAGTTAGTGACTTTTCACAAGACCCTGTGGGTGGGAACTACAATCTGCTAGTTTCCTTGAAGAGACTCTTGGCTTAAATTGTCTAGTATTTTATGTGATCTTCAAAAGGCACTGAATTCTAAGTTTGCACCTAGCACTGAAATTCTATGATCATTTGCAGTTTTAGGAAATACAGGGCTGGGCGTTGTGGCTCACGCCTGTAATCTCAGCACTTTGGGAGGTTGAGATGGACAGATTACTTGAGGTCAGGAGTTCGAGACCAGCCTGGCCAATATGCTGAAACCTCATCTCTACTAAAAATACAAACATTAGCAGGGCAAGGTGGCATGTGCCTATAATCCCAGCTACTAGGGAGGCTGAGGCAGGAGAATCACTTGAACCTGGGAGGCGGAGATTGAGCCACTGTACTCCAGCCTGGGCAACAGAGCAAGACTCTGTCTCAAAAAGAAAAGAAAAGAAAGGAAATATCAATCAATCTCTTAAAGTGGGTGGTGGTGGATTTGGGAAGTAGGGTTTAATGAAGATGAATAGGCAAACTTAAAGTTAATCAACAGTCAGTATGCTGACAATCATGAAAATATATCAGTGCTTTCCTGTCTGTTATAAATGCATATTTTATTTAACTCCAAGCAGATTCTTACTCAGAAAAAAATAGGATGCAAAGTGTTCACACAAGAAAAATTGCTATCCGTGTTGAAACAAGGTACTCTAGGTGGAGTACAACATTCAGACATTCAAAGAATAGATTTGCACAGGCAAGTAAGTTCAATACCATACATTTTAGCCAGGCATCACTGTAATTTCACTGTATGACCTATCCAACTGGCTCAATAATCTTCTTCCAAGGCCTCCTTGTCATTTGACCAAAATGTGCAGACACCCTTTAATTTCTCCTAATTTCCTCCTCACTTATGCCTCGTAGTGAGTGCTTCTTGAAAATTTGGCTGAAGCACACGGTAAAAGCAGGATTCACGATATCCCAAAGTTCCTGCTGTTCTCTTTCTTTCCACAGAACTTAGAAGGTACTTTCTTCATGAACTATACTTTTTAGCATTTATCTTCTTCTCTATTCTTCCCTACTTTGCCACTCCTAACTTCCTGCTTTATATTAAGTGTAATTTATCTGCTCTTTAGACCCAAGTTATCCCATCTGGGGATACATGTTTTGATTTTTGCCTAAAAAGCTGCAAACACAGTTCTGAGAAAAAATTAGTTTTATATTTTACAGGTAGTTCTCCTGTGAATTCAATAACACAAGAGTATTAAATGGCTATAATTGCCCTAATTTACATGTCCCAATAGTAATTTACCGTGTCAGACACTGGGGAAGCTACAAAGACATAAGTAAGGCTCAACTCTAGTCTTCAAAGAGATTAAAATACCCCATGCTCAATTCAAGCTACACACATATGAAACATATATCCTGAATAATACAAACCATCTGGTGATGTGTGTTCAAGTCTCCACAACACATGAGGGCAGATATTTTTGTATTTCTTTTTATTCACTGATGTATCCCCAGTACCTGGAACAGCCAGTCCCTGGCATATAGTAAGTGCTCAGTAAATGTGTAAAATGAAGTATAGTCTACTTTTTTTTTTTTTTTTTTTTTAAAAGTCGGACTCTCTCTTTGTTGCCCAAGCTGGAGTGCAGTGGTATGATCTCAGCTCACTGTACCCTTCACCTCCCAGGTTCAAGCAATTCTCCTGCCTTAGTCTCTCTAGTAGCTGGGATTACAGGTGCCCACCACCATGCCCAGCTAATTTTTGTATTATTATATATTTTTTTGAGATGGTGTCTTGCTCTGTCACCAGGCTGGAGCACAGTGGCACGATCTCAGTTCACTGCAACCTTTGCCTCCTGAGTTCAAGCGATTCTCCTGCCTCAGCCTCCCGAACAGCTGGAACTACAGGCATGTGCCACTACACCCAGCTAATTTTTCTATTTTTGGTAGAGATGGGATTTAACCATCTTAGCCAGGATGGTCTTGATCTCTTAACCTCATGACCCGCCTGTCTCGGCCACCCGAAGTGCTGGGATTACAGGTGTGAGCCACCGCGCCTGGCCTAGTTTTTGTATTTTTAGTAGAGACACGGTTTTACCATGTTGGCCAGGTTGGTCTCGAACTCCTGACCTCAGGTGATCTGCCTGCCTTGGCCTCCCAAAGTGCTGGGATTACAGGCGTGAGCCACCACGTCTGGCCTATAGTCTACTTTTTAAACACAGAATTAAGTACAGTGTACTCTGTTACCAAGGGTGTTTCTGTAATGAGATCATGGATAACACAAACTAACTCATTAGTTATTAGATATTAATAAAACAGGTAGAGTTGTGTTGGTTCATATTCAAGGGTTCCCAGCACTTTAATATTCTGCACCACCAAGTAACTGCAGCTGCAAAACACAGCAGGGTGCATCTAGTTACAGAGAACACAGGGTGCTATAGGCCCATTCACCCTACATTCTTTCTCTTGGATTCATTTGGCCTTGACCTCTCTACCTTGGAAGGGTTTGTGGGATGTGGGTTGGGGGACAGGACAGAGAGTTCTCCTTTTATTTGTACATTTTGTGTTTATCTCAAGTCAGCAGCCTCAAACAACTCCCCTTCAACAGTTATCTTCATCTTTTTATAAAAGTAAAGTCCTACATTTATATGTACTGTAGTATTTATTAGGAATTCAGCACAGTTCATTGGCTCTGCTGGTATGTTTTTTGGAATGGTTAGTTTTTGTTAGTGCCCTGGTTACAATGTTACATAGATTCGGAGTCATTTTCTAACCCTACTTTCCCCACAAGCCCTGTTACTTCTAGTGTGGGATTTCACAAAATGGAAAGAGCACATATATCCTTTTAGAGCAAAAATGTGGTACTGCAAACTTCATTTTCAATGAAGATAAGTGGAATTTGGCTGCAGCAGAAGATGAAAGAGAGCACTCCAGCTCTGGGAAGAGCATCAGCAACTCCCATGTGGATAGAGGCATGGATCTTTCTCAGGGGAAGGGGAGGATCCCCATCTGAAGAAGAGTGCCAGGCTCTGAGGAGTGCGTATGGAGGTGCAGTTGTTGCATGGTTTTGAACTGATGAGTTTTTAAGGAATTCAGAATGTTCTCTGGCAAAGTGTCTCAGAAAGCTTCTAGAACCGGAAGTGGCATGCCTGAGGGGTGTTCTAGAGCCATTCACCTGTAGGCCTGCACATGTGGATGCAAATGTAGAGAAGACCCTGGCAGAGAACCGGTAGGAGGCCGCTGACGCCATCCAGTCCCAGATAGCGAGAACCAGAAAGGTGGCAGTGGGCTTGAAAGGGTATGGCAACTGCAAAGACAGTAAAAATGAACTAATGGGAGTGGCTACCGGGAGTGGAGAAGCGAGGCCCAAAATTGCTAATCTGTATCTGGGCGACTGGTGGACAGAGATGTCCCAGACAAGGGGCTGAGAAACTGGGAACGGGAGCATTTGACTAGGCTGGGGTTGCGGGGGCGGGGGGGGGGGTGGGGGGGCGGGGGTGGAATACAAGATGGGTTTGCCTAGCGTGGTGCCACGTCCTAACGCTTCGATCACAAACCATACTGGCACCTGATCATGATCATTTAACTCTGTTCTTTGCTCCCAGCCCTGGGGGTGGACGTGGGGAGTTAGAGCATCCCCTCTCTGGACAAGAATGCCTTTTCAGGCTGTTCCTAAAGCGCCTCCGAAACTGATCCGGAAACCGTAATTTTGAGGGCAGGGAAGCTGAGAACACCAAGCATTCTATTAGGAATAATCTTTGTGACTGTTGGAATTGAGTTTCCACACCTACATATTCAGAGGGCACCGAAACTTATGTCCGGAGCCGCCTCTGCGGGAAAGGGCGGCGAGCATGGGGGTCCAGGCGCCCCTTGACCCCTTTCCCGTTTCGGACTCTCCGGGGCCACCAGACGGCCGTTCTTTCCGCTCGGGCCCGGGTCTGGGGAACTGCTCCGAGCGCCCCAGGGCCGGCTCTCCGCCGGAGCAGCCCGGCCTCTCTCCCCTGGCTCCGTCAGCGCCGCTCCCCGCCTCCGGCGTCCCCGGCGCCCCCGGCAGGGCTACTCGAAGCTGCTCCGGGAGCTTCCCCGGCGCGGCCCGCAGTAACCTCTCAGGACCCCGGAAGACGCCGCCGCCGCCGCCCGGCGGGAGCAGGGACCGTCTCCCAAGTCCCCGCGCCCCCTCTCGGGGATCCCCTGTCGCCGACTCCCTCCCGGACCCGCAGGACACTCCCCTCCGGAGGCCGGGCCTGGTCCGCCCGCCCGCCGCCCCCGTCCCGCCCCGCGCGCCGCGCCGGGAGTCCCGAGCCCGACCCCTCCCCCCGGACGCCTGGCCCGCTCGCGGGACGGAGGCGGCGATGGTGACTGGGCAGCGGCGCGGGGCCGGAGCCTGGGCAGGGCGGCTCTGCTGCCTCTTTCTGTCGCTGCCCCCGCCCCTCCTCCTCCTCCTCTCTCTCCGCGAGTACTAGTCTGGGCGGCCGCCGAGCTTGGCGCTCTCTCGCCTTGCCGCCTCCTCCCCCGCGCCGCGGACCCTCTCCCCTCCCCTGCGTCGGCTCCCCCTCCCGCCGCCCCCTCCCGCTCTCCTCCCGCTCTCCTCCCGCCTCCTCCTTCCAGGCACGGCCAGCGGGGGAAGAGCGAGGTGGCTGCGAGGAGGCGTCACTGAAAGCCCTGGCTTGGGGAAGGCTGCGGGCTCGGAGCCGGAGACGCCGAGCTGGGGCAGGGTGAGTGGCAGGCGTCGGGCCCGCGCGCGCTGCGGGAGGGGAGAGCCGGTGGGCCCGGCCAGGTGGGCGCCCAGCGCGGGTGCATGGAGAGCCGTTGCGGCCGGCCGAGCCCAGGTTGCTTGCGCCGCGGCTGGCGCGGGAACTTCGCTTCGGCGCCCTGGGAGACCGCGCGGAGCGGTCGGAGGTGCTGCGGGATGGGCGTTGGGTGCTGGGAATGGGCGTTGGGTGCTGGGAATGGGAAGGGAACAGCTGCTTCCCAGCGCCGCCGGCGGCCGCAGAAGTGGGAAAAGTTGTGCCGGGAACAACGTCTCCTCTGGAAGCCGGCGCGAGCCCTGCTCTCCGGCCGTCGCTGGCTGGCTTCGGACGGCGGCGCGTGGGTCCCGGGCGCAGCTCAGCGCCGGGCTCCAGCGCGCCTGGCACCGCGCCCTGGGGGCCGCCCAGTGGTCGCCCCTGCTGTCCCTGGTCTGTGGCGTGTGGGTCGCTCTGGCCACAGACGTCAGCTGCTTCTCAAAGCTGGACTGCATTTTTGTGGGCAGCTCAGTGATTTGGAGTGCGGGCTGGAGGAGGTGGGCGTGGAGTGGGGAAGACCGCATCTGGGATGGGCGGCTTGAGCCCACAGGATGGGCGAAGGACTAGGGAGACTCTGCATGTGTTTCTGGATGTTTTTAGGCACACAGTTTTTTTCCCCCCTTCCATTCAGCGGCCCAGTGTTCTTCGAACGTAGAAAAGCAGAGGGTTTTCTTCAATCCGGTTCAACTTTTCTGTTATTTCAGGATGGTCATGAGTTCCATGAAAGTCCATGTGCTGTTTCAATGGGAGTGAGACCAGAGTACAGACAAAGTCCTATCTCCACCCCCTGTCCTCGCCTCCACCCGGGCCATTTCCTGTATGTCCCATTTTCTCTGCTGTGATTGTGTGAGTGTGTTTGTGCATGTAGGTTATCATCGGTGGGTGACCTACGGGGAAAAGAGAACTTTTTGAAATCGCAACGCGGCCGCTATGGAAAGTGTGTGCTGGAGCCGAGGGAGTAAAGATTCGGGCGAGCCAGAGCTGTTAGAGGCTCACCCCAGAGAGGTAAACCTGAGTAACTGAGCTTGAAGGAACATTTATAACCTGCATATTGCTTTTGCCACTGGCCAGAGAGCTCCACTCCTGCCAGGTTTAAGAGAGGATCAGATACTGACTTCTTTGGTGTTGACTTTTGCTGGTATTCCTGATTCTTTCGTACTGGTTCTCTTTTAGAAACTACTCCTTTTTAAATTTAAGAGATAGAGAACACATGTTCGCGGGAAGAGGAAATGTTTTTAAAATAGGAAAGAGAAAATCAGATTCTCATTTCTTTTTGCTGTCATACTATGATAAGCTTATTGATCCATTAGAAATCTGATTCTGATTTTGAAGTAATATCAGATGAAACACTATCTTATGATAGTATTTTTCTCTAAGTGGTCACATGGAGAGCAGACTGTGGCTTCTTGTGTTTTTTTCTAGGGTGCAGCAAACATTTTATATCAGGAAAAAGACATTGTGTGTTGTAGGAGAGGGGGATGGGGTGGGGCAGTCATTTGTCTTCAGAGCAGCCTAATTAGGAAGAATAATTACACTGCAAATGAACATTGTTGAATATAAATTGAGTCATGATATGTGAACCAGTCATTTGTCTATAGGAAGGAAGAAGGATCTTTGTAGATGAGAACAAAGCAGTGCCTTCTGGAAGAAGTAATGTATGCTGTTCACCATATGCATGGGCTCGGTGTTGATGGCACCACCCAGTGTTTGGGCAGGGAGGAAAAGTCCATAGTAGGAGGTGATAAAAAAACAATATATAAAAAACTACATATTTCTTTTTAATGAACACTGTATGCAGCTTCTCAACTTCTTTACTGCAAAGAATTGATGAAATGGTAAACCCAAATATAGGAGACCCAAACTTGGGCTGTTGGGCTCCAGATGTACCTAAACCTTGGGCATGTTATTTAATTTCTCTGTTTTTGTGTCTATAAAATGGTGAAGATAAGAATTCAGCTCAGATAATCACCTTGAAGATGAACTGATTTATAGGACTTAGGATGGTTCCTCACAGTAAGTGCTCAGAAAATGTTACTGATGATGATCAGGTTTTCCAAATCCCTAGGAAAACGTGGTGCCTGTTAAACAGCTAACGCAGAGATACCTGATTTTAGAGTGAGTAGCTCTGAGTTGAGGCTGGACCTGTGCCCTGCCAGCCTACACTCAAAAACACTGATCTTTCTGGAACTTGCAAACTGCATCCTTTGGCTCATTCTGGTTAGCCTTTTCTGGGCTTCCATTTCCAGGGAGTTTGTAATGCAGGCACTATTTGAGTCTAGAGGTGGAACCCAAATGTGGCTTGCAGTTCCAGGCTACATGTCCCATTGCAATGGCAGCTTTAACTATTAGGTCCCACCAAAGTGAATATCCAAATTTTATTTGAGGTAGAAAGAAAACTGTAGTAATGAACATGATAAGTGCCTCTTTTGGAACTCTTAAAAGCAACATTTTACCCAATGCTTACTGTTCTTAGATACAAACAAGAAGCAAATAGCTAATCTCTAGAATTTACTCCAAAAAGCTTTAATATATGTCTTGGGTGCTGGGACCACAGTAGCTCACACTTGTAATCCCAGCACTTTGGGAGGCTGAGGTGGGTAGATCACGAGGTCAGGAGTTTGAGACCAGCCTGGCCAACATAGTGAAATCCTGTCTCTACTAAAAATACAAAAATTAGCCGGGCGTGGTGGCATGCATCTGTAGTCCCAGCTACTCAGGAGGCTGAGGCAGGAGAATCACTTGAACCCGGGAGGTGGAGGTTGCAGTGAGCTGAGACGGCACCATTGCACTCCAGCCCGGGTGACAGAGCAAGACTCAAAAAAATATATATATATATATATGTGTGTGTGTGTGTGTCTATCTGTCTGTCTGTCTTGGGGTTAATGATACACTTCCCAGTTTTTGCTAAGATTGTGTCTGTCTGTCTGTCTTGGGGTTAATGATGCACTTCCCAGTTTTTGCTAAGATTGTGCCCCAAAGTGAACCAAAGGCATTGTTAGCACAATAGTGCTTACTGAGAAGAGGAACTCTGCTATGCATTACTCCTTCTAATTTAGGGAGAATGCCTGTTTGTTCCTTCATTCATGCAGTCATTCATCCTGTCATTCAGCAAATACCTAGGGAGCTGCTCCCTTGGGCCAGGCTCTGTTCTGGACTCTGGTAACACAGCAAGAACCAAGAGCAGGCCTCTCCTCTTACAGAGTACACATTAGAAGAAGAAGAAGAAGAAAAAAACAACAACCATACACCTCTGTTTTCAAAGGACTTCCATAGACCCTGGAAGCTCCCTTTTTGACTCAGAAGAGCTATACTGGAACGTGGCGTGTTGGGTGTCCTTGCCTTCCACTCTCCAGCCTGGTCAGAGGGAAGTGATCTGGCTGGGGCTGGGGATGGTGGCAGGGTACAGCTAGTCCTGTGGGTCTTCCAAAGGGAGAAGGGGAGGCCTCTTTCTTTCTGTTCTTTATGATAAAGTATTCAGTTATAGTGGCTGAGCACAACTACTGGCCAGTGAAACAAATTGTTTCGCATGCAATGAAAACAAACAGTTTGCAGTGTACTGAGCACCATAGAGACAGTGCTGGGGCAAGTGAGAGCCAGACAGGCACTGGGCGACTCTGGCTCACTGAGGGAAAAAAAAAAGACTAAACATGGGCAAAGGAGATCCAAGGAAGCTGAGAGGTAAAATGTGATATGCATTCTTTGTGCACAGTTGTTGGGAGGAGCACAAGAAGCAGCACCCAGATTCTCAGTCAACTCCTCAGAGTTTTTTTTTTTTTTTTTTTTTTTTTTTTTTGAGACGGAGTCTCGCTCTGTCACCCAGGCTGGAGTGCAGTGGCGCGATCTCCGCTCGCTGCAAGCTCCGCCTCCCGGGTTCACGCCATTCTCCTGCCTCAGCCTCCCAAGTAGCTGGGACTAAAAGGGAGTTGTCAAGGCTGAAAAAAGCGAGAAAAAGAGGGAATAAGAGGAAGAGGAAGATGAAGATGATGATGATGAATAAGTTGGTTCTAGCAGTTTTTTTTCCTTATCTATAAAGCATTTAAACTCCCTATATACAATTCACTTCTTTTAAAGAAAGAAATTGAAATGGAAGACTGTGTAACATTTGTTTTTAAACCGTACATTGTCTTTTTTTGTATAGTTAACACATTACCAAATGTTATCTTTAGATAGTCCTGTCCTGGTGGTATTTTCTTTTCTTTTTGAGACGAAGTCTCCCTCTGTCACTCAGGCTGTTGGAGTGCAATGGCATGATCTCAGCTCACTGCAGCCTCCTCCTCCCAGGTTCAAGTGATTCTCCCATCTCAGCCTCCTGAGTAGCTGGGACTACAGGTGCACGCCACCACGCCTGGCTAATTTTTTGTATTTTTAGTAGAGATGGGGTTTTACCATGTTGGCCAGGCTGGTCTCGAACTCCTGACCTCAAGGGATCCGCCTGCCTTGGCCTCCCAAAGTGCTGAGATTACAGGCGTGAGCCACCATGCCCAACCCTGGTGATATTTTCAGTGGCCACTAACCTTTCCTGATACAGTGTAGGGCTTGTAAACTGGCATGTAAATTTAAAGCAGGGTCTCGTTGGTGCACAGCACAAATTAGTTAATATATGGGGTTGGTAGTGTTTTCATCTTCAGTTGTCTCTGATGCAGCTTTTATGAATGTTCTGCTAACTGAATACCATTCTGTAATTGCAGAAAAAAACCAAAAAGTTGTGGCTGTTTTGTTGACATCATGCTTCTAAGTAAATACAATCTTTTTTATTAAAAAACCGGCAATTTTTCCGGCACGTGAGACATATCAGCCTTAGAAAGGCAAAGAAGGAGCCAAAGGTAGGATCTGATCATCGACTTATAAAAGCCAGATTGTGTCCAGAGAAGAGTCTCAGCTGGCATTCGAAATACTTGATTCTCTTGGTGTAGAACATGTGGCTGAAAGAGGAAAGAAAAGAGTGAATACTTGTTTCATCATGCACCTTCAAAGTTTTGTTTCTTTTTTTTCACTACTTTAAAAACTGCAGTAATACATGATAAGATAATACGTAAGTTTGGAGTCTAGAAGGCTTGGAAACGTATAGTGCAGCCAGGGCGCTGACAGTAGTTGTTGGACTAGAGTCAAGGTTGTGCTGGGAAGTACCTGAGGGTTTGGGGTCTTGGGCACTAAGCTAAGGGAGTCTGTATTTCATCTTGAAAGCTGTGCGAAGGCTGGAGCATTTGTAGCAGGTGAATGCTGTGATCATATCGCACTTTAGAAAGAGCTCCATGGCCATAAGGTGGGCTAGGTAACAAAGAGGGCAGGGAATAAGGTGAGCTGGGAGGCTAGGACCAGAGTGCAGAAATCCTGGCCGGACTGGGTGGCGGAGAGAGGAGAGGCCTGCAGATATTGACCCCACTTCCTGTTCATCTCCCGGGGTGGTCCCCTAGGAGAGGGAGCGTGCACTTTGACTGTTACGGGTCACGGCACCTTTCACCGAGGTAAGCAGTTGTGGGAACCTCAGTTTGGACAGAGATGGCAAGGAGTGATGAGTTCAGTTGAATCCAAAACTGAACTGCAAGCCTTCCAAGGAGAGATGGCCACCAAAAAGTTGGATTTAGAGGCAGGAGGCGAGGTCTGGAGCTAGAGATGATAGAGGGAGTTCTTCTTACGGTAGTGGCAAGTGTTTGTAGGGAGGCCTCCCTCTCTTGCTTGGCATGTCGAGGTTTACTAACTGATACTAGGTGCAAGAGTAATTTGTGTCCTTGTAAGTGAAATTTTTTCTTTGATCCCTTTACCAGGCCTGACTGGCTTGATTGTCCATCAGGCCCTTGACTTTGGCCTCAAATGACCAGGCTCGTACTGATGTGATTTTGCAGACTTGGTGAGTTCTGCTTGTTGTTATTTTAAACTGAGATAGTTAAGAGGAATGTACATGGAGTGGTTGTGAATGTGTTTGATAGCTAGGATGTATAACTGATAAAATTGATACCACACACGTGTGTGTTAAGGACTGAATATTTGTGTCCCCCCAGATTCATGTATATGTTGAAGCCCTAACCCCCTATGTGATAGTATGTGGAGGTAGGACCTTTGGGAGGTACTTAGGCTTAGATGAGATAATGAGGGTGGGACCTCTATAGTAAGACCAGTGTCATTATGAGAAAAGGAAGAGAGACCAGAGCTCACTCTCCAGTGTGTGAGGATGCAACAAAAAGGCGGCTGTCTGTCTGCAAGTCAGGAAGAGGGCCCTCATCAGGAACCAAATCTCCTGGCACCTTGATCTTGGACTTCCCAGCCTTCAGAACTGTGAGAAGTAAACGTTTTGTCGTTTAAGCTGCCCCATCTATGGTATTATAGCAGCTTGAACATCTATATATGTGTGTGTGTGTGTGTGTGTGTGTGTGTACTGTACATTTTCTTAAATGCAATACATATATTTAAGAAAATGTAAGATGAACTTCACTTGCTGAGAATGTAAACTAGTTTTGTGTATATCTACAAGATATTGAATACGGTTAAAGAGGTGTGTTATCTGCATGTTTTCCTAAACTTTAATCAGCTAGGTCAAGAGAAACACCCAACTTTGATTTTGAGACTTGGCAGGACCGGAAAGGAGAACCTCAGTGTATTTGGATTTTTCTTCTGGGTTTGTTCTGACTTTGATTTAATAACACGTTATAATGATTAAGTGGTTTTATGGAGACTATTTTACAGATATTTTTGTCAAACTTAAATAAGACTTCCAAGGTATTTACTTGGGGGTGAACTTTTGAAGTTCAGTCAAACTAACTTTTACAACTCTTCACATTAAAAAAAATAAGCGAGGAAACCTGTACCCAGTTATAGTATTTGAAAGAAGAATATTTGAGCTGGTTAATAATGAACAATGTTTAACACTGAGGTGACATCAGCAGTAGAAACAATTCTTTCCTTGTGCCTTAAGCACAGAGCATGGTTCAACTAGAGGTAACCAGGTTGTCTGGCCTTTGACTGCACAAGGGTAATAGGTGGACGATTAGTAGCCCAGGTTGATATACGGAAACTAGGGTGTTCTGACAGTTTTAAAGCTCTCCCTGTTTGTGAGACTAAGAACATTTCCCTTGTGGGTTGAATCTCTCTGGTCCTAAAAGCACACAGATTCCCAGGAACCCATGCATTGCTAATGGGCAGCTGCACACGTGTGCAGTTCCCAGGTCTTCATCTCCAACTGCTCTGCACACCCTTCCTCTGAAACATTTCCTTCCCTTGCCTTAGAGAGGGTGGCCGGGCTCTCCTACTCTCCGTGCTAGGAGAACTAACTCTTGTTTTCATGTCCACCAGGGATGAGGTTTATCTACCTTCTTTTTTGAGGTTACCAAATGACCCTCAAGGGCTACTGGTGTTAATTTGCATTTCATTCATTTGTGGCATAAATGAGAGTGTGCCAAGCAGGCCACAGTGAATGCTTGTTGAATTGCAGGCACAACCGTTACTCTTCTTACTGCTGTGGCTTTAGGGTAAGTCCAGTGGGGATGATTAATTATTGTTAGTCTGTGCAACCAGCAATAACACCTCACCTCATCCTTGCCTGCTTAACAGGGTTGGAAGGACAGAGACTAAAATTTTACCTGGTTATCTTAGTGGGGTTATGAGTGACTATTTTTTTTTCTTTATTCTTCTGTTTCTCAGATTTTCTGTAAGTAGCATGTTGCTTTTTGAAATCAGAACTAAAGAGCTGGGGAAATATTTTGGTTGCTGTACAAAACTGTGGCAGTGGTTTTGGTCACAACGTCATACATCGCTTTACATCCATGGTGCATCTTTTGTAAGGCAGTTCCTGTCTTTAAACAGAACTGACATTCCTCCTCATTGTTGATATAGTTATAAATACTGGAAGGCTACAGGAATGTACCTAGGACTGGGGGCTGTGACCCAGATCCAGAATGGGGCAGCTTCCTCTGATTGATAGGGAAGACCCCACCCCTTATAGTGGGTACGTTTGGTATGTTTTCATAAACATTTTAAGTGTGATTTGTGAGGTGTTTCTGTTGTATTGATAAGAAGTACCGAAATAAACCTGGTTGATAAGAAATACTGAATTAAATAAATGCTGTACTGGCATGTTAGATTTTTTTTTTTTTTTAATTTCACCGTTCAGTGGAAACTTAACCAGCAGTGAGATCTGAAATACTTCTTTAGCAACAAGCTCCCCACATGCCCGGAAAATTAAGAGGGACTCTTTTTCCTCTCCTGATTCTATTGTTCAGGATTTTCTTTCTTTCCACACTGTGCTGTGTTCTCGGGGCACCTGGAGTTCAAGCTTCCTTTCTCCTGGGGCAGGCTGCAATTGGGCTGAATTTCACATGTTTTCTAGTTTTAAGGCATTTAGTCAGTTGTTTAAGGAAGGCTGTAATTGCATTCACAGGAACCTCATTCAATCTTCAGATTGGCACACACTTATTAAGGGCAAAATAACTTCTTAAAAAATTAACTTTCTCTTGCTCATAGAGAACACATTTTCTGAATTAAAAATAACAGACTGGATAGTCTGGGAATTACAAACTTACCAGTAAGCAGTGTTTCTGTATTTGTAAATGACTAACACTTGTATATTAAATAGACACATAAGAAAAACATGGCTCACAACTTTAAAAACAATGTAAAATCACATTTGTTTTCTTTTTTAAAATGGCCAACTGTCCGTTCTTAGAAGATGATTCTACATTCTAGAGAGGTATGTCTAAACAGATACTCTTTCATTTGCTCATGCTTATAGTAGGCCTTTCAGGGTTCTTCTACAGTGGAAACTCGTAATTACCGACTTAATTACTGACTCTGCGTGGATCCATGCTGTAATTCGTAGCATAGTGTGCTGGCTTAAACTGGTGACTGTAAGTCATTTTTGATCTGAATCCTTTTGGTAAGTGGGTGTGCTTAGGTTGTCTTGACTATTTATGTGGGGTTTTTTTTTTTTTCTCCAGCTTGTGCTTAAGTGTATTGTAAAGAAAGGGCAGCATGAGAGGGAACTAAGCTGATGTGTGAAATGTTTACACTATGTTACAAAGCCAGAAAGAGCTGTAGCCAGTATGGGGTGAAGAGGCCACACTGAATAAGAACCCAAATGGTGGTGGTGGTGGGAAGGTGTGAGAGTTTGTGTATACACCTGTGTGGACAGGTGGCCGGGGGGCCTTTTAGGATAGTCTGACCAGCCGTGTTAGGGAAGAACCACTGCTCCTTTTGGTCTGGAAACTAGACTTCTGGTCCTTAAGCGGCTTCTAGCTTTCTTAATATCCATATTGGTCAACAAAACTTGAATGTTTTAAAAAATTTTAAAAACGTAAGAACTGCCATCCAATTAGATTTCCTCTAGTTTGGGATGTATATATTTGATTTTTGAAACCTTGATCATGGGACTTTCATTTCTTCTTGTGAAATTTCAGCTTTCTCAGTTCTGACATGTTCGGCCTGTCCAGATAGTTTTGAATTCTGACCCGGTCATCTGTCTTGTCAGCCTTCCCTCTGGGCCACAAGTCGTTCTTTGATACATGCAGCCTGTCAGTCACTCAGGTTCTTTGAGTCATTAACTGGTGCTGCTCTGTTAGCCTCCCCTTGTCATTCTCCTCCAGTTCTCTTAGTAACCAAGGGTGCGTCAGCCTTTGCAGGCGGCCAGAGGGCAGAGGGTTGGAGTCTGTGCCAAGATACAGAGGAAGCTAATCATACCCGTGACCTCGACCTCATTAACATTGTGCTGGAACCAAAGAGCCAGCATTCCATGGTATTGTTTGACTTTGGATTGTCTCTGCTGATTTATGATCACGAGGTCTGTAGTCCTGCCCTCGAAAGGAGGCAGATGTTACAGCCAGATGAGAATGTGAGACACAATCAGAACTTACTGCCTCCTTTAACTTCCTAAAAACTGGGCTTTGGGTTGTCAGCTATTCATTGAGTCCTGCTGATGGTGATCTGGCTCCAAGCAAACCTGAGTAAAGAGTGTGAGGGAGGAAGGAAGGCTTCTGAGAGGCTGGAGCCCGAGTGGAGAGGCTGATGTTCCCAGTTGTGGGTAGAAGTCCATACTCCTTCAGCAGGGCCTCTCAAGCTTGACTGTGCCCAAGAACTGGCAGGAATCCTGTTAAAATACAGACTCTGATACAGCAGGGCTGGGTGGGGCCTAGGATTCTGCATCTCGAACAAGCTCTCCCCATGATGCTGCCCCTGCTACTCCTGTGGAGCTCACTTTGAATAGCAAGGCCTCACGTTCAACTGGACCATGAAAGAGACTATGGAATAGGCAGCTGGCGGCCGAGACCTGTCAGGGCTGGACTGTGCCTGCCAGGAGGGCCCATGAGGTCTGACTTGGAGTTGGTTGCCTGCTACTTAGGGCTGGCCTCTATTGGGATGAGACTGTGAGCCCTCAGCCCTGGCACTTCCATTTGGGCCTTTAATAGCTGTTGGGAGCCACTGTGCGGGGATGCCGTCAGTCCTTTAGGGCAGGGAGGTTATGAGCTCTTCCAGCTGAGATATGGTAAAGCTACAGGGGAAGGCTTCCCCTACCCCCCAAGTTAGTTAAAATGATTTCCTCATTTCATGTTGGTTATATTCCATAAGTTTAACTAGGTTAAGAAGGCTCTAACATCCTTCCATTAAACCTGCATTTTCCCACATACCCTGTAACTTCAAGGTTATGTGATTACAAAGCTTTTAAAAAGTTGCCTATTGTTTCATTTGGAGCATTATTTCTGAAGCTTGCCTGACACTCCGCTAAGGTGCTGGCTAGACATATGTGTTACCAGACCCTACCAGGGGTTTTGGAGTGGGTCTTGGGAATCTGTATCTTTTAAACAAAGCTTCTAGGTGGTTCTTATGATCAGGAAGGCTCTAGAAAAACCGATTTAGAGAAGCATCCGTTTAGAAACCTGTCTGAGCCTGTGATATTGGCCATGTCTGAGGGACACCCTTGCCTTTTTATTTCTTGGCCTCTTAGATACTTGCTTGTGAAGGGCTGTCTTCTGTCCCATTGAATCCACTTCACTTTTTATCTTAACACATGCTTTTGCTCTTACAGAGAGGCTCTTATCTTAGATGGAGCCAAATCAGAGAGGCCTTTGTTAACAGTGTAAGAAGTCAGTTCTGTGAAGCCTTTATTTTTAGGAAGGTTTTACAGATACTGACTATTAAGTGCTCAAAGATGCTGGACTATACAAGCTTTGGGCCTCTGTAGAGAAGTCTTTAAGAATGTCTTGATAGTGATTTTTCCCACTGTTTCCTACTTTGGTTCAGACACTGGAGGTAATGAGCATTGTTAAGTAATGGATGACCAGAAATGGATGAACAAGGGGCCCTATCCTCCACAGACCAACTTGGTTCTGATCCAGGTGACTTGTGAGGTTAAGGAGTTTGCCCTTCCACAATTGTATGGAAATTAACCTCTATTCCTAAAGATGCAGGATCCATTTCAGCCTTACCTTAGGGGCAAAGTCAGCTTATGAGACCAATGAAGTAGGAAATGGTCAGTGTGGAGGAATCAGCTGGATATAGCTCCTTACCCAAAAGGTGGAATTCACTTAGTGTTGTGCTTACAATTCTACCATTAGAGAAATTGGGTGAAGTGTTTCCCTTTAAGCCTCTTATTAGATGTGGAAGCATCCGTAGGACAGGTGATGCATTTGTGATTCATATGTTAACAGGAATAACTTAATAGAATGCTTCTTAGGATCAGAGTATACAGGGAGTGGACTTTGATAGGGTGGAGTATGGGCCACTCTTCAAGGAGGGCAGAGCAGGATGCGGGGCCACAGATGGCAGCCTCAGGCACCAGGTGTCCAGGCAGCTCAAGAAAAGCACAGCGTGCCTGGGAGGGCACTAGGCAGAACTTGTTCTCATTCATTTAATTGGTGTGTGTGTGTGATGGGAACTTTAATATCATTTAAGATGCATTTGGCACATTTCGTGGCCATTTCACATACGAGTTATAATGAAAAGCCAAGTGATCTATATATGAAAACTAAGACTAAACACCATAATTGTACGTAGGATTGTTTTGGATGGTTTTTTTTTTTTTTTTTTTTTTTTTTGAGACGGAGTCTCGCTCTGTCGCCCAGGCTGGAGTGCAGTGGCCGGATCTCAGCTCACTGCAAGCTCTGACTCCCAGGTTTATGCCATTCTCCTGCCTCAGCCTCCTGAGTAGCTGGGACTACAGGCGCCCGCCACCTCGCTGGGCTAGTTTTTTGTATTTTTTAGTAGAGACGGGGTTTCACCATATTAGCCAGGATGGTCTCGATCTCCTGACCTCGTGATCCACCCGTCTCGGCCTCCCAAAGTGCTGGGATTACAGGCTTGAGCCACCTCGCCTGGCGGGTTTTTTTTTTTTTTTTTTTTTAAATATTTATTTATTTATTTATTTGGGACAGAGTCTCACTCTGTTGGCCAGGCTGAAGTCCTGTGGTGCGATCTTGGCTCACTGCAAGCTCCGCCTCCTGTGTTCACACCATTCTCCTGCCTCAGCCTCCCAAGTAGCTGGGACTACAGGTGCCCGCCACCACGCCTGGCTAATTTTTTGTATTTTTTAGTAGAGACGGGGTTTCACCGTGTTAGCCAGAATGGTCTCGATCTCCTGACCTCGTGATCTGCCTGCCTTGGCCGCCCAAAGTGCTGGGATTACAGGTGTGAGCCACTGCGCCCGTCCGGTTTTGTTTTTTAAAGTCAGTTTAGTTTTGAGAGAGAAGCTAAATCCAAGAATTGGAAAATGATCCATTTTCTGTACCTGCTTAGCAGGTGAGCTTGGCCAGCAACAGAAACCTTCCCTTCTCTCAGGGAAAGGGGGGATGGTGGGAGTGTTGGGGGCATCTTTCCCAGGGGACTTGAAGAGAAGGGCTTGACTCTCCTGAGATTGCATGCTACCTAGATCATGTGCATTATCTTTTGTATCTGCTTTCTCTTTTGTATCTGTAAAGAATCATTACATTTGCAGAGTTCTCAGCCTCTGGCTGGCAAAAAGAAACTGAACTTGGGCATTCTGCTGCCAAAGCCAAAGCTTGTGTAAGTGGTGGAATATGTTTTCAGAACAGAGTGGGGATGGGTTGGGAGATTCTCTTGTCTCTGCTGCCGGAGTAAACCAGAACTGACAGAGGACTTACACAGAAGCACTCCCCAGGGACCAGAACTCTGGGAACGTCTATGAAGAACTGACCCACTCCACGGCTCACAGCCATTTCCCAACTCTTCTTCCCCTGGCCTCCCTGCTCCGTCCCTAGATTGGGCTTAGTGCCCCACATTCTAAGATTCATAAGATGTTCCTCCATGTTCTTGAAATGAAACACACAAAAAATGAATCCATTCTTATCACACATAAAATATCTTTGTCCTCAAGGGGGCATGGTACTCAGGAAAGATGGAAACACAGCCTGTGAAAGGCAGAAATTGATAAGAACTGTCTGTTCTGCCTCCCTGACCTTCCTGTGCCATCAGCTTGCTCTGCGGCCTTGGGCAAATCATTTTGCCTCTTTGGACTGGAAAGGGTGAGGGGATGGAATCCAGGCCTGAAACTCTTATTCCAGGTGAATCCATATGGCTGTGTATTCAGTCATTTATTCAACACATGCTTATTACACCCCTCAGAAAGCTCGCAGTCTAGTGGGGAGAGATGGGTGGAAGAGCCGTGATCGTTGAGGGCTAGCAGGTGTGGCAGTGTGTTTGGCCATGGAAAGCCTTTGGAGGTGTGGGACCACAGGCACAGGGGCAGGTGGGGAGGTCAGAGGGCTGCAGCATACAAACACAGGGTGCTGCCTGAACGTGGGGAGGCAGTTGGGGTTTCTGCAGCACTACTTGAGGTGCGCTGAGAATAGTATCCTCACTGCCCCCATACCACGCATGACTTCCTGTGAGTTCCTGCAGCACAGCCACCCTCACGGTGGCATTGGTGTTGGGGGTAGGCCCTGGGAGCTGAGTGGAGCATCATCTCCCTTCATGACCTGAGTGCTATTTTGATGCTTTGGCCTCCACCCCTGCCCCTCATCCCCTTTTGTAAAGAAAGTAAGAGCTATAAAAACATAAACAAGAATGTGAGAACTTGCCTGCTGTTTACAGAAATATGCTTTTTTGTGCGGGAGGGGTAATCTTTTTCTTTTTTTGTAAGGAGAAGATAGATATTCAAAGAAAGAGGAAGATAAACTGGGCTCTTCTGAATCCTGAATTACTTTATGGCTCCTGGGCCTTGGTGTCTTTGTAACCACAGAGTTGGTTCACTCTCCAGGAAGAAACTTGACCCTCTGATAAAACCACATGGAGCCTTCCAGGGCAACCTCAGTGTTTCATTTATGGAGCGGTCAGATTCTGTATCTAAGTGGGAGGAGAAATGTCTAAAAGGAGAAGCATGCATTCTCTTTCCTTAAAGCTCGAGTTCCCTTTGCCTGTCCTAAAACAGATGAGGGCCCAGGAGAAGAGGAAGGGCCTTGCCTGCACTACCACCTCCACCTCCCCACCTTAAGGGTGGCTTAGTCCCCTATCCCGTTGGTCCCCAGGACTGGGAATGGTGCCATGCATAAAAACCAGCTTTGTGTATTTTTTACAACAGAAATGGGCTTCAAAGCACTGTGGAGTGTGAGGCCTTGAGCACAGTCGCTGTTGGGTTAGTAGACTGGGCCAGCTCTGTACTCTGTCCCCCAGGACTTGCCCTTAGCAAGCATCACTGTCACCCAGAGGACTTGTGAAAACACTGAATGTGGTTCCCACCCCAGAGATTCTGAGTCACTAGTACTAGGATGGTGGAGAATTTGTGTTTCTGACACATTCCCAGGTGATGCTGCTGCACCACACGGTGCCACTCCGGCACTTGGTAGGGGTGTGTTGAGGCAGGCAGACTCTGCCCCTGAGGCAGTGGTGCTGAGCTATTGTCTGCCTGGCAGGAACCACCTCATGCTGGAGGAACCTGGGCTTCACCACCGGTGGTTTGCTGGAGATGCTCGGGGGAGCTCAGCTTCACTTCTGACCATAAGGATTGTCTTTCTGTCCTCTCATGACACACCAGGATGTGGCATTTGGGGCAGCTAAGATGGGGTGTTGTTGCCTCCTTCCAGTTTGTTCTCCTCTCTGGTGTTGCTGAAAGCCATCTGAACCATCCCAGTGTCCTCTTCTATGTCAGAGCTTGCATTAGCCTTAAAGTCCAAACTCTCCTAAAGCAGCTGCAAGAAGGCTTCTTGTGATCTGAAATGCTTCAGTGGGCACCAACTTCTTTCTTTTATGAACTGTGTTCTCGCTTCCAGGACTCTCCATTTTACTGTTCCTTTTGCCTGGCATGCTCTTTAGTTTGGCCACCTCCTCATTTTAGCCCTCCCTTGTTCTGGGGAGCTTCCTTTGATGCCTTGGAAATCAGCTGGTGCCCCTGCAAAGGCTCCCATGTCCCCTTGTATTTTCCTCCCTTCAGCTCCTATCAGCTGCTCAAAGTCGTGAATGCAACCTATTTATTTCTCTTTGTGGACTGTAAGCTCCCTGAGGGTAGGAAACCCATTTATGCAGGCATTTCCAGGCATATAGAAGGTGCCTGGCATATAGAAGACCTTCCTAATCATTCTGAGATAGGTACTGCAGGGGAGGAAACTGAAGCACAGGTAGGTTAACTACCTGGCTGCAGTTACCCTGCCACTGAGTTGTGAAACCGGTATTGTTACCTAGGTCTGTTTGATCCAGCCCCTTGGCCAGGTAACACTAGCCTTGTTTTCTGCTCTGAGACCAAAGAGCTTAGCCATAGGCTGCAGATTTCTGCTGGAACCATCAAAAGACTGGCTACTCCCATTAATAATAAAAATGACTTTTTCCAATTGTTTTTCAGGTGAGTTGGGAAGCAGACTCTTGAGTTGACAGCTGGCCTATGGTTTCTGCATTTTGTTAGGAAGCACCTCATGCAAGTGAGGGACCTGGGTCTGCTCACAGCCAGGTGGGTGTCCCTATACTATAGATATGACAATGCACTCTGATAACCACCCAATGTTCTCATTCAACAGAAAGAAAATCCTTAAATGTGGGGCAGCGGCTTCTCTAAGAAAGGTGTAAATTGGTCCCTGTGGGTGTTGTGAGTGGCCTGGTAAAGATGTTTACCTGGCTGGCTTGCTCGTGGGCATGGCTGGTTTTCTCATTACTCAGCCCTCTTTCCTTTGTTTCAACACCCTTTTCTTTTCTGTTTAGGTCCGTGCTTTAGAATTCCTTTTCCTCCTTTAAGATTCAGCCCAAATTTCTTTTTTTGTTTTTCTTTTCTGTCTTTCTTTCTGTCTCTTTCTTTCTCTTTCTTTCTCTCTCTCTCTTTCTTTCTCTCTCTCTTTCTTCCTTTCTCTCTTCCTTTCTCTCTCTCTTTCTCTCTCTCTCTTTCTCTCTCTCTCTTTTTCTCTCTCTCTCTTTCTCTCTCTCTTTCTCCCTCTCTTTTTCTCTCTCTCTTTCTCTCTTTTCTTTCTCTCTTTCTCTTTCTTTCTCTCTCTTTCTTTTTCTCTTTCTCTTTCTTTCTTTCTCTCTTTCTCCCTCTCTCTCTTTCTCTCTCTCTTTCTCTCTCTCTCTCTTTCTCTTTCTTTCTCTCTCTCTTTCTCCCTCTCTCTCTCTTTCTCTCTCTTTCTCCCTCTCTCTTTCTCTCTCTCTTTCTCTTTCTCTCTTTCTCTCTCTCTTTCTCTCTCTCTCTCTCTCTCTCTCTCTCTCTTTCTCTCTTCTTTCTCTCCCTCCCTCCCTCCCTCGGAGTCTTGTTCTATAGGCCAGGCTGGAGTGCAGTGGCATGATCTTGGCTCATTGCAAACTCCCCCTCCTGGAATCAAGCCATTCTCCTGCCTCAGCCTCCCAAGTAGCTGGGACTACAGGCACATGCCACGACACACGGCTAATTTTTGTATTTTTAGTAGAGACAAGGTTTCGCCATATTGGCCAAGCTGGTCTTGAACTCCTGACCTCAAGTGATCTGCTTGCCTTGGCCTCCCAAAGTGCTGGGATTACAGGCATAACCCACCACACCTGGCCCCAAATTTCACCTGTTTATCAACTCTCTGAATGAGAGGCTTTTCAGAGTGTAACCTTTTTCTGCTTCCCAGAAAAATGAATGGCCACTTCTCTGTGCTCACACAACACATTGAACTTGTCGTGGTGAGCTTTACTTACTTGTTTGTGCTCATCTTTTTCCTCTTGTCTGTGAGTTCCTTTTGGTACCATCTCCCACCTAGCATGGTTTCTGGCATGGAACATATTTTCAATAAATGGAAGAATGTTCGTCCTAAGTAGCATAGGTTATGCTAGGTCATGGAGCCATAATGCTCTAAATGGCCACCTGTGGCCATGAGCAGCCAGACTCCTTGGCTGACCTTGGAGAGACAGAGTTGTCAACTAGACCCTGGAAGCCCCCAGGCAGCCCTACCGTTGGCATACAGACCACCATAGGATTGAACATTATCTAAATGTAAATGCAGTAGGGAACAAACAGTAGACTTTCCCAATGGGCAGCCTGAAGGAGATAAAAATATGTCTCAGTGACTTGAGCATTTGTTTTAAAGCACAGTTTAGGTTTAAATAATTTTGATATGACACTTTTAAATCAGTGCACTTGAGTCTTCCCTACTCTTCTTAGAAAGTTGGGTGCTTTGAGAGGTATGCAGATTGGCTTGAGTTGATCTTGCATTATCCTGTGGGTTGGGAGTAGAAACCCTCAGGGCAGTGGATCACCTGAATGTTGGAGCCAGAATGAGAGTTGAGTACTTTCAGGAGCTGCTGGGTGGCTGAATTCTCTGATGCCTGGGGTGGCACTTAAATGTAGCCAAAGACTACTGTCACTAGGAGAATGTGGTCTTGAGGTTTTGCCCCAGCCTTATTCTGCTTCTGCGTTAACACTACACATTGTTCAGCCTTCCAGTTGCCATCCTGGGTGTTTGCAGCACTAAAGCAAAAGAAATTGTCTTCTGCTTTCTGCATGTGCTTTCCACAACCTAGTAGAGGTTCCTGGACAGTGAGTGCCATGTAAAAATAGTCACTTCCCCATGGTTTCTTCTATGTGGTGCTGAGACCCAGCTGTTCAGCTTCCTGAAGGAGAACTGAATGACAGACAAGGCAGTAAAGGAACCTTGACTCCCAGCTGACCCTCTTCATGGTCTTCAAGTTTCCCAGGGCTTGGATAGAAGGAGGATTTCAGCTTTGCCCGAGAATGTCTAGTCTCCATGGAATCAGTTTGTCTATCATACTTGAAAAATAAGCTAAGAAAATACATGAAATGAAAAAGCCCAGATGTTAAAATGTGCGTGGGTTTTAGCAGTCTTTGGAACTTGAGATGTTACTGAATGTTTGTGTCACACCATCCCTGAAGAGGCTGCTGCAGGGCATGTGCTAGGAGTCTGGTCTCCACACTGCCCCACGCAGGGAGAGTGCCCCTGCTGGCCACTTCATGATGAGCTGCAGTTTACCAAGCTTCTAGGAGATATCTGATCCTCAGAGCCCCTCTTGTTTTACAATGCAGTTCTAATCATGTTAGGAAAAGCAGCAACCATGATGGAGTAGGTCAAACCCTCAAGATATTGAGCTGCCCGGCTCCACGTAGGGGCTCACCAGGTGTGTGTTCAGGCTCACTTCACAGAGGTCGTTAGTTGAATCTTGACTACCCCAAATAGTCCAAGAAGTGGTTTAGTTCCTGAATCTCCTTAAAGCTTCTGAACTTGTCATATGTGTTTTGGACTTGTTAATAAGGTCCTGTGTTTTCATTCGGTGAAATGTTTACTATTTCTGAAGATGGGACTGCTAGTGCCTTATCAGTTGAATTTGTATGTCAGGGTGTGTGTGTATTTTTAATACAGCTGCTTTTGTAGATTGGACTTGATCCAAAGACACTGTCTAACATGGGCCCCTTGTGTCGAGGGTTGACATTTGGGAGAAATCAGAGCAAAGGCAACTAGCAGACACAGCAGCTTGTCTCCTGATCTGGGACTCCAGTGCAATTAGCATACTCGGCTCTGCCTCACAGTTTCCTTTATTGCTGAAATGTCTGGGAACCAGGTATTAGTACAAAGATTAATACATGGTACATCCTCCCTCAGCCTTTGTTAATTTTTATTCTTTTCAGGCAAAATCTTTATCTTTAGCTGTAGTTCCTTAAAGAGGAAGCAAAGTCTCTAAAACAGCCTTTCAAGTTTCATTGCAAAGCTACACGCATATATTGACACCTCTGGGAAGAGTTTGCTCCATTCCATTTCCAGAGCACAATCAATGCATAATTTAGGAACCACCTTTTACTTGAACCAGGTAGCTTGTCAGCTGTGATTGATTGACTAGTTTGTCTTATCTACTGTAGGGGTTTTGTTGTTGATTTCAAGAAAACGTACAGGTACTTGTTTCCAGGAAAAGTTGATTTTAAATGGAATATCTTAGACTTTTTCCCTCACAGAAAGATTGGAGGTATTGTTTTATCACTATCATGTCCGCTTTCAGTTAAGAAATGTCTGTTTCCTGTTCCTTAGTGTCTTTTTGACACTATGGACCTTTTTTAGAAAGAAGTCCTTTGGATGAGTAGTTAATAGGAGTAACATTTTCAAATAGGCAAAAGACTGAAAAAAAGTCTTCTTCCATCTTTTTTAATGTTAAAGAGTAAACATCCTGCATTCTATATGATTCCTTTTCCCTATGGATCATTCTTATATTGAGCAATGTCTAAGGCTTCTAAAATCCTGTTTTCTCAGGTTTCTTCTTCAAATCTGGGGAAGACTTGGTTGGCTCCTTTCAGACCTCTTCCATTGATGCTTATCTTTCCTGACTTTATTTCCTAATGGCCAAGCTTCAGGGCTCACCTCGCCTGCATTTCATCTGCTTGCTTGACATGACTGCAGAGAAGTCCTTCTTCCCTTTATGGCCACAATCTGAAAAAGAAAACAAACAGCTGAAGCTCTCCTTGCAGCCCAGCAGGCTGGGGAAAATAGTTCTCATTCTCCTTGTTCCTGGGTTCAAAGTGCACTTAACATTTTACGGGGGTGACCAGCCCTCCCAAGGTGCTGGTTTGAGTGGGCCTGTGTTTTAGCCGGGTGGACAATTAACCATGCTGACCTCCTCCTTTTTGCCATTGCCTTTCTGGCTGAGTTGATGCCAATACTCTGAGTGAGAAGGGGCTGCTGCTCCTTTGAGTGGAGCACCAGGGAGGGGTGGGGAAACATCTGATCTTGTTCAAAGGGGATGTCTCTGAAGCATGAAGATTGAACTGATTGTGACCCCACCCTGGGGGAAGGAGACATTCTCTCTGGAGAACAGGCCAGGAGGAAGAAGCCGGCAATTACTAATCCCATTGGCCTGTGGGCCTTCAGGGTCTCATATCCGTTTAAAAGAGAGAGAATTGGGGCTGAAGGTAATAAAGTAGGCCTTAAATTAGAGGAGCAGGGGGTCATTTTATCTAATTTTGTGGTTGTTACTGAGGAATAAAAGGCAGAGGAGATAATTTCATTAGCCCTTTTGAGATCTTTATCACAGCAAGATGGCATTTTGGGATCAGCAGAGCCACACAGGGCCTGTCCACGTCTCTCCTGGTAAAACGAGAGCTCGATTTCCAGTGTGCCAAGGGAGGGGCCAGGAGGCACAGTAACCCTTCAGGGCACTGTGGTCAGGAACAGATGGTATCTCCTGCCACAGTGAGAGGTTAGTGGCTACAAGTTCTGATGAAGGACTTGGCCAGCTACTCAGGAACACGGCATTCCATCTGAAAATGAAGAAATCCACCAGAGAAATGAGCTCCTGCAGAGTTGGGACTTTGTCTTTTACTTCTGAGGAAGGCTTGTGGGTCCTCTGCTGTTGACTTGATTTATTTGGAGCGTAGTGGTCATCAGACAAATTCCTTTGAGCTGAGCATTATTCGAGTGTCAAACCACGTGGTAGAGAGTTAGCAGAGAGTCACAGCTGTGCCTTCTGTCAGATGAATGCAGTTCTGTTCAGAGTGATAGTACCTATTTGGGGCTTCATAAATGCCCTGCTGAGTAGGCAGGTATTTCTGTTCATGTTTGCAGAGAGGGAGTGAGGCAAAGAGAGGTCCTGTGACTTTCCCGAGGTCTCCTTGTAGGGAAGTGGGGAATCTGGATTCTATCCCTGGACTTCTAACTTTGAAATTAAGCTTTCTGTGATCAAAATTAGTAGAAACAGAGGGAAAAGGATGAGGAGGAGAGCAATAAAGGTTTCTTCAAGAGAAAGGAGAGAGAAGTAGTGGTGAGAAACAGTTCTTTGTGCTAACCACCAGCTGGCACCATTCCCCAAAAGCAGCTTGGTTTCTTTCTGTGGGGAGGGAAGCAGAGTGACCAGGGGAGACAGGGAAAGTGAGGGAGGCTGGAGACGGGAGGGTGGGAAGGGCTTTTGGAGTGTCTGACACAGCCTTAGGCAGATGCTGGTTAACTTCAGGGCCTGTGCATATCATCCGAAAGCACAAGGCATCCACTGCCTCCTCAGGAGTCTTGCTGGTTTATTTCTGGGGCCCAGCTTTTCCCACGTCTGTCTTCATTCACACCCTTACTGTCTCATGTCTGATGGCTTTCTTGTCCTCAGCGTCTTCCTCTCTACTCCATACATTTCTGCTTACTATATTTGTTTTTTGTTGTTGTTTTGTTTTTTTGAGACGGAGTTTTGCTCTTGTTGCCCAGGCTGGAGTGCAGTGTTGCGGTCTCGGCTCACTGCAACTTCTGCCTCCCGGGTTCAAGCAGTTCTCCTGCCTCGGCCACCTGAGTCGCTGGGATTGCAGGCGTGCACCACCATATCTGGCCAATTTTTGTATTTTTAGTAGAGATGGGGTTTCACCATGTTGGCCAGGCTGGTCTCGAACTCCTGACCTCAGGTGATCTTTCCGCCTTGGCCTCCCAAAGTGCTGGGATTACAGGTATGAACTACCGCGCCAGGCCTACTTACTATATTTCAACTTAGCTCTGAAGAAAAAAGAAAACTTCTCTTGAGATATGCCCGTGAAGACTCTTATCCACTGTTAAGTACATTTAATCATAGCTTACGTTTTGTATCATGCTTATACAAATCTGTTCCCCCCGTTGATTCAGGAGCTGGTATTTTCCCCTGCCAGTTGACGATGGAGACTGCAGACACCTCCCTTTCTGGTGGATGCAGTGCCCTCAGGAACTCCCAGAAGGCAAGACTCCAGCCAGGGGTTCTCCTGAAATGTCTGACAGGAATTGCTGGGGGTGAGGTGTGGAGAGGGAAGAATGTGCACTTGATCCCTTAAGGCTTCTCCGTATCCTGTACGCGAATCTTCGCCGCTCTCTACGCGGATGCAAGAGTCCTCTTGCTTTGGCCACGTGCTGCTCCTTTCCTTCAGGACTGTGGCTAATCAGAAGTTGGCCGCACTTCAGTGCCTCTTAAAAGCTTTTTTCGCTGGCTGTGTTCAGGATGTTGAAGTGCAGTGTCAGAAATGATGTGAGTTGATGAAGAAGAAATAAACAAACCCAGGCAGTGTGTGAGTGAGGGAGGCTTGGCAGCCCTGCTCCTGTTGTTCTTTAGTTTGGATCTGAGGGAACCAGATTTCCTCGTTGGAAGGAATGGGGCTATGAGAGTCCCTGTGCCATGGAGCCTGAGATGTGCATGCCAGTGGGCCTTCTGAACTAGGGCACCGGGTAGTTTAATAACTCTGGGATGAAAATGTGTAGTTTATGGTTGGCAGAATGGAGAGAAGTCACATGGCCGCAACCTGAGCTATATGTATGTGGAGTTAAAATAGCATCTGTTCAGGGAGGCAGAACATTCCAGAATGCTTCAGTCCCCTCTTGGAGCCAATGCAGAGAGTGGAGAATAGGAAAGCTGGGAGGGACTTCACAGAGCTTCTTGTCTAAGCCACTTAATTTCAGTTTAGAACACTGAATAACTTGGCTAAAGCCCTGTGAGGTCAGGGGCCCTTGTCTGTCTGGTTTGTTCACCTTCATACCTTTGGTGCCTGCATTGTATTAGGTGCTTAACATGCATTTGTTTGGTGAATGAACGACATAAATGAAGATATGACTTCCGACTCCTAATCCAGTGCTGTCTCTGAGATATTTGTAGGCAGAAAAGTCTGTGTAGATGTGGTGCCAGATAACTTGTATGTAGTTGAGGCTATCTTGAGATTATATATAGGTTAGAAAGTGGAGATGTAGCAAAATCAAACTGGCTCCTTAAAGTTGGTGGTGAAGACAGGCTTGCTCAGGTTTGGGGGTGGGTAGGAGGCAGGACTGCCACTTTGCTCAGCAGATGGGGCTCCTTTCACATTGAATTCTGTGTGAGTGGTACCCTCTGAAGCTGGACAATGGCCCCAATAGCTCAGCTTCCCCAGAAGAATCAAGATAACTGTGGAAAAAATAGACTTGAAGTTGCCCCTTTCCTTACCGGCAGCTAGGAGCCGCCCCACCTTTTGCAGCCCAGTCCCCTCCTTTTCAGAGAGATGTGTGACTGGGAGCTCATCAGACTTACCCTCTGTTTGTAGTGGGGTGTGTATGTGTAGAATGCTGCAGGTGTGACTGGAAGGTCATGTTTGCTCACTGTAGCAACAGGAGTAGGATGAAGTCCTGCACACAGGGTCTCTGCCACTGTCCAGCTCCATTTGGAGAATTGCAACTCTGTTGCCATGGACCCCAACCAAGGAAACCAGGTCTTACAGTGGGCTGCACTTAGAAAACCAGGGTGGTCCTGGCCAGCATGGTGAAACCCCATCTCTACTAAAAATACAAGAATTAGCTGGGTGTGGTGGTGGGCGCCTGTAGTCCCAGCTACCTGGGAGGCTGAGGCAGGAGAATTGCTTGAACCTGGGAGACGGAGGTTGTAGTGAGCCGAGATCGTGCCACTGTGCTCCAGCCTGGGTGACAGGAGTGAGACTCCATCTCAAAAAGAAAAAAAAAAAAGGAAAACCAGGGTGGTAAGCCACACAGCCACTTCTAGGCTGTTAACTCAAAGCATTGCTGTTTGTTTATCTCTTTTTTAACTTTTTGGTTAATTCACAAACAAGAAGAGATTTACAATTACAAGGGAGTTTTAAAATTTAGAATAGTTATAGGAGATTAATTCAAGATTAAAAGTTGTCAAAGGGAATTTGTAAAATCAAGAAATGTTATTTAAATTCGCAAACTCTGATCTGCTGAGACTTTATTGGCTTGCTGCTTGGTAGGTTTCATCTGCCCACTCTGGGCCCTCCTCCCAGCCTGGCTGGGGATGTGTCTCTTGAAATTGACCTTCAGGCTTTACCACTTGACCTGATATCTAGGAGAAAGAGTGCTTCCTCTGGAATCCTTGACAGCTGACCATTTTTGGGTGGAATTCGTGTGCCTCCTCTGCGACAGAGAACACAGTTCCTCCTGGAAAATCCCTTTCACTGGTTCCCCTGACTTCTGCTGGTGCCTGCTTTGTACAACCCGTCTCACTTCTCTCCAGGGGATGTGTAGCAGACAGCCCATCTCCCGGTGGGTCAGAAGACAAGCTGGAGTCAAACCCTGATTGATGACTACAGAATCAGTTAGGTTGTGGCTTCTGTTCTGTATTAAAGATCACAGGACGTATTGATCTAAAGCTGGCAGGCTCTCTGCAGGCCAGAGGTGGGTTGAGCCGGTCGCCAAAGCAGCAAGAAGAATGACTGTTGTCTAGGCTATTAGAGCTTGAATGAAAAGAGTGTATTTCATGTTGCACAGTGGCATTAATCGTTACTTTGTTATTCTGGGGAAAACCAGGCCTTTAGGAAGTGATTTTGTGGTAGTGTCCTTATAGTCTGGTGTTTGAACTTCTCATGGGGGCTGTTCTTTGGCACTGATGTCGTTATCTATGAGCTTGTCCTGTTGTGTGGTGCTAGTGTAGTGCTTTGGAGCAAATGGTAAATGTTTACTTGAACCCAAAATATACTGTGTGCAAAGTCATGCAAATTAGAAACAAATTAAGAACACATATGTGTTATAAAAAAGTGGCTTACTTGGAAAATCTAGTTTCATTCATTCATTTACATGTGGGGAAAACTTGATTATTCTCTTCAGGATTCTTGAAAGTATAAACAAAAGTGAGGTGGGAGTGCCCACCTTCCCCAGCTATGAGCCTTAAGCTTTTATGGAGGGTATTTTAGAATGCACACTCTTTAGTGCAAAAGAGTTTCAGCATTGCCTGTGGATGAAGGCACACCTTTTGCTTACTTCTATACTTATTGCATGTGACATAGTTTCAATGCAAGAGTTCTCTCTCTCTCTTTCTCTTTCTCTTTTTAAAGCAATCTGTGGGGGTCTATAACCACAGTGGCAGAAAGAAAGTTAATGGAGATTTATACAATAGTGTTCATGTTTACAAAATTAAATGCTGAAACATGATGGAATTCTATATTCATGGGGTTTCACCTTGCTCTAAAAATGAATGTTAATGTGATGGAGTTCTGTGTTCTTAAGATTCCAGTCCGCTGTAAAAATTAATGTTAATAAGCAAGAAGATTGGTTTGTATTCGTGGTTTTCTCCCTGCAAAGTCAAATAGTATAATGACTCCCTGAATGAGATCTAAATCACTTAAGTACAGTTTTATATGGAGTGGAAGTATGAGAATCAAAGTTTGTGGTTATTTTGTAAGAATCTGCTTCCATTTTTACAATGCAAGTCAGAGAAGTCTTGATGTGTCCCATCTTTTCTTCCATTTGTATCTTCTCTATTTTCCTCTAGATGATTTCCTCCCCTATTATACACGCTCTTTTCTCACAGCCTGGATACGATCCCTGATCGTCACCCAAGTTTCATCCCCTTCTTTACAAAGCCTGACCCCCCCCGTAAGGGTCTCCAATTTCTTCCTCCAGCTAGGCAGGCCTCAATGGTGTCTTAGTCCATGTCTTCTGGTTGTTTCTGGATCCCAATTGTACCTCACAAGCAGCCCAGCTCACCCTGAATCTAAAGAGCATGCATTTTCTGTAGCCTAAAAATGTTAATGATTAAATACAGAGGGTTAGATTTTGTTTGGTGATAATGCAGTCCCTTTAAATATTTTACCAGTTTAGAAACATTAGAGAGACTTGTCAGGTTCCTTGGAGGAAGAGAATGCTTGGGAGATAGCCCCTCCCAGCTGCATTTTGCCACAGTGAGGAAGGACTGAACTCTGGGCAGAATGTGTGGTATGTGGTGGGAAGACCCAGCCTTAAGAGTCAGGCAGGCTCAGGGTCCAGGCCCTGCTCCCCATTCCCAGGCTCTATGACCTCAGGCAAATTACTCTTCTCTCCAGGGCTTAGTCTTCTCATCTGTAAGATGGGGATAATCATGCCTACTTCATAAAATTGTTAGGAGGATTAAGTGAGGGAACCTATGTAAGGCATACCTGGAATTTAGTAAGTACTCATTGTCGCTGCTATTGTAATAGGAGGAAGTCTGCTTTGAGTAATCCAGTGCCTTCTGAAAGTTTCTCTCTAATTGTTGCCCCTCAGCCGAGGTACTCAGAGCATTTAGGTAGCTGATGTTGTTTTAGGCATGTAGTGCATGTACGTGCTGATGCCACCCAGTTGCTTTCGAAGCCTGCTCCTGAGTGTCTGAGCTCCTGTGTCATGTTTACTCTTCCCCATAGCAGACAGGTGCTGGAAACTGGCATTTACCAGGGCTTCCTATGCTTTCAGAATCAAGGAATTTCTAGAGTGTATGTTTTGAGATGAGTTAAAATTAATAGTTATTTAGAAAATTAAATGAGCCCTGTCGTCAGATTTCTTAGAGAGTATGTGTTTCTTGGGAGACACACTAACCAGTGAGGGCCATTCTTGGTGGCCAGCTGCTTTGTGGGACAGTTAGATTCTACTTCCTGGACCAACATCTTAGTGGAAAAGGGGAAGGCAAAGCCAAAAAATTGTGTAAAACGTATTTATGTTTGTCCTGAGAGAATAGCAATGTATCACACACCATTAACAGGCCTGGCCTACTAATAGTTCTGCACTGCAGTTTGCACCGACCCAGCAATGTAGTAATTTATTTCACTGAGGGAATTGTGGTTTTATGTGCCATGTATTGGTGTCATTGAAACCACGTTTTAAGAGGAAAATAGCAATTAATGTTTAGAAATGGGAAATAGCTTTACAAATTTGTGGTGGAAGAGACCCAATAAAAATGACTATCAGCAGTTTTCCAAAGGTGAACCTAACAGTTTCTAAATGGTGTTTTCTGTCTGGTAGCTTGACAGCTTTTGATTTGTAAGTGTTAACCAAAGTATGACTGCCACAAACAGAGCAGGGTGTGTATGAGAGAGTGTTACTGCAAGGAAGAAAGCAACTTTACTGAGATGCAGGCAGACATCTGTGCTGACTTAGGAATGGGTCGAGAGGTCTAGGGTGTGTTTGGTCAGATTACACCGTGTCTGTGTCATTGCTGCTCCTGTTCTCCCGCTGCCAGATGACAGCACTGAAAGAGTGGCTGTTAATCTCTAACTTGGGGTTTGCCTGCATCCATGCATAAACATTTCAGCTCATTATCTTAAGAAACAGAAGACTACTGGGCGTGGCGGCTCATACCTGTAATCCCAGCACTTTGGGAGGCCGAGGCGGGCAGATCACGAGGTCAGGAGATGGAGACCATCCTGGCTAACACAGTGAAACCCCGTCTCTACTAAAAATACAAAAAATTGGCCAGGTGTGGTGGCGGGTGCCTGTAGTCCCAGCTACTCCCAAGGCTGAGGCAGGAGAATGTCTTGAACCCGGGAGGCGGAGAGCCGAGATTGCGCTGCTGCACTCCAGTCTGGGCGACAGAGCGAGACTCCGTCTCAAAAAAAAAAAAAAAAAAAAAGAAACAGAAGACCAGAGCATATGGGAGCCACTGAATACTGAATCCTTTAAGATTTGTTTTCTGTTTGTTTGTTTTTAGTATGATTGATGAGATTGGGGCATGTAAATTAAAAGTGACTCCTAAGGATTCAGTTAAAGGACGGTGTCATGATGAGAATGATTGTTTTACCTGGGAGGCGGAGGTTGCAGTGAGCCGAGATTGAGCCACTGCACTCCAGCCTGGGCGACAGAGTGAGACTCCAAGGAGAACTCTTTTAAAAAATGAGATATTTCAGTGGAGCCATGGCATATGTGCATTTAACTCATAAAAATTAAACTGTACACACATGATCCAAAAAGAGAAATCACGTTGAGAATAATGTGGAGCTGCTTGGCAGTCGGCTCCGTTAGAGCAAGTGCCCCAGGGCAGGGTTTCTCAGCCTGGGAGCTCGTAGCATTCTGCACTGGTCATGTGGCGTTGTGGGTGCTCTGCTGTCCTGTGCATCCTACAGTGGATGCTTAGCGGCGTCCCTGGCCTCTGCTGACTAGATGCCAGTAGAACCTTGCTTCCCCATTCATGGCCATGAAAAGTGTCTCTAGACCTTACAAATAAATGTGCCTTGGAGGAGTGGAAGAGGGCAGAATTGTCTGGGTTGAGAACCACTGCCTTGGCGTGAGACTGATGGGAGGTGCTTTTCAATCAATTGCTCCCTTAGATGACCTCTGTTTGAGGTCCTCGTTGATCATTGTTTTAGATCATCATTCGTAGATCATCGTTGCCTTTCTATGATTGAATACATTTAAAAAAATAAAAACTCTGAGGCATAGCGAGTGTCAACTGTAAACTCTAAAGGGTGAGTTGGAGACGATGAAAGCATTAGATTTGCTCCTGAAGAGAGAGCAGCCTCATTGAAATATCTTCTAGAAATTTCTAAAGGCCAAAGCCCTATAAAGAGATGTGATTGGGGCCAGCACTGTGGCTCACTCCTGTAATCCCAGCACTTTGGGAGGCCAAGGTGAGTGAATTCCTTGAGACCTGGAGTTTTAGACCAGCCTGGGCAACATGGAGAAACCCCATTAATACAAAAAAAATACAAAAACTAGCCAGGTGTGGTGGCATACACTTCTAGTCCCAGCTACTTGGGAGACTGAGGTGGGAGGGTCGTTTGAGCCCAGGAGGCAGAGGTTGCGGTAAGCTGAGATTGTGCCACTGCACTCCAGCCTGGATGACAGAGCCAGACCTTGCCTCATTTAAAGAAAAAAAAAAAAAAAAAGAGAAAGAAAAGTGATTGGTCTATTGACACAAATCTTGGCCTTGTCAGTTCAGATATTTTTTGGTGATAGTGGGGCTCATGGCCAATTTCTAAACTCCAAGTCTGTATAATACCATTGTGCTGGGGGCTCATGGCCAATTTCTAAACTCCAAGTGTGTATAATACCATTGTGCTGTGTCCCATCCAGTTTTGACCAATTTTCTGAAAGGCAGGCATTCTGGTTCGTTCTTCTCAGGCTCTGAGTCCCGAAGCGGGCCTTTTTCAACGTGTGTGTTCAAGTCTAAGTGCATGTTACCTTTAGAGTGTTTGAATTACTTTATATACAGTATGGTTGGGAAAGTTTTGGATTTTAGAACAGGGTCCCTTTCCTTGAATCCGGGTGGACTTACCAATGCCCTGACCAATAGAGGTGACAAAAGTATGTGCTACTGGACTGACTTCTAGGGCCAGTCACGGAAAGCAATGAGGTGCCTGTCTTGTTGGAAGGAACACTGCTCTTCAAGCCCTGAGCTCCGCTGCCTAAGTCCAATCCCCCTAAGGCCATCATGGCAGGAGAGGCCATATCCGGGCGCTCTAGTGGATGGTTTCATCTGGACCCAGCCTTCCAGCTATCCCCACTGACATGCAAACCAAGCCTCTAGACCAGCCCGTCCACAGGCTGAATACTGCCTGTGACTGACCTCTGCTATTGCCACATGCAACAGCAGCACCACCCAGCTGCTCCTTGTCCAAATCCTTGACCCATAAAATGTGAGACACCATTAAAAGTTGTTTCAGATGGCTCCTAAAAAATAAAATCAACGTCTTCATCTGGTGCTCTTCTAAAAACTTACTACAGAAGCTTCTTTTTGTTTTTTTTGTTGAGACAGAGTCTTGCTCTGTCGCCCAGAGTGGCGACATCTTGGCTCACTGCAAGCTCTGCCTCCCACGTTCACGCCATTCTCCTGCCTCAGCCTCCCAAAGTAGCTTGGACCACAGGCGCCCGCCACCACGCCTGGCTAATATTTTGCATTTTTTAGTAGAGATGGGGTTTCACCATGTTAGCCAGGATGGTCTCGATCTCCTGACCTTGTGATCCGCCCCCCTCGGCCTCCCAAAGTGCTGGGATTACAGGCGTGAGCCACAGCGCCCAGCCTACAGAAGCTTTTTGAGAGATAGTTTGTTGATCTTCCTGAAGAGTTTTTTTTTCTTTTCAGACAGTGTCTTGCTCTGTCATCCAGGCTGGAGTGCAGTGATGTGATCTTGGCTCACTGCACCCTCTGCCTCTCAGGTTCAAGTGATTCTCCTTCAGCCTCCCAAGTAGCTGGAATTACAGGCGCCTGCCACCACACCTGGCTAATTTTTGTATTTTTTAGTAGAGATGGGGGTCTCACCATGTTGGCCAGGCTGGTCTTGAACTTCTGACCTCAAATGATCCACCCATCTTGGCCTCCCAAAGTGCTGGGCTTACAGACGTGAGCCACTGTGCCTGGCCCCTGAATTTTTTAAGGGTCATCATGCCTGGGAATAAGTTTTGCCCCAGTCTGCAAACTTTAATGCCTCTTTGGCATAGTCTATCAAACTATTAACAAATATTTTAATAAATATTGCTTATGACAACTATTTTTTTAAAAGTGAAGTTGCTCTGTTTAATCTGGACAGTAGGGTCAGAGCCCTGCTTTCGTCTGGTGCCCTCTCCTGAATTATTGCTCTCATACTCTGAGGCAGCTCTGTGGATCCTCCCCGAGGTTCATAGCTTGAAAGAGTTTTGCAGTTATTCTTTCAAGATGAGATCGGCTTGTCCTAAATCCAGCCCTGGGGTTGGAAGCACCTTTTAGGGAAGCACCCTAAAAGGTGTGTCTCCTGGAGGTGAGCAGTGTTAAAGTGTAGGTTGCAAAAATTGCACCCATGGGTGCACAGATGGATGTCCATGTGCCTACAAGCAGGTAGAACATACTATCCGTTAGGCTGAGCTGGCGAGAGTGGAAAAATAGTTATTCCAACTTACCTCTTTCTTAGAGAAAATGAATAGCTTTCACATAAGTGTGGAGTTCCTGTTCCTTTTAAGGAACTCTAGGCTGGGCATAGTGGCTCACACCTGTAATCCCTGCACTTTGGGAGGCCGAGGCGGGTGGATCACCTAAGATCAGGAGTTTGAGACCAGCCTGGCCAACATGATGAAATCCCATCTCTACTAAAAATACAAAAAATTAGCTGGACGTGGTGACACGTGCCTATAATCCCAGCCACTCAGGAGGCTGAGACAGGAGAATCGCCTGAACCAGGGAGGCAGAGGTTGCAGTGAGCCGAGATTGAGCCACTGCACTCCTGCCTGGGCAACAAGAACAAAACTCCATCTCAAAAAAAAAGAAAGAAAAGAAAAAAGAAACTCCAGAAGTGGCATAATTACTGTCATTAAAAGGGACTTGTGACACTTCAGATTTTGAGGCCTACCTAATGAGTTCTCCCAGAAGCTAGGGTTTGCTTCGAGAAAGTCAGAATTAACAATCGATGTGCAGGGATCTTTCTCAATTAGGGCAGGTGGATCGGGTCAGCTGCCTTTTTGCAGATCTCTGTGGAAATGCAAACCAGTCCAGGTTGTCAGGACTGTGGACGTCAGGCATGTCACTGTTAATGCTGGGGTCAGTGAGAAGAGTCAGACTCGTATCAGGAACTATTGACTGAGGTGTTGCAAGGAGAGCAATAGTTCTCTCCTAGCAAAGGCTCTGAAGGACTGCCAGTGACAATCACATGTCCTTAGACTTCCTAAATCCCTTCTAGCATCCTTTTCCTTCTCCTCTGGGACACATCAGCACACACAGCAAGGATTAGGGGAGATGAGCATTTATTGGCATAGTGTTCTGAAATCTGGATATGACGGCCTTGGAATTCTTGTAACCCCTTTCTGTGATTTTTATGTAAAATGACTTCAGAAGCAATCCATAGCCAGGGTTGTCAAAAAGAAAACCTGGGAAGAGGCCAGAAGCGGTGGCTCACGCCTGTAATCCCAGCACTTTGGGAGACCGAGGCAGGTGGATCACGAGGTCAGAAGATTGAGACCATCCTGGCTAACATGGTGAAACCCCGTCTCTACTAAAAATACAAAAAATTAGTGGAGCGAGGTGACGGGCGCCTGTAGTCCCAGCTACTTGGGAGGCTGAGGCAGGAGAATGACGTGAATCCGGGAGGCGGAGCTTGCAGTGAGCCGAGATCACTCGGCTCCAGCCTGGGAGACACTGCACTCCAGCCTGGGGGACAGAGCAAGACTCCACTGCACTTCAGCCTGGGGGACAGAGCAAGACTCCGTCTCAAAAAAAAAAAAAAAACAAACCCCAAACGACAACAACAAAAACCTGGGAAAAGAGGTTGGATTGCCAAGGGAATGGGAGGATGGGGAGGAGAGGAACAGAAGGCAGAAGGAAGGAGGACAAGAGGGAAGAGTGTGGGTGAGCAAGTTGCAGAAGATACTGCAACTGTTAGGTAAGCATTCCTGGTCTTAAGAACCTACCTAGCACCAGTTTGCAAAGGTAACTTCTCTGCTGTGGAGACATCTAGGTGAGTCACCTGTGACTGCTTTCCAGAACATCGCCCTATCAGATGGTTGGGAAGAGAGGACAGGCTGAGGAAGGAGTGTGGGTGTTGTATTTTTTGTGTGTCCATCAGCTTGACATTCTTAGTCATTTATACTTACGGAGCCAAATGAGTGGCTCCCTTATGATAGCATAGGTTCTTATTAGTCCTGGCATGAGGTTTTGAATCAAATTTTGTCTTTAATTTTGGGACAATCTGAGTGCTTTTAGATTAGACTGAATAAGGGGAAGGGCTTCTCACGACGCTTCTGTCAAGAGGCAAGGTTTGTAGATGTCTGGCAGGTTGTAAGTTAATCTGAAATCTTGTTCTTAGAGTTTATGAAAGAGCAGATAAAGAATGTCTACCATATATGGATTTGTTTTTAGAAAACAGTTTTCTGTTAGCTGTTGAGCCCTGATGACTTTTTAAAAATTTGGATTGTTTTTAGTCTAATTACCAGTTTAAGATTATGTGGTTTGATGTAGGAAGAGGGAAAAATCTGTTATGCTGTTATGTATCTTCCCTTTGTCTCTCCTTCCTTTTTATCATCTTCCTTTGCTTGCTAACAGGTATTTCTTGCTTAAATTTTCTTGCTGCCTTTTGATTTCGTCTTCTGTTTACCATGATGGTTCTCAACTGGGACAGGGCTCTCCCCATCTCCTCTCTCGATTCCCCCTACTCCACATACCAGAGGCTTTTGGCTGTGGGAGAGGGATTGGTCTACCCAAAGGCTGTCAGGGAATAGAGACCAGGGATCCTAAATGCGACTAGGTAAGATAAAACAAGCTAGTAGAGTAGTAAAAAGCCCAGGCTTTGGAGCCAGGCTGCCTGGGTTTGGAATCAGCCCTAACTGTTACCAGCTAGGTGATCTTCGGGAAGTTACTTGAAGTTTCTTTGCTTCAGTTCCTCATCTGTAAATTGGAGCCAGTAATACCTCATAGGTTTTTGTGAAGATCAAATGGGTTATAACAGAACCTGCCATATTTGAAACGTTCAGTAGTTACTTCTTTTTGATAAAATATAATTTGAAAGGGTCCAAAGTCACTTCCTATTTCTAAATTTTTTAGTCCTTTTTTCTTTTTCTAAACATGAGCTGCATTGATGCTCATATTTTTATCTTGCAGAGTCAGTATGGGTTCCACCATAAGTTTCAGTTCAAATGTAACAAAATGATTTTATAATGTTTCCTAAAGACTTACAATAAAATGGGTAGAGTCTGGCATGTGGTGATAGAAACAGTAGGTTTATGTGCCAGATAACCAGAGAGAAGCACTTTTATCAGTTTGATTTAACACTGCTTTTCTAATTCCATAGGTGGAGCTTAGAAGTGGATTATTTTCTCTTAAAATGAGTGAGCTTTACCCAGACGCTTATTGTATGGGTAAAGAACAAGCTTTCTTGCCATCTCCCACCCTCTGGGGACCTAGTGGAGATAAGAGGAGACTCCCAAGCCAGAGAAGGTAGATAGAGTTGTTCTAGTAGCATTTGTCTGTTGGACCTTGCTTGCTAAAGGGCCAGCTATAAATGCCCAGGCAAACCAGGCCAGGCTGCCCCTGGATACTGAGGGTGACCAGATCAGATTCAGGGCCAGGACTGTCTGGACATATTTCACCCATGAAGCTTTTAAAAACTTGGAGCTAAACTCTTTCATTAACTCATGTTTCTCATAGCATTGGCGCCAAATTTAACATCAATGAGCAGGCCTTATTTCTAGGGGCCTGTTCATCAGCTGCTGTAGAGTACTCTGGTGATCAAGACAAGACAGTATTGTGATGAAGTGGCATTTGCTTAGGGTGTCCTAAGCCCCAGGGAGAATGTTGGCCAGGGCTCTCTTATAGAGACAGCTATTTATTCCTCCCCATTATCCTTCATATAATCAGTCCTTTGTTGGAGATATGAACCCCCTTCCCCCTTTTTGTACCTGATGAATCTGCGTCAGAAGTCCAACAACTTTACTAAGATCATACAACCAAATAAGTGGTAGAGTTGGATTTTGGACTGTAGCTCTGCTTGATTTTGAAAGCCTATTTTAAATCATCATCCTGGCTGGCTTTTCTTTTAGTATGAAATAGACATGGATAGTTCATTTTGAATGCATTTAAAAATTTGAACCTGAGAGTAATAAACAGTGAAAGTCACAGATAATAGGAGGAGGTCGACCTCTGCAAACAGGAGAGAGTGATAATTAGCATCTCTTTTATTTTAGCATCTCTTTTATTAGCATCTCTTTTATTTTACTGCCCATTCATTAATACATTTAATCTTCACAACCACCTTATGGGGTATTAGACCTGTTTTACAGATGAGGCAACAGAAGCTTGGTATAAGTGACTTGTGTAAATAATGCAAAGTGACTTGTGTTAATAATGCACTCTACTAGTCGGTGGCAAAGCAGGAATGTGAATCCTTTTCTCACCATACGATGCTGTGAAAAGGCTGGGATGGTCTCCTTGCCTGGTCACTTCCATTTGCCTCTGAGGTACATGGGATAAGTCTGGATTTATGAACCAAGAAAAATGAGTGCATGTTCCAGGTTCGCTGTGGTCTTATAGAACCAGCTGCATTTGTTTCTCATCCGAGAAACTTACCTATGTCTTAAGAGAGAGGTAAGCCCACAACAGAGGCAGAAAGCTGATAAGGAAAGCTGACTTCCAAGCAGTATATTCTGTGGCCTTGGCCTCATTCCTTGGCCTTGCCCCTGCTCCTCAGAAGGCACCTGGAAAAGGGCTCATTGGCATTCTTTGCACTAGCTTCTGTGTACAGCTGCCTGCTCCATGGAACCACCCATCTTCTTGGTGCTTTGTCTACCAGGAGAACTTCAGGATCACTGGCTGTGCACGTGGAAGAGCTGGGTGGGGAGGTGAGACTGGATGAATCTCTGCCTTCAGACTATTAGGGAACCATCATTAATGCAGTATGAAGCTTGGCTCAGCCTTAATTCATTAGGAAATCACTATCTCCCAACTCATTTGGTGCCTGCCTTAAGGGCACTTTAAATGCAGGATTAAGTGCTGCTGTAAAAGGGAGTCCAGCTCTTTGAAGACTGCCCCTGGCACCAGGCTTCTGGGTGGTCGCTGTTTACTGGAGCCAGTTTCATAGAAGTGATTCTGGGGATTGGGGCAAGGAAAGGCAGCCTTTATGTAGAGGAAGTGTGCCATGGTTAGGTAGTTGACTGCTTATTAGTTTACTCTTTCAGCCAAATTATTTTTGCTGCTGTTAAAAATTAGTTTTAATAATTGCTTTTGGATCAAGCTGTTGAATAACTGAGCCAAGTTTTCATGCCCAATGAACTTTTATAGCAAACTCTCCTCTCTTTATGGGGTTATTATGAGGATGATATTTGTAAAGCACTTTAAGTGCCTAGGGAAGGCTGCGGATAAATAGTAGTCATATTTTCAGAGTTCTGGAGGAATGACTATACAATGGCATTCCAGTTCTGAAAGATGCAAATCCTACTCTGATAGTACTGATTTGTTTTAATGGCTATTTTCCTGTTTTTAATTTTTAAAGGAAAATTTATGAAAAGATCAGGATGATTTTTATCTTTTCATTAAAATTTTCAACTAGATTAAAAAACCTCTTTAATCGGATGAGAGAAGTGTTTTCACAAAGTCAGAGTTTGAATATTAAGTAGGAGATAGTAGGAAAAATGCTCCATTGTCAGCCAACAGCTAACCAAATTAATTTGTAATGGAATGTCATAGTCCTTTTCTATAAAGTAATATTTTGTTTCTGTCTTCCTGTTCTCTTTTGTCTTTTGGGAGAAGATACACAAATAAATAAAAATAGTTGTTTTGTTGTTTCGGAAAGAAATACACTCTCTAGAAAGGACTATCTTAAAGTGCACTGTGGGTTTTTAACTCATGAAGCTCCTACCATGTGTGCATGCATTCTAAGAACTTGTCTGTATCACATGTGGGAAAATGGAATTAGAAAGGCTTCTCCTTTTGTGGCCTCAGTATGTTCTGAGTTTCAACGATAGATTTTCGGTGAAAACGTTTGTGCTCCTACGTGATCTGGGATACACACAGCAGCTTTCAGAATTGTTAAAAATGTAAATTAGGTGGCAATTTAGACCACTTTCACTCCCTTGCTTAAAATCTTCAGTCTTCTCCTGTCACAGGTAGGATAAAATCCACGTTCCTTCCAGACTCCCTAGGCTGGTGTCATCTAGGCCTTCCCTTTTTCACCATCCCCCTTAGTAATTGTCCCTGGGCTCCTTCTGTCCCAGCCCTGAAGCCTGATCCTCAGCCCTCAGGCTTCTCCAGGGCGGGACTTCCCAGTCTTTTTCCCCAGGATTCTGGTGGTACTTCCTGGGGCCAGGGTCTGAGCTCAGCATCCTCTCCTTAAGCTCTGGAATGTCAATTACTGAGCAGGGAGCCCAGAAACCTCATAGGCCAGGGTCAGAAGGTGACACTGAGCCCTGCTGGAGTGCAGAAGCTAACAATGGACAGAGTTCAAAGCCCAGGAGGAGTTCTCCTTTGAGAGCATTTCTACTGCCCCTCAGCCCACACTGGTCTCGCCCTGCCCTGGACTGGCCCTGCAGTTGGGCCACAGTTCACAGCGGCCTGTGCTCTGCCTGGGGATGTGTGCTGCACTGAGCTCAGCCTGCTGTCAGCTCTCCTACAGCAGGGCAAGGACTCAGCCCTTGCTTAGTGGACACTGGTATCATGTTTTCTTTGGTTTTAAAGACTATTGTCTTAGAAGAAGAATTTATACCTCCTTCATCTGTCTGCTTATAGCAATTCATGAACTTTTTTTTCCCTTCTCAGTAACAAAGCAGTGAAAGCCTAACTGAATCAGAGCTGCACCACTCCGTGCCGTGCCTGTGGCTCCTTGAGGAGGGCACTTAAGTATTCTGTTAACGCCCATGCAGTGCTCCTTTCTTTTTGCTTGTGGTCTAATGACATCTCCTCTTCGCCACATGATGTGTGTCAGAATGTTGGTTCAGTCCATGCATGTGGCCATTTTTCAAATGGATTAACAATGATTCAGTAATGCACAGGAGAGGAAGGTGGAGCGTGTGGGAGGGAGGGAGCAAGTGTGGGAGGGAGAGGGAATAGCAGCAGTGAGTGCAAGTCGTCTTAGCTGCTTTCATTGTTAGAGCCTGGATTTTGAGGAGAGTCTGTACCAGCGGGACTACTGATGGCACACTTTTCCCTGGAGTTTGTTTGGATTCATAGGCTTTTTGCTTCATGTCATACGTGCTGGTGTCCTGGGTTTCTGAAGCCCGTGAAGAGGGCCTTCTGGCCTCTCCTGCTCGCCATGCCATCCTCCCATGCACACCACCGTTCTGGGTCCCCAGCAGGCCCTTGGCTCCTGAGTGGAATCTTGCCAGTATTTGGCTTACTCATCTCCGTGGACTGAGTCTTTCGGGGCCCAGTGGCTCCATCTATGGAAAAGTGGAACAAGCCCTAGGCATCTGAATCTTTTCTGTTCTCCCAGACCCTTTTCTTGAAGAAGTTTCCATTTAGTAGCCATTTCCTTCTCAGACAGGAACATGTGCTGAATGCAGAAGGTCCAGCTGGCAGCTCCTGAACGAGGACCCTGCATTCCTGCCTGCCCTTGGTGGGGCTCAGAGTCCACCCAAGGGCTCTTTTCCTACAGTGTGGCATGGGTGCCAGCATTGCTGACTGGGAGGCTAGGCTGGTGGTCTGCCTGGGGTGGAGTGACTTGAGTGGAGTCTGACTGGAGCTAGCTATGCCCAGCTCATCTCCTGGCAGGTTAGGTAAGTGACTCTGGTCCCCTGGCAGGCTAGGTAGGTGACTCTGATCCCCTGGCAGGTTTAGGTAGGTGATTCCCATTAATGCTGGGAGCTGCTGCCCAGGGCAGGAGTTTCAGCAGCCTGAAGGTCTGGCTGTTTCCATTCGGAGCTTCTGATGTATGACAGAATTTTCATCCTATAAATAAAGGATGGCTATTATTCTCTCCACAAAAAGATTTTTTTTTTTTTAAGGTACACCAATGACTTTTTTTCCTTCAAAATAAAAGGAGCTTAATTTTCTGGTTTCTTTTCTGTCCAAAAGAGAAAGTGCTTATTGTAGAAAATTCAAACAATAGGTGAAAGTACAAGTAAATTGCAAACCATGTCAAATACCCATTTTCTAGAAATTGTTGTTGCCCATTTTTTGATGATCATCATGCACATATACACCCTCAGAACCTCAGATACGAGGTGTCAGAAAACACTGGTTCTTTTTTCTTCACAATGGACTGTGATAATCTTTATGTGTCATGAATTTAGAGACACCTGATTTTTAGTATCTGGAGAATGTTCCATTGTATAGATGTGCTGTAATTTATGTAAGCAAGCTTCTCTCTCTCTCTCTCTCTCTTTTTCTTGAGACTGAGTCTCGCTTTGTTTCCCAGGCTAAAGTGTGGTGGCTCGATATCGGCTTACCACAACCTCCGCCTCCCGAGTTCCAGTGATTCTCCTGCCTCAGCCTACCGAATAGCTGGGATTATAGACCTGTGCCACCACACCCAGCTAATTTTTGTATTTTTAGGTTTCACCATGTTGGGCAGGCTGGTCTAGAACTCCTGACCTCAGGTGATCCACCCACCTTGGCCTCCCAAAGTGCTGGGATTATAGGCATGACCCACTGTACCTGGCCACAATGTCTTATAGATGGATTTTTTCCAGTTGTGAATAATGCTTCATTAAACATCTTTGTACTACACTTGTCTAATTATATGATAGTAAGTGGATTAAAACTCCTGAGTCAGAGTATGACCATTTTGGATATTCATGCAGGTTGACAAACTGCTTGCAGAAGGGTCATGCCATTTTTTATTATCCCATAAAGAAGGAAAGCCTCTTGCTGACTTTAACATTATTCTCTAATGTATTTTAAGTCACTAAATATCTGAGAGTTTTTAGGCACTTTTTTTTTTGGCAAATATAATTTAGATCACTAATTAGGGAGAAGTTTAATGATGAATTTTGTAGCTTCAGTAGTTCAAAACCAAAAGTGTATAGCCCAATTGTATTTTCTCATATATTATTCTAGAATGCAGTTATGTCTTTGCTTGACTTGTATTTTAAATAATTGTCACATGGAGGTTGTGTAATTAAAACAATCCCTTTATTAGTCTCCTTTTTGGGCAATCTATTATGTTCCATATTTTCATATTACTCCTAAAACTTTGCTAAAGAGAGCTTTTGTCAGTAAAAGTAGCAAATACTGTTTTGTAAATTGATAAGCATTAAAAAATAATTCTTATTTGAAGGTATAATCTTCAGGTGAGTATTCTGGCATTCCTGCTAAGGAGGCACTGCTTTCAGGAGCATCTCTGGTTCCTTTTAGAATGTTTTCTCTGCTCCTTTCAGTCTGTGAGAGTTTTCCCAGATCCATGTGATTAATGCCTGTTGTTCCACCTCTTTGAACTTTATCTCCTTGATCTCATTTGTCCATCCCCTGGTGTCACCTGAAACTTTTTACCAGTTCATTGTTTAATTGCTTATCTTTCTTTTATTATACTTTTTGAGTTCATCTAATGATAAGGATATCACATATCTTCTTAAAAAGCTTTTTAGTGTGTATTCTTTTACTGCCTAGAGTGATTTCATATTTTAACATTCACTTTGTGCTCCCTTTGGACATTACATAGATCTACCAAATATAGACTTCGCCTGTTCAGACTATTGCAACAACAAGCCAGATGCATAGGTACCTTTGACTTAGGAGAAAAAAAAAGAACCTACTACTTTTCTTTGTAAACTTATTTGGAAATTGAAGGCATATTTGGAAGATTTTTCAGAGTCTTGTCTTATCAGGTAAAGCCTTCTAGAGGAGATGGACTTTTCATGTTCAATTTTGATTGGGAAGACTGGGGTCAGTAACTACAGGGAAGAACCAGCTAGTGAAGAGGCTAGTCTAGGATAAAACAGGAATGAGAGGTGGGAACCAACTGGATGGAGGTAACTAAGATGCACAAAAAAGACATTTAGGAGGAGGTTCTCAGAGGAAATATGGCAAATTTTATTTGTGATTAGATAATAACTTATTTTTAAATGTCTTTTATTCATGTCAGAATGGCGAAATACAAACCTATGGTAGAAGACACACTACATCGGCTGTGGGTGGTGGTTCATGCCTGTAATCCCAACACTTTGGGAGGCTGAGGCGGGCAGATCACCTGAGGTGGGCAGATCACCTGAGGTCAGGAGTTCAAGACCAGCCTGGCCAACGTGGCGAAACCCCGTCTCTACTAAAAATACAAAAATTAGCCTTATGTAGTGGCGGGTGCCTGTAATCCCAGCTACTTGGGAGGCTGAGGCAGGAGAATTGCTTGAACCTGGGAGGCAGAGAGGTTGCAGTGAGCCGAGATCGTACCATTGCACTCCAGCCTGGGCAACAGGAGGGAAACTCCATCTGAAAAAAAATAAAATAAAGAGGAAGATACACTACATCTTGGGGTGTGATTAGTAAAAGAGACAGACTGTGATGGACCATGTTGGGGGTGTTGTCTTGTTACACCCAGCGCCTAGGTTCCTAGGCAAGTCAGAATGCCAGGGAGTTGCAAGGGGGGATGGTGAATAAAGTGCTTGCTCAGGCTGAGCGCGTGGCTCGTGCCTGTAATCCTACCACTTTGGGAGGCCAAGACGGGTGGATGACCTGAGGTCAGGAGTTTAAGACCAGCCTGGCCAACATGGCGAAAACCTATCTCTACTAAAAATACAAAAAAGTAACTGAGCATGGTGGTTGGCACATGTAATCCCAGCTATGTGGGAGGCTAAGGCAGGAGCATTGCTTGAACCCGGGAGGTGGAGGTTGCAGTGAACCAAGATCTCGCCATTGCACTCCAGCCTGGGCGACAGAGCAAGACTCTGTCAAAAAAATAAAAAATAAATAAAAAATTCTTGCTCCGCTGTCCAGCCAAATGCCAGGGTTTCTGGCTGGAGTTGGCTACTATGTGATAATTCACATTATTTCCCCCCAGCAAACAGCTGGCTTTTCCCCAGAGACTGTTTGATCGTGGAGAGTTGTATGGAAATGACCCTTTGAGGACACTAAGGTACTATTTAATGAACTGTTCCGTTAGTGCCTTTTAATAACTCTCAGTCTTAAGTGGTATTTAATTACTGACTTTTTGAGCCACTAGGGAACTGTTTAGTAATTACTGCTTCATTGCCATTTAATAAATTTCTGTCTTGTACATTAAATAGCACTGAGCACAGTAACTCACTGCCTAGTCCCTGGTGGCATAAAAAAGTTAAGGCTGCTTCTAGAGATGCTCATCTGAAACCAGATGGTCGCTTAGGCATTGGGAAAGTAAAGATGCAATAAAAATTGTCAAATAAGGAGGCCCTAGACTTTTGGATTTCATAGACCAGTTTTTAAAAAAGAAATGTTTAGGGACTGGCATAAGGTTATTTTGTTAAGTTTTGTTTCCTTCAAGAAACCTGACGCAGGAGCACTTTGCTTGAGGCGGAGTGGGCACTTGGTGAGTATCAGCTGAATCAAATTGAGCTCTGCATAGGAGGACAGAATTTTTGCAGGTGACACTTGTTTAATTTTGTTATTGTTTCATCAGTCCTCATATTAGAGAAGTTCATTTTGTAAAATGTGATAGTGAGTGTAGCTGACTAAAGCAATTTCACTTTATATGGGGATTGTGAGGGTTAAATAGCATGTGTGTGAAAGCTTTGGAAGAACCTCACAACAGATTGTGTATGTAAGGTGATTAATATTGTCTGCTAACAGTACTAGGAAGAGAGAATTCGTCTTTGGCTTATATTAAATTCTGGGGAATTTTAAGATGGAGAGATGATAAATTCAAAAATGATCGATCTGCAGGTTGTTGTGTCTTCATGCTTAAGTGAAATTTTGTGATAGACCAAAGGAGAAAGTGGCTGAGTAAGAATTATTTAATTAAAATTGACCCTTTAAGGTAGACGCATAAAGGTACTGCCTTTTCTTTGATTTCACTTATCTTAGAAGCCTGTGTTGTTAGGTGACCTGTGTACATTCTATCCAGTTCAAGGTGGTAACATGGTCATGGGGGCGGTAATAATGACATAAAAGACCCTAAAAATCCTGATGTGTATTTTGAAAGAGGCTGGAAGCGCACAGAGAGTCCCCAATGAAACAGATCCCCTGATGCCCTGTCAGGGCCGTGTATTTCCCAGACACAAGTCACCCTGCTCAGAGTCCAGGCAGTGCATCAGTGCTGGTCTTGATCCTGATGCCACCCAGCTTTTGAAGTTGCATTGATTGCCTGGGTGTCCTATAGAATGTCTGATTTTAGCCACTCAAAGGGGGGTAACAATTAATTGTAACACTTTTCATTAAAATGGCCTCCTTAATAATGTTTGAAATATAATGAAAATCCAAGCCAAACCATGGCTTCTGCACTTGGCTTTCGAAGCCCAGTAACACACACTCAGTCTGCAGTGGGGCTGGACAGCCTTTTCTTATGGGAAGCAATGGAAATCTGTCATATTTTCTGATAAAACACATTTTGAAAGATGAGTTTTTCAGGCACATTATGTCGTACAGGTTCATTCAGCAAATCACTAAAGTGCGAAACTGTGCAAACACATTGCCCAGACATAAAGTTAAGTACATTCTGTTAGAAAATTCACCACGTCTTTAATCCTAGTGCTTTAGTGCTGTGGTTTAAGTAGAAGGGATTTAGAGAGTTCATAAATGCAGGGAATAGAATAAACAAAAGGATTAAAGGAATGTTTTCTGAGCAGCACTGATGTAGATAGAACTTTGTACCTTGTTACTTTCCCCAGAGATACTGTCAACTTTATTTTAAAGGCAGCCTTCAAGAAGCTACAGTGCAGACAGGTACAGTAATAACAAAACTTAAGAAATTAACTTCAGTTATCATCAGGGTGTGCACGTAGTGTCGTCATGAATACAAGTTTCTTGGATCACATAGCAATCTATTCTCTGTTTGAAGTTTTCATACAGTTTTTGCTTCTTTATTAGTTTTACAACCAGAAAAAAGAGAGTATAGCAGATTGAATTCTCATTTACATTTCATTTCTCTCTGATTTTGGTTCTTCTTTCTTGCTTGCTTGCTTGCTTGCTTGCTTGCTTTCTTGCTTTCTTTCTTGCTTTCTTGCTTTCTTTCTTGCTTTCTTGCTTTCTTGCTTTCTTTCTTGCTTTCTTTTCTTTCTTTCTTTCTTTCTTTCTTTCTTTTCTTTCTTTTCTTTCTTTTCTTTCTTTTCTTTTTCTTTCTTTTCTTTCTTTTCTTTCTTTTCTTTCTTTTCTTTCTTTTCTTTCTTTTCTTTCTTTTCTTTCTTTTCTTTCTTTTCTTTCTTTTCTTTCTTTTCTTTCTTTTCTTTCTTTTCTTTCTTTTCTTTCTTTTCTTTCTTTTCTTTCTTTTCTTTCTTTTCTTTCTTTTCTTTCTTTTCTTTCTTTTCTTTCTTTTCTTTCTTTTCTTTCTTTTCTTTCTTTTCTTTCTTTCTTTCTTTCTTTCTGAGACGGAGTCTGCTCTGTCGCCCCGGCTGGAGTGCAGGAGTGCAGTGGCATGATCTCAGCTCGCTGCAACCTCTGTCTCCCGGGTTCAAGCCACCTCTCCTGCCTCAGCCTCCCGAGTAGCTGGGACTACAGGCGCCCGTCACCACGCCCGGCCAATTTTTGTATTTTTGGTAGAGACAAAGTTTCGCCATGTTGGCCAGGCTGGTGTTGAACTCCTGATCTCAGGTGATCTGCCCGCCTCGGCCTCCCAGAGTGCTGGGATTACAGGTATGAGCCACTGTGCCCGGCCTGACTTTGATTCTGATATTGTATCTATGTGGGACCATTTTATAATTTTAAGTGGTAGGTATATACTGTTGCTTTAAAATATTTAGTATTATTATAATTTTACATTCCATGTATCTGCACTAACTGCATTCTACTCATTTTAAATTAATTAATGTTTTAGAGATAGGGTCTTGCTATGTTGCCCAGGCAGGTAGGGTCTTGCCATGTTGCCCAGGCTGGCCTCAAACTCCTGGCTTCAAGCAGTCCTCCTGCCTCAGTCTGCCAAAGTGTTGGGATTACAGATGTGAGCCACTGCACCTGGCCCACATTCTGCTTCATTTTGAATAGCTCATTTAGTATTTCATCATTTTTTGTGTCATAGTGTACTTAGCTAACCCCAAATCAGGGTATTCGAGGTCTTTCCAGTTTGAAGTGGGCATAAATAATGCTACAAACATCTGTGGTTTTTAAAAAAATTTTTTTTTTAACTGAAAAATATTTTTTAGTAGAATATGGTCCTGCTTTGTTTCCCAAGCTGGTCTTGAACTCTTGGGGTCGAGCTATCCTCTCATCTCAGCCTCCCAATGCTGGGAATATAGGCATGAGCCACCACGCCCAGCCAGCAAACATCTTTAAGCAGATTGCTTTTCCCCCTCTCTTGGGGTCCATTCCTGTGGATATATTTCTCCAAAGAAAATTTTCTGGTAAAGGGTATGGACTCATTTGTAGCTCTTATTCCGTATTGCTACTTCCCATTTGTTTTAAGAGCCCTCTGAGGGCATATTATGAGAAAGAAGAAAACAACTGGAAGGAAAAAAGAATTGACTTGGAGGTTTAAACCCTTTTTACTGATACAGGGATAATAGTTTTCAGATATCTGAATTGAGACTTTGCTTGCTGTAGGCTAATCAATAAATGAGAAAATTCAGTATAGTGGTTAAGAGCCCAGGTTGTAACATCCAAATCGGTTACTTAACCCCGCCGAGTCTCAGTTTCCATCTTGCGAAAATGTGTATAATACCTACCTCGGCTGGGTACGGTGGCTCATGCCTGTAATCCCAGCACTTTGGGAGGCCGAAGCGGGCGGATCACGAGGTCAACAGATCGAGACCATCGTGGCCAACATGGTGAAACCCCGTCTCAGCTAAAAATACAAAAATTAGCTGGGCGTAGTGGTGTGTGCCTGTAGTCCCAAGCTACTCGGGAGGTTGAAGCAGGAGAATGGCTTGAACCCAGGAGGTGGAGGTTGCAGTGAGCTGAGATCGCGCCACTGCACTCCAGCCTGGTGACAGAGCAAGACTCCGTCTCAAACAAAACAAAACAAAAAAACAAAACCCTACCTCATTGTGGGTGGTAGTAAGGTTTAAATGAGATAATTGCCATGAAGGGATTAATTGCGTGGGCCTGGCTCATAAGGCTCAGTAAATGAGAGCTGCCATGATTAGTTCTGACCAGGACAAGTGGTGTAGACCTCTGGGTTGGGTTGCATGCAGCATTGGCAGGTTGTTCCCCCAAGGCCTTGGGTGCTAGGTGTCCTGTTGGGTGTGTTCACTGAATTCCAGATCAGAGTTCCTCTGCCCAGGAGAAGTTCTCAGGCTTGTGTATGAATTGGTGTTGATGGTGAAGGGTCCCTGAGAGTCAGACTCACTCCCCTACAGGGAGGCATTCTTAAATAACAAACAAATGAGGACTAAATCTAAATCAATCACGTCTATGTGACAGACTCATACCATTCTTTTCTGGTGCCATACTTTTTTGTTTGGGTGAAAGAATGGAGAATTTGAGAAGGATGTGTTCTTTCAATCCTCTATTCCTTAGCTTAATAAAATGCCTTTAGTGAAGCTGGTGGATAAGAATATTAAGTTGTTTGGGTTTTGCAAATATTGCATCTTTCACGTTTCTGTGACATTAACAGAAATCTTTCTACTTTACAACCAGCTAATTTCAGAAAGTCAAAGAAGTTGTCAATATCATTGGGCCTTATTATTTTTTTCTTTTTTCCCTTCTCCATTGCCATCATCATCTCCTTTAACCCTGTGTACACTTTCAGATCAATGATTTGTCATTCTTTCTCCAGAGTATACATCAGATAAGTATACTCTGCCTTTTCTGGAAATTTCAGTGGAACTTCTTTTCAAAGTAATGCCATATTTCATGAGTTTTTTTGAAGGGGGTAGTAGGGAGTCTCAAGTTGTATCTGTGTATTTTTTCCACATAAATACAGTTTATAAAAAGTCTTTTTAAATTTTTTTTTTATTTTAAGGGAAACTTACCCACACCCATTGACTCCTTCGTACTGACAGCAGCAATATTTGTGATTGTGGAGCAGTGTTTAACTAGGGATGCGGTGACCACAGCTGTGTTTCCAGTGCAGGATGAACACAGGCTCTGAGGGAAATGACTTTCCCGTGAAGAGACTGAAAGTTGGAGCAGGAGCATTCCCCCAGCCTCTCCACCCTCCAAGTCCTCTGGCTTCTCTTCTTTCTCCAGCACATTTGCAGATGGCCTAATGAGAATGCAGCCAACGTAGAGGATTTCATCCTGTGTTCAGCCCACCCTAGAGACTGTGCGTGAGGAGCTAGAATGATTTCTTTCCCTTCTAGTGCTGTGGAATTCACTGGTGGTGTAAATTTGCTACACAGACATGGTTTAGAGTCTGTTTTTTTTTTTTTTTTTTTTTTTTTTTTTTGAGACTGAGTCTTACTCTGTCGCCCAGGCTGGAGTGCAGTGGCAGGATCTTGGCTCACTGCAAGCTCTGCCTCCCGGGTTCACACCATTCTCCTGCCTCAGCCTCCCCAGTAGCTGGGACTACAGGCGCCCGCCACCACGCCTGGCTAATTTCTTTGTATTTTTAGTAGAGATGGGATTTCACCGTGTTAACCAGGATGGTCTCGATCTCCTGACCTCGTGATCCGCCCACCTTGGCCTCCCAAAGTGCTGGGATTACAGGCGTGAGCCACTGCGCCTGGTCGGTTTATAGTCTTATTAGATTTACTCATTATTAGCTTGTTCTTAAAGAATAAACAGCTCCTTTTTGGGGAGGCTGCCTAACTTACAGGGGCCCTTCACCATCAATATTAATTATGTACAAACCTGAGAATAATTCACATTGCTAGTGAGAACTTCCCCTGGACAGAGGAATTCAGTGAGAGGGCCGTGTCTGTACATTCTTGGTACTGTCTGCTCTGGGACCTGCCTTCTCAACTGTGAACATGGCTGAATCATCTCAGCTTAGTAAATCTCAAGGCAAACCAAATCATCCCTTCAAGAAAAGGCGTTTGTTCTGTTGCTTTATCCTCACAGAGAAGTCAAGGGTCCAAATATTTATCATCCTCAATGACACCTCATTTCTCCTTTCATCACTAGGCCAAATGGTAGGAATTGTTCTACTCAATTGTGTTTTCACAGTTTTTCCTCTGAGGCTTCCCTGCCTTTTGTTACTTGATCTTTTGGACTTGAGTACCCCCAGGGCCTGCAGGGTCACTCTGATGTGGGGTTGGAGCAAATGGCACACATGCGGGTCAAGTGTTGGGTAGATTTAAATCTGATTTTCTTTTACTTTCTAGTGTTTTTGGAGTTTCAGTTAACTTTTTTTAAAATGGCTAATTTGAGTTCAGACACAGGCCAAAATAAAACATTGTCCTGGTCATCTGCTATTTATGTTCCATTGTGGAAAGTGTTTTCTGAGCCAGAACCTTTGACTTTAGTTACCAACGTCCTTCATACTATTTTGTTAGTAATATCTCTCTGAGGACATAAGTATATTGTCTTCTTGTCATTTATTTCTCTGAAAGCTTTATGTATTTATTTTGAGACAGAATTTCGCTCTTGTTGCCCAGGCTGGAGTGCAATGGCATGATCTCGGCTCACCACAGCCTCCGCCTCCTGGGTTCAAGCAATTCTCCTGCCTCAGCCTCCTGAGTAGCTGGGATTATAAGGATGTGCCACCATGCCTGCCTAATTTTGTATTTTTAGTAGAGATGGGGTTTCTCCATGTTGGTCAGGCTGGTCTCAAACTCCCGACCTTAGGTGATCCACCTGCCTCAGCCTCCCAAAGTGCTGGGATTACAGGCGTGAGCCACTGCACCTGGCCTCTGGCTGAAAGTTTTATAATTTGATATTTGAAACTCAGAAAGCAGAGGAATTGTCTTTTGACCCAGGCTGTAATTTTAATTTCTTTCTTTCTTTTTTTTTTTTTTAATCACCTGCAACCCCAAACTGAAGAGCTTACTGATAAACTCTTACTTTGAAACTTTGGTGTGGCCATCTGTGGGGAGAGAAACATGAAATAACAGAGCTTTTGTTAGAATTGGTATCTAGTTCGCTCACTTGACAAGAATATATTTGTAAATTTTTTACTTGGAAGGCTCATCTTGAAGAACCTCATGCTGAAATTTTTAGAACTATTCAGGAACTTAGGTGGAATGCTATCAACTTTAGTCTTTCAAAATAATTTTCACCATGAATAAGCTGTTGTTTGATCTCCCCGGCTTTCCTGGGAAATAGCTCATGTTCATTATTAATCTGAGTGAGAGGTTAGTTGCCATAAAGTTACAAGATTTTCTTGATCACTTAACATTTTCTTGTAGTCAGAGATTTGACTCTGAACAGTCATTTCAAAAATGTGTCTTTTCAGGCACTATGTAAAGAGACCTTCAGAAACTACCAATAATTTGGGGGATAGTTTGAAAAATCTCAGATTTTAAGGGATGGGAAGCATTCGGAATTGTTGAAGCAGTTGTACTTGCTGGAGGCTGTCTCTCATTGTCTGCCATTATTTGTACTACGTCGCAACTAGACAACATCTCATGGGCTAGGCAGCAAGACTTTACATTTGTTATTCACTTAATTGTTGAACTGGCAAGCAGGATCTGTGTGTAGGCATGATGGTCTGCCATTAATAAAGCTCTACCTGGTAGAAATAGGGGCTGGGAGTGATGGCTTATGCCTGTAATCCCAGCACTTTGGGAGGCCAAGATGGGTGGATCACCTGAGGTCAGGAGTTCGAGGCCAGCCTGGTCAGCATGGTGAAACCCTGTCTCTACTAGAAAAAAAAAAAAAAATACAAAAAATTAGCTCGGCGTGATGGCAGACACCTGTAATCTCAGCTACTCGAGAGGCTGAGGCAGGAGAATTGCTTGAACCCAGGAGGCAGAGGTTGCAGTGAGCCGAGATGAAGCTACTGCACTCCAGCCTGGGCAACAAGAGCAAAACTCTGTCTGCCAACGCCACCCCCCCCCCCAAAAAAAAAAATAAAAGAAGTAGGGTTTGCCCTTTGCTTTCAATTTTGGGAAGTTTTTATCTCTAGTAATCATGGTTGTCTCTAACAAAGTACAATTTACATTAATTGAGAAGATAAAACTTTATCCATAACACTTGGAAGGATAGGGGAATGACGCTGTGTGATAAAACAGTATGGCTGAGCCAAGCAAGGGCTGGAGGATGAGTAGGACTGGCTGGGGACTTAGGCAGACCAGCAGGTGCAGTGAGCGCAGCACTTCTGTGACTGGTGCTTGAAAGCTAGGGATAACTGGACTTGGATTGTCTAAGAAGGCTGTTACTGAAATTACCGTATGTTCAAATTTTGTGAAATAAATTTGAAGGCGTTGTACAAGTGTAATAATACTATGAAAGCAAGATAATACATCTATACATTTTTACTTTGGAATGGTATTTGAAATATAACATGGAAGAAAATGATTCATGCAGTTATTGACCAATCAGTGGACAGACATATTCGTGATTATCATTGTTCTCATTTGAGACTACTTTGAAAAGCAGTATTCTGGAATGCCACTAGAATGCTTTATCTATCCGAAGGAAACAGATCTATTTTGTTGGAGTGAATTATGTTTTTATGCTATAAAATCCCATTGTAAAGTTGTCTTGACCCAGAAGTTCCCAAACTTTCTCTGTTCTTGGTCCTCTAAGTGTCTAGTTAATTTTTCCAAAGTAGGTACTTAACAGTTTTGTTTAGGAGTTACATACAAACAACCTAATAGGTACTTCTGTTCTAACAACTTAAGGGCCATTTGAAAAAGTAGTATGTATAAATTGAAAGAAAATATGCTTTTCTTTTTATAAAATTACTTTGTTCTTGAATAACCACCTTCATTTACCAGTGAGCTGTGTTTCTTTGTTGGATACCTCTTGACTTTGCAAGCCTCCAAGTTGGATTTGACATTCCCACCTTGGTTTCCTGTTCCACATTGATGTTCAAATGTGCTTGGTTTATTTTCATAGTAATTGCAAAAACCAGTTTCACAAAGAGATGATGTCATCAAAAGGAATGTAATGCATTTTGTGAATTAACTTGAACTAGTAGTTTGTATAAGTCCCACACTTCACCATGCTTTCCTTAACAAATGGTAATATCCCTTCATGCTCCTGTGAGTTTGCCGTGGCTCTCCAGATCATCGTGACACGTGGAGTGGGATCCCAGGCTTTAACCTATATTTGCTATCTATAACTAAGTCAGGGTTGCCTTAAGGGGTCTTTGTATTAACTGCATTATTCAAGAGTTGGATTCCATTGTTATTTAGTTTGTGGTTGTCAAGTTTTGGTGAACAACAAAAACATTTCTGGGTCTGCATCCTGGAAATGGATTTATAATGTTTGGGAAGAGGGGTGTGGAACCCAGGTGTCTGTATTTTCTAGCAAGCTTGCCCAGTGATACCAATGCATATGAAGATGCTAATTCAGTGTGTACGATGCACGGAATTCCATCACAGATAGCTTGAGTTCAGAGGCCATGTTGCTGTTCACTTAAATTCTTTCTCATTCCTATAACATACCATCATGCACATTTGATAAGTGTTCATTGAATACTACTGACTTATTTGTTACTTCTTTTCTCTTTTCTCCCAACTTTTCTTCTGTTCTATACCTTAAAAAAAAAAAACAAGGAAGAATTGAAGAATTGGGTCTTAGAGTTTTCTGACTTTCCGAGCTTCTTGTTCACGGTCTTCCATAATCTGCCATGTCAGTTCACCACTCTCCCACACAAACTCTTACGTCATGTTGAATCACTCTGCTCTGAGACACACTTTGGTATATTTGTCTTTATTTTTTCTTCTGTTCCACACAAAGAGACCTTTAAGTTTCCTAAGTGGAAAAAACACAGGGTTTGGGAAAAAATTAGAAAAACTTGTATTAGTTTCCTAAGTGGAAAAAACTATGGGGTTGGGAGAAAATTGAAAAAAAAACTGGAAGAGATTTAGATTATCTTTTCATACAATGCCCCCATTTTAGAGCTCCCTGTGAGGAAACACAGGGAAGAGATGTGATGTCCCAGAGGCCACCCAGGAAGTGCAAAGTCTAGCTGGGATTAGACTGCTGCTCTCTTGGCGCCTCACTCCTGGGCTGTTTCCACTGCACCCCAGCCCCACCAGACCTTACTCTCCGAGGATGGTGCTTGCTGATCATCAGTGACTTTCCCGAGTCACACAGGTGACTGTGATATAGAAACAATGGCTGAGAACCAGGTTTGGCAGTTTGCTCTGCTTACAAAATTATTGTTTGGTGTGTTAAATATTACTTTGAAGTTTAGTCAATAGTAATTGAATTTCTTTTTATGAGTTTAAATTTTAGTTTCATATGACTATAGACTGTGCAGTGTGGGCAACCTAGAGTCATTTAATTTTTGTGGTTTAATGGGAAGAAGGCAAAAATTTAGAAGCAGAAGAAACTGTCAGTATTATTATCAAAGGAAGAATTTGTATTTTCTGGATTTTTGCTTATGATTGACAACCTACCAGCATCAGAATGTGGCTCACTGGGCTTTGGGCAGCATTGCCTTGGTAGATGCCTTTTCTAGGTTCCTAGCTGGGTTCTGGGACTGTGGCGGGGAGGTGTCCTGACTTTTAGATAATTCAGACATGGCTGTAGGAGACAATTTCAGGCAGGCACATGACACTTATATCCCTAAGCAGAGTTGGAATTAATAGGTAGGAGTCACAAAGATTGCCAAGGAAGGTCAATCATTTTTACTAGGTTTCTCTTTATCACATCAGGTATGTCTTAGAAAAGCTAAGACAGACTTATGTTAAAGGAAAACTGGGCACTGTGAGACTCGTGAAAAATATTCTTGGAACTTTGTGATCCCAGGGCTGTTTCATTCAAATGTTCATTGATTCGTTCATGCCTGCATGCTTTACTCTTTTATCAGAGAGGTCATCCTCTAGGCAGCTGCTTACCTTCTGTAGGATGATGTGAGCTTGTGTTTCCTGCAAGTCCAGTCTTTTGGGATGAGGACCCTTTCTCCTTGCATCTTTCTTGAGAAGTAATCTTGTAACTATATATCTTTTCAATTCAATTTCCAATATTTGTCTGGCTTTAATTGTAGATATTATAATGATATTGTGAAGGAGGAAAATCAGTGTATAATTTAGATGTCATGAGGGTTGCTTATCATTTATTATAAGCTTTGTCATCTTCAGTTCAGTCTAGAACAGCTGCAGAGAGGGCTGCTTTTTTTTTTTAACCGATGAAAGAATGTTTTGACTTTCATATTTTGTAGAATCAACAAATTTAAATCCACAAACAATATTTGTAATGTTACTTAATATCATTATTGTTCATTTAAACCTCCTTTCTTTTGGACTCCCCTTTACCAGAATGCTTATGGGAAAAAATGCTGTAAGTTTTTGAGTTTCTTTTTTGTTTTTTCCTCATCAGGAATCACCTCCAAGAGAGGCTATTTAAGAAAGAAGGAACAGCTGGGTGCTGCAGTGGCTCACTCCTGTAATATCAGCACTTTGGGAGGCGAAGGCAGGAGGATTGCTTGAGGCCAGGAGTTCAAGACCAGCCGGGTCAACATAGTGAGACCTTGTCTTTACAAAAAAGTTAAAAAAAAAAAATTAACCAGGTGTGATGGCTTAAGTCCCAGCTGACTACAGTCCCAGCTGTTCAGGAGGCTGAGGCAGGAGAATTGCTTGACCCCAGGAGTTCAAGGCTGCAGTAAGCAGTGGTCACGCTGCTGCACTTACCTTGGGTGACAGAGTGAGACCCTGTGTAAAAAAAAAGGAAGAAAGAAGATTCTCCTAGTATGGTCCTGAACGCTAGAAACACTTGTCTTGCCTTCCACACTGAGACATTGTTCAGCTAGGTGGAAAGGGCTTATAGATTTCTGGTGGCAGAAATCTGTCCCCTCACCACATGAGGGTTGCCTTTAAGAACTGACGTGGCTTAAACTGCATTTGACCTGGTGCTTCGGATTCAAGCCAGTAGGTGACTCATTATTTCAGATGTTTGGTTTGTGCTGTTATAGTTGAAGCAATCTGTAAGGAAAATAGAAAAGCCTGTTGTAAAAATATAGTCTGTCTCCAGGAAGGAGAATCCCTGCGTCCTGACTGGAGGCGGGATGTCTACATATGGCTTGTCTAACTTGTTATTTTACCTTAGTTCCTGGTTTGAAGCAGTCCTGAAAACTGTTCATCAGTGCATGTTTAGATGGCATTGCTGATTATTTTTACATTCTTGAGTGTGAGTTCGAAACACGCTGGGTACAAAGTTTGCTATCTGGTCCCTGAGAGATAGCTAGGCCAGCCAGGCTGGTCCCCAGACTCTCCTCTAAGGGCAAGGAAAGAACACAATGCTAGCACCCACTCAGAAAGCTAGCCACATCAGATGGTTTCTCTCTGAAGTTGAGATGTGACATGCAATTTATATTCTTTCTTTGGTCGTGGGCGGCTATGTCCGTTCTATATGTGATTTAGTAATTAGGGACTGTTTGGCTTTCTAGAATCAAACAAAGACTATTATAAAATGTCAAGTTTTTTTGTCTTCAACTTTTGCACTGTGTTTTTAAGTAAAACATTCTGCTAACTTGTAAGTTTGTGCCTTCTCTCTTTCTTGTGTCTTGGTTCTTATCCCAGGGGAACACTTAGGAAAAATTATAGAATCCCTACCCAAACAGTGTGGTGAAGGAACTGTTCATGATTTGTAGGGCTCTGGCTATGAACTGACTGCTGCATGCCAGTTTAAGCTTATAGCCACTATTACTTTATTACAGGATTTTGATTAATTTGTTAGATGGTGGCTGTGTGTCAGCTGCTTGTTTTTAGAGCTTTCACCTGGGTGAATAATAGCTTCTATCTATTATGTGTGTGCTAGGAACTTGATTTAACCCTTACAGATACATTAGACAGCATATATTACAGATGCAGTGAATAGCTCATAGTTAATGTGTCCAAGGCCACACAGTTAGCTGACATCCTGCCCAAGTTGAGTCGGAGGATGTCTATACAAAGCCATGCTGCCTCTCCCGCTAAAAATAGGGGAGCAGAGTTAACATGCTACATAGGGCCGAATGTCTTTAAGCCTCTCTTCTTGTCTAGTGTTACAAAAATAGCCATTGTTTCAGAGAAGCAGGATTGCATAAAGTCTAAGAGCCAGGATAACTGTCTGGCCCCCATACTTAACTAGCTCTAAAACCTTGGGCAAGCTCCTTAACCTTTTTCTATCTTGCTTTCTCTGTCAGTGGATAAAACACTACCTGGGCTTGTGAGGCTTAAATGAGTTCCTATCTACGAGTTACTGGAAGAGTGGTTCATAATAAGCACTACACAAGAGTTTGCTGTTTTTGTGTGTGTTACCTTGAAGACGAATAGGAATGAGATATCCTCTCCATCCCCCCTCCTTCTTGCCTCATCAAGCAGGGTGCCCTGGGTCAGCTTGTGGATAGGTTTCAGAGTAGGGAAGGACTGGGGACAACCATGCCCTCTGGTTTGTGAGTGAGGCCTTCATAGACAATTGGTCCAGCCTTGCTCCTTTAGGCTGTGTATGGAGCTCTTAGGTTCTTCCACACACACTTGGTCCTTCCAGTCTCTGGTCTGGTTACTTCTCAGGTTGCCTCTTCTCCCAGAGAGTGTGTGTCCTTCACCACTACCAGATGTATTATAAGTACGTCATTGCTTATTCAAATATTGATTTAGTATGCTCACCTGTTACCCATATGTTTCAACTAGTGTGGTCACAATGGTATATCATAAACCGTGACCTTCTGGAGACAGGGACCAGGTCTGTGAGGATCTTATGGAGGATTTTTAAAAAGAGCTTTCTGTCATGAAAATGATATTGTTTTTGGAGTGTGAAGGGAGAGGTGCCTGGGAGAGACAGCTGGGGCCTTTAAGGCCCCAGGCTTGTCTTCCTCAGTCATAAAACAAGAGGTGGAAAGATGTTACCAGGGATCTCAGGACCTTGCATTCTTGACTTTAGCTCTTCTTTTCCTTAACTCCAGGAACCTAGATGTCGTACTTCAGGGCTGTGAAATCTTTCTCCTGATTCCCACAAGGATGAGAAGTGAATCAGGCGTCCCTGATGCAGATACTGTGCCTACTCCCTGGGAAAAGCACTCACTGTGGGCAGCAGCTGGCATTTCCTTTCGTGCCCTGTGAATGAATGTCAGCACCCGATAGTGTCCCAGAACTGCCGTGTAGTGACTGCTTCCAAGCAGACACTAGGGACGGAGATTCTGCGAGAGCTGCCACAACCAGGCATGGGAACACCTGTTGGCTTTTGTTTTTAATTGTGATAAGATACGCTTAACATAAAATGTACATTTTAAACATACAATTCAGTAGTAGTGAATGTTTTCACGCTGTTGTGCAACCATCACCACCATCTCCGGAACTCTTCGATCTTGCAAAACTGAACCTCTGTACCCAAGAAACAGTAACTCCCCATTCTGAATCATTTTTACAATTCAGAAAGACCAACCTGCATGGCCAGGAGTAATTCAGCTGACTCTGTGTGTATGTGTGGCTGTATCTGATTTTTTTCACTAAGTTGAAGAGTAATCAGGCAGAACTTAATGGAGATGAAAGTGGAAGTGAAGAAAGCAAAAGATGCTCAATCAAGAAGGGCTAGTCTCGTATAGAATCGTGAAACTTTGGTGGAGAGAAAAGGAAACAGCACGCTGCTCCCCGCACCAGGTAGAGAATTTACACAGTTTACACTGAGAACTAGAAACTACACAGGAGACAAACCCAAATTAGCTCTGACTTTTTGTTACTCTTAGAGAGTCTTCTTGAGGAAAGAATTCCCTCAGTAGAATTTGCTGTGGATCTGCAGAGGCTTCCTCTGAAATCTGAGGCATCCATCCTGCACTCCTTCGAGGGAGGTGCTCTCTGTCCTTCCTGAGCATTTGGGAGAGAATGCCTTGCCATGTCTGAGTACTTCTGGAGTCTTCCAGAATTTCCTGGCTGGAATTCTGTTGCCACGCATCTGACTTCTCTTTGACCCCTCACTGTAGGTCTGTGTTGCTTGTTAAAAGACTGTTGTACTGCCTGTTAATGGAAGACTGTGTGCTCTTGAGCACTGTGAAAAGACCATCAAATGAAAATGAGTTGAAGGGAACCACGGCGATCAGACACTCTCCAGGTGGAGCAGATATAGTGCCCCCTTCCCAGCCCTTCTGCGCCAGCTCTCAGTCTCTAGGACTCAGTTCTCAGACCTGCCAACCACATGTTCATGCCAGTTGTGTGTGCCCGGAAAGAACTATAAGAAAACCTGGTGACTATATGTGTTGCCCTTTATTTTTTTTCCTATCCGTGTTCTAAATGTGCCTTGTGTTTGCTCTTGCTGCCTCAACTAGTAAGCTTCCTTTCTGTTTCTGCGGCCCCCACAGTACAAGGTCTCCTGGCTTCTCCTCTCCTCTTTTCCCTTGTGCAAGAGTTGGTTTTAACAAAGCCAAGTATTCCACAAGAATGTCTTATTTAATAATTGTCAGAAAGAAAGTGTTCCTTAAAGGCAGGAGGGTAGAGGACAGTGTCAAGGATTACAGGACACAAAGGATCGCAAACATTTTCTTGGAGTTGGTCTCGGGATTTGCTTTGAATTTTATGTTGTCATCCTCTCTTCCTACCCCCACTTTCTGCCTTGCTTTTCCCAGATGATTTCATTGAAAAGTAATGGCAAATTATGACTTGTCTTTTCTCCTAGAGTCTTACCAGATAGTTTATTCTCAGAGGTAAACATTTTAGTGAGCCTTTTGTTTAGTGACTCATTAATTTGATGAGGAAAATGTCCTAATAAAGATAAAGAAACTAAACGGTTTCAAAAGCTGCAAAGGGAAAAATGTTGCAGGGCACTTGAGGTCAACTTCTTCCCCCGTTCTTTGAATTTCATTTGTTCTTTGGTCATGGGAACAAACATTGGTCATTAGGGGGTTAGCCCTTGTCTTCATTTTTTTCTGTAAACTTTACATGTACACAACCAAGTCATGAGCGTTTTACTTCCTGGGAGTTTCTTTCTGTATAGATAGGGACTAAGCCTGAGGAGATTTTACAAAAATAGGAAGTCAGATTTCCCTCTTCCACCACAAATTAGTGCATTCAGTGTGTCACTAGGTTAAATATTTGGCTAATTTTTTTATGGCAAAAAAGAAATATTTGACTGAGAAATATTTGGCTAATTTTTAGTGGGAAACAGTCTGATTTTCTCAGAAATGTCACAAACCCCCAGGTGTAAAGGGTCAAAGATCCCTAAATAGAATCGGAGGCCTTTGAGAGACTAGAAAACATTCTTAGGTATAAACCAGTGGTAACAAAAGGCATGATCTGCATTATCCATTTAGAGAACATCTTCTAGAGAGGTATTATGACTTTACGCTGTTCTACATTATTTTGGTAAGATTAAGTGTTCCAGCATGGGTGATATAACTATTTCTAGGTTTTGTATGACTATTTAGTGAAATATAAATGTATTCTGGGTAAAAGGCCCTTTGTAACAAGAGTACATTGACTTTTATTAAATCCAAGAGTAAACATCATAGATGTTTCAAAAAATAAATTGTCCAACAATTTTACAGTTAAATTTTAAGAGAGAGTTGTATGCCTCTGTGATTCTTCTCAGGAGGAAGACCCAGTTCTAAACTGGAAAAAAAAAAATTGAATAACATCCCACCACACTATCTTTGATAGAAACTTCATAGTGCTTATTAGTTGTTAAAAAAAGATGTGAAAGCAGAAGGATAAATGACTTCAGTATAGTTAGAAAAAAATCAAGAGGTAAGATAAAGTGACTTTAAAGTTCTAGGTATAGTGTAGAGACCTTGATTTCATTTTGCTTATGTTTATATCTGTTCTCTTGTCAGATACTTGTCAAGGCGGAAAGATAATGACCTAAAGGTAGCTTTTCATCACAACATACCTCTAACACTGTTGCCCATTTTTGTTGTTGTTGTTGTTGTTGTTGTTGTTCCTGGCTAGGTCTTCCTGGACCAAAAGGGATAGAAAAGAGCTATCATAACGAACTAGCTCTAGTAGAACCCTGTGTGTGAAAGTGCGGGTGTTTGTATAATGATGCAAGAGCATTTCATAGCAGGCAAGTTACATAATGATATAAATATATTTTATTTATATGTATGTCTAATTACGTAGACTAATGAAATGCCATTTACAAGAGGTGGTCTTACATGTGACACAGGTCATATTCTGAGATGACAACCTGCAGGGGCTAGGTTTAATTTTGGGCCCCTTTTAACTTACAATAATTGTCAAATGAACCAGTCCTTGGTACATCAGGGAGTATCTGGATAGCCACCATCCATGCATTTATTCAGTTAACTGTGTTGTGTCCTGTTCTGGGCTGGGCATTAGGGGAGGCCTTGGGCACATGAGGTGAACCAGACATAGTGACCATCCTCAAGGAACCAACCCATGGTCTGCTGGAGGAGGCAGACGTGAACCAGCATGCATGCTGCTGGGTGGCGAGTGCTGTAGAGAAGTGCACAAGGCTGGCCCTGCAGCAGAAGTCTCTGCTCACCTATTCATGCGGGTGCAGGTTGAGGAGGGATAGGGAAAGGAGGGCAAGAGTAGGCACCATTTGAACTGTCTTCACAGCCTAAGTCCAAATCTAATGCTGTTTTTTGCACTTCCCATATAAATTAGATAACTTCTAATTTTTATTTTTATTTTTTATTTATTTATCTTTTGTTTTTTTGAGATGGAGTTAGCTCTGTCGCTAGGCTGGAGTGCAGTGGTGCGATCTCGGCTCATTGCAGCCTCCGCCTCCTGGTTTCAAACAATTCTCCTGCCTCAGCCCCCCGAGTAGCTGGGATTACAGGCATGTGCCACCATGTCCAGCTGATTTGTTTTTGAGTAGAGATGGGGTTTCACCATGTTAGCCAGGATGGTCTTGATCTCCTGACCTTATGATCCACCCGCCTCGGCCTCCCAAAGTGTTGGGATTACAGGCGTGAGTCGCCTGGCAGACTTCTAATTGTTTTAAGAAATGCCTTTGTTATTCTCCCACTTTGTATCTAAATGGCAACTGGATGCAATAGAAAGCGCAGTCTGGGTCATCCAGGCCTGTCTTTGAATCCTGGCTGCCACCTGGCAGCCACTTGACCTTTCTGAACTTCATGTAAAAAGGGGATAATAAAATCTGCCACACATGATGGTTGGCAGGATTAAATGAGATGTGTAACAATATAACAATACGTATTAGTACCCCCCCTTTTCTTAGCACACTAAAACAGAATGACTTGTAAACGGTAAGTTATTCTGAAAGGCGGCTGATGAAACAAGAACACAGGATTCACTATGAATAAGAAGAGTAACTAACATTAGGTACCATTTGTTGAGTCAGGCACCATTTTAAGTGCTCTCTCTGCAGTTATTTATTCCTCACACTAACAGTGTCAGGGACCATTATTTTATCTCCACTTTACAGATGAGAAAATTGAGGCTAGAGAGGTTAAGTAACTTTTATCAACCCTGCCTGGCTGGCCCCAGAGCTCTTAAACATCAGCATGGAGCTTTTGAAGAGGGTAACAGCAGTAATGATATCTTAGATTTTTACAGAGCTTCATCCTTTGAAGAACACTTCTGTGTACATTGTTACCTTTGTTTCTCATTAGAAAATATAGAAGATGGCTAGACATTAGATTAGAAAACTAAGGTACGCAGATGGGAGTATTATTTGCCCAAGGTTACTAAATCAGTATGTGGCCTTGTTGGTACAAGAACTTTTTCCACTTGACTCTTGCGAGTGTTTATAGAATGAGAGAACAGGTCAGGAATTTTTTTAAAGAAATGGTTGCTGTTAAATTTTTAAAAATACAAGCTGGGTGCTGTGGCGGGCAGCTGTATTCCTAACCACTCGGGAGGCTGAGGCAGGAAGATCACTTGAGCCCAGGAGTTCCAGGCAGCAGTGAGCTATGATTGCATCATTGCACTCCAACCTAGGCCACAGAGCAAGATGCTATCTCTTAAACAAATTAAAAAACAATATGGAACAGACACAGGAAGTTAGTTTTGTTGCTTAAGGTCTCATGTCAGGCTATTGGTCAGCTAGAATTAGAAAAGACAGATCCAGCTTCTGAGTGACCCAAGTGAAAGAATTTGAAAAGTACCAGTGCATCTATTTTCTTGGCCACTTGGAACCAGGGTACATCCTTATGTCTCCTGCGATTCTGGAACCACTGGAGGGAGGGGCAGAGAACATGAACTGGCCCTGGGACCTCACTTGCCCTTAGTTCAGATTGCGTCCTCCAGAGCCATAAGGCTTCTTTCCGAAGGTGGGCCAGGGAGGCCACAGCCAGAAGGGAGATGATAAGGATTTGTGCTGGCTGTGTGGTGGGGACGATACAGGGGGCTTGGGCCACCTTCAGACCAATGCTAATCAGCGCTCTCTCTAAATTGAAGGCTTAGTGCAATTTTAAAGACAGCAAAAGACACAAGAAACCAAGTAAGCTTTGACTGAAAGCCTCTTAGGATTATGTGGTGTTTTGTCCTGTAGCTGGGGATCCAGTTACAGATGCCTGTGATTATGGCCTTTGCAAACAATTGTCAGAGAAATGCATAAGATTTCCAAAGGCTGCAGAAGAGCAGATGTGGAATTAAATTTCAAGCACAGTTACCCATAATGGCTTACATGTGGGCATAGAGTATTTAGGATTCAAGCCTAAGTCTCCCACTTTGTCCAGGAGGTGTGGGATGCAGAGTCAAAAGCAGGGATCAGAAATGTCAGCATTTTCTGGTGGTCTTTTTCTGCTGCATCATTTCTTCTTGGCCTGCAGACCCTTTAAAGTGGTGAAATTCTTCCATAATGGTTAGCTTGCAGTGTCTACCATTGTCATCATTTGACCTATTTAGTAAGAAGACTCTATTTGGCATCTTTGCCAGCAAGCATCAACCATGCCAGCAGACTGTGGAAAATGTGAGTCTTTGGGACTAACTTTAATTGGCTTTGCAGCAGACATTTTAACTTAATTTAATATTGCTAGCAAAGTTCAAGGTATTTAGACTTGCCTTGTTTGATATCTGTTTTTTTACAATTCATATGGCAAGGACTTTAGATGACTGACTGTAAGAAATACCTTCATTTTATTACTAATAATGAAGGGAAAAAGTGGAAGGGATAGAAGTAGTTGTAACAATTTAACAATAGAAGTAGTTGTAATAATTTAACAGTTGTATGTTACTGAAGCAGCAGCTACTGAGTTTCTCCACACCTCAAATAAAGAAGTACCTTACTGAGTTTAAAAATCCACTAAGTATTCATTAGGCAGCAAAAAGAATTACAAAGACTATTCCAAGTGTTGGTATATATAAAAAGAATATTCTAGTTTTTGTTGTGTGGAAATGCTCCTTTCTAGAACTTTTCAAATAATTGCTAGAAAATATAACTTATACTATATCAATAAACAAAGGAGCCAAGGTTGAATAGTGGGGCAGAATTTAGGGACTGACTATTTTTCCCCCTTTAAAAACCTGGGAGTTTTTGCTGTTGTTTTATTTGAATGTGGAAGCTCCTACCTGAGGGGGTGGAGCAGGAGTGTGTGCCAGCCTTGCATAGAATCACTGCCAGGACAGTGAAACCATGCCAAGTGGTGGTCTTCGTTACAGACTCTGTTGCCTGAGAGTGTTGAGGTTTTGTGTGCCTGAGACAAAGGGCAGAGGAAGCTGAGGATAGGGAGCCTGTGGTATACCAGCTGTGTGATGACTCAGTGTGCCTGGGCTTCACTTACTGCAGTTATGAAATGAGGACATGACTGTTCCTATCTTCTACTCAGTCTTCTGGAAAGCCAGATGGGATAGCATTCCTCCGCAAATGAGACAACATGAAAATCAAATGGGATAGCATGAAAGAATGGCAACAGTTAGTACGTGTGCCCTGTTTGATCACTGTGAAATCATCTCACGTAATCCTCACGGCTGCTTGGTGAGGTGCATGTTGTTGACTCCTGTGTTTGAGATGAGGAAAAAAGTTCTTTGAGGTTTGAGTAACCTGCCCGAGGGAAGAGAGAGGAAAGTGTACAGTTACCACCCATGGGAACTGGGCTCTGCTAAGCAGTGTCTCATGATTAGTTTGTTACATTTCCAAATGGTGCATGATGAAGCTGCTACTTAAACCCAAGAATTTGAACTCCAGGGTTGGTGCTGTTCCTCATCCTCAAGCCCTTTAGAGAGGTGAACCTTGTATTTAAAAAATAACCTTATTACTTCTTCCACATTACGCTCTGATGTTCCATGACCTTTTAGGCCACTGGGAGGTAATACAAGAAAGGCTTGTGTTGCTTGTTATGGCAGGACCTTGGGCAGGCTCCTTTATGCATCTCATCCCCAACTCCAACCCCAACCCAGTCTCCCCATCTATAAAATGGGGTTAATAGCCTATCTCATAAAATTGTTGTGAGTTTTCCATGAAGACAAATGCTATTAAGTGCCTAGCACAGTGCCTGGCATATAGCCAGGGCTCAGTTAATACATGTTGATGATGATGAGGAGAAGGAGGTTGTTTTAGTGCTCTCAACTAAAACCTTGAGAGCACTGAGAATCTTCGCAGTAACAGAAAATCTTCTTCCTCCTCCTCCCTCTCCTGCTCTCCCTCCCTCTCCACTCCCAGTATAGAGAAATGGCCAGACTTTAACAATAGCAAAATCTCTAAACTTGGGTTACCTTATTATAGGTCATGTGAGGGTTTTTTGCTTTAAGGACAATTTTTATCTGTTTCTTTTGCAGAGTCAGATTCTAAAACGTGGAGGAAATGAACTACCCCTTTGTACTGGGTTCAAATTAATAATCCCTGTTAGACTGAATGTACCTCCCCAGAAGGGCCTGCCTCAACCACAGCTCTTGGTGAGTGGATGCTCTCTCTGCCACTGGATTGTAACTTCTAGGAGCAGGGAGCAAGACTTGGCTGGCGTCTCTTGAGCCCTCACATTGCTCTCCTATGTTGTTGATAGATCATGCGGCTATTGTACTTTGTTACAGGACAGGTAGCTGGGAACAAGCATTCTACTGAGAACCTAGAGTTAGAGATGGAGTAGAGTGTAGTGGTGTCAAAATCCTTGTACATAGATGATTCCTGGAAGACATTTCCCAGAGAAAACTGACAGCGAAGTAAAGTCATTTGTTTCACCCATTGATTTCTTGGTAAAGTACATGTTTCTAGGCAGAGGCTATCTTGAGATAAGAAGCCCTTGAAATGCATATGACCTGGCTCTGGGTGTGTGCGCATGTGTGTGTGCATGTGTGTGTGTGCGCGCGCGTGTGTGTGCGCGCGTGTGCTCATGCATGGCCGCGCACGTGTGCCCATATGCAAGAGAGAAACAGCCTAAGCGCTTCCTAAACAGGGGTAAATATGGCTATTTGAAATGGAATTGCCAAAACCTCTGTACCAGAACTTTCCCTCCTGCAAGAGAAGGAAATTATCAACTTAACCCTGATTGTAGTTTCCCAATTCCAAAACTCCCTAAAACCCCCCTGAGAGAGAGAGAGCCTGGACCCAGCCTCATTTAGATCCTTTAATTGGCAAAAAATGGTTCTTACTCCTCCTTTTCCCTGCCCCTGAGGTTATAGTTCTTTCAGCTCTCTCATGGCTTTTGAAAATCCCGTAATACTCCTTTTATTCTTCTTGTGATGAGCATCTTGTTTTTGTCAAAAAGGTAATGTGCTGGCATTTCCTATCTTTACATTGATCCTCTAAGCAAGTGAAGTACAGAGGACCATGCCAGAAGAGGGAGCATAATTAATATCTTTGTGATTCTGTCCAACTTCCTAAGAAATGATTAAAACTCAGTTATCCTGGTGTTTGCCAGTTGAGGTCAAGCCAACATCTGTACTTGTCTCTCTTTCCCAGAGGGCATGACAAGGAAAGAGAAAGAGAAGAGTTCAAAGAATTAAAAACATAGTTTTCATTAGGATAACATTTGGGGTCAGGTAAACATCTCTTTGGAGTTTCATTGAAAAATTCCAGGAGGCCAAGGGCAGAAATCTCTGGAAGGCTTGTTTCAAGGAGTGTAGCTCAGTGGAAAGTTCACTTTTAAAAAAATTTAAGAAAACTGAATATGATATTGCTTAGGGGAGTCTAAAAAAAAAAGGACATCAGAAAAACAAAATTGTCTTGTTCTCATTTAGAAAGTGTGGAAGGCCTGGGAAAGATTTTCCCCAGTGACTAAGAAGTATTTCTTCATTGTCTGTAAGCTACTCTCCTTTTAGGAGCTGTGGAGTCATTTCTTAAGGCTGTGAGCTTGAGTCTTGGTTGGACTCAGCTTGGGGAGAGTGCAGTATGACTGTCCGTAGTGAGCCAGGCAAATGGACCCGTGTACGGCAGATAGCCTAGTTCTTGGTTGTTCACTTCTGTGTTGTTCCAGTTGCCAGTTTCAGCGTTTAAATGACACCTTTTATATGAGTTGAGCTCTTATTTAACTTAAAAAAAAAGTTGAGAGAAACAGCCCCCTTTGACTCTGAAGGAAATTAAACCCCACGTCAAGATACCAATGGGAGATTGTGGAATTTCTGTCCTGGAGATCTTCAGAAGTAGAACATAAAAATTAGGTCACTTAAGTAAGTCTGCTTGGAGGCTGACCAGGATGGCCTCTTGCAGTGTTTCAAGTTTATGAAACAACTCATGTTAATATTCATATACTGTTAGAGCATCAAGACAATCAGTCCTTTGTTACCTTATCCTGTGACTTCTTAAAATGTTTTGACTTCCCTATGCCTGGAAGGCCTGTGTCTCTCATTTGCATTGTATGATACTGTTGCCTGTGGAAATTTAGGAATGAGTGGGATAGAGGAAGTAAGAGGGGTTGTCCTTTTAGAAAACATTTGATCTTTTCAGAGGATGGTGCTGAGAGGACACTTGGCATAGACAGAACATATTAACAATATGTTGAACATATTAATATGACTGAACATATTAACAAAATCTCTAAAGAACTGCACTTAGCTTGTGGGTACTTCCTGTAAAGGACTATTGCATTGCCAATGATCAAGTTTGCTAGCTTTAAATGATCTATAAAATGCTAAAAGTTTACTTGGTTCAATGTCACTGGAAGCTATTTCACTTTAAAAAGTTAAGAAGACTGTTGGTTTCCATATAACAAACCTGCCTATGTACCCCTGAACCTAAAATAAAAGTTAAGAAACAAACAAACAAAAAAAGATTGTCGGAAGTAAGATTTTAAACTCATCTGGCTCATGACAAAGAATTGAAAAGTCAAAGAAAAGGTTATTTGTGGAATGTCAAACCACAGTGAACATAGTTCTTGGTGACTTGTTGAATTTCCAGTGTCCCCGGGGCCCTCTCTTCTCCTGCAAATTGCATCCTGTTCAGATGCCTACCACAGAGTGGCAAACCAGTTTCCCTCCCTCCACTGCCCTTAAAGAGACACAGCTTGTGGCTTGTCAGCACCTGTGCGGAGGACTTGTGTTTTTAGGAATGGGAGGAATTGAAGGCTGTTCAAGGTTAAAGGTGTTAAAGGTGCTCGGCAGACAGAAGAGCAAAAAGCAAAATTGGGAGACTTACCTGTACTATTTATTTACTTTTTCATGGGTAATTTATGAAGACTCTAATTTCTTTCATTCTTTTTCGAGTAAAGATTTATCTTACATATTTTGGCTGGGCACAGTGGCTCACGCCTGTAAGATTGCACCAGGCCACTGCGCTCCAGCGTGGGCGACAGAGCAAGACCCTGTCTCCAAAGAGAAAGTTTTACAAATTTAAATTAGAAGATTAAATGTCATCTGCAACTCTCCTTCTTGAAATTGTCCAGTCTGTGCAGGATAAAGACTTTTCCAGAGACGTAGAAACTAAATTACACTATCTTCCCTTTGTTTTTCTTCTGTTTGTCTTTTGTAGTGTGTGTGTTATTTTCCTGGCCAGGGGAAAATGAAGGAGAGAACTCTAAGCTATAACATTTTGTTTTAGTGCTGTTTTCTTTGCTTGTTCTGTTTTAAAAAGACACACTCATTAAAATAAAACCTCAGTTTTTAGTTATTTCTCTCCTTTAACATTTTGTGGAGTTAGTTTTGCCATGTGGTGGTTTTCTTTTTTTGAGATGGAGTCTTGCTCTGTCACCCAGGCTGTAGTGCAATGGCACAGTCTTGGCTCACTGCAACCTCTGCCTCCCAGGTTCAAGCGATTCTCCTGCCTCAGCCTCCTGAGTAGCTGGGACTACAGGCATGTGCCACCACGCCGCCTAACTCTTTTGTATTCTTAGTAGAGATGCAGTTTCACCATGTTAGCCAGGATGGTCTCGATCTCCTGACCTCATGATCCGCCCGCCTCGGCCTCCCAGTGATGGGATTACAGGCGTGAGCCACCGCGCCTGGCCCTCCGTGTGTTGGTTTTCAAGATGTTTGTTTATTTACAGCAGAGCCCTTTCTTTCAAATGAAATCTTGTGTTTAACCCTAATATAGGAAACAGGTTAAGAGCTGCTGCCCTGGGATGGGGGTTGCCCGCAGCCTCCTCCTTGCCACGTGGTCCCTGAGGCACAGCTGAGCAGTCTGTTCTATAATCCACTGGGAAGAACACAGGATTAGGAGGCAGTGTCTGTTTTGCAGTCCCTAGCTCTGCCACCAAGACCTTTTGTCACTTTATGTCTCTGGATTCCTTTATGAAATGATGACTTTGGGCCAGAGTCTCTCTGAGGTCCTTCCTGCCCTGACAGCCAGCAGTTCTGAGTCACACAGAGAGACTGAGGTGGTGAGGTGTTTGGTGACGCACAGCAAGAACAGGTCTGGAGAGAGGACGCATCACCCTGCGTTAGCATGAGTAGCCTTCACTTCACGCAAGCGAAAGCTCGGGAATGAAAACATGCATCAGCAGAATTGCCCCTGAGGACAACGTTTTCTGAAGGTTTCAGCGAGGCATCTGCAACCCTTTAGCACAGAAGAATCTGTGGCGAAAAGGACTTCAATCAATTGTAGGTGGTTGTTTACCACTGATTGTTGTTGAATGTGCTGGTCAGCAGTGGTTTAGTTAAAACCGTTTTCCCTTACTAGACAAAATTGTGTCCCATCACTTTGTTGTTGTTGTTAGTTGGGAAATGCATCTGAGACATAGTTCAAGAATCTGCAGCCAATTAACACATTTGGTTTGAGAATGGAGATGGTGAGGCCAGGGTCAGGGTTCAGTTGCTATGTGGGCCAGTTAGCTGGGCTGGGCCCTCTGGCCAGACTGTACTTTTAACCCCTACCAGCTGGCTCTCACATGTGTGCCATGGGTCCCAGGGAAGGGTTAGAGGGCACGGAAGGAGATCCCAACTCAGCCTTTCCTCCTGGGGCCAAGCCGAGCCTTTACCCTGCTGCCGGAGGGCTGGGCCTGGTGTACAGAGGGCACCCTCCCCACGTCCTTAACAGCTAAAGGGAAATGTGAAATACTCCCTACGGACTAGTGTCTTCACGCCCACTGTTAGTGGACCTCTTCAGTCTGAAGACAAAACTTCCCTCCTCTAAGTTAGAACAGACATTATGGAAATAATGCTTCATAGCTCTCGTTTTGAGCATACTCTCCTCTTTGGGAACTGGGAGAAGAGCTGGCATTAAAAGAGAAATTTGCTTCTATTTTGGATATTTGCTTCTATTGGATTTAGTTATAATTTGTTTCCTATAAAATATAGGAAAGACAAGTAGTTTGAAGTAAATGATCTCAGGCCCTTTTGATGAGAAAAGTGTTCGTTTCTATTACACAAAATTCAAACATTACAGAATTCTAAAACTTCTTAATCTCTGCACAAACCTACTCCCATGGTAGCCATCATCAAGATAATCCTGAATCAATTTTTAAATGGACATAAAAGTTAGAATTTTAAAACTTGTGATTTATTTTTCCCCCAGAATTAATTGGGTCCAGGGCAGTGGCTTCCAAAGTGTTTATTTCAACGGTGAGTGCTTTCTTCAAAATGTTAAGTCAGATTCTTACACAGGGGGAAAAAGATAAAAGCAGCCACGGCTGGTTGTATCTGTGGAGGAGCTCTGCTCACTCCCCTTCTGCCCTAACCAGTGAAACTTACAGGTCCCTCTGCTGAGAGACCCCCTCTGCAGAGATACCTCCAACATGCCCTTCCCTGCTGTTTCAGTGGTTGAGTGTGTTGGCCTCAACTTCCCTGACCAAGTCTTCTAAGTGGGGTAGCTGTAGTGACGCTTGTTTCTCTGCCATTCACTTGGGGTGGTTATTTTTAGTTAAGCTATAGTTGGTTGCAAACTTAAAAGCTAACCACCTAACCCAACCAGTATTTTTTTCTATCTTAAAATTGGACCTTTACATTTAAGTCATCCTTTCAGTTTAGCTGAAATGCCACATTTGTCACTACTCTTTAGTCTGTGCCAAGAAGTTTTTCTCCTCGTGGACTGGGCTTAAGGCTGTCACTATAGTGCTTGCACCCACCATGGTAGACAATTCTGTTCACGGATCTTGTAGAATGAGTTTTTTCCTTGTATGTCCCGTTCCAGGAAATTGAGTTCCTGCCTGTTTTCTCTTCCCCACTAGATAAGAAGAAGCAATGCGGTGTTATTTCACACTGTAGGTCTTGGGTCCCCAAGCCCTTCTGGGACCCAAGCTACACAGCAGGACCGGGTGAGCGAGCACTATGGCCTGAGCCCTGCCTTGTGTTAGCTCAGCAGCATTAGATCCTCATAGGAGCACACACCCTATTGTGAACTGTGCGTGCGAGGAACATAACTTGCATGCTCCTTATGAGAATCTAATGCCTGATGATCTAAGGTGGAACAGTTTCATCCTGAAACCATCTTTCCCCACCCACTGCCCATAGAAAAATTGTCTTCCAGGAAACAGGTCCCTGGTGGCAAAAAGGTTGGGACTGCTGCTGTAGATAATGCAAGAGTATCTATTAAACTCCGTATCTGTTAAATAGAGTATCTGTTAAACTCTGAACAACTCTTGAGTAACTCCTAGCCCTACAAAAGAAAAACACAGCCTCGTGTAAATGTTCAATTTTTAGGTCCATGCTGTGCCCAAATGCTTGTCATTTGGCACTGAAAGTGGTCTTTTGCAGTCTTACAATGTCCTCATATATTTAGTTTGTGTGTGTGTATATACGTATATGTATATACGTATACACACATATGTATATAGGTATATGTATATACGTATACACACACATATATACGTATATACATATATGTATATACATATGTGTATACATATATACACACATGTGTATATATACATGTATATACACCTACATATATAGCATACTTTGTAGAATTATTTGGTGGAGTCTTGAAGAGATAGCTCAGGTATTTCATATGCACTAACTCCTCTAATACATACATCCCTCTGAGGTAGATAGTATTTTTTCTTTTTACTATATAGCCAGCTCTTTCCTTACTTACTTCACATGCTTTTCTGGGGGTAATCTCACTCTTACCTATGACTTCAGTCACCTCCTATATGTTGGCAGTTTTCCAAACTATATTGCCTGCGCTATTGGAATCCCCTCTACCAGGTTGCCCAGCTAGGTACTTCAAACCTTCAAAGCTTCAGCGGAGCAAAATGTCCTCCCTGTCTCATCTAATCTCCTTTTCCCCCAGTGTTTGGTCAAGACATTATCATCTGCCCACGCGTGTATTCATCAATTGATATTTACTGAGAGAATGCATTCTTTCTTAGGCACTATTACTGGTGTTGGGGATCTATATATCACAGACCAAAACTGATTAAAAGCCTTGTCTTCTGGGAGCTTACATCCTATTGGATAGACAACTAACTTAAAAATTCAGTTCTATTTCTGTACTTACCTAGCTAGACATTTCTGTCTCTGTGTATCCACCTTATCCATCCATATGGATGGACGTCAGGCAGTGGTGAGAGCTGTGGACAGGCAGTGCTGGAGGCACAGAGGGGTGTGTTGCACTTTTAGCGAGGGTGGTCAGGGAAGGAGATAATGTTTGAATGGAGATTTGAATGAAGCAAGGGACAAGTATGGATATCTGTGATTTTGGGGGGGTCTGCCTCACCCTCTGTTAGTCCTTCTCAGTCAAGGACAAACAGGTCATTTTTGGATGTCACCCCAAGCCACAGTTTGTAAATGTGAGCCGTGAGATGAGTGGATGGACTTGAAACAGGGAGATAGACAAGCGAATAATTATTAGTGTGGTGGATGTGACCCCTACCACTCTCTGAGCCGCGTGAGCTCAGAGAAGGCATGGAGAGGGCAGAGGCGAGGGTGGGTTCAGAGAAGGCTGCATGGAAGACGACACTGAAGTTGGGTCTTGAGCAAAGTTTCATGCATGGAGTTGGGAAGGATATAGAGGCAAAATAGTTACAGAGGCAGATGCCCTGGGCCTCAAATCCGAGGTTTTCAGAATGCAGCATCAAATTCAGGGTCCACACAGGCCAAAAAAGGAGAGGAGCACAACACCATGACCTGTGATGGGGAGTGTGCAGCAAACTCCAGGACAGATGAGCTGGGGGTGGGTGTGTTTTAAGAGGACAATTTCCACGTCTCTGATTTTGAGTGCTGCCTTTGGAAAAGGAAAGATGCAAGAAAGAACCAGAGGCTTTTCCACCTTCTTCTCTTTCCAGATGCCTCCAAGAGAGTGTTCCTTCCCTACATCTCCCTTACTCTGTGTCTTGTCTTCTAGTTTTAATCTTGGCATCTGCTTTTCAGAAACATTGGTCTGTTATTACTTAAAGCTTATGCTTAGATTTGGAATGCAGACCACGAAGAACTGTCAGGCACAGAAAGCGCTTGTCAGCACTTACAGCCCAAGTTATTCACTGTGGCCACCTGTTTGTCTGGCCTATTCCCGAAGAGTGTTGCACTCACCTGTCTGCCTGTAATGCCCTGTGTCTGTGGATCTTAAATAACCTATTCTCGAACAAGTAGGATATTTGATGAGGTTTGCACATTGCTCGTGCTCAACACTATTCACAGTAGTTTCTGTCTTGCAGAACGATGATATGTATATTCAAGGTTTAAAAAAAAAGCAAGACGATTGAGTAGTTGTCATCTGGAGGAGGGTTCTCAGAATTGCCTATACACACTTGCTCCCCTGTCACTCTCCTTCATCACTCATAGTCTAGGGCTACTCTACAATAGAAGGAGCTCACAGAGGTGGGTCCAGACACTGGTGTTTTGGAAACATACTCACTGGAGGATTCCCCCTGCCTTGGACAGCGTCACTGCTACCCAGTGCTTCATTGCTGCCTGCCATTCCTCCTTGCCTCCTGCGTTTTCTTCTCACGCTGGAATTCCTGCTGTCATGTTTACCTGATGATTTCCTCCACTCTCGTTAACCCAGTATTTCTTTCTTCTACATAGCCTGACTTTTCTAACTACTATTTGTAGGGAATGTTCATGGTGTAATGATCCTTTTGTTTATTCAGTAAACATTTATGAATTGTCTACTCTATGTCATGCCCTGTGTTGAGTGCAAGAGATTTTGAGAGGAGTAAGCTAGAATTAGTTTTGTTCTCAAGGACCTTGTTGTCCCATGGATTTATAACTAAATATTGGGGAAGAGGTAAGAATTATGTGAATGAACATGGTCCCAGCTGTGTGGGACTAACAATAGCAGTGTTTTGATGTGCAAACCTGGCATGTTAAAAAGCAGTGTAATTGAATATGACTCGTGGCTGGCACATTATAGGCTATTCTGTTGTACCTAGATATTTAAAAACATACTCTCTAACAGCTTCACGTTGATGGGATAATGTTTGAATCAAGGAGTTTCTCCTTCCTTAAGAGAAAAAGGACGTTTTCCTGATTAGCAACGTTTGGCTTAGAGTCCGTGAGGTCTTTGGAAACTTGAACCTCAGTCTTTCACCACCGTGGTTGAGTGGCAGGGCTGGCATTGTTGGGGTTCAGGTTCCCAGCGTCTCACATGCGTTTAACACAGTTCAGCCTTTGGCAAGCTGCCACTCTCTGTGCTTGGTAGACGGTTCATGAAACTTGACACTCTCATGTCTTTCCTTGAAAATCTTGCAAAGTTCAGCAATCCTTCAGTGGCTGACCCAGTTCTGTTAAACTCCTGTTGTCAGACACAATTGTGAGGTTGTCCTGGACCTGTTGTCAGAGAACGCATTTCAGACTTTAAAAAAAAGTTACCACCAGCCTAGTTCTGGAGCAACGATTAATGCTTTGGCTGCAGAAACGAGGAGTGCTCTTTGTGCTTAGTATGCTGCCACAGACTCCCCTTAAAATGTGGACAGACTTCCCCGAGCACTTGTTGTATCAGTAGAGCACAGTAAAGTAGAATTTGGACAATTACTCCTTTAGTTGACTCATGTGTAGAGCCTTAGAGAGTGTGTCTACAGAAAATACAATGAGCTCTTCCTAGTCAGGTAGAAGGGATGGTTTTGTGAGAGTAGCAGAGCTCTTACTGTATTTTTCTTTTAGCTAATTTTGCTTTGGTATTTGCCTCGGTGCTTCAAGTCTTTGGGGCCCATCCTTGCCCCTGATCTTTATATGGGGAGATGATACTTAATAAGAATAATGGTTGCAGGCATCTTATGTTGGTTGTTGCAGTATTGCCTAGCTGGAAATACACTGGCCTGCCTGGGGAGTCAGAAGCCCTAGATTGGAGCCCATATTCTAGCATTTACTAAGGGTGTGATTTAGCCTAAGTGGTTCAGATTCCTGGTCTATAAAATGGGGATAATAAAGATGTCTCTCCCCACCCACACTCCAGCCCCCTTTTAGTAATAGTGCCTATAAAATGAGAAAATGAATTGCAGACTGTCCTGTGACATACAGTGCTCTGCCATGAAGCTCCCGTTCTTGCCGTGGATGGGCATAGACCTCAGGTCTCAGGGAAGGATTGTGAGAGGACAGTTGCTGAGCCCTTCCCCCTCTGTAGCCTCTGTGATTATGACCTGCTGTTTCTTAACCCACCCGAGAGGCAACGTGGACCACCTTGGGGCAACTCAGTTTGTTACAAAGTTCTTTCTTCATTCAGCCGAAATTTACCCCTGTCATTTCCAAGGTAATTTTTACTCCTTGGTTCTAGTTTTACAGAGTAACATGAAACAGTTCAAATCAGTGCACTGCAAGTCTTAGCAATCTGTAACTGAGAAAGGGGTCTTACAACTCTGCTTCCTGTTTTTGGCAATTCAATTCAATAAGTAAGTGCTGGTGCCCGTCACGTGGGGGCCATGTTCGCTGTGCGGCACTAAAGGCAGCTATTGTTTCTCCTGACATCGGGAAGTGTAACAGAAGGGCATGCAGCCCAAATGGAGATGAATGGGAAGTGAAGACTTTTTAACTCCTTAATGTGCAAAAACACAGTAGTTTTGATTTTATTTAGAATGTTTGTTGGAATAAACAGTGCCTACTTTGATTGGACTATAAGTGGCCACACAGACTAATAATATACATATATACAGATAAAGACCAATATTTACATGAACCCATGTTAACTACCAGTAAGTGAAAAAAAACTCATATTTGCATTTAGGAAAATGGAAAAAGGTGACCTGGCAGCGTGAGAATACTTTTGTATGTGCTCTAATTGATGTTCTTGTCGTCAGCACATCCCATGAGAGGATCCTGAAGTGTCTTCTCAGTGATTAGCGGGACCACACTCTTTACACTGAGTTTTACACGTTGATTTATAGAATCCAAGACAAAAATGAACAAATGGAAAAGCAGTACAGCCTTAGCAGTAGGTGTCTCTAGCAGTTCTTGACCCCTGTTACTGACTAGCTGCATGCCTTTGAGGAAGCCAGCCCTTATTCCTCAGGAATTCGTTTCCCTCATAGTTAAAATGAGACCAAAATTTTCTCTCCTGCTTGCATTATATAGTTGTTAGAATAAAATGTGATCATGTATGCGGATTTGAATATTAATACCACTTCTTGCAAGCCATGTAACTTTTGGTAAGATTAAGTTTCTTTTTGCCTGCTTCCTCATCTTTAAAATGGGATAATACTGGTAGCTACTTCGGGGATTTCGTGAAAGCAAATGAGTTAATTCACAAAAATTGTTTTTCAGAAACGTTGGTCTCTTATTACTTCATAAACTTTAAGTAATAACAGACCAATGTTTCTAAAAAACAGATGCCAGGATTAAAACTAGAAATAAAGACACTGTTCTAATACATGGAACAGTGCCTGACAGTCCTAATCTATTAACTTTTTGGGTGAACGTTTGAAGCGTCTGTGACTTAGTATATTTTTAGTATACCGTATTTTCGAAATAGTGTATTTTAAAAAAATGAAAATCACACCCTGTAAACAAACCAAACCCAGAACAGAATTGGCACATTTTTATCTTCCTGATTACTTTGGTGGTTTCACAAGATATTACTTCTTTGTCAAAAAAGCTTAATCATGATACTAAGAACCTATTCCTAAATGCCTTTTATCTTCAAAGCTTTGGGTCAAATTAATTTATTCTAGAAAATGCTTTTTACTGCCAGTGTGAATTTGGAAAGCTTTAGGTGGGAACTGGGATACAGTTCTGCCTTCTCTGTTACTGTTAGGGTCTTGACTGTCTTAACTGTCCAGAGCTTTGCTTGCTTTATATGTAAAAAAAAGGAGATTTTAAAAAATGTTGTCTTTGAATTTTGAACAGTACCAAGGTTGAAGTGACTCATTTTGTTGTGACTCATTTAGCTTTTAGAAATAAGGAAATGTTGATCAAGAACTCCATTTATAACAGACCCATTCATAATAATCCTAGTGGCATATTTCACAGAAGCCATTTCCAGATAAAAATACTGATCATTACTTCCCCTAAAGGGTAAAATAAAATTGTGGGAAATGCTTAGAATTTAGCAAGTAATTAAGTTAACAAAGAACCATTTGTAAAAAGTCATAGTTTTGCCGGGCGCAGTGGCTCACGCCTGTAATCCCAGCACTTTGGGATGCCGAGGTGGGCGGATCACTTGAGGTCAGGAGTTCAAGACCAGCCTGGCTAACATGGTGAAACCTTGTCTCTACTAAAAACACAAAAATTAGCTGGGGGTGGTGGCACATACCTGTAATCCCAGCTACTCGGGAAGCTGAGGCAGGAGAATTGCTTGAACTCAGGAGGCGGAGGTTCCAGTGAGCCGAGATCACGCCATTGTACTCCAGCCTGGGTGACAGGGAGACTCTGTCTCCAAAAAAAAAAAAAAAAAAAAAAAAAAAAGTCATAGTTTCCTTAACTATTATAACAAAGGACTTTATGAATTCAGAATTCTTTTGTATATTTTTATTAAAGTGAAACCCAATGACTGTTGTCCAGTATCTTCAAGTTTATTACTAAGCTAAAATGATGTGATAGAGGAGGCTTTGTGCCACCACTGGCTTTTCAACCTCAGGTACACTTTTGATTAACACTGGCGCTGCTGATATGAAGCTGCTCATCTGCATATTAGTGTGGACAGTCATAGCTTGATATTACAGATTTTGATTATTATCTCATGGCTGTATTTGAAAATCTGATTATAGAAAATAAGCATGGGGACTTCTTGTTTTCCTGCTTATCAGTGGAATTGAGGCTGTTGAACATTTTCTGTTTAATTTACCTTATGTGGAATTAAACATATTTATACACCCCAGCTGCATTTTTAATATCTCATGAACTCAAAATGCTTTTTTTCTAAATATTTACTCATATCCACTGTTACCTTGTAGTCCTAAATAACATAAGCCTAATCATTTTTAAATGAAGAAATTACTTTTAAATGTCCTAAAAGAAAAAGCTAATTGGCTGGTCATCTGCTAGCCAATTTCTGTTAGAGTTTGCATTAAGGAATATGTGGTTTCTATCTGGGGAGGTGACGAATAGGCTTTGGAGAATGGAAGAGATTCTTTTAAGAGCAAGATTATCTGATGGGAGGAAAAAGGCGTGTTTGGAAACCCTGGATGCTGTGGTATTGAGGAAGGTTCTCTACTTCTTTTAACATCATTTTCCCCATCTGTTAATGCGTATCTTTGTCTAGAAAGGTTGTAATGTGTTCCTGTAACAGTCCCAGGTGCATGATAGATTTTCAACAAATGGTAATTGTGACATTTTATGTTAGAAATTTGTTCCATTTTTGTTTAATATTTCAAAGCAATGCTGAAGAGATATTTGAGGATTCTCTGTTTTGTGAATGTATTAGTAGGCTTATAATTTTCTAAATGTTCCCTAAAGACTTTGAGACCACCAGAAGGAATCTTTGATTTCTAAATAAACTAATCATTAAATAAGTTCTTACTTTTCAACTTTTATTTTTACTATGTTAGGGTTTTTCTAAAAATGGCCCTTTTTCCACTTTCCCAGTCTTGACATCTTTGTGAATTTAACTTTAGGACTTAACCAGCATAACTGAAAAGGATATAAAGTGCTGCTAGGATAGTTTCTTCAGTCACAATTTCATATTTTATTTTAATTCGTTTTCTGGATTTTTGAGTCTTTTTATGGTCATTCATTAAAGTATCCTCCAGGACACAAATTATATTTTTAAGTTGGTCCCCTTGTGAGGGGCAAGGAAAGGATGTAATTAGGTACATGTTCACAGGCTGGACATTCCCCCCTGGCCTTTTACATTTTCTGGTTCATCAGTAGTTTGGACCCTGTGTTTGTGTGTTGGTGTTCCTGGGCGGAAGCGGCCGTGTTCTAATGCAAGTTGAGCTGTGTGCTGCCTAGGAACCAATATTTGAAACATCACATATTTTAATGAGATATAAAATTGCATGCTAAGTCTTTGTGTGTGTATGTGTGTTTAAAATCTAACTCTTTGTTCAATTTGTTTTTCCAGGTGGCATTTTCCTGAAGTTGTTCATTAAGACTTCCCAGCGTTCCTTAAATAGGTAAGTAAATGAAATCAGATGACCTTATTGTTGGTGATTGTTTGGAAACAATTTTCCAGTGAATGGCAACTTCTTGAAAACGGTGCAGTGTTTCAAACTTTTGAACCCTGTGTGGTAAGCACTAATTTTTTTAAGGCTAGAAACATCACTTAGATGAGCATACATAAATGTTATAAGCAACCTTGTGAAGTTTCATAAATGGTATTAAATTCAATGCTATAATTGCCACACTTCAATTCTAATATGCTTTGTTTGTCACCATTCATACCCAAGTTTCAGAGCTCTTTATAGGAGGCATAGCTGAATTTAAGCTGTCTTTCCTTTTGAGCTTCTCTGTGGACCATTTCATCATTTTTATCATTTCTCTCAGACAGAGAAAGTAGAGATAGCTGATTAAAATTACCCAATTTTATTACTCAATGATAGCTCATATCTTTGGAAGGATTGTGGGAATAAAAGTTGAAAACAGTTGACTAATAGGTGAGTTATGATTAATTCTACAGGTTCTAATTTATAAAGGTCACTTTTTGAAAATATTAGTGAAGATGATAGAGGTTGAGTAATCTTGTGCAATACACATTTAAGAAAATCAAGGGAGTACATAGTCAAATAATTGTCCCAAAAGACTTTGATCCAGCTCTGTTTCTCCCAAGGGAGCGGCCTGTTCAGCCAGGTCCTCTCGGGTCTTGTTACAAACTCGGGTCTTGTTACAACATTTACTGAGCAAATATAAGTATCAGGCACTGTGCTAGATAGCCTATAATGTCAGACATTGCACTGGGCATCGAGGATATACTACAAAACTCACACCTGCCCTTGGGAAGTTTATAGTCCATCAAGGGAAGCAACTTTTCATAGAAAGAGATTACCCCTCTGGAGAGAAGCCCCAGAAGTCTCCTGTGGGATAGGCCTAGCTAGAAGTCTCATCAGAAAAAAGATACATTGTCAACATGCAAGTAACAAAATTAGAAAATGACAAAAAGAACTACATCCATTTTGTCTTCAATGCATTTAATTACTCTGATTTGTTTTGTTAAATCTTGAATATCACTGTCATTTCTACTTTATCATTTTTCCCTTCCAGGGACCCTATATTTGGTCCAATTTACCATCAAGTAAAGGGAGAAGGTTGTTATACTTTCTCTTAATAAATGCTTCCTATTCCTATTGACTGCTTCCAAATTGATGGTATAAATGTATTCTATATTCTAATATTGGAATTTAAGAAGATCAATTATCATAACAATTAAACTATGCAAAGGTTTGGCTCAGCCCAAAGAAGCCAGCTCAAGGTATGGATTTGGGACTTACTGACACACTTTTCAGGAGGGTCTGCCATGTGGAGGGGATTTGCACACAGCATTTTCACAGACACCATCTCATTTGTAGGGAACTCTTTTAGCTTGCAGATTCTAGGGAAGGAAAAATTGCTCTTATGTTATGAAATGAACTGGTGACTCCTCAAATGTTAAGTTGTTCTAACAACTTCTATTGCTTAGGTTAGGAAGCTTGAGGGTTTTTTTCGTTGTTGTTAAATGGGAATTGTAAATACTTATGTGTTACGAAATTATTTGAGCAGAATTCCTTCTCATTGGAATGCCAGGGCTGACCTGAGACAGGTGGTGTCCTGAGCAGGCTAATTATTGGCACCTATAATCTTTTTTTTTTTTTTGTGGTGGAGTCTGGCTCTGTCACCCAGTCTGGAGTGCAGTGGTGTGATCTCAGCTCACTGCAGCCTCCACCTCCTGGGTTCACGTGATTCTCCTGCCTCAGCCTCCTGAGTAGAGTAGCTGGGACTACAGGCATGCACCACTATACCTGGCTAATTTTGGTATTTTTAGTAGAGACGGGGTTTCACCATGTTGGCCAGGCTGGTCTTGAACTCCTGACCTCAAGTGATCTGCCCACCTCAGCTTCCCAAAGTGCTGGGATTACAGGTGTGAGCCACCACGGTCAGCCCAAACTGATAATCTTTATGTACTCCATCTTTATTTAGTGGAGGTGGGAGAAATTGATTTTCTATTAATAAAAATATATACCTTTGCCTGTATGGTGAAATTAAGGAACTTATTACATGTGATTTTCTGAACCAGTTGCTCATAAACCTGTTTAAAGTTTGGCTAATAATACTGCCATGTGTTGCTCAGATGCAAAATTTCAGATGCTCGTCAGCTAGGTGACACTGGGATTGGTAGTGAGGTCTGGTTTTTGCTCATATAGTTCTACAACTGCAGATACTCTCATCGGAGGCAGGTCTGTGCTGGGGAGGGGCATTTGTTTCTACTCCCGGGCACTGTCTGCCTGAATGGTAACAGGAGCGATTTTCATTTTACCTGTTATTTCAGGAGTTGCATGTGAAAACCCGAGTGAAGAGGCTCTACACTTCTCACGTGTTTCCCAGTAATGGCTTAGTCCCCCCTTTGTGAGTGGTCACCGTGGTCACTGCCAGACTGGCCTATTTATTCCTGCTCTGGGGAAAAGCCAATTTCATTCTGCTCTGTTCCCTTAAATGTGGTTAACTTAAATGTGGTAAATTAAAAGTGGTGTGTTCCCTTAAAATGCCCCCTCTCTGAATACTTAACCTAATAGAACCAGCCTTCTCTGTGTCTTTTTTTTTTAGGTTGTGAATTCATCCCATGGAAATACAATAACACTTTATCAAGTCAGACAAACACAAGAACAGACATTCTGAATTAATGGTGTCTGAATTGTAGAGCAATCTGATCCTGCTTTTTTTTTTTTTTTTTTTTTGAGGTGGAATCTCACTCTGTCACTCAGGCTGGAGTGCAGTGATGTGAACTTGGCTCACTGCAGCCTCTGCCTCCCCGGTTCGAGCAATTCTTCTGCCCCAGCCTCCCAAGTAGCTGGGATTACAGGCATCTGCCACCACGCCCGGCTGATTTCTGTATTTTTAGCAGAGACTGGGTTTCGCCATGTTGGTTTCTTTTGAGCGAAGAGCACAGTTGCAGTCTGACATTATAGGCTATCTAGCACAGTGCCTGATACTTATATTTGCTCAGTAAATGTTGGTCAAATTGAAGAGTGAGTGGGGGCTTAACTATAACATCCGTTTTGTAAGAATTTGGGAGTATGGCCCACTTATAATTTGGGAAGCCACAAATTTTTTTTTAAGCCAAAAAGTAAAGTTGAACATTAAGAAGGCACCACTGGAGCAGCTGACCAGAGGCCAGGAAAGCAGATAGGAAGGCATCACTGGCAAGAAATGAGGACTAAAAGGGAGGTTTGGGAGAGTAGGGTGGGCAGGGCTGCAGCCAGCTGACGAAACATAGACTCATGGAGGCAGGTGCCCATGGAGTTAGCTTTGGACAGGAACAGGGCAGCTCTCTGTGGCACAGCAGGTGTGCTGCCATAGGTAAGCTGAAAGTACAGGGAATAGGCCTTAAGATAATTCTTATGTTGTGGCTCAGTTCTTTTGAGCAGTGGGAAAAATAGTCGTCTGCTTTGGGGAGAGGAGGTGAAGCCTGGAGACTTAAGAAGAATGCGTGTTTTCCCTAGGTGGAAAAGAACTCTTCTCAGTGCTCATGTGACCAGAGTGCCCATCTTCCGGTGGATTCTGGCTTTCTGTCTGATGGATTATTGCACAAAGAATTCTTGTCCTCCGTCCAATCGGATTAGTCCACAGGAATGTTTTGGATCTCACATTAATAAATGTATAAGCCTGGCGCAGACATGTGCCTGTAATCCCAGTGTTCAGGAGCCCGAGGTGGGAGTGAGCCCAGGAGTTTGAGACCAGCCTGGGCCACATAGCAAGACCCTGTCTCTGAAAAGAAAAATGTGTAGTTTTGTTGTGATCAGTGAAAGTCCATGAAAAAGGCTATATGCAAATCTCCCAGCAGGTAGATTTGGTTCCAGTTGGTACTCCTGTTGTCATTCCATCTGCATGAAGAATCCTCCTAATCCTTCCTGAGAAAGCTTTTTTATTTTAGCAATCCACTTTAAAAAATTGCTTCTAGAAAGGAAGATGGTCTAATTGAACTCAGATGAATGAGTGTACACTGGGATGGTGTAGGGGTGTTCCCTTATCATCCCTGTATAACGAATGTATGCTTTTATATGAAGCTTGTTAATATAGGTAGTAGCTGTACACATTTTTATTTAGTATTCTTATTTAAAATAATTGCCCATGCCAAACCACAGCAAACCCTGCTTGCCACTAAAGAAAGCAATAGCATATCCCTGAAGTTCTGAGATGCTGCCCCCGTAAATACCGTATCTGCTCTTTGAAATGTCGTAATGACTCCCTAACTAAAACTGACCTCTACTGAATTAAATATCGATTTAATCTATATTCTCTTGGATTCATTCAATTCAGCTTGCAATAAATTTTTTGTAGTCTTTGCTTTCTTTCATGCTCTGATGCTGGTTGGAACCGTTAGTCATACAACCGTCCTGTCCTTCCAGACACTGCTCCCACCAGCAACCCCAGAGCCACAGGCCAGCCACTTGGCACATGTTACAGAGCCAAGGTAGCAGGCAGCCTCTAAAAATGGGGTTGGCCCCGTCTCTGCACCTTATGTTACCATCCCAGAACAATCTGTGAAAAACTCTTAAGGCTACTTGGCAAGTCCAGATGAACTTGGAAACGTACCTGATTTTGATCCAAATTGTTCTATAACTGTGGCCAAGTGGTGTTAGGAGGTGGGCACTTCCTGTCGTTAATTTACATCTCTTTCACGTAATGAAGGCAGCTATGACTGAGGGTCATGTAGGAATCTAATGTGACTGGTCTGAAAGAGCTGGTCCCCTCTGTCTGCCTTGCCACCACATTCTCCCTCCTTGCTTCATTCTCAGACTACATCTGTGATTCAGTTGAAGTCCAATCCATTTTTCTCCTAACACTCATGGAGTGACTGTGGATTGGAAAGACACAGTGCAGGGTGGTGGTCAAGTGCTTTCATGGACTTCTCCTCATTCAAGGTCAGGGTCATCAGTTTTGGACCATTATGTCCCACATCAGGTACATTTAAGTTTATTCATCTGGAAACTGGCAGGCATTTAGATAAAAGGATGTTTACAGAGAAAGTCATTGGGGCAAACCCCTAGAAGCTATGCCTTTCTTTCAGTGCTCTGGTATTCTGTGTTGTATGCTTGCATATTTACATCATCTGCACATCTTAAATCTAAGATGGTTTTTCACCTGCCCAGAGGTCACATTCAGTCTTCTCTGGTGGCCTTGAACACTGGTATACTCTTTTTTTTTTTTTTTTTTTTTTTGAGACGGAGTCTTGCTCTGCCACCCAGGCTGGAGTGCAGTGGCGCGATCTCGGCTCACTGCAAGCTCCGCCTCCTGGGTTCATGCCATTCTCCCCCCTCAGCCTCCTGAGCAGCTGGGATTATAGGTGCCCACCACACGCCTGGCTAATTTTTTGTATTTTCAGTAGAGACGGGGTATCACTGTGTTAGCCAGGATGGTCTCAATCTCTTGACCTCATGGTCTGCCCACCTCGGCCTCGGCCTCAGCCTCCCAAAGTGCTGGGATTACAGGCGTGAGCCACCATGCCCGGCCGAACACTGGTATACTCTTGAAGACAAGCAATAGCCCTTACATATATACTATTATGGCTGGATTAGAATTGCCAGAAGCTGTTTATGTGTCACCTGTCCCCCCAGTTATCAAAATCACCCAAGTTCATACAGAAATGTATAAGCATGCAGGGAAAAAAATCAGTTCCCTTAGGGGTCACTACTGTTAATCTGTTCAAGTTCCTAAGAGTATCCCTTTTTGTACATTCTTTTCTTTACATAACTGAGTTCTTACTCTGTATATAACTTTATGTTGCTACTTTTTGGTTAATATTATAAATATTTCCTCATGTCATTTTAAGTTCCTTTTCTACAGAAATCTTCAGTATTCTGTCTTATGATGTATATCTTAAATCATTTTAACCTGCTTTCTAATTTTGACATTTGAGTTGTTTTCTGATTTTTTTAAACCATTAAATATCAACCTTGAATATCCTTTTACAGATAATACTGTTTAGTTATAAAAAATAATTTGCAGGAAAGTTGGGCCCTCATTGGCAGTATAAGAGAGCACCCGTTGTATATCCCCCTCATCAGGAATGAGTTATCAGTTCTTAAGTCTTTGCTAGTTTGTGAGGTGAGAATGGCATCTCATTTTGTTACTGTTTTTATTATTGACCACATCTAATGTTTTCCTAAATAGAATAGCTGTTGAAGTTTGTCTTTTCTGAATTGTTTGTTCATGTTTTTCCTTTAGGTGAAACTCTCATTTATGATTATAGTGACATTTATGATCTTGGCCCATTTTCCTAGAAAAGTTTATTGGAATGCATAATTTTACATGTATCGTATGCTCTGTAATTGTTAACTCACACAAAAGTGTCCTATGTTTGAGGGGAAGTCAGGTGTGGAAGTATCAAAGGGAACACAACTCAAAGTTCTCATGCGGCTTCTTGGTTGTGACTGCCCCCATCTGGAAAGTTAGCCCTGCCCGGTGGGTGCCCTCTCCCACCTCACCCACACCTCGTGAGCCCCTCATTGTCACCCTCATCCTGCCCTGGTACTTCTGATTCCACTCTGCCTGTTCAGGGCAGACGAGGTATAACTTCTATTGTCAGAAGAAGAAGAAAGACAACATGTTGGCTCATGGACCCCATGAAGTGCTTCTCACCTGCTTCTCCTCTCCTGATGTTTCTTCTCAGTCTACCTGGCTGACTTCTTTTGCCTGCCCCTTCATCAAGGTCTCTGGGTCATCTTTGGCCCCCTTTTCTCCCTTATCTTCTTGCATCCTCTGCCTTTTCTGGCCCACTCTGTGGCTTCAGCTGCCACTCACAGGCCAGACCCTCTCCTCCAGGTGGAGAACCATCCAGCTAGCTGCCTGTTGGGGTCTTCCTCTGGTGTCCCACTGACATTTTTAATTTAGCATGCCCCCAAATGAAGCTCTCCCTCTCTTGACTGGCCCTGTGGCCTGGGTCTCCACTCCCATGAGAAAGACTGTGTACCCCATCTACCAGAAATCCCTCTTTCCCCCTCTGCCCACATCCCATTGGTTTTCTGAATTCCTGTCTGTTCTCCTTCCGTGTTCCTCCTTTTTTAGTCCAGGCTTCACTTTCAGAATGAGTGAATGTCTGTTTTCTCAATTAGATATAGACTTACACAATGGATAAACTAGATTTCTCTAAAACAAATGAAAATTGATATTTTGCAGAGTATGCTACTTTAATGGAATCTATTTTAAATTCTCTGTATGGAGTGAATTCTCACCTATTAATTTACCATTTATAGAAATTAAGTTTTTGCCTCCTTGCTTGGTTTAAAGCAAAAAACACCTTGAATACTGTCTAATGTATATTAGTCATGTGAGTCCCTGGACAATACTTTCTAGTTAAAGGGCTTTTGATTTGAAGACTTGATGTTTTCTTGGGACCTTAATTATTTCCACATTTCAATATGTGTTGTTTTTTGTTGCATTGGCTTTATCCTTTATTAGCTAGTTTTTCAGCTTACCTCCTAGGGAACTCAGGCAAGAAATACAAATATTTTCATAAGATTCTTTAAGGGAGTAAAATTAATATTTTTGAGATGAAAATATGATGATTTGTCTCCTAAGGATTGGAAGACTTTATTAAGATAGCAAAATATCCTTCCCCAGGGGTAAGTTTTTTTAGGGCTTATTGGAAATATGGTGCTGGGAAGAATAAAAGGAAATTTAATGCCATGGAAGTTGGAAATGGCCCCTGAAATCCAATCCGTTTTTAGAACACATATAACACACAATTCCCCAAGATCTGAGACAGCTCAGTTCACTTCCTGAGGCTGTCAGGCTCCTTATGGCTGTGACACGGAAAGTTTCCTCAGCACGAATAAGCCACGGCAGTGTTTTACTTGCTGAAAATCTTTCCTATACCTGATGATGGGGCTGCCATTGAGTCTGCCTTCCCTTATCTGTATCGAGTGGCTTTAGTCTGGTACTTTTCTTAGGTTGGGTTCCCCAAAAGCAGATTCTGCAGCAGGGATTCAGGTGCAAGTAGGTGACTTGGGAGGTAAACCTGGAAAACATTGTTCAGGGAATAGGGGTGTGAAATAGGAGAAGAGAGCCAATAAAGAGATGACTTTGCTGCTGTGGGCACCTGAGGCTCCATCTCTAGTGAATTCTATGAGACATCCGTTAGAATTATCCCAGCTGGGCCAGCAAGGTCTGGGATATGTCCTCTCCAACTCATCTCTGTCATTAACCACTTCTTCTGAGACCAGCACTTAAGGGCCAACTCATGTTGGGGCCAAAAGAGAGCCCTCAGGCGGAAGTCCTGGGTGCCTGCTGTAAGCATGTGCGGGAACAGGGGCTTGAGGTGCAGCAGACATGCACAGTGTCTGCCCCTTGCACTGTTGTAAGTTTTCAACACTGATAGACAAGTCTGTCTACGGGAGACACTTCAGTGGTCAGGAAGGAAGCACATGCAGCGATTTCCAGTGGAATGTACTTAAAATAGATCAGCGCTTGATCAATGCTGGAGTAGATGTAAAAGAGGTAAGAATTTGATACCACTGATCCTGAAATGGGGAATGCAGGGAGAATCTTGGAGAGGTGTCTAAATGTTGCTCCCAAAATGGCATATTGTGCCTCAACAGCAAACACTGACAAACCATTATAATCACAATGGGACAGCTGAATTGTCAGGGCTCCTTGTAGGGTTGAAATTTCCTCAGAGCTAATCAGCCTACAGAATTATAACTAGGCCCACAAGGAAATTACGGTATTTTTTCCATGCAGTCAGATCTGGAAGAAAACAAAAATCTGACGGAAGTCTGTGGCCAGCCAAGTCTGAACAGAGCTACCTTCATTACTTGGGGAAATTCCTGGGGAAAGAAAGAAGGTGGAATCAGTGCTGTCAGTGGACCTTAAGAATCCTTCTGTGCTGTGTGTTTTCTATTCCTATTTTATTAATGCAGAATCCTTGCTGATACAACACGGGAAATATATTCTAATACCCTATCAGCTCTTCCATTCTTGTCATGTAGGGGGTGAGGGGATATGATCTGGACAGTACAGATATCAAATCACTTAGAGCTATTGTGTGATGCTAGACCAACAGTACCAAAGTGTCCTCGTTCTTAAAGGCTCCCAACCCAGCCATGAGAAGACAAGCAGAGAAGTCACTGCTGCTGTGGTCAACTCATTATATTGGGGACAGAGGAGGGAACAATTTTGCCAGTTGGAGAAGGCATGCTGGAGCCATGACTTCTCAACTGGGCCTTGAAAATGACTAGCTTTTGCCAAGGGATGAAAGAGGGGGATGGCAGTCCTGGCAGAGACAAGTGTGGGCAAAGGCAAAGAGATGCGAAGTGCAGAATGTGGTTAGGAAGTAGTGAGTGGTGTGGGGTGACAGATATATGAGATGGCGAAGTTGTTAAGGTAGGCACTAGAGGTCACCTTGTGAAAGTCCTGAAAGCTTTGTCCCTGCTTTTACCATTTCTCCCACACGAATGTCCAAAGGCATGCACCATTTGTGGCCAACCCATTTCTGTTGACTCATGTCCAAATTCCCACCAAACATCCTGCCATCGTAGGAACAACTTAGGTGCAGGATGATTAATGGAGCCTGCAGAACTTCTGTGGGGTTCCAAGTCCCAAAGGTGTGGTGTTTGGATAGCGAAACCAACAATTTGTGCTACATGGCTGGTTAGCGATTCTGTATAGCCCGTGACGCTTTGTTGCAGGAGAAATTGACATGCTTTATGCACCTGGACAATATTATACCTGAAATATTTATTGTTTGTTTGCCGTATATTTTCTGTCATTCCAACAAGTCCCAAATGTGCTACATTTCTGGAAGTATCTAGCTAGATTTAATAGTACACAGAATTGATCATACTTATGTTTTCCTAATTCTTTCCCCCCCTGCAGTAGTTCTCTCATAGCATTAGTGTGCTGGTGCCTTTGGCCATGCCAGAGGAGCATACCTGCTCTTAGAATCCTTCAGTACGTGGATTGAGAAAGGAAACAAAGGAATAAGTTGGCATCAGGTTTCCCCCTTATTACATTAAGCAGCTAAATCCCTTTAGTTGTCTTTGTCTTGTAGATGCCAGGGCCCTTGGCCTCCAAAGATTAGCTAAAAAAATCACTGACATCAGGCAGATTGATTAATAGGAGGAAAGGTGTACAAATTTATTAATCATGTATACATGAGTACCTTCAGAATGAAGACCCAAAGATACAGGGGAAATTGTCCATTTTTGTGCATAGGTTCAACAGAGTATGAACAGGCATGTAGATATATGACTGGACAGGAGGGTATGATCTAATGCTAATAGCTTGAGTGGGGAAACCTAGCCTGTCGAGATTCCTCTTGGCCTCTCTGGGCATGCATTCTTTTCTTCTGGGTGTGGGGCAGGACCCTCTCTGTGATGAGGGTCTTAGGACCTACAGTCAAAAAAGGTAGATCAGATAATTTCTTTAAGGCTAGTTTTTACATAGAATATTTTTAGGTTTCATGGCTGGCTTTTGGGAAAGAAGGTTCTGGCTTCTATAACCCGCCTTGGGTAAATGGGATTCTAGTTTTTGTGGCCTGACTTGGGAGAATGGGACTGAGACATAGGAGGACAGGAGAAAGAGAATAACTTCATGTTTCTAAGGCTGCTGCTAGGCCTTCGTTTTGGGGTGTTGTTTTCCGAGCCCCAACGGTCTTTTATTTCTGATTGAATAGCTACCTTATTAGAGGGAAAGAGAGCTCAAGGTGGTGTCCAGGGCCTGGAGCCATTTCTCAGGGTGAATTAGGAGCAGGAGCTGAAGTAACCTCCAGATGCAAACCTAGGAACCCCCAGGACAGTAGGTCCAATTACCATCTTACCAAGTCTTAGACTGACTGATCTCTTGGCTCCTTAAATTCAAAATTGCCCTTAAGATTTGATGTTCAGCCATTCTCAAAAAGGCTCTCCAAATGACTTTGCTATGGAATTCTTCCAAGAAGTTACCTTGTTTATTTCTTAGACCAGTGTACTCACAATTCCTTAGAAATTTCTACTTCCTCTCTTATCATTTATGAGGTGTGTTTTCCCACGGAATTCCCCATTCCTCTAGATTCACTTTTATTCCAACCTTTGAAATTGCAGTTAGGCTTCCAGGAGATGTTTCCCTGATGATTTTACAATGTAAGATAAAGGTTTAAAAATATTTGACACCCTAGAAGGAATGGTAGGATGTTTTGAGTCCAAGTTAGTAAATTGGCCACTGACTGCTGTGTGTCTTTTGGTGAATCACCATTGTTTAGTGAATGAAGTAAGAATCACTAATTCTAAGAAACTGTTTCAGCAGCAAGATAAAAATAAATTCTCTCTACTCCCTTTGTCAGTCAGTCTTTCCCGTATGAGAATAAATACAGAAGTATGGCCAGGCATGGTGGCTGACGCCTGTAATCCCAGCACTTTGGGAGGCTGAGATGGGCAGATCACTTGAGATCAGGAGTTCTAGACCAGCCTGGCCAACATGGCAAAACCTCGTGTCTACCAAAAATACAAAAATTAGCCGAGCCTGGTGGCAGGCACCTGTAATCCCAGCCATTCAGGGGGCTGAGGCAAGAGAATTTCTTGAACCCGGGAGGCGGAGATTACAGTGAGCTGAGATCACACCGCTGCACTCCAGCTTGGGCAACAGAGTGAGAATCCATCTCAAAAATAAAAATAAATAAAACAGAATTAAAGAGGATCCTTTTTCAGTCTCATGTTCAGCATCTAGTATCTCCCTGTGCCTTCACTGCATTCCGGCGCTCTCTCCCTCCACACATAGGGACTATTGTGGAGTTTGGGCCCTGAATTGAGACTGCTGTTGACTGTCCTTGGTCTTGTGAGAGCTCTCTTCGTAACGGCCTGAATCCTTGGTTTGAGTTTGCCCTCGTCTCATGAATCTTCATCCACTATTGGGATCATCATGTTCTCATGACCAGGTTATTAGTTCAATGTGTTCCGTGTCATGGCTTTTGAAAGTGGAGAACGTGGTTGTGAAGATGGATGAGCCTTTTCTTTTCACAGGAGCAAAAAATTGTATGGGAGGCTCCAGACTGGTGGCCAACAGGCAGGTAAGAAGTAGCGTGGTTTGCTAGTGGTCCAGTAGCCTGTGTGCAAGCTTGGCCTCCTGATCCACTATGGGTTATGTTATTGTTACTGAATTTCAAATGTGGAATTTATTCATAGCGAATTGTAACATTTATTCTGTAGGAATCAAGACTTCTGTCAATGCTTAGAAATACTGTACCTGAAGAAAATGACCCCCAGTTTTTTGCATATAACTTCTAGGAAAGTTTTTCAAGGATCAAGATGATTTTGAGTGGAAGTTGCTTAATGTCTAGTTACTGGAGCGATGCACTGTGGTGACCTTTAGAGTCATAACTCCAACTCAGGAGTTGCCGTATTGTGTGCTACTTCCACATATTGGAAGGTATTTTAGACATGGATGCAATGTTTATGGGACATGTATTAAGGCAGCAAGACAAAATATATTCAACTGGAAGTGTTCTAAAAATCCAGAGCTCATGACCAGACTTTCCAAAATGGTGATACAAGAAAGTGGTCTTCCTCTGCTTCTATAAACTTACTCATGATGAAAGAAAATTGAGCAGAATTTGTTGTTATTGGAGGACTACTCAGAGTCTTCAACACGCCAGCGTGTGTTGTGGCTCTTCAAGGGGATACAGGATTCAGTGTCTGTCCTGGGATTGCTTTGATCTCAGAGCACCTGTGGCCCTGCCCCAGAACTCCTATAACTCTGATCCAGTTGGGGAGATGCTGACATGTGGTAGATTAAAAATATTGCACATTCTTTTTCACTCCTCCCATTAATAACTGGAGTCTTATTTCCCTACCCCTTGGGTCTGGGCTGGCCTTTTGACTTGCCTTCACGGCTCAAATGTGGCAGAAGTGTTGTGTAAGTTCTAGAGTCTCAGCCTCAGAGGGTCTGACTACTTCCACTTTCACCTTCTTGGAACTCTGCTCTGAGACCTCTGTGTAAGGATGCCAGTCTCGCCCCAGAAGGATGAGGGTCCTGCAGAGGAGAGCCAAGGTTCCCCTGTTGGCAGGCAGCATTCATGGCCAGACATGTGAAGGAAGTCTTTGTGGGCCTTCCTGCACAGCTGACCTAGCTGAAAGCCATCGTGAGCCAGCCCAGGAGAAACCAGCAGAGGAACAGCCAGGTATTTTAAGCTATGAAATGTTAAGGCACTTTGTTACTCAACAGTAGTTAACAGATACAACCAACATAATCAGTATCACCTAATAATAATGCTGACACAAGACAGAAAAATACAATTTTTTTATCTAATCTGATACTTTCTAGGAGGCTTTTCTGATTTAAAACTAACTTTCTGGATAGGACTTTTCCAGAAACCTGAATCAGGTGAATAGTTAACAAGCATATAATATGTTTGGCCTATGAGGAACTGCACAGAAAATGGCATTTAATCCCAGGGTGCGAGATCCAGCATAAGTCTGCCAGTGCTGCCTAGGAAAGGTGAGGGGACCTGAGGGAGAAGTTCTAGCCTTCACAGCTGCCCCCAACAACAGCTTCCCAAGGGCTGACAGCTACCTGTGAGGGTGACCAGTGTCACCTAGGGCTCATTCTGACAGCTGAATAATTAGATTTACACAGACATGGCTGTGGATGCGGCCCATCTGCTCTGTTTGCTGACCAGCTGTGGGGTGGGAGACCTTTCCAGTGTTCCTTTCATCGACCAAGTTTAATTATTACTGGCTCCAGGGGCAAATCTGATTAGCAGATGTCACAGGGGGCCTGTTTTCAGCAGGCCCTTGGTGAGATGCAGAAATGTGAGAGGGCCCCTGGTGAGCACTCCCCACTGAGGCTGGACAGGCGAGTGCCTGGGACTGGGCCTGGGCCAGCACCAGCTCCTTGGATACATCATCCACTCCCTTCTCCATGTCGCAAGGCCAGGTGGAGCTCTTTACGTGGAAGTGCGGACTGTAGCTTATGTACTGTAGCTGGGAGGCCTCTGCCAGAGTCACTGCATTGCCACATCCAGGCCTTAAAACACTCAGAGCCAAGGATCGTGACAGTCATACTACAGCCATGCTGGCCACAGTGAGTTGGGAAGAACCAGAAGGACCTTGCAGTCATGGGAGTTGGAGCTGGAAAAGACCCACTTGGTCATGATGGCTCTTCCTCCGACGCGGCCTGATCGTTCCCTCGGGATCCTCTGGAGTACTTTGTAAAATCTGTTTCCGAATGACTCAGGCTGGGAGTCTTCCCAGCCGTTCCCTGGGAAGATGTAGCGGCCTTTCCTGAGGAGGAAATATTTTCTTCACGATGGGTTGGGATATTTTGTTGGTTGGCTCCAGCCCCAACCCTCCTGGCCAGTCTCCCTCAGACCACCCTGAACAGGCCCCCTGTACCTCTTGGGTTCCCGCAGTGAGACCTACGTCATGCTTCCGCGGAGCTGCAGTTAAACCGAGGAGGCGGGGCCTGCTTCCTAGTCCTGGTGCTTTCTGAAGCGATGACTTTCTCCAGCTGCTTTGTTATTCTCATCCCTTCCTCTGAATTTCTCAATTTTTTTTTGTCCCTGTTAATATTTCGTATGTGTGGAAACTGGACTGGTACTTCACAGACATTGTAAGGACTGTGTATTCCACCATGAGAAAGGCATTTTCATTGGAAATTATTTTAAAATTTTGGTGAGGTTTTGATAGATTGGATTGACCTTGGTTTCCATGCCACTGCTCGGTGAGAATAAAGAACTGTAAATGCACTGTGGCTTCTCCAGAAACCCAGAGTAATGATATCAGACGTCATGTGTGCTGGTTGCCACAGCCATGTAAACATTGTGGCCCTAGGGCATTGCTTTTGGGGAGTTGATGTAACTCAACGTGTAGTCAGTAAAACAAAGAAAGGAAGGGTTTGTGTGTCTGCCCAGCCCACAGCCATGTTGGGAACATTTAGGAAGCACGAGATTGTGGTTTGTGGGCTCTGCCTCTGTTGTTACTGATGCAGCCGTGAGATGAAAAGCAGCAGTGCCCCGGTGAGCCTCTTAGGGTCCAGGCTGAGTGGCATTTGTAGGCCGTAAGATGGAAACTGGAAGAGTGAGTGGTTTAGATCAGCGCCCTTCTGAGCATGCTCCACAGAGCGTTCCACTTTCTAGGGACATTTTAGGAGCTACCGGGAGGTGATGGGGGGCCAAGGGGACCCTCCTCAGCCCCCTACTTGGTTTTTTTTTTTGTTTTTTTTGTTGTTTTTTAACCAGTACAGCTCTGCTTTCATCTGTTTCATATGCAGAACTGGGGTTGTTTGTCAGATTCTGTTTTATAAACAGTGTTTCATGCTCAAAAAGAAAGTTTGCAAACCACAGGTTCAGAGGACTGACTTCTAATAAAAACAAACAGAGAGAAACCTCTGTAGTCAGACAACTAATGATTACATTTCTGGGATCTGCATCGATCAATCCACAGACATTTGGAAGCAGCCAAAAGCAAAGCACTAAACAAATAGATGTTTCTGTGTGACTAGTATGTCATCAAGAAACCCAGAGTCAATATAAACAGAACATGCAGACTGTGACCTCTAAGTAGCAAGGAGGCAGGAGGCCAGTTCTAGTCATATGTGCAGGTGATTCTGCCAGATTGTGGTGTTCTAAGTAAGCACCAGCAAGTCCTGGAGTCGAGGTTACTGAGAATCATGTGATAAAAACTGTCGTTTATGGAGAGCTTTCCATTTGTTGATCACTGTCCGTTGGATGCACTGCTCATCCTACAAAATGTAGGTTCTATTATTAATCCTATTTCACGCGTGGGGAAGCTGAGGCTTGAGGTTGAGTGGTTTGCGCAAGGATAAAGTAGTGGAGGTGGGATAGGTCCTTTTGGCTAGAGCCGATGCCCTCGCATACAATGCTGCCGTGTCCCCGTCATGGTTTTGGTGAGTGGAGTGCCTAAGCATGGCTACTTTGAAAAGTGTCTTTCTTGCCAGAGATACAGCTTTATGATCAATCCACTCAAAAATTGCCCCATATAAGTTGAAATTTAATGTTGCATGTAAATGATCCTTATTGTAGAAAAGAGAATATAGAGAAAATAAGCCAGCAGTATAATCTTAACAATGTGTGCGAAAACTATTCAGACACGTTCAGCTCTGAAAGTGTGCGTTTGTGCTTGGGTTTAATGGCTCACAGACAGTCACTCCAGAGTTTTTAGTGGTAGCGTAGACATTAGAACTCTCGAGGCCACAGCAGCAAGTAACATGACCAAGGTGTAGGAGAGTAACCTTTTCACAGGTTTTAAGTTTTAAAATTTGGGGTATTTTTCTCAGATTGTATCTTAGTTTCTCCATTTCAGCCTCTGTATCATGGCCTTAGCTAAAGGCTGAGAAGTAAGGATGAGTCTCTTTTTGAGGGTCTGCCCTTGACTGACTTCATGCCCTTCCAAATGTATGTGAACCGGTGTCTTATTCTTTCTTCTGGCCAATAAGATTGTTCAGGCGAGTGTCTTAGATTCTGCAGAAAGTTCTCTGCGGTCAGTTGACTCTGTTGGAACAAAGTAGGTCTCCTAAAGAGTGAATTTAACAGGCATTTAGGTTTGTTTTGATAGGTGCATTTGGAAAAGCTGGGACTGCTTGAGAAACTATTTCACAGCACATCCAGGTGGCTTGAATGATCTGCCTCCATGCATCACACCAAGTCTTTTTAAACAAGATGAAAGCTGTAGTGAGTTTGTCTCATGGAGCAAGTGAGGCCCTCAGGGAGAAACATGAACTTATGTGGGTGCTTGGGAAGTACTGAATAATAACTCTTTCAAGCCATGAGGTCCCCATTTGCCAAGCAGAAATTTATAACAGTGCCCTCGTGGCTTAAAAATGTTCATTTTCTTTCCCAAGTGTCTAACTCTCTTCCTGAAAACAGTGTTTTCATTGAAGGCTTGGACCATACTAGATCTTCACAGAGAAATCCTACCCTTGATTCTATAGCAGACAATAGCAACTTTGCTGAGATAGAACCTTCGGTGTTGCCTCCTGATGGAGAACAGTGTTGGGTAAGGGGGACATGAATAAGTGGCTAACTAACAGCCATCTGATATCCTGCAGATCGTATTGGAGATGGATGTGAAGAAGCGCCCTCTGTATGGTTTTGGACCAATTGGCTGTGAGAGTGTGTGATCCGCCTCACAGTGACAAGCAGCTTGTCAGTGGTTTCCAAAACATCTGTCTCAAAGAGGCGGTTGCAATTCCTACAAGGGAGTGTTTCCATTCATTGTTCATGAGAAATGAGAGAGAGTGGGAGCGAGTGATGCACGATCCAGAGGAAATGCGTGCACTCTCCACTTGGGATTACAATGCAGATGAATTCCATATTTTGGTTAGCGAATGTTTTCTTTTAAAAAAAGAAAAGACAAGAAAGAAAAGCTTAGTCGCTGTCCCGGTTACTGAAAAGCAGACTAAAACGCAGTTAAATGCAGGCTGGAACGTTCACTTCAGGTAGATTTTTTTTTTTTTTCTGTTTTGGGGTGTGTGTGTGTGTGTATGTGTGTGTGAAGATGGCCTGGGACTTCCTGGCACACTTTTCTGCCTTTGACCCCACTTTCCCACCAAGGTGGCCTGACCTTGCTGATGAGTCACTTTAAAACTGCTACGGTCAGCAAGCTGTGGCTCGTTCACTGCATCTGCACAGATAGGCTACTTGAAGAATCAGACAACTACTACATAGACATCCTATTAACAAAAGTGACAGCAGAGGTTTTCCCAGCTAAAGTTTTACTGTAAAAATGGTAGCCCTATAAGAAAGCCACTGTTAGTTTTCATTTAGAGATTTTTTTTTTTTATGTCTACCCGTCCCCTACTATGTCAATCCAGGAGTGCTGAAGACGATTTGCTTTTGTATATTGCGTTCAAAACGTGCTACCTGTAATGATGCAAAACCAAAGACCTGAGCTGTGTTTTACCCTCTGAGGTGTCATGCAACAGATATTTATTGCAAACCTGCTCTGTGTGCCAGAGGCCTGTGCAGGGATGCGGTGTTGCCTGTGGGGGAGACACATGATCCCCCCTTGGAGTTTACTGTCTACAGCAGCCAGGGTGTTGAAGTTCTCACAGGTTGGGGGCTTGAAGTAAGAGGACAAACTATATCTGGAGGAGAGCCACGTGGGAAGCTGCCATAACAAGGGACTGTGAATGGGCAGGTCAAGCCATTGCTGCCCTGGCACTGATGGGTGGTCAGTGATTGTCCTCAGCACCCCCTCAGCGCCCTTCACTAGAGCCAGGGAAGAGTGCTTGCCAGCCTGCCCCTCCCATCTGGGCGTATCTGCCCACTGGAGGTAGATTGACCTCCACCATTCCGAGTCTCTCCTGTCTCTACCTGGAACTGCAAGAGACAAAGGCAAAGTCAGACTCTCCCCTCCACCTCCCATCGCAAGTCACCTTCTCTGCCTTCAGTTCATGTGTAGCAATGGCATGATGTGTCTTGTTCTAATCTTCCTATTTCATCCTTGTCACTATACACACATCTCACCTGTCTCCCTCAGTCCTCCAGCTGTGTGTTCTGAAGGTGACTTGACTTGCTGAGGAAAGGGTCATTCTTCAGCCTCACCTTGGCCCCCTGTGCCCTGGGATTTCTGGGACCAGCAGCCCTGGTGGGGCTGCCCTGGGCATTGCTGGCTCCTCACCTCATCACTGCAGCCAGGAGGCCAGGCCTGGGGTCTGAGGATTCTGTCAGGGACAAGGCTGAGGGCATGGCTCTCCTACTGTGCCGCACTCTCTCAGAGGGACAGTGAGGGAGAATGGCCAGGTGAAGGCCCACCTGGAGCCCAGGGAGCTCTGTGGATGCATGCTGTGCCCCTGCTTGCAGGGACAGACCCCCAGGGAGATTCCCATTGAAACAGCCTCGTTGTCTGGGGTGATACCTGAAGTTCGTTGTCTCACTGAGGAAATCAAGGTCGTGGACACACAAGGAGTGAGGTTAAGAGCAGAAATTTAAAAGGCAAAAAGAAAGAGAATGGCTCTCTCTGCTGCAGAGAGAGGGGTCCCAAACAGGTTGCCGATCTGCGTTGAAATGCAGAGGGTTTCATAGATGCCTGGTTAGGAGGTGGTGTCTGGTTTACGTAGGGCACAAAAGATTGATTGGACCAGGCATGCCATTTGCATACGGGGCAAACTTCTGGTAGCCCCCACCCTGATCTTTTATTATGCTGGTAGGTTCTCTGCCTGGCCTGCACCATGCTGCCTATTCCTTTACTGTACACGTTGTAAGAAAAAAAGGGAAGATGGGGCCTCCATGTTGCTTATGTCTGGCCTTCAGGTAGCCCTTTTCCATTAGCACAGCTGCTGGCATTCCCCCATGCAAGCTTCCAGCTTACCTATCTTTGTTTGCAGCTTGATTTTTCAGGCTGCTCTTTGTTAGGAAAAAATAATTTCTTGGGCTGCGTTTTGTTAAAAGAGGACTCTTTTACCCTCACTATCTGCCTAAATAATTTCTTTCTACCTTCTGTATCACCATTGGCACTTAAGGAGCATTTACTGAGTATGAGGCCCCTTAGGGGATGTGAAGGTGAGTCATGAGGATTTGGACCTCAGGGTGTGTGTGCACTGTCTAGTAAGGGAGTAAAGGCGTCCTCTGAAGTCCACCATGTGGTAGAGAGTACCTATACCATCAAAGTGGCCCAGATAGAGACCAGACCCCTTTCAGTGGGAGAAGCAGTCTGAAAGGCAAGGCTGCCCTGGAAGAGGTGGCCTTGAGCTGTATCTTAAAGGGCAGGCAGGTGTGCATGTGGTGATGAGGGTGGAAGAGACAACGGCTTGAGCACGGCGCAGAGGTGGGCTCCAGTAGGAAATTCATTTGGCTGGAGCCGCCCAGATCAGGGGGAAGGCTCAGCTCTGTCAGAGCCCCCCAGCCCCCAGGATGCACGCAGAGCCGCAGAGCTGGAAAAGCCCACCAGGGTGATTCCTGGAAGCCCTTCCCAGGAAGCCGCTCACAAGCAGCCTTTGCTTGTGGATTCGACAAAGGGAACAAAGGGACAAGGGCACTTGGATGTGGCAGCTCTGTAAGAGTGGGCTCCTTTGATTGGCCTACGAATGTGGCCACAGCAGCATTTCCCATTCAGAAACTGGAGCCTCTCAGGGGACCCTACTGGGGAAAGCCAGCCCTGGGGTGATGTGAGGCCTGCTGGAGATCAGAGCCAGCACATAATGCTGGAGAATTTATTTCTGAAGGACGTGGAAAGAATTGGACAAAAGCTTAATGACAATGGTCTTTTAAAACAAATCCAAAGGGTCATAGAGCTATTAAATTTCTGTATGTTAAGGATTCTACAATTGCAAATGGCTTCCCTTTTGAAATGGACCCTTGTCATAATTCAAACTGTAGGTATTCTAATGTTATTTCCACCATAGAAAGATATCTTTTTTAAGTGAGATGCTTTTTATAAAAAAATGTAACTTAACCACTGTGGTTCTGGCTTCTACCATCTTCAGGCCAGGTGGACACCAGCTAGCAGCTGCCCTCCTCCTAAGTAGGTCGCAGGCACTCCAAGGCTGCTTTAATTATGACCATTTTCCTGCCATGCAAGTCTGAACTGAAAGTTCTCTTTTGTGTGGCTTTTGCAGCACAGTATTTTATGGATTTATGTTTTATGTTCTTCCCCCTCTTGAGTGTTATTGGATCCCCAGTCACCGGAAGGCTGAGATCTGTTTTAGTAACTGATTTATCAGGTGCCAGGCTGGTCACACACCTCACTGCAAGAGTTTATGAAAGGGACCCCCACCTCCTTCCCAAAAAACTTTGTGATCAGCTCAGTCACGAGCTCCTGACAGAGTGAACTGGGCCAGGGACTGACTTTGCGTTTTCCGTACCACAGTAAATGTGAAACGGCTTTAGCAAGTGGGCTGTGCCGTTTGAAATATGAACTGGGTAACCTCTTCAGTGGCTCCCACATCCCAGGGCTGCACTTTGGGTAATTCAGGAGTGGGCAGGAAACTTCAGAGGAAACACTCCTAAGACCATGGGGCATTGGTCAGCGGGTTCCTATTTTGCTATCAGTGAGTACTTAGAAGACGCTCTCCCCACCTTCGCCCCCTCCCTCTAGTTGCCCAAATGTCTCACCTCCCCCAGCTTCACTCGGGCTAGTGGAGGTCTTCTTAAACTTCTTTCAAGGCGGAGGATTTAGAGTCTGGGGTGAAGTGGCGGTGATGGATGACTGGGGACATGGGGCTGCTGACTCAATGGGGATACATCAACCAGTTAATTAAGGGACGAGCTTCTTCTAAGTGGGAGGTAAAGGATTTTTTGTTCCTTTGTTCTTAATGCTCATATTAATGCCATTTTCCCTCATGGAGACCTCAGGCTGTGCTTAAAACGCTTCCATAATTCCCTTTGGCACTGCTAGAGGTCAGCATTGTCCCTCACGAAGGACACAGGTAAGTCACAGACACTGGGGCTTCCTGGTTGTTAAAGGCCAAGAATGTGGGATGAAAACCCCGTGTCCCCGTAGCAAGTTAGGGGTTGCTCAGCAGGGCTGTGTTCATTCAGACAAGCAGCTCATTCCAAACCAGCCTCAGAGAGCCACTTCAATAAGCCATTGTCTGCCCCACGGAGGAGAAGATGTTGTCCAGGGCTGTGGTTAATGCAGTGACATTGGTAGTTGTTCCAACAAGTCAAAGCTGGTTACAGAGAGGCAGCAGTGACAGGATGCTTGAATAAATGCCTTGGACCACAGGTGCCAGGAATTCTCCCCCACACCTCTCTGGCCTCCCGTCTCGGACACCTACCATCACCAGTGTGGAGCCCCTCTCTTCCAGTTCCTGCTGGTGGCCCTGTGTGTTCTGTAGGCTGTGAATGGGAGGCTATGGTGGTTCCTAAAAAGGATGGCTGAGGCCAGGATCTGAGGACCGTTGCAATCAGTGACTGATATTTTGGAACTGAAAGGAGGAACCTGCATGAAACCATTGTTTTTTTGGAAAGACACATGGTGTTTTTTCTGTCAGTTTTGCAGCACTGGCAGATAAAATGCTGCAGCCCAGACAGACATCATCACCAGTCCCTTTTTAAGGAAACAAACAAACAAGACAGTGACCCAATTCAGTCCTTTTTCATTTATTATACCGTGCATGGTTCAAGCATTACCAAAGAAAACTGGAGGAGTTCCATTTCTTAGTTCAGTTAACATAAAACATGTCTCTTAGCGTACAGGCAGTGGGTATTGATGGGCATAGTATGTATTTTGTTGATTACATTGCTTAGCACTTTGCTGGTGCAAAAAAAGTCTGTTTTGCCTGAAAGAAAAATTGTGTACGTGTGTGCACTTCTAAAAACTTCCATTGGTAACACGCTCTGCCAGTCATCTCTGGAGGCCATTTAGAGTTCTGCTAGAGACTCGTACAGCCTATATGAAATATTGAGAGAACATTAAATGCTCGACGACTGTGTGGTCCTACCCAAGCACAGTGGGAGATCAGAGAAGGGAGAGATTTGTGTGGCCAGAATGGAATTTAAAAATGTATCTTAATAACTTTGAAGGGAAGCAAATGAAAATGCTAACTTAAAAAAAAAAAAAAGCAAAAGACTTGCCTGGTTCCTGTAGAAGTTGTTAGTGGGGCAAGAAAAACGCCCAGTGTGGCTTAGCAGGCTTTGTAGTTTTAGGGCTCCATCCCACCAACTCAGATGCTGATGTGGGCAGCCTGTCTGGAGACCCCACAGACTGCAGAGCCTCATTCCCATCCCTGGGTGATGCTGTGGGGGGTTTGGAAGTCCTCAGTTTCAGCGCAAGATGGGGTAGTCAAAGATGATGGAAAGTCTGTTAACAAACACCTGTTGAGCAGCATGTGTAATAACAGCAGTGATCACCTTAACTGAGTGCATATGATGTACTATACGCTAAGCACTTGACCGTCTTTTATTTCTCAGGGTAACTCAGTGAAATAGTAAGCTAAGTGCCACCTCCGACTTCACAGATAAGGAAACAGGCTTGAGGGTTTGTCTTAGTTCACTTGTCCTGCTATAACAAAATACCTCAGTCTGGGTAATTTTAAAGAACAGACATTCATTTCTCACAGTCCTGGAGTCTGGGAGGTCCAAGACCAAGGTGCCAGCAGTGGTGTCGGGTGAGGGCTGCTATCCACTTCCAAGAAGATGCCTTGCTGTTGTGTCTTCACATGGCCGAGGGCAGAAGCGTACGCAGGCACTCACTCCCTTCAACCCCGAGCCCTTTTGGAAGGATGCTCATCCCATCCATAACGGTGGGACTCTCATGACTTAATTACCTCCCAAAGGCCACACCTCTGAATACCACTTCATGGGGGATTTCAGCATGAATTTTGGTGGGAATTATTCAAACCATAACAGGGGTCAAGTGCCTTGCCTAGGGTCACTATGTCACCATTGGGTAGCAGAGCTAGGAATTTGAAGTAGGTTGCAGACTATGGCTCATGCTCTTAAGGATTATGCTTTCTGGTGTGTGGTTGGTGCTACGTCACTGGACAATACAAAGGATATGTGGTGTGTGGCTGCAGACCTGAGGCAACCTGTGCTTCTCAAAGACAACGGGACTATATGAAGGGGCAGCTTATACTGTGGGTGCCCCCTGTCCCCACACAGGGATCATATGGAGAAAGTGAAACTGTGCCCGTGCAGGTGTGGCTGCTTACCCTCAGAGTCAGTGGAAAGAATAAGCAGATGCAGGTGATGGTGTCACGGGCGGGTGTTCTTGTTGTTGATTTTGGACGCAACTATAGTCTCTCCTATGGTATAGTCACACATTCAGGTAGATAGGAGGAATGAGTAAGACAGGATGGTGTGAGGCAATATGAAGTATTAGAGACTGGGACAAACTAGACGTACTATGTCGTGTCTAACAGAGCAGCCACTTCCTACCTCTAATCACCTGTTGTCATGTTGACATGTGGGCCCAGTATTGACAGGTGCACTGAGATTTTTTCCCCCAAGAAAAGCAAAGAGCCTGGCAATTTTACATTTATTCTCCAATCTTTGAATGTTTGCTATTAATTTTAAAAATGTTTAATGAGCCACCTGTTGTATATAAGGCTTCAGTATGAAATCTTTGGAGCAGTAGGAGTAGAAATTGAGACACGAACATCGGAACCCCCAGAATAACAGACCAGGAGCAGCACGTCTGTCTCACTTGGTCAGTCTACAAAAGGTGACTGCAGCCCACACCAGCCTTTCATAAACTTTAGCGTGCCTGTGAGTCACCTGGGGATCTTGTTAACATGTAGATCCTGATTCAGGAGTTGCAGGTGGCTCTGAGATGCCACAGGACTAGGGGCTCTATTGAGAAGATTCTAAGGCAGCCTCTAGGCTTAGTGGGGGAAGTACGGTGATGAAGTAGTGCCATCTACTGTGAGCAAAGAAGAGGGAAATGGCCTCACGTATTCCCCATCCCTGTAGTGCCCCAAGACAGGTAAATCATGCGTTTATGGCCATGTCCAGGTTTCCCCTAAAAGTCAGAATTTGAGTAGATGAGAAGCTGTTGCATTTTATATCCTTTTAATGCACACTCCTCCACTTAAGATAAACTTGGATGTATCCCTCTGTCATCCGGGAAGTTGGGATTAGAATATCAAGCTTTCAACTTGGGTGGGATAAAGGGAGAGTTAACTGATTGGCTCTCCTTTCTTTCTGGTAAATTTTGAGGGTGAAAAATATGTCTTGCATATGTTAGTGTTCTGTTACTTCCACGTGGCCTTGGCGCCTCTTCAACATGGGGTCCGTGTGGGAGGAAAGGGTGGGTGCTGAGGAAATTGCTTTGAGCAGAAATCATCTTGTTTCCATTCACTAAGAGCTGTTCTTGGATCTCTTCTCTGGGTCCCCTGCCTGTGTCCAATGCCCTTGGAATTGTGTGCCAGGAAACAATATAATCTTTCTAATTGGGCAAGTGGGAGGAGAGGAACTGGGTGAGCCAGGATGGGCTGGCAATTGACACCTAAAAATAGGTCTTTTTTTTTTTTCCATGAATAACCATTTTTGGGGGGCAAGAAGCCTGGCACATTTCTAACCACCTGGGACAAACATCGCCGTGGCAGGTCAAGGGAGGCAGCTGATGGGGCCAGGGTACAGCCAGCTGGGTGGAATGCCAGCCAGAGTGATGTTGCCATGACAGCTGGGCCCCTCGGAGAAAGCTTCAGTGGCCTCCAGGGAGCAGAGGCAGATCTCAGATCTGGGGCCAGAGCATATGTGTAGGGAATGAGTGGCAAGAGTGGCAATGACTGCACTACAGTCGTAGAGCAGCGCTGCTTAAACTTTAACGTGCCTATGAATGTGAAGTGCAGATTCCGATTCATTGGGTCTGGGTTGGGGTCTGAGCTTCTGCAGTTCTCACAAGCTCATAGGTGCCACCAACGCTGGTGGTCCAGGGAGCACACACTTAGAGGAGCAGGGGGCTGGAGCGCTTCTGCGATCTTCAGGGCTTTGAGGAAGAATGAAGGCGAACACACAAGGGAGTTACCCTGCTCAATTTTTATTGAATTTGACTGAAGCTGGAAAAAAGCCAGCTGTTTCTTGTCATATTGTCATACTAGGACGTTTTTGCTGCATGGTGATGGTGGCACTTACATAAGGACAAGATTACAAGTGTTGTATTTTATGATTTTACTGGTAAAAATGCATATGGCTGGGTAGAATCTGAACATTGTATAATAGATATAATGACTTAATTCAGAAAAACACAGCCCTGAGCTAGTTGATGAATAACCGAGACTCTCCTAAAATAATGGAACAGACTTTACTAGAATTGTAAGGGCAGAAGAATGGCCCAGATATAGAAGCTGTGAGGTGAAAATCATTTTAGTCATTTAAAATTTTCATGAGGATGTAGGTAGGTTTTCCCTCTGGGGAAGAATAAAACCGTTCTCTGAGAGGCCAAAGTTCTTATTGGGCTCTGTGGTCTCTTGGAGAACAAATTAGACAAGGCCACGTTTGGGAGAGAAAAAGGTCAGAACTTGTGTTAGTTCTATGAGCTGTTGAGATTTATTTTAAACCCAGAGGCAGAGAGTAAGTGACACTCGCCTCTTTTCTTGGAGGGCTTTCCTCTGGATGGGTTTTTTTGCTGGGCACCCAGCCGACTGCTTGCATCTGGACAGTAGAGGCAACAGCCATTTACAGTGCCGCGACCAAGCCCCACTTGGACATGGCATCCTCCCCTCCCCAGTCCAGAAGTGAGTTCTGCATCCCTTGAGCTATTTCTGATTCCCCCACTCTCCATGGGATCACGTTCAACCACTGGGGCCTTTTTCAGACTCTATTGCATTGGTCTGCTCTTGGTATGGGCTCCTGGTAAGCATTAGTTAGGTTTGGTGTGGAAGCTGTGACTGGCTGTCTTCATAGAAGGAAGGCCAGGAATACCTCTGCACGGGTGTCCCACATGCCGTGTGACTCCCACGTCCCCATGGAGAATGCCTAGGTCCCTGTGAACTGTGAACAGTTATTCTGATGTTCAGAACTGTGAGACTGGGGGGTTCCTACTTGTGATTTTGATTCTAATCTATAGATTGTCGTGAGTTCGTGTCAGAGTCCAGCACCTGTTGTCATATGAAAATGTTGAGGTCAGGTCCGGGAGGAGCCACAGCCTGCCTGCCCCCAAGGTGTTCCCCCTGCTGTAAGGGAGCTGCGGCCATGTGACAGTGTCGGGGCTAGATAGGAGCTCCAGAGGCGCCCCCAGCCACAGGCTTGGTGGGGAGCGGGTCTCAGCCTCAACCACCTACTGAAGCATCTGCAGCAGGGTGGGAGCTGAGCTAGCAGGTAGAGCAGGCCTGGGAGGAGACAGCGCTGGGGGCTGATGGTAAGGGAGGGGTCTTCTCTCTCCTGGCCCCTTTACTGTGCCCTGGCCACTCTGGCTTTGTGTGACTCTGGTGGGAGAGGGGGTCCTAGGTCGTCTTTGCTTTCCTTTATGACTCCCCTCACGCTGGCCACCGTGGACAGTCCCCCCTTCCCTTTGGGAAGCACTGAGAGATGAGGCAGGCAGCAGGGGGTGAGCTGGGAAGGGAGGCAGCTCCAGATCTGGGGAATGAGAGGGGGGTCTGTCTGTGTCTGTGTCTGCCCTCCCTGATTTGCTCAGGGAGGAAGCGGGTGGAAGGCCAGGCCCCACCTACTTGGGTGCCCGGTGTAGTGCCAGTTCAGGACTGTCCGTGCAGCCCCTCAGCAAATGGCCTGCTCTCGCGACACCACTCCTTCATGTCTGACCCTGTGGTGTGGCTTAGGGTTCAGATGAAGCCTCATTTCCTCTTGTGGGATTCAAAGAACGAAAATGTAGTGGGAGCAGTTCTAAGAAGTCATTGGGTTTTTTCCCTACATTCCAACAAACTTGTTCAGCTTATGACAAAACGCCATTAAAGCTTTTAAGTTTTTGCCGTGGACTTACAGTTGAGGGCAAAGAATAATATTCTAAGATCTGCAAAGCTGAAGTTGAGGCGGCCGTGTGACTTTGGCAGTATTTCTCCCCAGGCCTTGCCCCTGCCTCTGCCCACTCCCACACAGGACCAGGGAGCTTTGCCAGGACAGCAGTGGTGGCTGGGAGTAGAGGCACTTGCTGTGATTTCACGGCACCATTTGCTCTTGGTGGGGCCTCCTGACAAAACACCGCCTGTTTGAGCTGAGGAAGCCCTGGACTTTCGGTGACGGCCTGGAAGCTAAAGCTGAGGCCATTGCTTCCCTTGAGGACCTGGAACCACTTCAGTGACATGGAAAGGAGGGAAGATGGGCCCCACGTCTGGAGTTCCACCTTTCTGTTCCTATTTTGCATTGAGTCAGGAAAAGAAAACCCAGCAGTCATAAGGCACCAGAGTGAGTCAGCGCCGGGGAGGGCAGTGGAGGCCGTGGAACTGGGAAGTCACAGACACTGGAGCTGTGAGGGTCCTATAGCCGCTCGCTTGCTCACAGCCCTGTCCTTTGTGGGGGAGCCCGCTGAGGCCCTGGAAGAGCAGTGCAGCCTGCCCAAGGACACGCGGCTGGAGACGGAGCAGCTCCCTGAACTCCCAGGCCATTCCTCCCTCTCGGCGTCATGGTGATTCCCAGGAGGCCTGTGCTTCTTGTCCTCTCTGTGGAGCATACTGTAGGGCCCAGGCCCAGGGGCCGCCTCTCCTGTTCTCTTGACCTATGGCACCTGAGAACCCCCTCTGCTGTCCCTCCAGGAGGGACTCCAGGGGACTCTACAGCCAGGTCTCTGGACCCCCGAGAGCCCCCGACGTGTACCCTCCTGTCATTGTCCTCACATCCCTTCTGTCCCTGCCCCAGCATCGGTGATTGGATGTGTCTCGTTGCTGGGCCTTCCTGTGGAGCCCTGCTCTCCTGAGTGGTCCGGGAAGGTCACACAAAGCTCCTTGCTGGAGCATTTGGCATCTCTGCTGGGCTGCAGGAGGGCTCAGGCCTCCACCCCTCTGTTGTACTAATAGCCTCTCTGGCATCTTTTTTCTTTCTTAGGGCAATGGTTTAAAACCCGAAGCAGGGCCTGTAGATTTGGAGGGGAGCGGTGGACCTCAGGTTTAAAAAATTCAATAAAACAGCTTCAGTGCTGGGAATGAAAAGCAACAATTTTAGGTGATGATAAATGCTTGGCAGAGCTCTTTTTCTCTTTTCAGAACTGATCGTGCAGATGAGGGTTTGGCACATGGCTTATGACTTAGCCCATATAAGCAGGGAGAAATGTAAATGATGCTTGCTTTTCTTCTGCTGAAAAGGGAGCCCTGACCTTAGATTATAAGCCTTTAGTTCCAGCACTGACATCGTTCTAGCCATAGGGGGCGTTTTTCCCTGTCTTTTGTTCCAGGAGATAGAAGAGCTGTGCTTGTACTTACCTTTTCCATAGCGTCCTACACCGCCCATCCCCTACTCTCACAGCATGAACAGGAGTTTTTACAAACTAATACTTGTTCATTACCATTTCTTCTCATATGCATTTGTCGTAAATCTTCTAAGGAATTTCACTAGGCAGCACTTTGTTCATATGGTTGGCATTACTCTCATACCTACTAGATAGAACAAAGCTTCATTTGTTTAAAAACATCGTACAGTGAAGGCTCAGTGTTCAGTGCTCCTCAGCCTCTATCTTCATATAGTAGTGTTCCTCTTTTGTTGGGTATCAAGAATGGGGGAGACATCTTCTGGAATCTTGGCTTGTGAAAAGCTGACGGCACTGACCTGGACCTAAGGAGTTCGTTTTCACCCCCATAGAGCAGTAAATCCCTAGTGTCCTGAGGAGGCGGAGGGTTTGGTCTACTCCACCACACCAGTAAGGCTGTGAGTGGACTCAGAGAGGGAGAGGAGAGAGGACAAGAGATAGTCCCTGAAGTCAGTGGCCTCCGCCCAGTCTGCAGCAGGACAGGGTGGTTGGCACCACAGGCCTCACTCGGTGCGTCCACGTGCAGCAGGCCCGCATGCTGTCAGCCTGGCTCGCCATTGGGGGAAACGTTTCTAATCCCCACCCCTCCCTGATTTTTGCCTCTGACATTACTTGAAAGGCCAGTGAAACGAACATCGCAATAGTGAACTGACCCTAGAATTGTCAGGGTGAAAAGGCTGGTGTTTTGGTTAAGGTGGAAGAGTGGCCTCTCGGTGGCATTTCTCTAGAACAGCCCCATTTAAATGACGGCCATGGTTTTATTATTTTTAAAAAAAGGATTTATAGTATCTCAGTGAAGAACTGCATGTATCAGTTATTAACTGAAACCTAATGATGGTACTTTAAACAAATTAAAAGTTTTATATAACAAGAGATCCCGAAGTAGGTGGACCACAGTGTTAGCTTCATGATGTCATCAGGGCCCCAGGCTCCTTCTGTCTTTCTGCTCCATCATCAAAGCACAGGACTTTCGTTCCCTAAGTCCCCCATGGCTATAAGATGACTGCTGGAGCCTTTATGGTCACATCTCTTAGCAGGAGAAAAGCCAAGGTCAAAGCTGAGTCAGGGCTGGGTGCAATGGCTCACATCTGTAGTCCCAGGACTTTAGGAGGCCAAGGCAAGTGGATTGCTTGAGCCCAGGAGTTCGAGATGAGCTTGGGCAACATGGCAAAACCCCATCTCTACTAAAAATACAAAAATTAGGCTGGGTACAGTGGCTCACACCTGTAATCCCAGCACTTTGGGAGGCCAAGGCAGGTGGATCATTTGAGGTCAGGAGTTTGAGACCAGCCTGGCCAACATGGTGAAACCCCATTTCTACGAAAAATACAAAATTAGCCGGGCATGGTGACATGCGCCTGTAATCCCAGTTACTCGGGAGGCTGAGGCAGGAGAACCACTTGAACCTGGGAGGTGGAGGTTGCAGTGAGCCAAGACTGTGCCACTGTACTCTAGCCTGGGCGACAGAGTGAGACTCTGTCAAAAAAAAAAAAAGCTGGGCATGGTGGTGCTGCTTGTACTCCCAGCTACACAGGAGGCTGAGGTGGGAGGATCGCTTGAGCCCAGGAGGCAGAAGTTGCAATGAGCCGAGATTGTACCACTGCACTCCAGCCTGAGTGACAGATCCAGGCCCTGTCTCAGGAAAGAAGCTGAGTCAGATCCCTTTTAAGCTTTCACAGAAGCCTGCCCCCGTCTCCTTCACTTGAATCTCACTGACCACTGTGTCTGCAGAGGAGGTTGAGAAATGCCTATAGGCTTTTGAGCCGGGCCCATTACTACCCCATCAAGTAGGGTTTTATTCAGGGCCAGGACTGAGGTGGGGTGAGTAAGACATTCACCTTTGGTGCATAACTTAAGAGGGCACCAGGAAACTCAATCATCAAGGTAAAGAATGTTTTACTTCAGTATAGCAGTGTCATTCTGGAACCTGAGACAAAAAGAAAAATTAGGAACGCTGATGCTATCTTTATTTTTAAAATTGATATTTTGTTCATTGTGAATTTTTTATTTTTTTTGAGGTGGAGTTTTGCTCTTGTTGCCCAGCCTGGAGTGAGTGCAGTGGCACGATCTCGGCTCACCGCAACCTCTGCCTCCTAGGTTCAAGCGATTCTCCTGCCTCAGCCTTCCCAGTAGCTGGGATTACAGGCATGTGCCACCATGCCTGGCTAATTTTGTATGTTAAGTAGAGACGGGGTTTCTCCATGTTGATCAGGCTGGTCTCGAACTCCCGACCTAGTACTGGGATTACAGGCGTGAGCCACCATGCCTGGCCCATTGTGAATTTTTAAATTTTTGATTTTAAGAATATTGTATAATGAAGTATTATTTATCATGATTAAACCATTTTTGCACCCCCTTAAATTTTGTGGCTCTGCTGAGTCCTCCTATATGCCAGGCCCGGCCATCGGTTCTGTGAAGGAAGAAGGGGAGAATGGGTATTGGGCAGGAACCTGGCAGTCTCTGCCAAGGAAATGTTGCCCTCTGCTTACCCAAATCCTTGCATTGCTGGTGATGAAATGAGCAAACTTGTAGTTGAAGGGAGACCGTTGTCAAGGCAGGGGCTATGGGGCATTCTTTCTGCCACCCAAGAACTGGTGAGAAATAATCCTAATCCTTCCAGAATAAACGTGCAGTTGTATCTTCATATTTGCATATGGAATTCTCTGGCAGGTACAGGTGCTGTTGGTGACCAAGGATGAGTTTATGTGGTCAGAGGCTTATGGTCAGTTTGGGTCCATGTTGTAAAAGTGATTAATAAGGCCTGACCCAATAGGTACAGAGTCAGCAGCCATGGAGCGTGGAACTTCTGGGAAGAGCCACTGACTCACAAGGTCTTATCAGTTGCTATAGAACTCAGGGCAAATGACCTCGCTCCATGATGGGCCCTTTGGGGAAGGGAATAAATGAATAAATACATCATATCTAGGGAGAACTCACTCCCCAGCACCCCGTTCCATGTGTAGACAAATCTCTTGGGATGGCTGTTTATGGTTCAACCTGATTTCATGTGAACCTTCTTAGTGGTTATGCTTCTACAAGAAGTATTAGAGAAACAGTAGACTAAAGCCACATGTATATGTCAAACCAAAAATGGTTAATTTTCTGTTTTTAAATCTTAATGGTATAATTTGATTATTGGAGACATGGGTTAGAATTTTTTCATAACTTTAACAGTCACTTTGTATTTCAGAGAAACTCATTTTTTAAATTTAAAAATTAAAAAAGTTTTACTGAAGATATTTAGCTATGAATTGGAGTGTCCTTGAGTAATTTACTAAAAATAATATGCCTAATGGATCTTATGGCTTAACTTGGCATGGACAAAATGGCATTTGCCCAATCTTCTGTTCTGGGAACTAGTTTATTTTCTCCCCCTTTCTTCTCGTTTCCACAAATTTGGTCTTGCAGGTAAATTATATTGTAATTTTTTATAAGTTGTAAATCAGTTAATACCTGAAATAAAAAGACAAATGCTGTTGGAAGAGTTGGTACATTCATGAGCCTGATTTTTGCAAAGATATTAAAAAACATTTTGTGGGGATGATTCACACCCTAATGCTTTCATAAATTCTTGCATTGCACAAATTCATGATTCAGTCTGTCAGATGATTTCCTTCCTTGAGACTCTCTAATATTGCAAAAATTCAATGATTTGTTTCACAAATTCTTTCATCTGTCTCGTCATATAATGCTTTCTGTTTTAAAAAGTGTGAGTATTTTCTTATGCAGCTACATGCCAGCCTCGCTGCATGGCCCGGCTCCATCCTGCACCAACCCGCTGTTACTGCTAGACTGCAAAATGCTTTCCACAGGCAATCTGTGGCTTCATGCTTCAGGGAAATGTGTTATACTTTATCTCTGCTTTTCAACCTTCCACAGGAATACTGTGACAGTAAAGCGAGGTCACCAGTAAGAGTCCTTTTCAGTTCTTATGACGACATTTTCTACAGGATTCCAGGTGTTGGTCTGGGCAAACTTTTAATTTAATTCTTATTATGTATTTAGAAATAAGTTCTCACTCTGTTGCTCAGGCTGGAGTGTAGTGGCACAGTCATTGCTCACTGCAGCCTTGAACCCCCTGGCTCAAGCCATCCTCCCACCTCAGCCTCCTGTGTAGCTGGGACCACAGGTGCATGCCACCAGGTCTGGCTAATTAATTTTTTGTTTGTTTTTTTTTTTGTTGTTTTTTGCAGAGACGTGGTCTTGTTATGTTTCCCAGGCTGTTGAACGCCTGGCCTCAAGCAATCCTTGTCTCAGCCTCTCAAAGTGCTGGGGTTACAGGCATAAGCTACCATACCTGGCAAAACTTTTAAAGTGTGAAAATACTTGCCTTTGACAGGGCTCTGCCAATTAACATTTGGCTTTCAAAAAACAAGCTGTTTTTATCTGTTAGCATTAGGCTGGTTAAAATAGACGTATCTTGGTTGTCAGTATTTATTAACATCTTTTGAATGGGGATGCTTGTGACTGTGTCGGGTGTTGAAGGGAATGCTCTGTATTTATAGATAACGCTTAAATGGCCAGTGCCTCAGTTTCCTATTTGTGAAACATAATAGCACCTACCTGCCAGCTGTGAGGGAGTTAAGGGCAGTGCATTTAGCGGGTACACATATTTCACTGGGCCTGCTGCTTTGGCAGGGCCTCTAAATGGCATCATCATTGTTAGTTATTGCTGCAGAAACACATTCTATAACCAGTGTACAGACACGGCAATGAGTTAATATGAATACAGTAAAGCAGCAGTCCCCAGCCTTTTTGGCACCAGGGACCTGTTTCGTGGAAGACAATTTTTCTATGTGTGGTGGGGTGGGATGGTTTCAGGATGAAACTGTCTCAGATCATCAGCACTAGATTCTCATAAGGAGCCTGCAACCTAGATCCCTTGTACACACAGTTCACAACAGGGTTTGTGCTCCTGTGAGAATCTCATGCCACTGCTGATCTGACAGGAGGCGGAGCCCAGGTGGTCATTCTGGCTCGCCATCACTCACCTCCTGCTGTGCGGCCCACTTCCTAACAGGCCACAGACGACCAGGACTGGTTCGTGGCCTGGGGGTTGGGGACCCCCACGATAAAGGACAGTCTTAGAGCGTAAAATGGAGAGTGTGCCGGCAGAGTTGAGTTAGAACAATAGAACTTGGAACCCATAGCAGGTACAGTTCTGTGACTAAATGCCCACATGAAATGTGTTGGTTTCAGCATGTCAGTATTGTTTTATGTTGCTGGGAGCACAGTTAAGCCAAAGAGAGATCCAATGTTAGACAGAGAGTGGCGGTTCAGAGATGGGAAATAGCTGGCAGCTCCAGGTTCAGAAAATCGAGGAAGGTTATCAGAACTGAGAAACGAGAAATAAACAGTAGAGACAGATGGCTATTGGATGTTACTCTTAATCGCTTATACTCCTCAGGATTCAGAAGGAGAGGTGTTGCTGACTTCATGTTCTTATCCAGGCAGTTCAGTAAATGTCATGTATCTGAATAAATAAAGCTTGGGGTAGGGTGGGGACCAAGATGGGTAGCTAATTTTCCCAGCTGAATGATGATGTTTAGTCTGTCTTTTGCTGGGACTAGAAACTGTTGTAATATTAAAAGTTGAAAATTTCACAATCTTTTTTTTTCTTTGTGAAGTAAAATCTGAAATCCTTCATCCCTTGACTTCATTATAAGTGCAGTGAAACTGGCCCTCTAGCTCTGTTTCCAGTCAGAGGACTTTATATACAAAGTTCGTGAACACGAAAGGGTCTGGTGAAATAACGAGATGGGAGGCTGGTCCAAATTTCTGAACCTTTTGAGGTAAAAGTTATTCTGAGCAGCGGCTGCCGACTACCACCCAGGGGGCAATCTGCAAGTCAGGTTGCCATTTATTAGCCTTCTTTACTTCTAGGCTCTCAGTGACTTCTCATTTGAACTTCTGGAAAAAAAACAAAAAAACAAAAAAAAACTCTTCATCAGCATTAAGAGCTTTCCCGAAGCTTGATCTTCAGAGTCTTGCTTCCTGATTTCCAGACAGAACTGAGTTAAAAACATAGTAACTGGGTTCGTTTGTTTTCCTGTCTCCAAGGCGTTTGGCCCCATGTTAATCCTCCCCACCGAGGCGGGAGAGGAACACTTAGTCACTCACGCTGCTCACTGACATGAGCCAGCGATGGAAACGGTGACTTGACAAAGTGCTGGCGGGGGAAATGGAGTTCTCCCTCAAGCAGGACCAAATATTTCCCAAATTAATTGTGACAAAGCGAATTTAACATTCAACCTTCTGGAGTTTCTCAGAATAGTTTAGGGTATTTTAAGTCAACTCTGTATTTGTTGCCTGTTATTCACATTTCTAACCTCAACTACCTGTTGGGTCCTGCTACATTGACATCAAAGAGTTTTCTTTTCCACGTTGGACTATGGATGTTTTTATCTTGTGAAAATTCCCTGGGAGAGTGAGGCCACAGTGATGTCTTTGATTGGATGTTGGGGTCACATGGAGGGTGCTGTGTCACCTTCAGGAAAGAGTGGAGAGCTGTCTTGTCTTCCTCATTTGGTTTTTGAGGTGCATGCAATTGACAGTAACATAATAATAGCATAGCATGGTCAAAAAATCGCTCACCTCCACTGGGTTTTTGTGTGGACCCAACTTGGGCTCAGAAGATTACAGATGGTTGGGGTGCATTGTTGAATGTTAAAGTGTGCGGCCTTAAGCGTTAGGCACAAGCCCACTGCTATTCTGGGTGATTTAATTTACTTTGATGAGGAAGGAACGATTTGGTGCATTTGAATGACAGAATAGATAACTGCATATCACTGGGATGTAAGTATAACATGGGTCCAGAAGAAGACTTCAAAGACAGTATTTCAGTAAATGCTGCCAGGCCTTGTCTCACAAAGACTGGGTTGTATTTTTGAGTGGCTAATTAGGAGGAATTTTTTTTTTTATTATACTTTAAGTTCTAGGGTACATGTGCATAACGTGCAGGTTTGTTGTATACTTGTGCCATGTTGGTGTGCTGCACCCACCAACTCGTCAGCACCCATCAACTCATCATTTACATCAGGTAAAACTCAGAATGCCATCCCTCTCGGTATTTTCAATTTAATGTTGCATTCGCTGTGACTCAGATAGAAAGTCAAGATGATTGTTTTTAATAGCTTATTTTAGACCTTAGCTACCAGAAAAAGTCATTGACTATTTCTAAACCCAAGGAGGTTTGAGTGCTGATTGACTCACAGTATTTGTGTTCCGATGAGTCTGTCCACACCCAGCCTGTATGTGACACACAGACTCGGAGTGTGGGGTGGAGTGGCGAGGCAAGAAAACGGAGTGCTCTGGAGAGTGGTGGGGTGGGCCAGGGCTGCAGAGACCAGCAGAAGAGGCAGAGAGGGGGGCTTTGTTCGTTTCCCACTGAGGGGCCAAAGAACAGCTAGTGGGAGAGACCCAGGTTTGAAGCCACTGGCACGGGACTTGGGGAGGCTGGGGTGGCTCTGCTGCCTTCTTCAGCAGGCTCAGGTTTTGACAGGAAGAAGCTGGAAGGCAGTGCTTGGCCAGAGAGGAGGCTCTACCGTGCTCACACTTTCCTGCTGCTTTGGTGTTGAGCCATTTTACTTTTCTTCTTAGCTCCTTCACAACTGCCCTCGGCACCTTGCAGTGGCCATTTTCAGCGATTTAGATACTCCCCAGCTCTCACTGTGGTATCCTATTCCCAAACGTAGCATGTTTATTTTAACTTGTGTCTTCAAGCAGTTTTTAGAAGGTGCACACTTTTTACCTTTTCCTTTTTGTGTCAGGATAGTTCTCCTTAGTCTGTAGCCGTTTTCCCATTTCATCTCTTTTCTCTTTATTCCTACTCCCCGCTTTATCCTCCAAGGGATGAAAACAACTTGATTTTTATCAAGGTGAGTGTTAATAAGTGGCCATGTGTTTCTAACACACTAGCCACGTGTGCCCCGTACAGACTGCTTAGATGTGAGCTGTGTGGGCGTTCGTTCTTATTAATGACCCCACGAATGACCTGCTCAATTCATTTTTCCAAGGTTATGGATCTGCGACTCTCTTCTTTAACCATTACTGTTGCTACCATTTACTGAATGCTTACTCTGTGCATTACAATGCTTTGTGCAAAGCACTTTACATGTATTCTCTCATTTAGTCTTCATCTCTACCCTGTAAGATATCCTCCTTTTATAGCTGGGGAAATGGAGGTCTAGGGAGGTTAGTGGTTATCCTGCTTTATTCTGCCAGTGTGTCCTGTAGTCAGCACTTGACCCCCACCTCAGGCCCTAGGTCTCAACCCTACCTTCTGGAGCAGGATTGTCCCCTGGGGACATTCAGCAATGTCTAAAGACATTGTTTTTGGCCTCGACTGAGAGATCGCTCCTGGCATACAGGGGGAGAAGCTAGGAATGCTGCTAACCATCCTTCAGTTTATAGGACCAGCCCCTACAGCGAAGAATTATCCAGCCCCAAGTGTTAGAAGTACCGAAGCTGAGAAACGCTGTTATATCTAGAAACCTTTAGCTTTAATACCCAAGGGATACCAAGTATTATAATACCAAGGGGTACCAGAACACAATGTTCTGAAGTTTTAATTATTTCAAGAAATATTTATTGTTTGCGTAGTTTCAAGCATTTAAAAAATACTCAATAGGGAGAGAAATATGTAACTGTTTCCAAAGAGAAAACATTTCATGAGATTCCTAACTTTTGAGATTCTGAGAATTTCTAACTTTTTTTTTTTTTTTTTTTTTTTTTGAGACAGGGTCACATTCTGTGCCCCAGGCTGGAGTGCAGTGGTGCAATCTTGGCTCACTGCAAACTCCACCTTCTGAGTTCAAGCAATTCTCGTGCCTCAGCCTCCCGAGCAGCTGGGGCTACAGGTGCCCACCGCCACGCCCAGCTAATTTTTGTATTTTTAGTAGAGATGGCGTTTCACCATGTTGTCCAGGCAGATCTTGAACTCCTGAGCTCAAGTGATCCGCCTGCCCTGGCCTCCCAAAGTGCTGGGGTTACAGGCGTGAGCCACTGCGCCTGGCGGGATTTCTAACAATTCTTATACCTCCATTGTGATATTATTGTTGGAACAGAGCATGACATTTGAATAATTACGCCAGAGTTTTTTCTTTGATTCCCATTTAGAAGCTGTATACAGATGAATTCTCGCTAGATGTCAGCAGGAAATTTTAAAATTGTGAAACTTGGTGTCTTGGGCTTATTTGGGTCCCATGAGTGAGTGTGCCCCAAGACCTCACTGAGCAGCTCAAGGGAAAAGGCCGTGAGGCTGAGGAGCATAACCTGGGCGCAAGGTGAGCAAGGCTTGGGTTTTCCTGAGAACGAGGCTGGGTGTGGGTTCTGTGTGGAGCGAGCCTTGTCGCCTTAATGACAACCTTCTGTTTCTGTTTCTAGTCATGTGCTCAGCCCCTCTGCTCATCAGGTAAAACCGAGTGTTCCCAGTTGGAGAAGTTTAAGGTCTTCCTGTTTGTCTGAACTCCTGGCAGCGAAAACAGACATCTGTGCATTGTCCAGCTCGTTTCCTTCCCCCCAGCCCCCTGCCCGGCCCCTCCACAGCATCTACACCATTGTGTTGTTCACATTCTTCCTTATCTTGACCTTGTGCTAACTGCCTGTTTATTGTAATGAGTCCTCAGATAAAGTACTGCTTGGGACTTTTTAAATTAAATGTTCGGGGTTGAGAAATTGAGAATCCAGCTAAAATGCAGCGCACAACATTTTGAAGTGTATCTCAGGCCACGGCAAGACTAACTTCAGTTCCTGCTGGACTCGTTACTTCTTTTTAGGGGGAAATGCTTGTTTCTCAGGGTGTGACTGTCAGTGACAGCCACTGGCCCCTGTGGGCCATCGCCACCCTCATTCTGTCCTCGCCATTGCCTTCTAGGACCATCCCCCCTCATTCTTCATCCTTGGTAGGTTGTCTGTCTGGCAAGTTGTCTCTTGTCCTCTGTCTCTTTGGCAGATTTACCCCCTTTTGCCTGTCTTGGGCAGATAGCATCCCCAGGGTACATCCTGGTCCTCCGACCTTCTGCTACACCCTCACCGTGGGGGAGCTCCATCCTACCCCGGGCTTTCTGTACACTGAGAGTTCCCAAGTCTCCTGAGTGCCTAACATATTTAAAGTAGTTCAGGGTCATTCTCGTTCCTCGTAAACCATTATAAAAAGTTCACAAATAATCCTGTGAGTTAAAAACTGAATTTGAATGGGTATGAGGGGCTGTGAGAACATAAGGTGAGTTTTCATTCTTCTGTTTGAAATTCGTCATACTATATAGCTAGCAGATATGCCTGGGTTAAAAAATCACTTGCCCCTTCATTTTCCATTTTTACTTGCAGAAATACACACACACACCACAGACACACGTGCACACACCAGAAATGGGTTATCAGCCATTTCTGTCTTGCTGAGAACATAAGCTATGTCAGCATGGTCCAACCCTTTTGACTTCTATTAAGTGTTTTTATGCAACCATCTGGGGTTATACAACAGACACAGAAAAACTTCAACCTTTTCCCCCCAACTACAACTCTCCCATTTGAATTAACCATCTGTTTACTTCCCAGATATTATATCCCTGATGAGACCTTATCTTGGTTTTCTCAAGATTCTCACCCCTCGGTCCTGCCCTACCCACCTCAAGGCACTGCGTTCTCCGTGACCTAGTTATGGTCTTCAGCGGCTCAGGTCTTCATTATGTCTGTGTATTTCCTGATTCCAGCGTTAATAACAGTTTCCGGAGGGCGGTAAGAGTATCTTCAGGTTTCCTTGCCTGCCTTCCCTCTCCCCCGCCATTGTCGAGTACTTCAACCTTGGACAATCAGTTGTGAACAAGGTATTGGTTCTAGAGGTGTCTGGATTGCGTGACCACTTTAGAACTTCAGTGCTTGGTTCGATGAAAGTTGGCTGTAGTAATCACAGTGATAAACAGGTGTCAGCAAATGTATATTAATGTGAATTCTCTGGTTTGGGAGGTCAGCAATATGAGAGACTCCTTTTAAATTTTTTTTTTTTTTTTAATTTTGAGACAGAGTCTCACTCTTGTCACCCAGGCTGTAGTGCGATGCGCAATCTCGGCTCACTGCAACCTCAGCCTCCTGGTTCAAGCGATTCTCATGCCTCAGCCTCCTGAGTAGCTGAGACTACAGGTGTCCGCCACCATGCCCAGCTAAATTTTTGTTTTTTCAGTAGAGACAGGGTTTTGCCATGTTGGTCAGGCTGGTCTTGAACTCCTGAGCTCAGGTGATCCACCCGCTTCAGCCTCCCTAAGTGCTCGATTACAGCTGTGAGCCAACACGCCTGGCCAATGTGACTCCTTTTAAGTGCTTTAGTTTTAGCTGATGTTTAATGAGTATTATTTTCAAGAAGCATGAGGTTTAGTGAGAAGAGAGGAAAAAGCAAATATTCTGGGTTCTGGGAAAAATTATTTTTGCAGAATTGATGCAGCTTCACCTGTTACCTCAGAAATCCGTCAGGCCTGTTAAGAGCCTGGGCCCTTGGTTTCCTGGGGTGGGAGGAGGGGTCGCATCTGCACACAGCAAAGAGTTATTGCTCTCCTCCGCATGGCCAGCCTTAGAAGGTCCGCTTTTTCATTCCTGCCCATATCACAAAGGCCTGAGATGGTTCAGCACTTCCTTTTATGAATGGCCATCTCTGCTAAAGGGCAGATTGGAATAAAAGTCAGGAAATTAGGAGGACTGAAAGTGGACGTGTTTGGGTCATTCTTGTTGTTGACATAGCTTTATTCTCACAACCCAAAATTTCAGCCGACTTGTCAGTTTAAGATGTGCGTGGCTGAGTAATTTATCTTATCAGAACCTCTCACCCCTGACCTTTGCTATTGGTGATTATCATCGTAATCAGATCAATTTTACTGAACCTTATAAAATACTGCCTTTGACAGCATGGGAGCCAAAATTTTCTTAACATTTAAATCTATCCATGGTGTTATTGATAATGCCAAATAAAATTACAAATCACTTTAAATTAATGTCAGCTCAGTAACTTCATCACTAGACTATTGGGTTGGAGTATTAGATTTTAATTATTTGAATTTGAATTATTTAGTTGATAACAAAACAAGACATTTTATTAGATCATTAATAAAAATACTCATCAGAAATTGCCCCTGGATAGATGTAAATCAGCCTTCTGGGGCCATTTATAACTGATGAGAGAATTGTACTGCTTGATTTTAATACTTCACTGAGGAATGGAGGATAAATAGCAAATGTTAATTTTGTAGGAGAGTTTCATACAGTTTATGTTTTGAAATGAAAGGGATATGACTTCTGACTCTTGCCTGAAGCTAAGTCACTTAAAAAGGAGTCTCCCATAGTGCTGGCTTTTTTCAGCTTTAGAATTTCAATTGATATGTACGTGTTAATCAGTTGGCACCTTTCTTCACATATGTAAGAAAGCAAAATAGAAATCCTTTTAAAAACGGTTAAAACTTTGTATTCTGCCATGTCCTTTGGCATACAGCTATCAAATTGTTAATGATTCCAAGCATTTTACTTGTCTGAAACAGGAAGCAAAAGTATATCAGAAAGGAACAGTTGGTGATTTTTCAAAATTGAGTAGGGGTCCTTTAAAGGCAGGGTCCATCTCTGCGGCCCAGGGCAGGGGGACCTCATTTTTAGCAGTTAGCCCAAAGACCGGAGTGGGGAATGCTCTGCCATATTCCCAAGAATAGAAGTCAGAGTTAGGTTCTCCCACCCCAGGAAAAAAAAAATATATATGAACAGAAGAGGGAGCCAGGCCAGCCCACACCCTTGGCCAGGGCCCTGGGCCAGCCCCTTGTGTAGTGCCCACGGGTGTGCCCCGGCCATGCTCAGCTCTCCATCAGTCACGGCTGTCCCTTGCCATTCCTGGTAACCTGTGGGGTCTCCCCCTCTTCCTTCCACCCAGAGACCTCCCTCTCCAGAGGAGCAGGTCTTATGGAGCCATCTGCTCTGGGAGGAGCCTCTAGTCTGGGAGAAGGTAGAAGAGGTGGTCATATGCTTGAAATGACTGACTTTTGGAGCTGAAAGTGACAGTGGTGATCTGCAAGTCCAGCGCCTTCACTTTGGGCCTGAGACATTGAAGCCAGAGTAGGCAGTGGAGCCGTGCGAGGTCACACACCCATTAGCCAGGAGCCGAGCCTGGGTCGGGACCCATGTTTGCCTGCCTGCCTGCCTAGTGGTCTTTTTCCCTTGCCTATTACTTTGCCATTGGACAAATTTCCTTCTACAGAGAGTTAGAATGATAATAGAAGGTGTTTTTGTGGCCTTGGGGAGATAAACAGCAGAAAAATAAATGTTGACCAATATGATGGTAATAGTAATGATTCCTACTATGTCTTGGCACCTGCAGTTATGCCTGACCCTCCGTGCACAGTTTTTGTATTCCACCTGAAAAGTGTGGCAGCGACTTTCCTCACCCCTACTTTAGAGATGAGGAAACTATCCTTAGAGAGGTGACATTTATTGCCCAAAGACACAGAGCTAGTTAATGCTAGAGCGTGATTTATAGCATTGAAGCCGTTCCAGCTCTGTGTTACATCCTTTCCGCCATACAACTCCTTTTCCAGGGGGAAATTAGTATTTGAAGGAAACGCTAATTATTACCTACCTGCCAGATGGGCTCCAGAACCTGAAGATCTAAGTGGCAAAAGGAGTGCCTGAGACACGACCCCAGAAGTGGTCGTGTTTATGCCGGGTCAAGGGACGGGGAGGCTGGATCCTGTTGCAGGGGGATAGTCCACACGGATGGAGTGCTTGCCATGTGCTAAGTGCTGTTCTAAGCTTGATACTTATTTTAACTTAGTTGATCCTCATAACATCCCTATGTGGTAGGCTATTACTCCATTTTACAGACACAGGAACTGAGGAACATGGGCCCAATTTCACCAAAGGTCACTACGGAGGACCTGGTAGAACCAGGATTCAGATGAAGAGTCTGCCTCCAGACTGAGTCATTCTTACATGCTGCCTTTCTGGATGAGCTCCTTGCCCTGGAGGGGTGGAGGTGAGGGGGTTTGTCCTGTGTACCCTTCATGAAGCCTGACAGATCCTCCCCAGAGGCAGATTCTGGCTGTTGCCATGTTATACTGGAACCCAGAATTAGCCACCCACTTGTGGGGTACAGAGAAAAGGAATTTCTTGCGAGGCCTGAGGTGATCAGGGCTGTGAGAAATGGTTTGCTGTGATGAGGTCTGTCCTAACCATCTCAAAGAAGTATCTGTCAGCACCCCAGGGACATGCTCCTTTTTATCACCTAACCAAAATCCAGTCTAGTTTCTCTCCTGTGGATTCCCCCAGGCTCTCTTGCCTCGCATCTCTCTCTTACGGAGGGCTGTGTGGGTTCTCAGTGGTCATCTTCTCCAGCCTGGCTCATGCTGGGGAGCAAGGTAGCTGGAGCCCCTGGGAGTCCATAGCACTGGGCGTGGAATGGGACAGGCTTCCTCTGCCCACCTTGCTTAGCAGCCCATTCAGGTGAGCACCTGGGGAACAGGGAGTTGGGAAGCGTCTCTTACAGAAATGACCTAAAGCCATTTCTGCCCCAGGCTTTTGCTTTGTTTTTAAGAGGCCTAGTTTCCTGACACATACTCAGTGCTTCTGGGACATCCAGCTGAACTTTATCTCTGTTTACTATGCCTCACTATTGTTAGAAGCTACAATAATAAGTCCCTCTTCCCAGAAAGAGGACACTGGGATCATATGAACAAGTACAAGAGTTCAGACTTTTAAAAAGGGGTTTTTCTGTGACCATCTTGAACTTTGAGCATGCAGTGACTTCATCTGGACTGCAGTGAGGAACACTCATTGGGCCACCTCCTCCCAGCTGGCACATTCCTGAGTCATTACACCGGCTCAGTCCTGCAGGCCAGGCTGCTGCCCAGAGTTGAAGGATCATTCTGTATTCCAAAGTACCTAGGGCTACTGGCAGCTGCGCATCAAGCTCACATTACCCTGAGGAGTGTGCATCCCTTTGGAGGCTGCACTGAAGCCCATCTGTTTTCAAAGCGTAGTATGAATCCTAAATATTTGGGGAATTCCTATAGTTAATGAATGGAGAAAGTATAAACCTTTCTACAGTTTCCAATGTGGCATTCTCATTAGGGCAAGTTGGAAAACCCTGGCCACAGGTGATCCGCCCACCTTGGCCTCCCAAAGTGTTGGGATTATAGGTGTGAGCCACTGTACTGGGCCTGTTACTTTTCTTAATTAAAACTCTCTTATCCTGAGAAGACACAAGAGGTTCACTTTAAGACTTATATTTTGCCTAATATCACAGAATTCATTATAAGCTTGAAAAACACCTTTCATTTAAAATTCCTATAAAGCAGTGGCATTAAAAGGCAACTCCTGAAATTCAAGTTTTAATTTCATGTAAACAAATCGAAAATGCTTTCGACCCCGTGGTCTGTACAGGCATAGGCATATGACCCTGGCTTATGGGATCTGGGCTACATCAGATTTTAGTGTCTCCCTTAGAGGTTGGTTTGTCCAGCTCCTCCTGCCTGTCGGACAGACACATAAAGAAAGACTTGCCTGAAGAGCTTTTAGATGAGGACATTTGTAGGAATAGAGGGAAAACAAACATAAAATATGCAAGTGGGCTTTAAAAGAGAAGGAATCATTCAGAAAATAGGACCAGACAAGTGGACCTTCCATCTCTGGCTGTCGACGCTGATATGGTTGGGCTGTGTCCCCACCCAAATCTCATTTGAAATGTAGCTCCCATACTCCCCACGTGTCATGGGAGGGACCCAATGGGAGGTAATTGAATCATAGGGGCGGGTTTTTTCCCACGCTGTTCTCATGATAGTCAATAGTCTCACGAGATCTGCTGGTTTTATAAAGGGCAGTTCCTCTGCACATGCTTTCCTGCCTGCTGCCATGTAAGATGTGACTTTGCTCCTCATTCGCCTTCTGCCATGATTGTGAGGTCTCCCCAGCCGTGTGGAACTGTGAGTCCATTAAACCTCTTTCCTTTATAGATTACCTAGTTTCGGGTATGTCTTTATTAGCAGCATGAGAACAGACTAATACAGATACCTCAGGATGGGAGGGGGAAAATGGCCTTTCTAGAAATGGGTGCCCAGAGGTAGGTTAATTGGATACAGGAGGAGTTGGAGTTGGCATCAAGAAAGAAACCTATGACTGGCCAGGATGGGTGCATTAAAGAACAAACTTGACAGTGAGCATGGGATCAGAGAGCTCACTGGGGGTCCCATGCCCAGAAAAAAAGAGACTTGTTCAGGTGTGTTTGGAGGGAGGGGCTGCCAGGAACTGAGAATGTCAATAGTTTCAAGGGGAAGAGAAGCATCTTTTAAGAGGGGTCAGGTAAGAATCAGCAAGCCTGAAAATCTTATAGGTCTACCTCGTAGGGTCCTTGGGATTCCCTGAGATGTGGGGTGGCCAAGGCCACCTGAGTACCTCCTGAGTGACCAGCCCAACTCTGGAGGAGAGGAGTCTGAAAGAAGCAGAAGCCGTGTGGCCAACCGTTTAGTTTTCTGAACCCATGTCCGGGCCCCTCAGGTGTAGGTGAAGAAAGGTAACAGTAATGAGTGGGGAGCCCCATTTTGCCATTCGCAGAATAGAGATTTCTGAAAACAGAAGTTAACTTTAGCGTGTGATGCAGAGACCACCCAGGACCCCAGGAAAGACAGGCTCAAGGGCACGAGGTTCTGAGTCAGTCTGCCCTGGCTTCCGGGGCCCCAGGCCCTGTCATCCTATCATCTTGGACATCCAAACTAGCATGGCCTTTTTTAAAATGGAGAAAAACAATTAAAAATATATTTTATTTAGTAAATATTGTGGATGTCCAGATTATAGACATACTCATCAGAATAGACCTTTTAAAAATAGATCTTAAAAATCATCTTAAGTTGCTCCTGTACATTTGAAATTGCCCTTCGTGAGAAGCCCCCAGAGCAGGGTTTCTCGACATTGATGATGTGGACATTTGGGGCCAAGTAACTTTTGTTTAGCAGCACCCTTGTCCACCAGATCCCAGTAACACACACCCCCACCCCCATAGCTGTGACAGCCCCAAATGCCTTCGGACATTGCCAGCTGTCCCCTGCGGAGTTGGGATGGGGACAGAATTGCCCCTAATTGGGAACTATAGATTCAGAGTTTTCCCAGAAGTCAGAGATGGGATGGAGAAGAGGAGTCGATCGGAAGTTGAGCCAAGGAAATTGGCAAAAGCAGGAGGTGTTGAGCATGTTTAGACTGTACCCTAAAGAATAATAGAATTGTTAGTGCATTTGGGTCCTCTTAAATATAATCAAGATGTCTGGATTTCTGTAGTCAGTGTGTTTTACGGGGTGGCCAGAGTGAGAGTTTCAAAACCTCCTTTGGTACATTTTTTTTTAAGTCATGCAAGGTCCTGTGCTTTTTGTGCCAGCACTATCCTTCCAGTTCTGAAAGCCGCTTTTGTCCTCTGAAGAAAAGGACCTGAATGTTTGGGCAGATCGTTTCATGCTGTACAAGGATTATCAGACAACAGATGAGCTGGGAGAACAGCTGGTTTCCCTACAGTCACTGGGCCCTATGACCTGGGAGGCATCATGAGCTGTGCAGGGGACAAGTGATCTGGCCCCTGGGTCTGTGAGCCAGGCCACACTCCTCCTGCCTCTCCTCTTCACCTCCCTTCGCCAATACCACGGAGCCGACCTTTCCCACGCTGCCTCACAGTGGACTTTCTGTGAAAGGCTCTCCTGGGAGCTTGTGAGAAATGCAGATTCTGGCACCACCCAAAAAGTTTGAATCAGTGGTTGGTTGGGGACCAGGAACGTCCTTTTTGAAACAGGTAGCTGTCATTCTCTGGGAGATGGTCCAGGAAACCACACTTTAAGAAGCAGCACTCTGGAGGGTCTTTCCAACTCTTGGAAGGCAAAAGCACATACATTCTACTTCTCTTAATCCTCTCATCCTTGCAGAAGAAATGGGGATGGAGGCCATATTGCTGACCCTTGCGGGATTCATGTGTCTGAGGGAGACTGCAAGAATAAAAATAGAGATCAGCCAAGAATCTACCAGTCTAGCCTTTAGATGTAACTTCCAGTTTCTCTGAAATAGAGGATAGAGAACAAGTTGAAATGAAATCATGAGGAAATCGACAAATCCAGGTTGTTGAGTATTTTGTAGGACCACTAACCCAGTGTCTTCAAATAGTCAATGTCAGGGGGAAAATAATGGGGAAGGGGTGGAATAGGTTGTGGTGGGAAGACTATCCTTGACTAAAAGAACCTAATCAAATGCAATGTATGAGCCGTGATTGAGTCATGGTTTTAAGAAAACAGCTATTGAAAACAGGGCAGGGGTAGGGAAATTTGAGTAGGAACTAGACTTTGGGTATAAGGGGATTATTGTCCATTCTCTTGAGTGTCCTAATCTTGTTGTGGTTATATAGGAAAATGTTCTTATTTTTAGGAGGTGTATGCTAAAGTATTTAGGGGTGAAGTGTCAAAACATCTGCAACTCATTTTCAGATATTTGAGAAAATGTGTGAGTGTGTATGCTACAGATTGATGAAACAGATACAGGAAAATGTTAACAAATGTTGAATCTGGGTGTTGGGTATGTAGATGTTCATTGTCTGTTCTTACCAACTCATATCTATGTTTGAAAACGTTCATAATAAAGTTGAAAAACTGAACCAGGGTGAGTAAGCAAGGTAGTGTTCTTCGAAACATTGTTTGTCCTGGCCTCATTCTTTGGGTGTGCTGTTCCCATCAGGATGGGGACTGAGAGCTTTTTGATGCCGCCTTGATCAACGTCCTTCCGGTTTCCCTTATTCTTTCCAGGTAGATATGAACTTTGCTCCTGAGTTTCTGTCCGGGTGATCCAGCCGATGGGCACTGGGTGGTTCTGGCTTCACATGTACTTTCTTCCCTGCTGACAGCAGGAAGCTGCCAAAGACAGACCCGGGATTTAAGTGACAAACCCCGGCTCAGCTCTGCTGAGGACCTTCACTCTACCTTTTCAAAGTAGGGCTCTGGGAAGAATCCGTACACAGGACTGACTCCCACAGACCAGCCATTTAGAAACTCCTCTTTGCTCCCTATCCTATGGTATTAATGTAGGTTTCTGCAGGATTCTCATTTGTCTTTTTTTTTTTTTTAAGTGAAGAGGCTTTACTTTGCATACCTTTGTGCCAGTCATCGTTTTCTGAACATCAAGAGGGCTGTCTAGATGATCCACAATCACCAGGGATGCGGTGTTCTCGAAGGGAAACGTATTTAGTGGCCCATGGAGAGAAGTCGTTTACGTAGAATGGCAGTGAGGGCCTGGTTTATGAAGTGGGCTTTGTGGAAGCAGGCATTACGGTTAATAGCAACGAATGTCAGGCCGAGGAGGGCTGTGCATCATATCCCTGTGGTTAACAGAGTTCTGTCATGAGGATCTCTTTCCCGTTTGATACAGATGTCTCAGTAGGTACCTGCCTTTGAGTACACTTCGCCAAACTGGTACACTTCACAGAGCACAGACCACTGCAGAAGGCCCCTGCTGCACTTCGAGATGGTCCCTTGTCCTGCCACCCTAAGAACTTTGCTTGCAGCCTCTATTAGTCCGTTTTTACACTGCTGATAAAGACATACCCTAGACTGGGTAATTGATAAAGAAACAGAGGTTTAATGGAGTCCTCACAGTTCTGCGTGACTGGGAAACCTCACATAGTGGAAGGCGAAAGACATGTCTTACATGGTGGCAGACAAGAGAGAATGAGAACCAAGCAAAAGAGGTTGCCCTTATAAAACCATCAGATCTCATGAGATGCATTCACTACCATGAGAACAGTAAGGGGGATCTACCCCCATGATTCCGTTATCTTCCACCAGACCCCTCCCACAACATGTGGGAATTATGGGAGTATAATTCAAATGAGATTTGGGTGGGGACACAGCCAAACCATATCACAGCCCCCAGGAAGCCTCAGTTTTAGTCAGCCTTGCATATCACAACTGTTCCTCTGATAGTAGCAGTTAGCAAACTTACCAGGGAGAACAGAGCATCTTTTCCCCGCGTTGAAAACAGAGTAATGAAGCCCTCATCCCAGCCAATCTTGTGTGGGTGTGAGAATTTGGTGCAGTGAATGAGGAAATGTTTTAGCACAAAGGAGAGGGAACTATATTATTTTAACTTAAGCATGTGTGTCCTTAAGCAATCCTGCCTTCAAATAGTTCTCAGGCATTTTGCTAAGTCCAGACGTCCCATCTTCTCCTCTCCTGAACTTTTACAGCCTTTTTCTTCAGATGCTGCAAACTAATTGCATTCCTCACTCTGAGCAGACCTTGCTGGCCAGGGCAGTGGACGCTGGAGTAGTCATTAAGATACAAGTCACCTGAGAGGTTGTAGGAGCCCTGCAGTTCTGCAGGAGGACAAATATGAATGTTATCATTTAAAAATTACATTCAGGCTGGGGCAATGGCACATGCCTGTAATCCCAGCACTTTGGGAGGCTAAGGTGGGTGGATCACCTGAGGTCAGGAGTTTGAGACCAGACTGGCCAACATGGCGAAACCCCATCTCTACTAAAAAAAAATTTAGCCAGGCATGGTCATGTGTGCTTGTAATCCCAGCTGCTCTGGAGGCTGAGGCAGGAGAATTGCTTGAACCGGGGAGGCAGAACCAAGATCATGCCACTGCACTCCAGCCTGGGTGACTGAGTGAGACCCCATCTCAAAAAAAAAAAAAAAGAAAAATTACATTTAACAGAAAAGGGATGGGACAGAGATTGGCTGGGCATAACTAAAATGGTTTTCTAATCAAATGGGAAGGCTTTATATAAAGCACTCAACAGGCTGGGATTGCCACCTGTGGACTCAAAGTATTTGTGAGCCTGGTGGGCACGTGCAGCCTCTCAGGGCCTCCTGGGAGTCTTTTTGGTTCATTTTCTTGTTCTCTTTTAGAATGATCATTTTCATGATAAACAATCTCCTCTAAAGCCCTCTGTAACTTTTTTTTCAAAAGGCTTTCTATTCGGTACTATCTGGAGGAGGAGCTGAGAATGAGTGAGTTGGAGTAGGATATACCTTCTGGCTGAATGCTAATTTATCTCCACCAGGTGGATTGGCAGCTGAGTTAGGTAGTGGGGAAACAGGAAGACCAGGACTCTGCCCTTGAAGGCAGCCAGGAAAGTTTAGACATGAGTGACCTCGTCCATCTCTAAGTAGCCTGTGCTTAATGTTTTCTGTGAGCAGTGGCCAGGTTTCTGTAATCTACTGGGCACCTCCACTGGACCAATAGTTGTCTGAACGGTGTCATCTATGTTACAGGAAAAGCTTCTGAGGGCAAGGAGTTGATACTTGTTGAGCACTTACTCTGCCAGGCACTGTGTGGGTGCTTCAGTAGGTTCTTGTTCATTCCTTGCAATAATCTGGTGAGGTAGGCTACCCTTACCAGCTCAGACGAGGAAGCTCTGAGAAGTTAGACATGCACATGGTCAGTACTGGAGCTGGCTTTGGAACCCATACCTGATGGACTCCCTTCCCTTACCCAGTGCTCGGCATAGCGTTGTGACACACGCACACACACCCTGACAATTAAGTGCATATGTTCCTAGTAGTGCACTAGCTGTGTCCCCAAAATAGCATCTTGTATAGCAACCACCATGATATGAGGATTTTAAAATACATCATGTTTCAAGGGATGGGTAGATCACATGCTAACTAGGAAGTCAACCAGCAGGCAGACAGCTGGTGCAGGGTGTGGAAACGGGCATTTTAAGCTTTGACACTGGGCTTCCTTATTTCCCCGCTTCTCTTCCTCTTTGATAACTCCCTGCCTCGCCCCACTCCCAACATGCCAGGGGGCTCTTTGCAGTTCTCATGGAGTTGACTTGACCTCGGTTAATGAGATCTAATCATTCAGAGCAGGGCCATGTGCCCAGATGTAAGCTGAGGGATTGTTCTTGGCCTTGAAATGGGGCAGAAAACGGGGCTGCAGACCAGCACTGCTGGCCCCCATTTCAGGGTCTACACTCCTCTGAAGAAGGCTTGAGCCATTGGAGCAATGTCTTCTGGTAATGAAGTCATTCCTCCTTGGGGACAGAATGAGGCCTCTGTGAAATGAGAAACAATGGGCACGTTGAGTTCCAGACCTGGGGTGAATCGAAGCTTAGGCAGAGGCACATGGGATGAATTGGGACAGTTCAAGGGATGCATTCTTCATAGACAAGGTTCTGTTGTCAACAAGTCCACTCAGTTGTAATGATACTTAGTTAACGGTCATTAATGTCTTTTAAAAATAATTTCCCCAAGTAAGTCATGAACTCTTAAGGTTTTTTTTCCCTCTGAGTTTTAATTAGTGTAAATTATTTTGTCTGAAAATCACCCTGTGAAAAATGGATGAAATATAGGTGTGGGAGCAATGTTTTGTTTATTCTTTTTCATGGGATTGTTTCTTATTTACCTATGAAGCAAACACACTTATGTCTCTGCTAGTAATTTAATTTCCAGGAAATAAAAGTGGGGTGTTGCTACTCTCTACTGTTAAGCAAAAGCGCTTGGTGCAAGTTTCGCAAAACTTAACTCACCTAGTACCAAAACAGCAGGCCAAAAAGTCTTGCAAACTTAAAAAAAAAAAACAAAAAAATCCACTAATAGAGTTGATTGCCATTCTTGCCTCCTCTTCTCTGGATCCCTGTGCTGTCTGACTTTTTCCAGTAAAAGATGAGGGAGCGGGAGCCCTGTCCTAAGAGTGCAGCAGCAACCGGGACAGTGCTCCCTGGGTTGGGAGCAGGACCTGGCACTAGCCGCCTCCTTCCATAGCGCTCCCGAGAGAGGTTAACTGCCACATAGAGTTCTGAGTGCAGTGATGTCAGGGAGAACTTGAAACAAACGCAGCGAGTGCAACAACCGCCTGGCATGCTGGCCGGCCCGGGGCTTGCTGGCAGGGTTGTGCGGGCGCGGGCCGGGCTTGGACTGTGTCGCTGCGCGGCGGGAAGGCGGGGCGGGGCCTGGCTGCGCTGCTAACCGCCCTCCCTCTCCCCTAGGTGAGGCCGCAGGCAGTGCTCTGGGTCCGGGAGCGCTGTCCCCAGCATGAACGCGGCCGGCGGCGGGAGTGAATGACTGCAGCTGCGACTTCCTTCCCCGGCCGCCCGAGCCTCCTTCCCCACCGACTTTCTTTCTTTGATTAACTCCGTGGACTCCTGACTCTTTCTTCGCCTGGAACATCAATATGTGTCATGTCATTGTCACCTGTCGCTCGATGCTCTGGACCTTGCTGAGTATTGTAGTGGCTTTTGCCGAGCTCATTGCCTTCATGAGCGCAGACTGGCTGATCGGGAAAGCGAGGAGCCGCGGCGGCGCGGAGCCGGCGGGCCCCGGCGGGGGCTCCCCCGAGCCCTACCACCCCACCCTGGGCATCTACGCCCGCTGCATCCGGAACCCAGGGATGCAGCACTTCCAGCGGGACACGCTGTGCGGGCCCTACGCCGAGAGCTTCGGCGAGATCGCCAGCGGCTTCTGGCAGGCCACAGCTATTTTCCTGGCTGTGGGAATCTTTATTCTCTGCATGGTGGCCTTGGTGTCCGTCTTCACCATGTGTGTACAGAGCATCATGAAGAAAAGCATCTTCAACGTCTGTGGGCTGTTGCAAGGAATTGCAGGTAAGAAGGCAGGACCCCGGGCACGGTGGGATGCAGGGATGGAGAGCTGCCCAGTGCAGCGCACTCTGGCACCGGGCATTTGCTTCCTGCCAGTTTTGGAGAAGACTATTTTCTCTCTAATCAGGTTTCCTTTGCCCCTTCCGTTCTAGGCGACGTTTGTGTGCTGCTCGCATGGGCCTCTTTCCCCTGTCTTACCCAAAAGAAAACGGGCTTGTTCTTCTCTGGTGTTACGTGGTCCTCCTCATTGCTTATTTCCTCGGGGTCTAAGTTGTTGGTTTTGGTTTGAGTAACTACTACTACTTTTTGTGTTTCCCATTAAATTAAAAGCATGCTCTCCACGTCAGTGCAACTCCCTGAGGAATTATGGAAAGTGTGAGTCCCACCTTCAGCAAGCACTCGATGCTAAGAGGAATGTAAGTGGGGTCGCTCATTGAGAAGCAGCAAGCCTGCTTCCCCATCCACTCTCCGCTCCAGCCCCCAGATGATTTCAGCTTGGGTGGGGAAGACACGGGCTGGGAAGGAATTAGTATCAGCTGCTGTGTGTTTAGTGAGGTTCTGGTTTAAATTGTCTGTCTCCTAGAGCCTGACAGAATGTTCTGTGCACTCAGATCAGAAAATGCAAGCTAACTCTTCCATTTTCTGGGAATTTCTCACTCATGAGCTTATTAGAAATGGGCGGAAAGAAAAGGATGAGCTCTTTACAGTGGTCCCAGGGAGAAGGTTGTGAACTGCAGGGAAAGCATCCACGGCTACCAGCACTTTTGTAGGCTTCCCTGCGTGGGTTTGAAAGGTGGGTCCTGAACCAATGGGATAATTGTCTAGGTTTGATTCAAGGTTCTTGTTCTGGGTGACAGAAACACACAAACACACAGCTGAGTTTGAAGACATCCCCAAAGAAGTAGAGGAGTAGACTTGCTTTGATATTCAGAAAACAGGTGCTTACTTTTTAACCAAGACATTAATCTAGACTCTAACAAGACAAAGTTACCCACCTACAACCCTAAATGAAGGGCACAGGTGATTCATCCCTCAGCAAATTCTAGAGCTGTGTGCACAGGATTCTTCAAAATGAAGTTATACACTGAGCCATGTGTCCAGGGCAGTAAAGCAGCAGCCCCCAAACGAATTCACTCTAGCCAGCCTCATAGCAAACTCTTGAGCTCAGCAGGGCTGGCTTCCAAATAAACAGATCAAATGACAGTTTTTTCCCAAACAGCCGATAAGATAAAGTTTACTGTTCCTCAAATCTTAAGAGGCCCCTGTGTAGGGTGGAGGTGGGGGACGGGGAGTAATGGGCCAAGAGAAATGACAGAGGGCCTGCTCCTTAGTTCTGATTTGCTTTCATGGGGGAATACACCATCCAGACACCAGGCCCCTTAAACTTTCTGGCCCAAAGGGACAAGTCTCAGGTCCCTCATCTCTCCATCTGCCAGGATCAGCCATACCACAAGTGACCCAGGCACTCATGGAATTTGGGAGACCAGGATTCTGTGTTTCAGCATTGCTCCTCACTAGCAGTTTCACATGAGATAAATGTACCACCCCGGGTCTCAGCGTTCTCCTTCTGAAAAATAGGAAGATTGGAAAATATGACCTTCTTTTAGAATTTTTAGGCTTAGAGTTTGATTCTGTGAAGCTCCTTGTCCCCTTTTGACTCACTTCTGAAGATGTCTCTCCCCTCCAGCTTGGCATCTCACCACCCAGAAATGTTAAAGGTGGGTTTCAAGACTGAGTCATCTTTTTTTTTTTTGAGACGGAGTCTCGCTCTGTCGCCCGGGCTGGAGTGCAGTGGCCGGATCTCAGCTCACTGCAAGCTCCGCCTCCCCAGTTTTACGCCATTCTCCTGCCTCAGCCTCCCGAGTAGCTGGGACTACAGGCGCCCGCCAACTCACCCGGCTAGTTTTTTTGTACTTTTTAGTAGAGATGGGGTTTCACCGTGTTCGCCAGGATGGTCTTGATCTCCTGACCTCGTGATCCGCCCCTCTCGGCCTCCCAAAGTGCTGGGATTACAGGCTTGAGCCACCACGCCCGGCACATCATTTTCTTATCAGAGAAATGTCCCTGCTTTATTCTCCTTGGACACAAGGTGCCTCAGGGGTGGGTGGGTGGGTGGGTGGGGGTGTGTGTGTGTGTGTATGCATGCATGTGTATATCTTAAAACTTTTGCAGAGAAATGTTACTGAAGGCTTTTGAAGAGTCAAACATGTAGCTCAAGGGAAGCCAGCACACACAATTTATTAATCCTGTTGAAGAGCCTGGTTGACCAGAGAGAAGGATTTCTGTTTACTGTTCTCTCGCTCTGTTGTATTTGTACATCCTTGATGATTTCATGCCTTTATTATGGGCTTTATTGATTTGCTGGTATGTAGATGAGACTCCTGGTTTGTCATGTAGGGGTGCTTCTTATCCTGAGAAACTTGATGATCCCACTATCTTCCAGTAAACCAGTGGCCATTTACTGGAAGGGGTGGGACATCTTGGGCCATAACACTAAACCTATCTTTGGCAGTCATTCAGAAGCAAAGCATAGTATCCTTCAAGACTATTTACATGCAGTTTATAATAAGGTGTTAGTTGAGTGAATTCCATCTCTGAATGTGGATTAGTCCAACACATTTTGGTACTCTCGTGTGCATCACATTAATGGCAAGGTGTTCATTATTGCACAAAGATTAGTATGGCTCTCCGGTATTCGAACACTCCAGTGAGTTTTTTTTCTTTTTTCTTTTCTTTTTTTTTTTAAGACGGATTCTCACGCTGTTGCCCAGGTGGGAATGCAATGGCATGATTTGGCTCACTGAAACCTCCCCCTCCCAGTTTCAAGCGATTCTCCTGCCTCAGCCTCCCAAGTTCCTGGGATGACAGGCGCCCGCCACAATGCCCGGCTAATTTTTGTATTTTTAGTATTGACAGGGTTTCATCATGTTGGCCAGTCTGGTCTCAAACTCCTGACCTCAAGTGATCCACCCACCTCCGCCCCCAAAGTGCTGGGATTACAGGTGTGAGCCACTGTGCTTGGCCTCCAATGAGTTTTTCTTACTTTTCTGTCTGCACAAGGCCTCTGGGAGGAGGGTTGAGGAGAAAGAAGTAGGAGCACTCCTGAGGGCTGGTGCTGATCTTCTGCCTCTTTCCAGTCTAGAAGCTTTAACTTCCTCCTTATTCCTGTTACTTATGCAGCATCTCAAAAATTCTTAAATTACTCAGAATTTTAAATTGGCAGGAGGCAGAGATTTCTGCATAGTTCGACTGCTGTCTAGGAGCCGCTGATCTAAGTGCTGAAATGCAGGAAATAACTGGTTTCTTTTCTCTGTCCAGCCTAGCATCACCCTTCAGAGAAGAAATCATGAAAAAGAGGGACTGAGCTATACTTCTCATGTTTGGGGGTCACACCTGCAAGGGATACTCAGTGGGCGCTTTCTCCCCTATGGGAGGTCTCATCATGCTCTTCAAGCCAGTGTAAGGGGCGCTGTGGTTCTTGCATCCGTGGCTGAGGACGTTGCCACACTGGCATCCGAAAGGGCTGGCTGGCTTTCTCCCGTTGGCCAATCTGTGATAGCCTCTGGTCAGCCCCAGCCTCAGCAAGGACTTGCTGCGGCTGTGAGCATCGGCTTCTTCTCTCCCTATGCCCCCTCTCCCTCAGCCCTGGATCTCTTCAACACTGAAACAAATGATGAGAAAGGAGCCCGTTGCCAGAGCAACAAAAAGATTCTTTAGAAATATACTCAGGCTGTGTTTGTTCTTACACCTTACATTTTGGCAAAAATGTGACTGGATGAAAAATGATCGTAAGCATATTCTTTTGCTATACCTAATTTTAAGATATAAATAGGCCACCGGCTTGTGTAGCCTTCACTGTCTATAAAAAACACAGCACAATTAATCAAAATCTTGTCCGAGTTTAGAAATTGGGTGTGAAAGAATCTGCTACTTCAGTGGAAATCCCAAACTCTGGGCTAACTTAAACAGTAATGAAATATAACTATTGCCTGTTACGTGAATCCAGATAGCAGGATCTGCCTTCAGGGCCTGGCCTAATGGTGGACATCCGGCTGATACTTTCTAAATACTGTGCACGTGTCCTTGATGTTCAGCACTCACGCAGTAATGAGGGGTCAAGCCTCACCTGAATGTGCCTTTGAAACACGGACCAATTTGCCTCACTTTTCTGAGCCATAGTTTTCTCACTTGTAAAATGGGTATAATACTTTATACCTCAGGACTGTTTTGAGGATTAAGTTAGATGCTACATAAAAAGGCTTAAGCATAGTGCTTAACACACAGTAAATAATAAATGGTAGCTATAGAATCATTATCAAAGTATTTCTGCTTTCTTGGCAAGTTTTAGTATATTATATGTTTCCCGGATTTGTTGCATTCTAAGGAACAGGGATATCTTGTAGCTTTTGGAATTGACCTTATTCTGTTCAAATCAAACACAAATACAGTGTGTAGGGTCCTTCCCTGTCCTTAAGAGCCTGCCTGTGTTGGAGCTCAGGGCGCACAGTAGTCCTGTGGCTTTGATGTAACCAGGGGTGTCCTCAGATCATTTTTTTAAAAAGCAGGAGAGAGCAGTCAAATTGACAGGAAAACAAAGAGCTCCTTCATCCCACTCTCCTTCCCCTGACATGCACATTTTCCATTCCTTCGCCTTCTGGAGGCAGCTTCTAGCCATTGAATGTTGATTGCAGGTGGCTTCCCAGAGCCTCCTGGCGGAGTAAACCACAGGCTGATTGGTCTTCAGAGGTGAGAACTTGTCCAAGGACTTGGCAGAGCCAGCAGCACACATTGGTTCACATCCCTTTGGGATTTGTTACAAAAGCCGGTGATCAGCCAGCAGGGTTGGCTTTTTGCCAGCTGTCTTCCTTAGGTCGTGACCTGGATATAATCCATCGTGAAACCATAGAATGCAAAGATCCAGGTTTTCCATGACAACATCAAGCAGTTTGTTTTTGGAAATGCGTGTAGGGTTCTCTTAGAAGTCCATGGAATCCCCAGTGACTCAGGTTTGGGACTGAAGCCATTAAACTGAGCTCAGGATTTGGCTCACTTGTGCTGGCTGGGCCTATTCCACAGGGACCGCCATGAGCATGAGCCACCGGCCAGCTGCCTGCTATCTTCCAGTCTTCCCTTTATGCTGGGCTGGCTCTCACACTCTCTACTCCCTCCAGCCCTCTGTCTGCATGGGTCTCAGTCCAGCAGGACAGCCTGAGCAAGCTGCCCCACCAGTCTGACCAGATAGATTGCCCTGGGGCTGAACCCTGCCTCTGCAGGGCTGCGGTGAAGGGTGTGGTCGTGGGAATGGCACTGGCGGTGAAGGGCCTGGTGTGTGCAGGCTCAGCCTTCTTGGAAGTGAGCGATGATTGAGGGTGAAAGAGGACAACATGAAAAAAAAGCAATAAAAGGAAAATCCGGGACAGACAAGTGGGGATTTTGCCTTTGCCGCTTAATAGAATTGCTTTTGTCATAAATCTGGTGGGTGGAAGTAACGGCGGGCACATGAAATGCTCTGATCGCTCTCCAGGACTTAGTATCTCACTGCTTTTTACACAGGGTAAAAAGTTACCTTAAGCAGCAAGGTTAGGAGCATAGCCCAACCCCATGACTGTTCTCATGCCCTACTTACTCACTCCCAGGCCCAAAAGACAAGGCCAGCCACTGAGAGGAGAGAAATCAGAACAGGGGATCGGGAAGCACAGGGAGAGGGACGGAGATGCCTGGCGCGCACGGAGCCCTGCCTCAGAATTTTACTCCAGAAAAAGTCACTGGGCTTTCTCTGGGGTGGTGTGACCTTGGTTGCCCACCTTCAGAACACCCTCAAAGAGGCATGGGGAGAGTAGAAGGAACAGCCCTTCCTTTTCTTCCTGGTGAGCATAAGGCCCTGAAGACCTCTGGCTGCCAAAGGGAGGCCCTTGGTTTCTGGCTCTCCAGACAGACGATGCTCCACCAGAAGTCAGGTCCAACAGTTCCGTGTCTGAACAGTTTAACCATACCACTGATAGGACACATTTCCTAATTCACCAGCCTTTAGTAGTCCCTTGGTAAAAAGGTAAAACAAATGCAGACATGTTGTGAGAAGGCAGGTCAGAATTCAGTTTCAGTCCTAGGCACTTTTATTGGGTGCCTGCTCTGTGCAGAGACCTGTAGACGCAGGTCTACAACTTCCTGAGTTCTGCTCCCAGGCTGTATTAGAGAGTCATCATTTCATAAACTGTACCATAGAGAAGCAAAAGAAATATAAAATAAATAATGTATAAAGGGAATGAAGAATTCAACCATATCATTAAATTAAAAAATGACTGCTGAAAAGCAAGTGGGCCAAGCAGGTATTAATTTAGTAAATCTAGAGACAGGAACTGGTTTGTTGTTGTTGTTGTTGTTTTGGTTTTTTTTGAGATGGAGTTTCACTCTTATTGCCCAGGCTGGAGTGCAATGGCTTGATTTTGGCTCACTGCAACCTCTGCCTCCCGGGTTCAAACGATTCTCCTGTCTCAGCCTCCTCAGTAGCTGGGATTACAGGCACCTGCCACGATACCTGGCTAATTTTTGGTATTTTTAGTAGAGATGGGATTTCACCATGTTGGCCAGGCTGGTCTCAAACTCCTGACCTCAGGTGATCCACCTGCCTCAGCCTCCCAAAGTGCTGGGATTATAGGCATGAGCCACCGCACCTGGCCAAGATGGGGACCTGTTTTTAAAGAATGAGTTGGAAAGTCTGGAAGTAAATTGCAAACTCTCTTAAAATTCGGATACAGCAGTTGATATGCAAATAAAATGTGAAAGTGGTTTGCCATGGCAACTACTTAATTGTAGACATAAATTATCACAGAGCCATGGATGATCTAGGTTCAAATGACATTAACAAATAATCATTTAAGCATGGCTCTGAATATTTACATGAGCAGTTCTGGCACTCTGTTTTAGGGGCTTAATGCAAAGGTGGTATTCTTTTAAGCTATAAAGCCACTTCAAAAGTAATTTGCATCTGCTATGAAGAACTGTCCTACAGCACAGTCAGCCACATTTATGAGCTCATTTATTGTAGATGGTCTTCCCAGTAGCTTTATTAAATGGCCAGCAACTTTTTTCTTTTAAAGACAGCTAGCAGTACAGATTAAAACTACACATACGGAGAAAGTGAAGCCAATATTGAAATGCTTTAAGAATCAGTACAAATACATGTCCACAACTCTTAAGTAATTTCAACTCAAAATGCAGAGTGGCTGTGTGTTCAGAGTGACAGAGGCCAAGTTCAGGGATCTGGTGTTGAAAAGACAGCGCCTGGTTTGTTGTAGTAGGAATTATTTAACATTATCTGCACCCAAAGACCTCAACGGGCAAGAAATTTACTTGTCCTAGAAATTCCATACCTTAGTAACTATGTTTTTTCAAAGTGCCTTTTACTCTGTTACACATTACATTTTGCAGCTTATTTATTTTAGTAACTTGTTTTGAATTATCAGTGTATTTTGGTTATAGTCAAGCAGGAGCTCTGTCTTTCGTAATCCTGCCTGTCTGATGAATAACTTAGGGAGAATGTATTTCATAAAGTTCTTCCAGTTGCATATAAGCCAGTTAACAAACAGCTTCTCACCCGGAATGTGAAGTAAGGCTTCATCACTCACTGACGGGAAGGAATCATCTGGCTAGATGAGTTTGTTGAGATGTATTTCAACAGTTCTAGAGTTAAGGCTTGAAAAACTGCTAGCGGAAGTAATTTGCTTTTAAACAGGAATTATTGCTGAGAAAGAGGGAGGCTTCAACAATGGAGAAACTGCATCTTTCTTCTAGATTGTTTCTCCACGTATCCTAAGGGCATCAGACAATTTTTAATTGATGGCCATTAATTTCAAGTAATTATAACAGAAACTTCCTTTGGGGACCTTGGTTGTAAGATCTTTTTATGACACCTGTGCTGTGATTGTCTTCTAAAGAATTCTATTTATGTTCATCTGTCATCTTCTCTCCACCCGGAGAGTGTTTTTCTTGCCAACTATAATATCATGGGAGTATTTTTAGTAGAAAATGGATATCCTACTAGATTTCTCTGGGGAAACAGCAAAAGCATTAATGCAAGCTTCTTTGTTTTTAATTGACAACTTGAAAATAACCAGTTCCTTCCCTTTTTCTCTTGCTTGTCTCTGAAAATCTTACTGGTTAAAGCTTCTAATATTATTGATCATGTACTAAAATAACATGTAGATATCTGCTTTCAAAGATGCTGTAGTCATTCACAAAAACCCTTTTATTGCCAGGAAACCCTTTGACTTCCTGTTCCTGATCTGGCCCCTGGAACTAAATGAGTTACTAAATGTCGACATTAAGCCGATTTAGCTTGTCCACAAACTCTTGAAACTTTAAAATGACATGGAGTAAGCCACGTAGGCTCATGCCTGTGGTCCTAGCTACTCGGGCAGGAGGATCACTTGAGTTTGGGACTGTAGTGCAATATGATCACGCCTGTGAATAGCCACTGCATACTAGCCTGGACAACATAGTGAGACCTCGTCTCTTAAAACACAAAATGAGATGCAACAAAAACAAGTTTGGACCTAGACTCCAAAGAGACTCAGAGCCTCCTTACCCTGTATCTTGATACTTACACAGTAAATAAATAGGCTTCTTAGAAAGGTGTCCACATCTTAACACAGGTACCCTCTGCACTCCCCCATCTCTTACCCCGCAGAAGGGCCCTCAGCCAGAAGTTGCTTCCTTTGAACGAGTGCTGGTCCACTCTGTGCTAAGGCTTCTACCATTTCACAGCAAAATCAAGGAAGTTTGGTAAGTGTAGTAACATTTCATCAAGCCGAAGGTATTCGCTTCAAAGAACTGCCCTTTATTTTCCGATTACATCCTTCACCCTTCTTATATTAAAATATTCTTTTATGAAATGATGAGAGGAGACAATAAAGGCTATCTTCAGTGTCCTTATTAGCAAAATAAAAAATGTTGACCTCCCAAAGTTTTTCTGGACTGTCAAGTCCAGGAAGTGTAAGAGGCACTGTTTCAGAATATAAGGAGGCCCCACAAGGGTGCAACGTGTCTTTTCAGTTCTACCTCTGGTGTTCAGAGTGGAACCCACTTCGTGCATAGTAGATGCTCAGTAAATGCATGTTCGCTGACAGAGGTACGTATCTGTGGAACCGCTCATTAGTCTCTTCTAGCCCCAGCTGTAAATTTACAGGCGTTTGGATTTAACGATTGCCATTAAGTCTCAATTCTGACATAGACCCACAGCCCTCCTAGACAGTTATGGCATAAATAACTGATGAGCCATCATTTGAAGAATCACTTCAGAACTGGTCATCACTGAAGTCAAATTCTACTTGGGCTTTGAACAAGTTTTCATTGAAAAATCTGAATGGGCAAAGGTATAGATTAACCAAAAGTGGTCACGATTGGGCAGAAATTCGTGATTCATGTTATAACTCCTACTTTGTTATATTACTTTTATTTAGAAATACTGTTTAAGTGCCCCAGACTCTGAGTGGCTAATGGAAGTTTTGGTACTGAAGATAGCAGCCCATCTGGTATCTGAGGAAGACAAGCAGGCCTGAATACCTTTGCTAATTTCATGTGGGCTTGTAGGGTACAGAACCAGAACTCTTCCTGGGTGGAAGGAAGAGATCTTGCTTCCCCCCAACCCTCTGGTGTTTACAGTTGTTCTAAGCAAGCTTTCACGAGAGCCAGATGCCTGAGATTACGAGCAGCTTCCCCTGCACGCAGACATAGGAATAAGCAGATCCCTCAATGCCATGGGTGTAACTAACACCCCCTGGATCACAGATAGTGGTGCAAGGATTCAGGGGTGAGGAGGCAGTCAGGCAAGACAAAGATCATCAGCTCTGTGAACTGAGAAAGGCTGCTTGGAGGAGGCGAGATGGCTGAACAGTGGCCTGAGCTACTGAAGGAGGGATTTGGGACTGAGATGCTCATTGCTCGATTTTGTCTATTTGGCTACAGATGGCTTTCTTGGATGTGTTTTTATGGATCATTTTGTGGATGGCATTATTTTTCTGAGTGCATCTGTAATTTCAGATGGTTCCCAAGCATACAAGATCTGAGCAAAAACTAAAGTTGTCAGTTGATTATACTGCTTAGATCTTTTTTTTCCCCTTCTGGTCCAGTGGGTTTGTTGCTGTTTGCAGTTTTCTGCTCACACAGGTGTTCCACATTCTGTACAAGGTTCACATCATAGTGAACCTTAAATTGTTCTGACCTGTTCACTAGGCTTCTTTCTAGAAGTTGGTTGGACCAAGGGCAGCCATTCCAAAGTGGCATCTAATGCTTCGGTAAGGTTGGTGACACTCAGATCAAATGGAAGAGATAGTGGAGATGGAATTTCTTTATCTTGCTGTTGTTTTGCAATAGGATTAGCAAGTCAACCTGCTTGACATTAGGCAACCTTTGTTTTGGTGCAGTCTTCCCCCCTCCATAACCCCTCACGGCACTCCTGTGGTTTCTCACTTGATAATGGTTCCTTATCACCTGCTCTCTAATCCTCGTAGATATAACTAAGTCAGCTTTTGAGTGCATATCAGTCTCCCCTCTTCAGTTGGACAGATGTTTTTGTCTTGGAAGTTAGTCTCTGGTCTGCAGTAAAACAGCAGTCTAGGATAAGGCTCAGGAAGTGGACTCTGGAGCTACATTCTCTAATTTTGAGTTCCCTGTCCTGCCGTTAACTGTGTAACCCTACTTAGCCCTTCTGTGCCTCAGTTTCCTCATCTGTCAAATGACATTAATAATATCAACCTCATAGGATTGCTATCAGGACTGCATGAGTTATAGTTAAAGTGCTTAACTAATGTCTAGCACAGAGTGCTCAACAAGGATGAAATGCTGCCATTGTTAGTGTAAATTATCTTTATGATTATTAAAGGGTTCTAATCACCTTTATGAACTTCCAACAAGAGTTAAAGTATCCATTGTGAATGTATATTATAAATTTGGGGGAAGGTGTTTATAGTTTCACCTCCATTTCATCTTTACTTGGAATCTATCATTTTTACTATAGAAGACCTTTCCAGAAGGTTCTTCCAAAGAAGTGATGCTTAGAAAGGAAATGGGCATCAGAAATGGCATGTAAAGCTGGTCGACACTGCCATATGTGTAGAGGACTGCGTAAGAGGCACTGAGTGTAGCTCGGGATAGGGCTGGAGTCATAGAAACTGAGGAATAGGAACACTCCTTACCACTGTCAGCGCGTTTCCAGTGGAATCGCAGTTCAGGCCTCTAGCCTGTCTTGGAACCAGTGCTTTTTATAATGGGACAAGTGCATCTGTGTCACAGTGAGACTTCTGTTGTTTTTTTTTTTTTTTTTACTGGATAGTTTTGCAGATAGTTATCCACTTTTTATTATTTTTACCCATGAAATTCATTCTGAATTGTATCATGTATGTCTCTTTCTTCAGAGGTAGGGTGTCTCTTGTCTTGGTGAGTGAGGATCAGTACTGCAGTGTCTCCAGAGTCCCTGCACATGGGAAATCTGCAGGCTCACACTGTGGTCTTTGGAAGAATGTATCTTAATGGCAAATTCAGTGGCGAAGGAACTGGATGTGGTCTGATACATGAGCCCTCCTCAAAGCACAGCCTTCAGACTGACAGTTTGCCTTGGGATATTGTAAAAGAGAAAATGTCTCCCCTTAACAACAGTTGGTGGCCTACAAATAGCTGTTAGGGGCTGCCAGAATGACTTCCGACTATCAGCATGGAAGATGACTTGGGGAAAGATTAAAAACGTAGACAGAAAAGAGAGGGAAGCACACAGATGAGCGTTAACCACACACAGCAATGTTGCTTATCACTCAGTCCCAGTTGTTGTACACTTGATCGAGACAGATGGCCTGACTTCTAAACATCTACTGGGAACAGGAAAACTCATCCCCCACTCTCAGAGGTTGATCTGCGATGCAGCCAAGAGGAGTGGGCGTTTTCCTGGGCTGCAGAACAGTTCTGCATCCTCTGCCCACAGTGCTGGTACCTTCACAGTGGTGTTTTCCGTTCTCCAGGCTCACACTGCTTCTAAGTACCACCCTGCCTCTTTCACAAGTGGCCGTGGATCACCTCATTCCCCCGCATATCTTTTGTCTTCTCTCACCTGTCCTTTCCCGTCCTTCTCCCACGTGCTGCTCCTCTCCCGGCCAGTGCCTGGCCGGCTCTCACAGGTCAGCCACGGCCTGTCTAGGCAGCTGTCCATGCTGCAGCCAGGCCAGGCTGGAAACAATTTCAGAGATCTGAGCCTAGACTCAGGCTGGTCTCTAGATACCTGAAAGTGTATTACATTTAATCAAGTGACTACTTTTTTCTATGTGATTTCCTAACAACCAGCTATTTTCTGTAGCCAGGAAGGTTTTCAGTGCAGGCAGTTACGCAAAAGACCAGTCCTGTGGTTTGGTCTGCACATGTGTTTCAGTAGTAACTGTGTGGCTGGCGTTCTGTTGGCCAGAAGTGCAAAATGAAGCTTTTCCTCCAGCCATTTCAAAAACTTGTCAAGAACTTTCTACAATGGCTTTGTTTAAAAATGTAATATAATCACATCACCTTATCTTTTCATTCATCCATTCAATCAGTGAATATTTACTAAGCACCTGTTACATGTCAGACCTTGTTCTAGGCAGTTGGGACACAAAGAACAAACTGCACAAAGTTCCCTGTCCTCATGCAGTTTATATTCAAGCTAGTAGGGGCAGACAATAAACAGAGTAAGTAAACTATATAGTATGTTAAAAGGTGGTGTGCAATAGGGTAGAGGAGCCGGGAGAAAGTGTAGCCCGGGTAAGAGAGGCCGGGGTGTGTTGGAATAGTGAGAGGGAATGTTGAAGAGAGGGTAGGATTTATTGAGAAGAGGAGATTTAACCACAGCCTTGAAGGAGATAGAGGACTTAGCCATATGGGTATAGGAGAAAGCACTCAGGCAAAGGGAACAGCTAGAATGAAGGCCCACAGGCTTTGCCGATAGAGTAACGTGGGATTTCTGAGAAAGGAGTCAAAGATGATAGCAAGGTTTCCCACCTGCACATGTCTAAGAATTGAACTCTCATTTGCTGAGATGAGGTGGACAAGGTAAAGAACAGGTTTTGAGTGCGGAATGAAAATCAAGAGTCCTGGTTTGCACATAATTTTCAAGTGCCTTGCTAGACATCCCAGTGGAGGCCAAGCAGGCAGCTGGATATGCACATCTGGAGTTCAAAACTGGAAATGAAAACTCAGCTTGAGGTAGTACTTAAAGCCATGGGGCCAACTGCGATCAGGAGGGGAATGCAGATAGGGAGGAGGAGGAAGGAGTGAACCCTGGGCACCCCCATGTTTAGACCGGAAAGGCAAAGAGGGAACAGGAAAGAACACCAAGAAGGAAAAGCCAGTGAGGCTTCCCATCAGGAGGCAGAGCACTGGCTGATTATCTTAAATTCATATGAGAATAACTATCCTGTCAGAGTTTGCCTTTCTTCTAGTACCATCAGTACTTTATGAAGCTGTGCCCCTGAAGAGCCTGGAATGCTGTCTGAGCTGTGTCAGATGGAATACAGGAAGCAACTTAGTGGCCGGCCGGCCAGCCCTTGGGCATCATGCTGTAGTGAGCTGTGCTGGGTCAGCGAAGGCTGCGGCTCAGACTTAGCTAGATTCCCCAGCTCTCTGAGTCACAGGGCAGACCAACACTAAACACTAGAGGGATTTGTTTTTTATTTTTTTCAGGAAAATGTTATAAGAGAAATTGATGTTTAATAGTTAGATGGTCTTCTGCTGTGTTCCTAAATGGGCCAGTGGCTGGCTATTTGAAAGACACAATATGAACTCTTGACCTAGTTGTGTGATACACCTAGCAGGTTTATCATTGAATGTTAAGGCAAAGTTGTGATGTCTCATTAGAATTAGTATCAATTCTAATTAACCTCTAACCTATAACCAGGTTCCTAAAAAGTGTCACAAAGTGCGCTGGGCATGGGAGATACCAAAGCTTTTCTGCTTCAAGAGTCTGAGTCCCACTACGATACTGTTGTATCATCAGGGTTGAGAGTAATGCCCTCAGTAAACAGCTATTGAATAAATTTTTTAAAGTGAGAAAGAGCTCAAGAGGGACATCCATAGGAGGTGGGAACACAATGAGAACAACCATGTGGCAGGAAGTGGTGACAAACATTTCCCGTGGAGGCCAACATTTGCATTGGAGTGAGGGAGAGCATGCCCAGATGCGTGAGTATCCAAGGGGTCACTGTGAATAACAGGCCCCTGTCCGGGGAAGGGTGATGTGTGTAGTGTGACCAGATTGTTGACTATCACCAGCCTCTGAAACCCTACAGCATTCCACTCCTATAACCCAGCCATGGCCACCCATAAATGGTCTGTGAAGGCAAGCAAATGGCATGCACTCCGTGGACACGCTCGGGAACTTCCTAAGTGGGGCCCACGTTGATCAGAGGTACTTTACATCTGCTGTCAATTGTCTGCTGGGAACTGTCTCCGGAGACGTTCAGATATTTCATAGCTGTGGAATATCTGTTTGATTTCAACTTAGTAAAAGTGCTGAGTGTTGGCGCTCTCAGTGGTGGCTTCTCCACAGATGGCTGGTAGTGGTAACAGGTGACCTTCTTTTGTTTCTGTTCTTAGAATTTCCTTTGCAAGCTGAGGTCTAGTCTTTAATATTTAGTCTGCAAGCCTGTGTGACGGGGAAGTGCGAGTGTGGTGTCTAAAGACTCGCTTCTTCAGACAGTTACTCTATGGAACAAGAGCCAGCCTGTAGTGCTCACTTTTCAGGCAGGAAAAATGGCCTTTTTCTGTACAGATGGTTGGTGACCCAAAAAGACAAGAAACCTTGAGTCCCATCCATTGGCCAGCAGGTAGTGAAGGAGGGTAGCCAGGGGAAGGCTGTGAAACCACCATGGAGCCTTGTCCCACTTCTTCACCAACCGAAAAGCTGTGGTTCAGACTTGGCTCCTCCATTCCTAGCATCCCTCACTGTGAAAGACTGATGTGGTCGCCTTCAGACCCAGTGAAATACTCACTGTGTTCGGCAATATCCAGCTTTCCCCAGACTGGGGGACTGGCAGGACTATGGAAATGCTTTTCTTCCCACCTACGGGATTTCATTAAAAGTATTTGATATCCCATTATTTGATTCCAGGGCAGTATTTTAAAATTTTACCTAAGACATACATTTGTGACTGGTCTGATCACAGTCAGTGCAAAATGTTGCTAGGAAATCAGGACTGTGACTTGGCTTTTCCTGGTATGTTTCCTGCATTTGCATTGGGAACACAGTGATAAAATGTAGCCTCTGCCCTCACAGATCCCCAGTCCGATTATTTGTGTTAAATGCAAACCACATGTTTAGATTCCCCAAAGAAACTCTGAAGATTCCTGCACAGGTAGATAAAACTTCTGTGAGGAAAATATGAAGATGGCAGAGGGGTGTGGCAGGTGCTGCGTTGGGACGGCTGGCGCCCAGCGGATTGGGAGGGCCAGCACCAGCTATCCCAATGCAATACTATGACCATTGGTGAGGTTGTCAAGGCTCTGTCTCCAGCTGGAGGTGGCACCTGTTGGGCTGTCCAAGTGACCGACTGTCAGCTTTTCATTTTTTTCCTCTACAGATAAGGTTGAATCATGTGACCCGCCCATTGCCTGCAGATGCTAATGTCTTCTAAACCCTTGGTACAATGAGGCTGTTAGAACACGGGGCTGAGGATGTCTTTTAAGGTTATGAAGGGCACCATTCTGTCAAGTTGAGCCATGGCAGAGGTGACCAGCCCTCCAGGTGACTTATGGCTTCTTTCCATGGTGGCTGTGTTGTCTTTGGTGGCTGGCCAGTGTCATTCTCCCCACATTTCTTCTTCCTCCTAGCTGTGCTTGCTGCGACCCAGTCTTGAATCAGGTAGAGATGCCAGGCAGAAGAAAACAAATGCCCACAGCCCTAGTCCCTTCCTTTTTCCATTGCCCTTCACAACACACAAACACACCCCCAAAACAACAGTGCAGTGGTGCAAGGTGATGGCAGGGCCCCAGAGACTACCAGAGAGGGTGGCCTCACTTCAGGAACTGCTTTTTTAATAGCTGCAAAGGGAGAGCAGACGGACCATTTTCTGGCTCAGCTGTCATGTGAAACCCAGTCCAAATCATCCTTTACCTTCCATTTGGCCTCTGAACGTAACCTATGACCAAGCTGATAGTCCCTGAGTGTACTCCAAATTGAGTACCAGAAAAACCATTCCAAGTCTCCAGCAAACTTCGTATCTGTTACTGTATTCTCTTGCCTTAGTCTGATACGCCCACTGAAGAAGTTATTGATTTTAATTGTTTTATTAGTATCATCAAGCCCATTTGGAATTCAGGGCACAAGACTGCTTTTAAACCCTGGGGCTCACAGGCCTAGAACAGGATACATCAACCACCCAAGGTCTCCATTTTCTTTCTTGCTGACACATTTCATTCTTATTGACTGGTATCTCAGTTATTTTACTGATTTCCTCCATGGGCACTGTGGTTTAGAAATATTTTATTACAAAGCAAATTACACTGTCAATTTTTATTAAGGGTTTACTGTGTGCCCAGCATTATTCTAAACACGGACATTAGAGCAGTAAACTAAATACACAAAAATCCCTGCCCTCATGGAGCATAAAGTCTAGGATGGAGATGGATAATCATTAAATAGTAGGTTGAGTTGTATGTAATGACAATTCTTGTGGGTAAACATTATCAACTACTGACAGTTTCTTGTGACTGCTAGGATGAAGTCTGTGCCTGAGGGATGCTTGTCAGGGCCCAGGAACTCCTGCTGAGGCTCAGCTCAGAAGCTGCTTTCGGCCTGAGAGCAGTGGAGAACCAGGGCCAGGCTGGTTTGCTTCCCACTGTGGACCTCGATTGGGGAGGACTACATGTGGCATTCACCACAGAGGGACACCTAAGTCACTGATCTTGCTGGGATTCCTTTGGTAGAAGAGGCTTTATCTACATACCCAAAGAAATGATGTGATTTAAAAAAAAATTATTTTTGCTTACCTGAAGGTCCAGTTTTCTCTTAGACACTAGTCCATTTTACAGGTGAGGAATCACAGAGGGCAGGGCCTGGATTCAAACCCTATTCCATGGTCTTAGTTATGTCAATAACAGCTGTGATGGGCGCTGGGAGCAGAGGCCCGCCAGTCAGGGCAGAGTGGATAGTGGCAGCTTCCTCCACTGCTCCATGGAGCCCTGGGCTAAGGTGCTCTTGCACCTGTCAGGACTGGCTGCCCAGGTCGCAGTGTGTGGTTGGCACTTCACACCCACGGGGCAGATATACCTCACCCGCTTGGTATTACTCTCTCACATGGACTTTCCTGTGGGCTTATAAACAGTCAAGCTGAGGCTTTCCACAGGCTCACAAGCATGGCACCCTTATGTGATTTAAACAATAGCAATAGTCTCCCTGCTGTCTTTATTCACGTACTGAGCCAGGAGCAGCCACAAGATTTGAAGATGGCCTGAAGCCCCTCAGCAGTCACACCTGAGGAATTAGAAAAGGGAGCACCTCAAGGCGATGAATACTCCTGGCTGGGCTCAGCACGCCGTGGAAAAAGGGCTGATGCTATCAAAAATAAGGATTGTATTAAGTGATGTAAAACTTGCCTGCTTCCCCAGAGAACCCAAGACAGCCAAATTAAGGTATTTCTTACACCCTACAACTAGCCAGAGCCTGGCACAAGGTGAGCCGGTATGTGACAGCAAACTCCATGCTTTGTCTTCTGTCCCTAACATATTAAAATGCGGGGGCACACCCAAGATGGCCAAATAGAAACAGCTCTAGCCTCCAGCTCCCAGCATGAGCGACACAGAAGACGGGCGATTTCTGCATTTTCAACTGAGGTACCGGGTTCATCTCACTGGGGCGTGTCAGACAGTTGGCGTTGGTCCGTGGGTACAGCCCGACCAGTGAGACCTGAAGCAGGGCGAGGCATTGCCTCACCTGGGAAGCGCAAGGGGGAAGGGAATTCCTTTTCCTAGCCAAAGGAAATTGAGACACACAACACCTGGAAAATTGGGTAACTCCCACCCTAATACTGCACTTTGCCAAGGGTCTTAGCAAATCGCACACTAGGAGATTATATCCCACATCTGGCCCAGAGGGTCGCACGCCCACGGAGCCTCCCTCATTGCTAGCACAGCAGTCTGAGATCTAACTGCAAGGTGGCAGTGAGGCTGGGGGAGGGGCGTCCACCATTGCTGTGGCTTAAGTAGGTAAAGCCGCCAGGAAGCTCGAATTGGGTAGAGCCCACCACAGCTCAAGGAGGCCGGCCTGCCTCTGTAGACTCCTCCTCTGGGGACAGGGCATAGCTAAACAAAAAGCAGCAGAAACCTCGGCAGAGGTAAATGCCGCTGTCGGACAGCTTTGAAGAGAGCAGTGGATCTCCCAACACAGAGGTTGAGATCTGAGAACGGACAGACTGCCTGCTCAAGTGGGTCCCTGAGTAGCCTAACTGGAAGACATCCCCTACTAGGTGCAGACCGATACCTCACACCTCACACAGCGGGGCACACCCCTGAGACGAAGCTTCCAGAGCAAGAATCAGACAGCAACACTAGCTGTTCAGCAATATTCTATCTTCTGCAGCCTCTGCTGCTGATACCCAGGCAAACAGGGTCTGGAGTGGACCACAAGCAAACTCCAACAGACCTACAGCTGAAGGTCCTGACTGTTAGAAGGAAAACTAACAAACAGAAAGGACACACACACCAAAAGAAAGGGCGCACACACCAAAACCCCATCAGTACATCACCATCATCAAAGACCTAAGGCAGATAAAACCACAAAGATGGAGGAAAAGCTGGAAATTCAAAAAATCAGAGTGCATCTCCCCCTCCAAAGGAATGCAGCTCATCACCAGCAACAGAACAAAGCTGGATGGAGAATGACTTTGACGAGTTGAGAGAAGAAGGCTTCAGTCAATCAAACTTCTCAGAGCTAAAGGAGGAACTACGTAACCAGCGCAAAGAAACAAAAAACCTTTAAAAAAAGAATGGATGGATAACTAGAATAATCAATGCAGAGATCTTAAAAGAACTGATAGAGATAAAAACCATAACACGAGAACTACGTGACAAATGCACAAGCTTCAGTAACCAACTCGATCAACTAGAAGAAAGAGTATCAGCGATTGAAGATCAGATGAATGAAATGAAGCAAGAAGAGAAGTGTAGAGAAAAAAGAGTAAAAAGTATGAACAAAGCCTCCAAGCAATGCGGGACTATGTGAAAAGACCAAATCTACATCTGATTGGTGTGCCTGAAAGTGACAGGGAAAATGGAACCAAGCTGGAAAACACTCTGCAGGATATCATCCAGGAGAACTTCCCCAACCTAGTAAGGCAGGCCAACATTCAAATTCAGGAAATACAGAGAAAGCCACAAAGATACTCCTCAAGAAGAGCAACTTCAAGACACATAATTGTCAGATTCACCAAAGTTGAAATGAAGGAAAAAATCTTAAGGGCAGCCAGAGAGAAAGGTCGGGTTACCCACAAAGGGAAGCGCATCAGACTAACAGCAGATCTCTCGGCAGAAATGCTACAAGCCAGAAGAGAGTGGGGGTCAATATTCAACATTGTTAAAGAAAGGAATTTTCAACCCAGAATTTCATATCCAGCCAAACTAAGTTTCATAAGTGAAGGAGAAATAAAATCCTTTACAGATAAGCAAATGCTTAGAGATTTTGTCACCACCAGGCCTGCCCTACATGAGATCCTGAAGGAAGCACTAAACGTGGAAAGGAACAACAGGTACCAGCCACTGCAAAAACATGTCAAAATGTAAAGTCCATCGATGCTAGGAAGAAACTGCATCAACTAGTGAGCAAAATAACCAGTTAATATCATAATGACAGGATCAAGTTCACACATAACAATATTAACCTTAAATGTCAATGGACTAAATGGTCCAATTAAAAGACACAGACTGGCAAATTGGATAAAGAGTCAAGACTCATCAGTTTGCTGTATTCAGGAGACCCACCTCACATGCAGAGACACACAAAGGCTCAAAATAAAGGGATAGAGGAAGATCTACCAAGCAAATGGAAAACAAAAAAAGGCGGGGGTTGCAATCCTAGTCTCTGATAAAACAGACTTTAAATCATCAAAGATCAAGAGAGACAAAGAAGGCCATTACATAATGGTAAAGGGATCAATTCATCAGGAAGAGCTAACTATCCTAAATATATTATATGGACCGAATACAGGAGCACCCAGATCCATAAAGCAAGTACTTAGAGACTTACAAAGAGACGTAGACTCCCATACAATAATAATGGGAGACTTTAACACCCCACTGTCAACATTAGACAGATCAACGAGACAAAGTTAAGAAGGATATCCAGGAATTGAACTCAGCTCTGCACCAAGCGGACCTAATAGACATCTACAGAACTCTCCACCCAAATCAACAGAATATACATTCTTCTCAGCACCACATCACACTTATTCCAAAATTGACCACATAGTTGGAAGTAAAGCACTCCTCAGCAAATGTAAAAGAACAGAAATTATAACAAACTGTCTCTCAGACCACAGTGCAATCAAACTAGGACTCAGGACTAGGAAACTCAATCAAAATTGCTCAACTACATGGAAACTGCACAACCTGCTCCTGAATGACTACTGGGTACATAATGAAATGAAGGCAGAAATAAAGAAAGATGTTCTTTGAAACCAATGAGAACAAAGATACAACATACCAGAATCTCTGGGACACATTTAAAGCAGTGTGTAGAGGGAAATTTACAGCACTAAATGCCCACTAGAGAAAGCAGGAAAGATCTAAAATTGACACCCTAAAATCACAATGAAAAGAACTAGAGAAGCAAGAGCAAACACATTCAAAAGCTAGCAGAAGGCAAGAAATAACTAAGATCAGAGCAGAACTGAAGGAGATAGAGACATAAAAAAAACTCCAAAAAAATCAATGAATCCAGCAGCTGGTTTTTTGAAAAGATCAACAAAATTGATAGACAGCTAGCAAGACTAATAAAGAAGAAAAGAGAGAAGAATCAAATAGACGCCATAAAAAATGATAAAGGGGATATCACCACCGATCCCACAGAAATACAAACTACCATCAGAGAATACTATAAACACCTCTACGCAAATAAACTAGAAAACCTAGAAGAAATGGATAATTTCCTCGACACTTACACTCTCCCAAGACTAAACCAGGAAGAAGTTGAATCCCTGAATAGACCAATAGCAGGCTCTGAAATTGAGGCAATAATTAATAGCCTACCAACCAAAAAAAGTCCAGGACCAGATGGATTCACAGCTGAATTCTACCAGAGGTACAAGGAGGAGTTGGTACCATTCCTTCTGAAACTATTCCAATCAATAGAAAAAGAGGGAATCCTCCCTAACTCATTTTACGAGGCCAACATCATCCTGATACCAAAGCCTGGCAGAGACACAACAAAAAAAGAGAATTTTAGACCAATATCCCTGATGAACATCGATGCAAGAATCCTCAATAAAATACTGGCAAACCGGATTCAGCAGCACATCAAAAAGCTTATCCACCATGATCAAGTTGGATTCATCCCTGGGATGCAAGGCTGGTTCAACATACGCAAATCAATAAACGTAATGCAGCATATAAACAGAACCAAAGACAAAAACCACATGATTATCTCAATAGATGCAGAAAAGGCCTTTGACAAAATTCAACAGCCCTTCATGCTAAAAACGCTCAATAAATTCGGTATTGATGGAACATATCTCAAAATAATAAGAGCTATTTATGACAGACCCACAGCCAATATCACACTGAATGGGCAAAAACTGGAAGCATTCCCTTTGAAAACTGGCACAAGAGAGGGATGCCCTCTCTCACCACTCCTGTTCAACATACTGTTGAAGTTCTGGCCAGGACAATCAGGCAAGAGAAAGAAATAAAGGGTATTCAGGAAAAGAGGAAGTCAAATTGTTGCTGTTTGCAGATGACATGATTGTATATTTAGAAAACCCCATTGTCTCAGCCCAAAATCTCCTTAAGCTGATAAGAAACTTCAGCAAAGTCTCAGGATACAAAATCAATGTGCAAACATCACAAGCATTCTTATACACCAGTAACAGACAAACAGAGAGCCAAATCATGAATGAACTCCCATTCACATTGCTTCAAAGAGAATAAAACACCTAGGAATCCAACTTACAAGGGATGTAAAGGACCTCTTCAAGGAGAACTACAGACCACTGCTCAGTGAAATAAAAGAGGACACAAACAAATGGAAGAACATACCATGCTCATGGATAGGAAGAATCAATATCGTGAAAATGGCCATACTGCCCAAGGAAATTTATAGATTCAATGCTATCCCCATTAAGCTACCAATGAGTTTCTTCACAGAATTGGGAAAAACTGCTTTAAAGTTCATATGGAACCAAAAAAGACCTCACGTTGCCAAGACAATCCTAAGTCAAAAGAACAAAGCTGGAGGCATCACTCCACCTGACTTCAAACTATATTACAAGGCTACAGTAACCAAAACAGCATGGTACTGGTACCAAAACAGAGATATAGACCAATGGAACAGAACAGAGCTCTCAGAAATAATACCACACATCTACAGCCATCTTATCTTTGACAAACCTGACAAAAACAAGAAATGGGGAAAGGATTCCCTATTTAATAAATGGTGCTGTGAAAATTGACTAGCCATAAGTAGAAAGCTGAAACTGGATCCTTTCCTTACTCCCTATATGAAAATTAATTCAAGATGAATTAGAGACTTAAATGTTAGACCTAAAACCATAAAAACCCTAGAAGAAAACCTAGGTAATACCATTCAGGACATAGGCATGGGCAAGGACTTCATGTCTAAAACATCAAAAGCAATGGCAACAAAAGCCAAAATTGACAAATGGGATCTAATTAAACTAAAGAGCTTCTGCACAGCAAAAGAAACTATCATCAGAGTGAACAGGCAACCTACAGAATGGGAGAAAAGTTTTGCAATCTACTCATCTGACAAAGGGCTAATATCCAGAACCTATAAAGAACTCAGATTTACAAGAAAAAAACAACCCCATCAAAAAGTGGGCAAAGGATATGAACAGACACTTCTCAAAAGAAGAGAGCAGACACATGAAAAAATGCTCATCATCACTGGCCATCAGAGAAATGCAAATCAAAACCACAATGAGATACCATCTCACACCAGTTAGAATGGCAATCATTAAAAAATCAGGTAACAACAGGTGCTGGAGAGGATGTGGAGAAATAGGAAGACTTTTACACTGTTGGTGGGACTGTAAACTAGTTCAACTATTGTGGAAAACAGTGTGGCGATTCCTCAAGGATCTAGAACTAGAAATACCATTTGACCCAGCCATCCCACTACTGGGGATATACCCAAAGGATTATAAGTCATGCTGCTGTAAAGACACATGCACACGTATGTTTACTGCGGCACTATTCACAATAGCAAAGACTTGGAATCAACCCAAATGTCCATCAGTGACAGACTGGATTAAGAAAATGTGGCACATATACACCATGGAATACTGTGCAGCCATACAAAAGGATGAGTTCGTGTCTTTTGTAGGGACATGGATGCAGCTGGAAACCATCATTCTCAGCAAACTATCGCGAGAACAGAAAACTAAACACCACATGTTCTCACTCATAGGTGGGAATTGAACAATGAGATCACTTGGACATAGGAAGGGAATCATCACACACCGGGTCCTATTGTGGGGGGTGGGGGAGAGGGATAGCATTAGGAGATATACGTAATGTAAATGATGAGTTAATGGGTGCAGCACACCAACATGTATACATATGTAACAAACCTGCACGTTGTGCACATGTACCCTAGAACTTAAAGTATAATAAAAAATAATAAAATGCATCATTTTACATTTAAGCCACATATAATACAAATGAAACATGCAGTTAATGTTGAACTGGAACAAAACATATGCACACTTGATCTTTTAAAGGAAAGAGCAGCTAATGCTGCTCCAACTCAGGCCTACACTCCGAGCTTTAGGGCAGAGGCTGCAGCACACCCAAAAACACCTTTGCATGCTGGGCTGGGGGACATTGTACAGAAGGCCCAGGGACGGTACACCAGAGTGGCACCTTAGGACCTGGAGGAAGAAAACTATTAACGTCCCCATCATACCTAGTGGGGTACTTCATAGGGAACAAAGTGGGATGCAGACAAGAGTAATTGGGGTTTATCATAGGCCTTAGAAATATTTAAGAATTGGTTAAATCATTTTAGATCTCAGCTGAATAAACTTCTGTTCAGATGGAGAATATTTTTTCAAGAGTACTAAAGTGTAGCCTGGGTGTGTCTTCTCTCCCCAAATCATTATACTTCTCAAAATATGCCCTTAACAAAAGCTGGTCTGCTTCTGTGTGGGAGGGGCCTGCCAAGGGCATGACCTGTGTTCAGGCTGCTCGTCTGTTTCCAGTTTTGTTACAATGGTAGAACAGACTTCATGATTCACAGCCACGTATAAGTGATGGATTAGTCCATTCTACAGGTGAAGAATCATACGTCACTCAGCCCAAAGAGGGCAGAGCCTGGATTCAAACTCTAAAGTCAGAGCTCGTAACTATTAACAGAATCACCTCTTAATTTGGTGAGTCTCTGCTGTGGTCCACCATATTTCTGGTTTGTGTTCTAGCCTCCTGCCCTTGCAGTAGACTATGGGGTCTTTTCTGCTGCTTGATTTCTACCCTTTCATTGCTGGTTCAGGACCTTCCATATTCTGGAGGACCAAGAGTCTGCACTGGCTGCTGCTCATTTCTTAAAGCCTCTCTCCAGCTTCACTTCATCTTCCCAGCACCAATCACATTTCCTTGCTACAACTCATTGCCTCTTGGGTTCCCACCACTCAGATCTGTAGAGGGGGCCATGGGGTTAGAAAGACTTCCTTGTGAATCACCCCTCTTCAGACAGCATCTGAATGGATTCCCTCTACTCCACCCCGGCTACAAAGTCCCTTGAGGCCATCTGAGAAGAACAATGTGATGGGGTGGGGTCACTGAGATCCCAAATGCCCTGGTAGTGACATGCCAAGCTGGACACCATCACAGGATGAAGACCACTATCAAAGTTGTGATGTGTGGGTTGACACACTGTCCCCAGTCTTCCTTCAAGCCTCATACTGCCATAAAGTCAGTCATGTTTTCTTTATGGGGAAGTTGCTGTAAATGACTTAGAAGCTTTGGTGGGATAAACCCAGAGAATTTCAGTCAAGGTAGGTAAAGAAACAGAACTCAGAGTCAAGATTAATTAATAAGTGTAGAATTGATATTCCCAGGTATCTAAAAAATGGGAACTTTGTAATCAAACATTCTTGATTACATAGGTTGAATTTTTCAGAGAAAACATTTTTCCCCTCCACATAGGATAAAGCCCTCTTCCTCCTCTTGCAGTATCTTGCAGGTGAAATAAAGGCCTTTAAAATGTATCTATATATAAATACATATATAAATATATATATATATATTTTCTTCTTTTTTTTTTGAGACAGAGTCTCTTTTGCCAGGCTGGACGATCTCAGCTCACTGCAACCTCCACCTCCCAGGTTCAAGTGCTTCTCTTGCCTCAGCCTTCCGAGTAGCTGGGACTACAGGCATGCCACCACACCCAGCTAATTTTTGTATTTTTAGTGGAGACGGGGTTTCACCATGTTGACCAGGATGGTCTCACTCTCTTGACCTCATGATCCACCCACCTCAGCCTCCCATAGTGCTGGGATTATAGCCATGAGCCACTGCACCTGGCCTAAAGATTTGTTACCAAGAAAGTTTTAAAGTTTTGCTGAGTAAAATCTGGGGGGCCTAGGCTGCTTTTGTCATTTCAGGCCTCTGGCTTTTTTGGGAGGAGCTGTTGTCTTGTGACTGGCAGCCAGGGTGAGGCACCCACTGTAGGCACAGGGCTGATACCTGAGGGTCAGCAAGCAACTCCTTTTGTGCCTCACCCTAGTCCTAGCTCTGGTGGGACTAGGCATGAAAAATAACTCAAGTGATGCATTCTGGTTATATAGTGAGCAGTAATGCTGTGAAGAACAGGAAAATAGGTGTTTAAAATTACAAGGTAGTAGGGTCAGCAGAATGGAAGTAAAGCTTATTAGTGTCTACTTTCTTAAAAGTACACAGACAGAAAGTCCTTACAAAGTTTGCAATTTGTAACAAATCAGGTAAAGACCTGGTCTCCCTCTTGGCCCTTTCTCTTGCATTTAATCAGGCTGACATCAGGTGGTTCTGTGTGAATTTTGCTTATACCAGGAGTTGGCAAACGCTTTCTGCAGAAAGACAGTAAATATTTTAGGTTTTGCAGACCATAGCAAAGCAGTCGTAGGCATCCAAAAATGGCTGCAGCTGTGTTCCAATAAAACTTTACTTGTAAACCTACATTTGGCTTGAGGGCCTTAGTATGCCAACATCTGCCTTAGACCAAAAGAGAAATGCTCAGTGCACCAAAAGCCCTGTGGGAATACATAGTAACAAGTTGGCCACGAATGGTGGAGGCCGAGGTGGGAGGATCACTTGAGCTTAGGAGTTTTGAGACCAGCCTAGGCAACATAGCAAGACCTCATCTCTACTTAAACGAAAACTTAGCCAGGTGTGGTGGTGGGTGCCTGTAATCCCAGCTACTTGGGAGGCTGAGGCAGGAGGATAGCTTGAACCCAGGAGTTCAAGTGCAGTGAGCTACAGTTGCACCACTGCACTCCTGCCTGGGCAACAGACTGAGACTCGGTCTTAAGAAGAAGAAAAGTAACAATTTGCTTTTCTAGAAGAGAAATTTTTAGTGGATTCACATTCCAACATGTAAAAAAGTGGCTGAAAATATTTCTAATAATGTGTTATTTCTTGATCAGGTCACATTAGTTGCATGGAACAGTCCCAACACTTTCTGTTGCAGAATAGATGCCCTTGCCCAAAGCAAGCAAATCAAGTAACAATTACATCAGATCTGGACAGCTGTAGTACCATGGGGATTTTCTAACCTGTTTTCTCTTTTGTTCTGCAGGTCTATTCCTTATCCTTGGTTTGATACTCTACCCTGCTGGCTGGGGTTGCCAGAAGGCCATAGACTACTGTGGACATTATGCATCTGCCTACAAACCTGGAGACTGCTCCTTGGGCTGGGCCTTTTATACCGCCATCGGGGGCACAGTCCTCACTTTCATCTGTGCTGTCTTCTCCGCACAAGCAGAAATTGCAACCTCCAGTGACAAAGTACAGGAAGAAATTGAAGAGGGGAAAAACCTGATCTGCCTCCTTTAGTTTGGAAAAGACATTAATGCTATTTTCTCCCTTGAGTAATCTTGTGAAACAGTTCACAGTTTCATCATTTGAGTCAAGTGGAGAACCAACCTTTACCTACCAAAGCCACGTTCCACAGCCCGAGGCTTAAACAGGACCAGTGAGAGGCCACATCCAGCTACGCAAAGTTACTGGACATGCGGTCTGCAGTGGACATGATAAGGAATGGAACATGAAAATAGTATATAATCCCTGACCTGGAGTTACCAAGTTCTGTCAGACTCCATCTCCCCCAGGTTCAATGAAGGATAATAATCTAAATCATTAGGGCAGCAGTTTCTCTGGTAACGGAAGAGACCATCCGCCAGATTTGCAGGCTGCTTCTGCTCCAACGCTGCTTGTTTGTGAGCATCTCTGCCTCAGAATGGGGTTTTGGGTTGGAGTTTTTGTTTTCCTCTGTTCTTTCAAGGCATCTCAGTTGGAGACGAACAAAAAACTATAAATCTTACTGGGGACAGGATGTGTTTGCTAAAGGGCACAGCAAGATACTGTCTTTTGCTTAGCTGACCAAAGGGGTCAGCAGGGGTGGTGTGGAGTCATGCTGTGGAACTTATTCTAGGCTGAATCCTAGGGTAAGGTGGATCAACTGAACTGTCACTCCAGAGATTTTAGAAATTTGAGTAAAGAAACAATAAGGACCTATACAATCATATGAGAACAAAAATAAATATGAAATCTTGCTAGTGAAGACATATTTTTTCCTCTTCCCAGCAGCCAGGCTAGCACCAGTTCTGGCCCAGTGTCCTCTTCTGGAGAGCACATGTTTTTCTCCTAAGGTTAGGATTGTGCTTTGACTGCCAAAAGGAAACCTCACTCTGTTTCCTCCTTCCAGGGACTGAGGTCTCCAAGCCAGCTGCGGCTCATTCAGATGTTCACTGGGAGGACTTGCCAGAATCTCAGCACTTGGGGGGAGCCCTTTCCTCCCTGTTTGGTGACCGTGCTGTAGTCAGCTCTATTTCCAATCCCGACAGTAGCAGAATGGCATTCTACAACAAAAAGAAGCTAGTTGTGGGAGTTAAGTTTTTGTAGTTACTGGTGTTGATCCTGAAAGCACACTGAGATAACATTAAATTGCTGCACCTGAAGAACTGCAGCTGAGACTTTAATTAATTCCAGGAAAGTACAGAGGACAAAGTTAATTCAAAAAGAGGAGCTAGATCAAGGTCACAGCACTGCCTACACCTGTTTACAAAAAGAATCAAATACCACTATGAATAAGGATTCAGGGGCTTTTAAACTACTTTCCTAATTACCAATATCACTGATTCAGGAAGACAGTATCTCAGAATGACCAGAGCATCGCAGAAACAAGCTACTCTGACATTATGGGAGCTTCAAAATTGTATCATGATACAGAAATACTCCTTAGCACTTTAAGAGATTTCTGGAAGGGGAAAAAGTGTAGGTCTTTGGGTTCATTAATCTGCTCGCTTGAGGACTTTGTTTTGAAAAAGTACCTTCTGTGGACAAGGTATTGTGTGTTAAGTGCTACCAGCTATACAACCCTGGTTCAGATTTTGCAACCTTGCCCCAAGTGAATCATGTTAAAGCTGTCTGAGTCTAAAGCACCATATCGTGGTGCAGAACAGATCATTATACAGAGATGGAATGGGACAACTAAAGTTTTACTGTATTCTGGTTTTGGGCCTATATGAGAAACCATCTTATCTCACAGATAAGGGCTAAGGGCAAAAGGGGTGGGAGGTGTTTGTTAGGCCTTAATGAGTTTCCCATTCCTGAACCAAAATTCAAAGTGAGCGAGATATAAATCCTGTGATTTTGGTGAAGAAAAAAAACGGGTATCTTCATAGCAGCCTAGGAACCATTAACCATATCTCTAACACCACCCAGAAAGAGGCTGGAGGAGCCACTGGACAAAGCTCCTGTCTCTGTGTGTACATTTATAATGTTCTAACCAAGTCTCAAACCTTGGCAATAATTTTCATTAAAAGCAATCCCATTCATCAGACAAATCTTCATGGAAAACACAAAATTTTTCCATAAATTTATCAGAAGACTCACTTTTTTTTTTTTTCTTTCTGGGACAGAGAAACCATTTTCTGACAGTAGGTTTACAGTCTCAGTGTCCTTACAAGTTAAGTCCTAAGCTCAGAGGATCCTCTGAGCATGTCCATCACCTGCTCTTTGGCTAAGGCGGCAGTGTACCTCTAGATCAACCTGGAAACAGTCACAAGGGAGTGTGACTTCTTGGCCATAATAAAGTCACTTGACAGTGTTTATGTTATTAATTTGAACACACAGAAGACAAAAGCACAGGTATGCACACACACACAACCCCAAACCACTAAAAACTACCTAAACACTGAGTAAATAGTAAAAAGGTAATGTTGGGACTTTTAAACCTTGAATTCATTAGCCAGGCTTGGGGTGAAAGGACCATCTAATATCATGCTAGTCTAAACCATACTCTTCCATACAGCTGTTTAAAAACCACTGGGTATGAGGAATATGCTAGAAAGAAATGTTAAAAATAGATTGTTGGCCCACACTTATTTTTCTAATAAATAGGACCATTATTACTACCAGGATAGTCTTATTTATTTTGCCTGAATTTGTGCTTAAAGAAAGTCTCATGACAGGATGGGATGGGCTGCGCTTCTCAGAGAACTCTGAGGCAGAAATATTTGCCTTGGATTCTGTGGATTTTTTAAACCTGTGTGCTGATAATTCAAACTATGTTGCATTAATTGTGTTAGGGTTTTTTATAGGTTTCAAACATCTGTGGTGTAATGATCCTTGTTAAACATATATTCTGTAAAGTGCCATAGTCTTTTTTTATGTGTAGCATATTTAAAAATATATATGTATATTATACATACACAAGTTCGTGTGAAAGATGTGCAATAACAAAGGTGTATGTATGTTTTGTTGTTTTGGAAACTGGACAGGAGTCAAAACAGGAATGTTTCTGTTTTGGCAAAGGAGAGTTCCACATTTTTGCCTTCATGGCTTATTCAGTAACCTATAATTTTAATGCTACACAAATCTTATGTGAAGAAAAGACTGGTATGAAATCATTTTCTCCTGGGTCTAAAATAATCACTAGCATATGTCAAGGTTAAGCCAGCAAGCCAGGCCCAGTTAATGCTAGTCTTTCATGTGAAATGTGAAGCTGCCATGTTGCCTTTTCTCTTAGTAAGATAACTAGTAGCTGGTACATAATCACTGAGGAGCTATTTCTTAACATGCTTTTATAGACCATGCTAATGCTAGACCACTATTTAAGGGCTAATCTCACACCTCCTTAGCTGTAAGAGTCTGGCTTAGAACAGACCTCTCTGTGCAATAACTTGTGGCCACTGGAAATCCCTGGCCGGCATTTGTATTGGGGTTGCAATGACTCCCGAGGGCCAAAAGAGTTAAAGGCACGACTGGGATTTCTTCCGAGACTGTGGTGAAACTCCTTCCAAGGCTGAGGGGGTCATTAGGTGCTTTGGAGGAACTCAGCACCATTTGATATTCAACAGCCACTTGAGCCAAATATAAAATTGTATTTACAGCTGATGGACTCAATTTGAGCCTTCAAACTTGTAGTTATCCTATTATATTGTAAACTAATACATTGTTTGTCTAGCATTGATTCGGTTCCTGTGCATATGTATTTTCACAATGTGCTCCCCTCCCCAGATCTTAATTAAACCAGATTTTGCAAATTCATTCTTATGCTTTCAAGTCTGAGTATACTGGCTTCAATATGATGTGTATAATCTGATCAAGAAAATACCTATAAATCAGTCAATATTTATTTTAACTAGCTTACATGTAATATTGATGAATGGAAAAAAGATATTCAGGTATTTTAAACTATTCCATTCACTAGTAACATATATGTCCCTATCTGTGTTATCTTTAATGTCAAGTACGTATTTCTTCCTTGAAGAAGCATCAACACAATTATTAATAGGAAAAAACATCTCAAGTATTATAAAGTAAAGCTATGAAATATGAAAATGCTCCATTAAAAAGGAATTTTCAAACATAAATATGTAACAATGACAACGGGGAAAAGTTAACTGAAAGACACATCCTCCTCTTCCAACAACAACCCTAAAAATAAAAGCCAATGATATGGTGTCATTCCACATCCATGTTTCCTGAAGGTAATCCTGGCCATAAAAAGCCTCATCCAGAATAGGTGGAATTCTAATTTATAAACTCAAGAATGACACTAAATACCCTTCTCAACTCTTTCAACTCCCTGTATCCCATGAAGCATTTATTATTTCATACAAAAAAAAAAAAAAAAAAAAAAAAGGCAATTTCTTCCCCTGATCTAGGGCCTATGACAGTTGAAATTACATTTATGTTCTGGTTTCTAATAAAAATAAAAGCTGACAAAGTTACCCACATCAGTTTTAAAAAACCACACATGGTTTTCCAAATAATCATGATTTGAATAACCCAAGAAAAATTAGAACATTTCCATTGCTTTTTCAGCTGTTACTATACTCTCCAAAATTTAATCCACAAAGAATGGCAGAAGCTGGGGAACCCTCCCATGTGCTTCCCCCACTTCCCATCCTTAGTTGTTATCTAGCAATTCTGCTACTAGGTCCACTTTCCACACTGATCTTCCTGGAACATTCTGCATTCAAATTACACCTACACCCCCTTAAAGTTTTTGCTTAACCAAACAACCACTTAGAATGGTCCTTACTAACATGGACATTTTATGTGGATATTATTTCAGTAGTTTCAAACAATCTTTTTCAACCCTCACACAATGAAGGGTAAGGCATCAAAGCAAACTTTACTCTTCAAAGCAGTAAGAACCAATAACTTTATTTCAGAGGCCCTCACTAGCAGCTGAGTCATTTGGCAGAGCCATCCCCCTGCTGCTCCTACTACTATCTTCTTCCTTGTTCAACTTCCTCTCCTTACCCTGAACAGCTGTGCAAGATAAGTCTTGCAGACATAAACTGCCAATTTTACTAAGGTACACAGGACACAGATAAAGGCATACAAAAAGAGGAAGTAGTGAAACCAAAACCACATGGGAAAGAAAAGTCAATCAAGTAACACATTGCTATTAGCAGCTTTTTAGCTTTTTATAGCCAAACATCCTGAAAAATTAAACACCTACAGGTAGGCAGTCCAGAAAGTGCCTATGTTTAAGAGAAACCACTATGATTTTATTCACAAGAGACGAAAGCCTGAATTAAGGCAGTGATGATAAAAGACAGTCAATGGGATGAATTCTATGTTAGGGGAAAAGAATGGACAGGTGGACTGATCAGAAGTGGAGGGGAAGGAAAGAGTCTAGGATGACAGCCAGGTATTTAGTGTAGAAACTGGGTGGAAAGTGATATGATCAACAAGAAGAGGACTCCAGAAAAAGCAGGGACAGTGAAGGTGAGGAGGTTCAGCTTAGGCTGCCAATGTAGAAGTCCTGTGTGCAGCTAGGACTATACTAGGGAGAGAGATTGATTTGGGAGTCATCAATACACCTGAGAGATGGTAAGTGTCCTTAGTTATTGTGCAATTTCTATGGGCAGATACTACACTAAGCACTTCATAAAATTCATTTATTCATCAAAACCCTATGAGATAGAAACTACTATCATTTTACAGATAACTGTCACTTAAATAACTGAGGTTAAATAATGTGTCCCAGGTTAGAAAGCTAGTAAGTGGCAAAGTCAAAGCTCAGATATATGTTTGACAACAAAGGCAATGCCCTCAAACTGTTACGTTGTTTCCTTCTACCTGGAATGCACAGGGTGGGAAGGCGGCCAATGCAAACTCCTGGGCAACACCAATATCTCTGCATTGCAGACACTTAGAATAACTTCCAAATAAAACTCCAAAAGGGCCTCACCATCACAACTGATGAAAACACTGCTTCTTCCTCCCTTTCAGAGAAAACACCTAGTGATTTTTCATAATTTTGAAGATGACATATGTCTCAATTTATCAATCAGGATTTAGCTCAATCCTGAAAACAGACACAAGAAATTCAGTATATGACAGTAGGAAAGTAAATGATAGGCTGTGACAGTTTTTATTGTTTTCTTAGTATCAAAAATCTCTCATTCAGAGTAAGCAACTATTATAATCACACAAGAAGCATATTTAACCTAATAATAAGGATTTGTCCTCAACTGAAGTTTCTCCAAACTCACAAATGCCAAAGACCCTTTAGAAAATTTACACTGCTGAAGGATGGGCAGTAGGACTCACCTTTAGGTGGCAGGTGTTAGCATTTGGTCTGGAGAATCCAAAAATCATGTAAAAATTTTGTCGAGTTTTTTTCCAGTATCCATTGTCCCTAAAGGATGGACATGAATGACTGGAAATGTGGAAGGATGAAAGGGAAGACAACTGGAACGAGGCGGCATGGTGGGGCAGCCACGCTTGGCAGGAGTCAGGGGACCTGCCTGTTCTCATCATCCCTCTCCAGCCCCTCACCACCACCACTCACTGAGTGACTTTGGGGTAATTTCCTAGAACTCTACAAAAACAAGGCCAACAACGAACTTATATCACAAATTTGGTATGAAGATTAAGTGATGTATATAAAGCATTTAGTATAGAACACCGGTATACAGTTAAGCCCACAATAAGTTACTATTAGAAAAAAACTAAGAAAATACTGTCCACCCAGACTATTATCATTTTAAAATTACAATCTATGAAAGGTAACATAACTTGTTGTCAAAACCCATGTAATTTTACCTGGAGAGACTTGGTGGATTGGCTACCTGAGGCCACCATTTCTTTTTCCATCCTGTTATAACAGAGCATTCAGCTAATTATCTTTACCTTCGAGCTTTCAGGAAGTGGAAGATTTCTTGGTGGGTGCAGGGTACTCAGTTACTCCTATTTAGCAAAAACAAAAACAAACAAACCTGTAGCACTGGGTGAGCCCATAAGCCATGTGAAACCAGAATGCTCAGAAAAGGAACCTCCTGATTTGTCAAAATCTATTGGGATAAAAGACTTTTTAGAAAAGGAACATCCAATGCTGGCCAAGGGTGTGAAGAGGCCTTTCTGTACATTGCTGATGGAGTTACATATGGATAAAATTTTTCTGGAGAGCAACTTGGCAATGCACATGAAAGGCGCTTTAAAAACTATACATACCCTTTAACTCAGCAATCTGTACTAAAGAGAAAACAAAAGCTCGAGTCCCTACATTTAGCAACAATATATTCCTTGATAAATTATTTATAACTTTAAAACCCTGAAAATCAGAACCTAAAGGAATAAGACTTTATGATACATACATAGGATGGTAGCCATATAGCTATACTAAATGTTACAGAAATAGATTCAGAGATATTAAAATTGTCAATATTTATATCATAACTGAAATAAGATAAACTGTTGTGTTAGTTAAGATCCTCCAGTTAAAAGTAGTAAGAAACCAATTCAAGATAGCTGAGGGAGAAAAAGCGGTAAGATTATGAGGATAATGGGATAAGGGTGAGCAGTAGGGCTCTGTAAAGGAAAAGGAAAGCCACTAGATCTAGATCTTTTCTATGTCATTCATTTTACATCTCCTGTTACGTCGATTTCATTCTTCATTTTCATTGCAGAGCAGCTTTCTTGGTGATTCCTTCCTCATGGCAGAAAATGGCTACCTCTTATGTTCCAATTCTGCAACAGTAGCGTTCTAGACATATCTACATTCAGAATAAAAAACTGATGAGCCAGGAATGAGTCCACTATGGCCAGATGATATCCAGTACCAGTGTGGACTTTAAGAACCCAAAGAAATGTGGCTTTTGAGAACTAGGTAAATATCCCTAAACGATGTACAAGGATGTACGGGGTCATCTCATTTTTAATATTAGGAAGTTTTCTTCCTAGAAAAATTAATAGAAAGATATAAACCAGATTTTAATAGAAGTTATTCATGGATGTAAAACTGTGAGAATTTTAGTTATTTCTTTTGCTTATATTTTCTATAATTTATACTGAAATGTATATTGATTTTATAAATTAGGTTAATTTAAAAAACTAAACTATCAGGCCATTATGACATAAAGCTAAGTGAGGGGAAAGTAAGGTTTTTAAAAATCCATATTGCTTATATATCTTAACTCTACAAAATATATATGCATAGAAAAAGATTAGAAGACAATAAAATATTAGCAGAGGTACCCCAAGATGACAGAATTAAGGATTTATTTTTATTTTCGCATTTATCACTTTCTGAATTTTTAATTGTTCTACAACACATATATATTGCTTTTATACTAGAAAAAAAATGTAAGGGATGCATAGGCCCAGTGGGTTCAGTTTTTGTGCAGGAGACTAGAATACTGTAGACACCAAAGTGATCACCAGATAAAAGACACTGATTTTTGGTGTTTTCTCCCATCCCCAAAATACCTGAATATTACGACAAACTGCCAACAGTAACAACTACTACAACCATGATTTATCTTGAGAATCACTGGCATACAAAATACTAAAGGTTGTGGAGGAATTCTAGAATTACATTTAAGTAAGCACTGAAAATAACTAGAAATTAAAAATAAAACTTGTATGGTATTATTCTACAAACTAGAACTGTTTTAATGTATAGACGATAATATTCAGAGTAATCGTGTATTACTAGGTGGGTGATTAACTATTTTCTGCTCCTATTAGAGAAAAGATTAAATGGCTTTTAGTGTTAGGAGCGTTTCAGCTACACCATCAGCCATGTCAAGCCCAGAAAGATATGAACTGGAAAATAAATCAGGATTTGGACAAACACAAAGTTTAACACTCACTACATTGCCACATGACAGTTCCCATGTTCCCTTGCCATTTGAAACATGGCCAGTACTAATCAAAATTATATACATTAAATGTTTGTCTTACCCAAACCCCAAAGTTAAATTGTAAATATAAAACCCACGGGGGGGGGGGGGTTGGGGTGAGAAAACTGGAGAGCAGTCTTTTCCCTATTTCCCTACAACCTTCAAGTAAGAGATATCTGCTTATATAAGATAGATTAGTGACAATACCTGGCTTAGAAAGTTCCCAGATTTATTTCTAGCTCTCTACATACTGTGATAAAGTCCTAAAGTTGAAAAACACCCACCAATATTACAGGCATGCTGCTTTATAAAATGTGCCCTAAAATTCTAGCCAAAATACTTCACTTTCTGTAATACTTAATATGGGAGATAAAACTTTTTAGCTTAATAAAAAAGTATTTAAAACAACTCATGTTTTAAATACATTATTCTACTCTAAATAAATGTATACTATTGTACTTTAAAATGTATCAAAGTAAGGTGTTTTCTATTTTTTAACCATCCTCAATTTTTTAAAATTAACCAATCTTTTTTTACCTCTAAAGGGCTTAATCACATGAAATGAACAAATTCCTCTGGACATTTTCCTTAAGGAAAAACTGAAAGGAGATATAGTGAAATGGTATATGACAGCCATGGTAATTCTAAGGTATACATAAGCAGGGGAAAAAAATGCTCAAAATATAACAAAATTCTGTATATAAACAGTCATGCTAAACACAGATTTGTACCAATAAGGGTACCGAATCAGATGTTAACAACAGTGTTTTCAGAAAAAGATAGAGCAATGAGTAAAAAGCACTATTACAAATGATTTACAGAAACGACTAATTAACCTAACATAAATCCCCTTAAAATGCAAACCATACATTATCTTAACATGAATTACAGAATATTTTCCTAGTAAATTAGGTGTAAAAATCCAAACTCGCTTTTTAAAATACAACAACCAGAAAATAAAGAATATCGTTCCTTTTTTAACATGTATTTCTCAAAATAAGATTCACCATGAACATTATTTTAGATATTTTTACATCTTCTTTAGCTAACCAAGTGAAAAATCCAATATACACAAATAAGTACTTTCATCAGTACATAAAACAGCAATAGGTAGCGAAGTTAGAAATCAGAATACAATTGAATAAATACAATACTAGTACAGAGACACCCATTTTTAATCCACAATGAAATATCTGAGCCACGAATAGGTTTTCCATTTTGAATCTAACTTCTAGATGATCTGTATTTTGACCTTAAAGGGGCCAAACTATTTAATATGGATGAAACTCCTGTTCCACTACCTGTAAAGGTCTAATGCAACAGAAAAATGGTCATTTTATGTTGCTCAGAGTTTTTAACTAGGTCTTTCATATTATTTTGTTTAGCACATGACAGACTTATACACATATTTTTAAAAAATCAAACATGGAATTTCTATATACATCAAACCTTTAACAATGTCTGTCTCTGAATTGCTATTATAGTGTTCAAAATTATACAAACAAACATCCAGTAAACAGCATTTTATTTTATGACACTCTGTGTTAATACAATAAATATACAAAACTTCTAACCCACTGAAACATGCAACATTAGAGGGACACATGGAGGGCATTTCTGTAGAACCATGACAGTCACCATGATGGCAGCGCAATATTAGTTACTGACAAAATATACAAACATCTCTAGATAAATAATCCAAGTCCCAAATTACAAATCACTGAGTAATGATTTTCCAGTGTTCAAACTTTAGTTTGAAATAAAATCGCCATTATTTAATATTACAAACTGAAAAATAACACGGATGACTACTATGTGAAGACCATTTATGACTATGATTTCATGACTGTGATTTTAGTATTAAATATAAAACACTAACAAATGCCAATCTTTTGCTGAGTGAAAATTTAACAATTTACTGATAAAGTAAATATAAGAATTTAAAGCTCCTTTCATACTTGATCATACTATAAGCATTGCCATCATTTCAATGCATATGTATATTTTTAAAAAACAATTTTCTCTCTCAAACTTGTATTAAATAACTGAATTTTAAAACATTTTCTCCATCCACACAAAAAAAGATGTGGGTTCTAATTATTCTTTGCTATTTAATAATGCTACCTTTGAGGATTTCTATGTAATATAAACATTCCAATTCTGAAGCAAAGTATTTCAGCATTTTTCAAAAGTTTCTAATATATCTTTTGTTTGTAGTGTGTAGAAAAAAATGGACTTGGGATATAAGTTAATAGTGGATATAGGTGCTCTTGCTGTATTCTGTGGTTAATGTTTTGAATGTATGCAAAATCTACACTCAATAAAGCACACTGATAAAAAAGATTTCCAATAACACTACAAGCTCTAAAAAACAAACTGGCTAAGTTGGTTGAGAATGTAGGTAGAAATTATCGCTGATTCAAAATATTTACAAAAACAGCTTTAAATTCATATGCTGAAGAGTAAAAGAAATGTCTTCCAAGTATACCTGATGTCAATAAGATCCCAAATAAATCAAATGTAAACACCATCTGGATGGATCTGCGTTACCTAGTAACACGCACCGCTGCTTCATGGATAGTGAGAACTTGGCATCCCACCTCTAGCATGAAACTTTTTCTGTAACTCCAGGTTTGGGGAGAATGAAAGCGATTTAACTATTTATGCCTATCTGATTTTTTAAAAAATAAGGATTTCCAGTCTCTAATATCACAATCCTTACTTAAAATCTAATTGAAAAATCACCATCTATCATTCTGCAATCTTAAATTAGCTAGACTTTCAAAACACAGTAGCATGACTTACAAATGTCTTTGAGTCACTTAATCAGTGTTAAAATTGATTGAAAGTTTGAACCCAAGAATACTATAAGAACGAAGTTCTGTGCTGCATAGTAACAATTTTAATGTGATTATCTTAATGCATTTAACTGTATTTATATTTTCTTGCTTGGTGCAAGTTAAATGCTTTTTTTTTCTATTGCTGGAAATTTTAGGTATATTCAGTCTGTCTCAAAAAGTGAAAGACAGGTGCATTTAGGGATTCAAGTATATGAAAAAATGCCAGGGTCTTTTTATGTTTAATGCCACTGGAGATTAAAAGCTAAAAGGAAAATCCCTTAAATACTGTACATTCTTTTTAGACAACAGTTAGGCTAGCCTTTAATACCTCTGTTAAAAATCACACACACACATCCCCCAAAAAGAGCTGCCAGACACAATCTTAGTTGTAACCACAGAATATACCAAAGTTTTCATATAGCAAAATGTTACTATATGACTACTGAAATTTTTTTTTAAAGGGAATTATTACCACTACTTTCTACTGCATTAACTACCTTCTCTTTTGGATAATGTACTGCATATTATATCAAATTCTTATATTGCACCCCCAAACTTTTTATTTAAAAGAAACTCTTGCAGAAAACCATTTCTGTGATTCCATTAACCCCTGAATCCTACAACCACAAGCAGTACAGAAGCCAAAATACTAATTCTCTTAATATAAGAAATGTAGTGCCCATGCAAATCAGAGATTGTTATCAAAATATCAGCTACTCTAAAAAAAAAAAAAAGAAAAGAAAAAGATGACAAATATTACATTATCTACTACAAAATGCAAATAGGCTCTTCACTGGTGACTGAAACAGCTAAAAAGCAAGCCAATTTAAAATCCTTAAGTCTCTGCTGGCCTATTTCTTTCAATATAAATAGGGAAAAAGGAATGAAACATAGTTTACTTTTCCAATGCGCAATCCTTATCTCTAAAGATTCTTGAAAGAACTACTGCAGTTAGTATTAAATGTGTTTTTAATCATAAGTACCATTATTAATTTTCAGTGGGTCACCACTGAAATAATTCACCGAACGTCATCCCCCAAAAAATATGGAGAATATTTATTTAGCATGTAATATTTTTTCTGCAAGGGGCACTGAAATATTAAGAAACTATTAGGTAAAGTAATAAGACAAGGAAGTTTTCCTGGTTTTAGCCCATGCACAAGTGAACAGGAAATATCCATGCTGTCTGTACTCTGTGTTTTGAACATAAAAATATTTGTAGAATACAGTAACTGGAGAAAAAAGTACAGTCAAAAGGTAACAGTGTATTGTTTGAAGATTCTTAAATTTGGTTACCCTTGAAAGCATTCTGAGCTGCACTAGATGCTGCAGTTGAAGCTGCATTTGCAGCTGCGGTCTGGACAGTTTTGTTGGACATCACACCTGTTGCAAACTCTTGTTGGGCCTTCTCAAAACTCGCACCTGTTGTGCGATATAGTCCATGTACCTACAGAGGCACAAAAAAGTGGGAGAAGGTAAGTAGCAACCTACACATTCATTTCCAGCAGCTCTTAATCTCAACATTAATCAAACAAAAAAGACTAGATTATGGTCATGCTTCCTAAGATCAAGAATATTAGCCACCAAACTGACACACAATAATTGTATTTAAACATTTTTCTTAAAACAGGTTTTCCTTTTCTTCTCCAAGCTGAAGAGATAATTATGCTAATTCAAACCAAAAATAAAGAACTTCTTAGCTAACTGCAAAAAGTTGTATTTTCCTCTGCACCCAATTAGTCAAGTGAAATTATTACAGCATTACAATGAAATGGTATAAACATAGTAACAAGAAACAATATATTAATTTATTACCCCAAACTATTCAGAGAGAACATTACCTTATCTATATCCATTTTAGCTATATATACACCACAGGTTCTGTTATAATCAAATGAGATCATTTTATCATTTAATGTACCAAGCACTACTTACGTCCTTCCACATATTGCTGCTATGCACTCTGTATACAATTTAACATTTTGTTTATGGTCAAGTCCTAAAGAATGCACAAAGAAACACTTCTGGGAATTGTTTCTCCATACTGATTCATCACTCAAATCTTGGAATTTATTTTCAGGAGTAGGGTTCAAAAATTTTCTATCAATATATGCTTTAAAAGCTGCATAATTAAACTATGAGTCCATCAATAGGTAACATCAGCCACTTATTTTAACACAAATTTGAAGAAGGAAATAACAAACCAACATTTATTAATTATATGCCCACAAACTTCACACAGTGGGGAGAGAAAGATACTGGTAATTACACTGCACTGTGACTGGATCTAAATGAGAAGCTTGACTGAAATGCAATCAAAGCAGGCTTAGGGAAGGGGCCAATGCATCCAAGTCAGTCTTTTTTCCAAACCTGGATAGGAATTGGTAACTGTGGAGTAAGAAAAAGGATAATGAGTCAAAGACTCTCAAAGCAAGCTTGTATTTGGGGAAGTAGTTTCAAGAAGAGAGAAAAGAGAGGATAGCTGGTTTGGGGAGAAGAAAGAATAGAGAAGATAAGTTCTAAACATTTGTTCATTCGTTCCAGATGGTAAGTTCTAAACATTTGTTCATTCATTCCAAGGCTATTGACAACCTACTCTAGGCCTGCCACAGCAGGCAGGTAAAAGTTTGGTTCAAAGCTTGGGAGAGGAATGGGCTAAAGACATGGACTTGGAAACCAGTGGCATATGTTATGGACTGAATGTTTATGTTCCCTCCACAAATTCTTATGTTAAAATCCCAACCATCAATATGATGGTATTAGCAGGCGGGCCTTTTGGGGGGTGATTTTGCCATGAAGGTGAAGTTTTCATTAATGGAATAAATGCTCTTATAAAAGAGACCCCAAAGCCCAGTGTGGTGGTACACACCTATGGTCCCAGACTTCCACTCTAATCTGGGCAATATGCGTCTCTAAAAAAAACTTTTTTTTTTTTTTTTTTTTTAAGAGATGCCAGAGCGCTCTCTGACAACCTTCCATCACATAAGGACACAGAAACTGTCTAAGAACCAGGAAGCTGCCCCCCGCCTCCGAGACACTGAATTTATCAGTGCCTTATCTTAGACTTCCCAGCCTCGAGAACTGTGAGAAATCATTATCTGTTGTTTAAGCTACCTAATCTATGGTATTTTTGTTATAGCAGCCCTAAGGGACTAAAACAACATATAAATGATAGCTGAAAGCTTGGCATTTATGAAACTGTCTATGGAGAACCCAGAGTAGAAAGAGAATAAAATCAAGTACACAACCTAATTAATGCAGAAACAGAAAACCAAATATCACATGTTCTCACTTATAAGTGGGAGCCAAACACTGGGTACACATGGCCATAAAGATGGCAACGATAGACACCGGGGATATAAACATAGGGGAGGGTGGGAGGGGGAGAAGAGCTGAAAAACTACCAATTGGGTACTATGCTCACTACCTGGATGCCAGGCTCAACTGTTCCCCAAACCTCAGCATCACATAATATACCCTTATAACAAACCTGCACATGTATCCCCTGAATCTGAAATAAAAATTGAAATTGTTTTAAAAAGACACTATTTAAGAGGCATCCACAAGAAGAAGGAACGACTGGGAGAGGAATGGGAAGAATCAGATACAGATACTTCCCACTGATGCCAAGAGAAGAGAGCATGTTAACACATGAAAAGCTATCAGAAAAGCTATCAAGAAAGCATGTTAATGCATGAAAATCAAACAGGGTACAAGATAAAAATAACCCAGACAGCCCTGAGTGCTTCTGATATAGTGGTAAAAGCAAACGCCACATTACTACTGATCAAAGTGTCAAATGGTCAAGAATAAAAAGAGAGCACTGACAAATACATATACTGGTAAATCTGAAGATTCCTTTTTCCTAGTACCTTAGCACTACCATAAGTATAAAAGTAATTATTTTTATTCCCTTTTAAAACCAAGTTTTCTATGGAAAATTAAAGATACAGATAAATCACTACTCCTATGTTCTAGACACTTATCTCACAGTGAGTACAAATGGTTGGATCCTAGAAAAAGAAGTGTATTATAGAAATCTTATCAACCTTTACTTATTAGGCCCAATCAGAGCAATGCAATTACAGATTCACTTGTCTGTCTCTTCCCCTCTTCCCCCAACTTTGTGAGCATGTAATAAATAAATGTTAATTATTATTTGCTTTATTATATCCTTTTTCAAACTTGCACTAAATTGAGAGGCTGATACTATGTGTTCACAGGCTTCACAGTTTACTAAAATGTAATTAACAGTCCACACAGAACACAGAAGCAAAATAAAGGTAGGAATAGCCACATTTCTCAATAGTTTGTATCTATACAGACCCAGAGAGCCACCTAGAGGGAAAAGACCACATACATATATACAGTGCACAATGCTCAAATACTGTATCAAATCCATTATATCCATGTGAAAAGGGTGGATTCTTGATTTCAGGGCCCCGTGAAAGACAGGCTAATCATCAGGGTCTTTAAAAGCTTATTACTTCCCTCCAGGGTTTCAGATGGTATCTACTGATAATTCACACTGCTGATATCAGGGAGAAGATTTTGACACCAAGTACTATAATTTTTTTAAAAAATTACACAACTTGGGAGTGGGAGGCAAGGGGAAGGATCGCATTAGGAGAAATACCTAATGTAGATGATGGGTTGATGGGTGCAGCAAACCACCATGGCACATGTATACCCATGTAACAAACCTGCACGTTCTGCACGTGTATCCCAGAACTTAAAGTATCAAAAAAAAAAAAAAAGATTTCCATTTTGATAAAATCCAATTTATCTTAAAAAAAAAAAAAAAAGTACCAGTTGATGGTTTGCTTAAATGGAGCACAATTATCACCAAGTTGCACAGCCTTTTTATCTGTACTGTCACTTGAGGAAATCTCACTGCATATGTGACCTGAATGCATATTACCTAGTGGAAAATTCCATAAATGCAGAATAGTCTAGAGAATTAAAAAAAAATTAAGCAACTTAAATACTATCTTTTCTACTTATGGGAACTGCATTACTCCTAAAATAATATTTAGTTCTAGGAAAATCACAGAAAAGGCACTAAATTTGGTTTCTACTAATTCCAGCTGGCTGGCCACCACTCAAAACTTCAAATCTGCTTCCCATAAAACAAGAATATTTGTTACCCTATGTGTTCCTCAGAGTTTTCCTAAAGATCAAATCAGAATGTATATAAATGAGATACACTAACATAAATTAATTTTTAAGTATCTGCAGAATATAGATGTGATTTCATCAAGGAGTCCTGCCTCCTTAATGCAGCTTCAGAGACAGTACATGCTGTGGTGGTGTATGACACAGAAAAACTGGATCATATGGGAAGTAAAGAATAATGGCCCTTTATTTAAATAATCCAAACATATGTCTTCATTAAAACATACAGAATACCATTTCAAGAAACTGCGCTTTTATTAAGATCCCTGTCAGGCGAAAATGATTTCAACTTTTATAAAAGCTAGGAAAATAAAAACAAATGAATTTTTTAAAATATATATATTTTTAATTCTTGTTTTGAGTTTTTAAAAAAGTATGGACCTCTAAGCCTAACATTTTCAGTTTGAAATTTCTGGAAACCCTCTACTAACCCTCCTGCCCACAGATGGGTCAGATATCCCTTCTGTAAGCCCTTGAATTGCCGCTCTAGTTTCACCGTGTTGAAATCACGCACCCTTTAAGCACTCTCTCAAATAATGCTCTGTCCACTCTTTTGTGCCTGAACTAGCCATGGCTTTCCCTATTGAGGGTACCTCCAATCCTCTGTACATCTGGGGAGGCACGTATGTACTTCTTTTATAGGGTTTATGTCCATGTCGTATTATATCCCACCTGCTTTTACTTGCCTAAGGGCAACAACTAATTCTACTCATTGTTACACCCCCTAAAAGACACAGCTTAGTAATCTGCAGTAGAAGCCACTGAATAATTATTTGTCTACCTGCTAGGGATTAAGTGTTCCAAAATTGTCCTCATTAATAATAGTTTTTACCAAATAAGTACAATACGGCTTAAGGAGACTATACCTGTGTTACAAAGTAAAATGCTTAGTTGGCAGTCACCTCAGAGGTTAAATGTTTTAAAAGCAGACATACTACTTCACACCTGCTACGATGGCTGGAATGAGAAAAATGGAAAATCACAAGTGTTGACAAGGATGTAGAGAAAGTGCTGGTGGGAATGTAAAATGATACAGTCCTTGCAGAAAAGAGTTTGGAGGTGCCTCAAAAAGCTAAACATAGAATTACTATAAGACTACATAGGAATTCCACACCTGGGTATATATGTACACAAGAGAGGTGAAAACAAAGACTCAAACAGATACCTGTATACCAATGTTCACGGCAGCACTATTCACAATAGCCAAAAGGTGGGAAAATCTCAAGTGCCCATCAACAGATAAACACAATGTGGTATACAGATACAATGGAATATTATTCAGTCTTAAAAAGGAATGCATTTCTGATACATGCTGCAACATGGATGAACCTTGAAAACATTATGGTAATGAAATAAGCCAGGTACAGAAGGAAAATATTGTATAACTCCATTTATATGAAATATCTAAAACAGGCAATTCATAGCAAATCAGAGGCTGCCAGAGGCTGAGAATAGGGAGGAATAAAATTATTGCTTAATGACTAGAGTTTCTGTTTGGGGTGATACAAAGTTCTGGAAATAGACGTTAGTGATGGTTGCGCAACACTGTGACTGTAATTGATGCCACTGAATTGTACACCTAAATATAATTAAAACGACAAAGTTTATGTTATACATATTTTGCCACAATTTAAACAAATACAATACACCAAAAGCCATTAAATTGTATACTTTAGGTTTTTTTTTTTTTTCCAATTATTTTGTATTTTTTAGAGGCAAGGTCTCACTCAGTTGCCCAGGCTGGAGTGTAGTGGTATGCAATCACAGCTCACTGCAGCCTCAAACTCCTGGGTTCAAGTGATCCTCCCACCTCAGTCTCTCCAACAGCTAGGACAATAAACTCACACCACCATGTCTGGATAAGTTTTTTTTTTTAATGTCTTGTAAGGGGTTGGAGGGTGGTCTCATTATGTTGCCCAGGCTGATCTCAAACTCCTCGGCCTCCCAAAGCTTCCCAAAGTGCTAGAATTACAGGTCTGAACCACCATGCATGGTCTAAACTGTATATTTTAAATGGGTGAATTGTATGCTAATTATATTTCAATAAAGCTAATAAAAAATGCATATAAAGATGACTGAAAGTGCCATATTTACAGCATTATAAATACTCACCAATCTACCCAATCTACCAAATTTGAAGATGCCTAAGATAATAATAATTTGGTTGCAGTAACCTAGATTGGGGATCTACTAAGTAGCTAGCTTAGTACTTATTGAAAAAGATAACAAAATAAAAATTAGGGGTAAAGTTTTTTTTTAGGTGAATAAACTAAGAGTATCAACCGAGGACAGGATATAAACAATCTGCTCAAGAGTGCCATTTTTTTCTAGGAATTCAAAAGTACTACTCTATCTGTGTCCCTTAGAAGAAGGTGACAAGTATGGATGAGCATTTTAATAGACGATGTGAACCATCCAGAATTGATTCCTAGTCAGCAAAGACGACAGTGCTGAATGGTTCTGACAGAGAAGTAGCATGCCTATCTGTGACTACAGAAAAACAGCACAGTGGAATTATCAGCTTTCTATCCTAGGTCATAAATAAAGTCAAAGTGGGAGAGACAAGGGGGAGAGGTGAACGATAGCAATGCTTTCAAAGAAAGTACAGATGATGATCCTTGAACGGGGCAGGTCCACTTATAATATGTGATTTTTTTCCCAACCAAACTCAGACAGAAAATACAGTATTCATGGGATGTAAAACCCGAGTACACGGAAGCCTTTTTATATACATGGGTTCCACAGGGTTGACTCCAAGACTTGAGTATGCATAGATTTGGTATATGGATGGGTGGGTTCTGAAACCAATCCCCTGCATGTAGAGGGATAACTCTAAGAGTCACTTTTCACCTAAGAAAACTATCACTTTATATATAATAGGATATCTTCACAAAGCATTTACCATAAAACACCAATTAGTGAGACTTAATCACAGCGTTCTGTATCATAGACCCAATTCAACGCTCCCACAAAAATGAGTATCTGCAGAATAGTTATTGTAGTAAATAAACAAAATTTGAAACACTTCAGAAAACTTGTCTTTTAAAGAGGTAAAATAACTTTTTTCTAAAATTCTTTCAAAATCCAAAAAATTCACTATTAAAAACTATTTAATGTGAACATGACAGTCTATCAACAAATTTCATGGAAGTGATAATCATGCAAAACCAGGTCCCAAAAGGAATACAAATGATATATTATCTATTAATTACTTCCATATTAAGTTATTCTAGCTCTTATACCAATTAACAGAAGGAAAAAATTTTGGATTCCCCTCATCCATAGTCTCCTGTGATGCATTCATTTACTGTTATTTGACACATTTATAACATCTCCCCGCTTAGCCCAAAACCATTACTCAATTCTTTCTAATAGTTCTAATAGAAAGAGGACCTTTTGAAAAAACACCATTTGGAAATAATCTGAGAGAAAACAAGAAATCTATTTGTGAAACGTCAGGACTAAACTAAACTCTTCTCCATGTAGATGTACAGAAGACATATATTCTTTCAATATTTGAAATGTGGAGTATAAAACGACACTGTGGGGGAAACCAACAGCACAATCTCATATTGGGCACTGCAGCACCAATGATGACCTACTTCAGTTATGGGAGACAACAGAAAGCCAACGAAATTACCAAAATCCTATTCACTTCAATGAGGATAAATATATAGGACAGAGCACATTTACCTTAAGAGAAGAACAGCTTAATAAAACCCAACAATTCTAGAGTCAAAACTGTGCATAGAGTACAGTTACAGGGCATTAACTGTTCTTGAAAAGCCTGACCCCTAGTGGTTATAAATACTGCTACATACCTGCAAAGGATTTTTTGTCATTAAACTGCCAGTTTTGATCAAGTGTGAAACAGAAAATTTAAAAAGAAAAATTAGGTTTTTAAAATTGGATCTTAATTTCTATTACAGCAAGAGAAATGCCTGCTATTAAAATATGAAAGCTGGTGCAAATTATATTTTAGCTTACAGTATCCCTATTGTACTTCATAAAATCATACAGAAAATCATCTCATCTAAACTTCTTATTTCACAGATAAAGAATCTGAGACTCAGAGAAGTTTAGGAACTTGTGAACACATAGAAAGAGAAGTTCTGGTAACTTTTTTATGAGGTAAACAACAACAACAACAACAAAATATCAGAGTATGCTGCATGATATCCATATCGATGCTTTTATTTTATTTGAGAAAGTCATATTTCTTTTCAATGCCTGGCATATGAGCACCGTTCTATAACTTTTCCTTTGTGTGGTGGATCCTGAAAAACTGTATACCTGGAAAATGGAAAGGAAAAAAACTGCTGGTCAAAGAATTCAGAGCGTGCACAGGGTAGTCCATTATGGAACAGCTACAGAATAAACACTTCCTCCACACCCTGGCTCTAGTGATCATCTGTGCCACACATTCCCCAACCACGGCCAGTGCTGGTTAAAGTTCCCTTCATACTCCACCCACAGCAGAGTCTTCACTGTTGTGAGTATCCTCCTCAAGGCCCTCTTCTGACTCCACACACTTTCTAGGCTTCACTCACTTCAGTAAGTCAATACTTTTCCAGTCTAGAAATCCAGCCTAAAGCTCTTCCCTTGCTCCTGACTTGTATATACAAAAGCCTACTCAATATTTATATTTTAATGTACCACCAGTTGATTTAAACTCCCCTAATTCAACATCAATGTGGAAAACATCTTGATCCCCAAACCATTTTTCTTGTACTCTCTTCCTGAATGGTCCATCATCTAAAAACCTGGGTGTCATCCTTGAGTCTCACCTTGTCCCCTACTTCCAGGCCCAAGTTGGATTAATCGTTACCTGCTCATTTTCTCTTTACTACATTTTCTTCACATTTCCTTAGTTCAGGCCACCATCATCACTAATCAGCTTCCTAGCCTGTCTCCTAAGTGTTTCCAAGTACCACTGCTCGGCCCCACAAATCCCAAATGTATTTCGGAATAACGCTTCTAAAATTTAAATCTAATCAATTCAATTACTCTTCTCCTTAAAACTCTTCTATGGCTCACTACCACTTTTTGGAGAAGATTTAAACTTCTTAACAAGACACTGTAGGATATAAGTATGCTTACATGTTCAATTTCATCTTCTAATACCAACACCATACAATTCTCCTAGCCCCAGCTCACACAACATGTTTTATCTCCCATCCATTCTGAGCTACATTTAATTCCCTGAATTTGCCATGTTATTTCCTACAACTAGATGTGAACGTGGTATTCCCACTCTCTGGTACCTACTTATCCCTCTTATCCTCTTCCCTGTCCCTTATTCTTTTGCTTAGATAACTATAATGAGGAGCAGCCATCATTATATCTCAGCTGAAGCAATACTTTAAAAGACCTCCAAAACTTGATTAGGTGTCCCTCTGCTCCCTATACTTACCTCTATCATGGCCATTAAATCACTGAATTGGGAGGCCCACCAATTTATTTCTCTTCCTCACCAACAGGTGATCTCTCTGAGCTCATGCACAGGTCAGTACCTGGCACATAATATATGCTCAATAACAGCTGTTTAACAAATGAGTGAAAACTGCCACACACCACAAAACCCTCTACTATACTCTAAATGTATTACATTTCTAGTTCTATAAAACACCCTCAATGATACATGTGAAATAATAAAGGAATTCTCCAACACTGACTGTAATGGTCAGTGTTATGTGTTAATTTGGCTAGGCCATAGTCTCCACTTATTCAATCAAACACTAACCTAGGTGTTGTTGTGAAGGTATTTTGTAGATGTAACAGGCGTCTACCATCAGTTGACTTTAAGAAGTGTTCTAAATTATCTGGGTATGCCCCATCCAATCTGTTGAAAGGCCTTAAGAACAGAACTGGAGTTCCTCTGAGGAAGAAGAAATCTCACTTGTGGACTAGAGTTTCAGCATCTGCCTGAGAGTTCCGGCCTGCCCTCTTGATATCAGACTGACCTCACCAGCCAATTCCCTGCAATTAACCTCTTCATTCTTTCTGTTTCTGATAGCATGCTGACTTGATAAAGGCATTTACTAAACAAAAGTAGACACTAAACCAGACCCTGAATATAAAATGATAAAGAGGTCAAGATTAGAAAGGAAAACTATTAACTGAGAAGGCCCTGTTCTATGCAGTTTACATTCACTGTTTCATTTAACCCTCACACCAACCCTATAAAAATGGTTACTCTTCCCATTCCTTCTTTTATTCAACAAATATCTGAGTGCATATCACATGCTAATCACTGCATGTCACTGTTCCAGATGTGAGGAATACAACCTGAAAGCATACAGAACGGGTCTCCACTCTCATGCAGCTTGGAGTACAGTTCAGGACACTAAACCTGAGTGGTTACAGAAGCCTGTCTCAGGTCACACAGCTGTAAGTGAAGTTGCCAAAATTTCAACCTGAGTTGTATGGTTCCAAAGCAAAACTCTTGCTCTTCTCATCTAATTCCAATGCTAAAAGACTTGTTCACGCTGGGGGTGCTTAACAGGTGGCACCCAGAACACATGCACCATAAGGCATATAAACTGGCTTATGCCTAGGTCCCACAGTGAGCAATATAGACAGTTAAATTTCCCCAAGAAAATAGAGAATGACATGGTCCCTAAGATACAAGTCAACAAAAAACATTCTGGGAGACACAGCAAGATCAGAGCTGGGTCTTGAAAGAATACTAACAGGTCTTCAACTAGCCGAGCAGACGAATTAATGCATGGATTTAAAAACATCGTATAAACAAAATCTGGAACAAAGGAATGTACATGATGTATCTGAAGAAACTGAGCAGTACAGTTTGACTACGAAAAAAAAGTGTTAATCACGGAGCTGTGAGATGTCACCACCAGCCCTTCTTCCCACCACCACTATAATGCCAACCTGGGATTCCTTGAGAGAACAAAATGGCATAATACTGGTAAAGTGTTCTGCGCAGGGCCCAGGGTATCGCTGAGCACAATAAAAGTGATTTCATCATTAGGTGAAAGTGAATCATCACTAAGGCCCATTTGCTGACTAAATTTATGGCATGTAGTGTGTTTTTACAACTTCAGCGATGCTGGTGTTTCTGAATGTAGCCCTTCTTCGCACTGCCACCAAAATCCCATTCCCAATCCTAGATCCACGTCAAAAACCTGCAGAGTGCCGATTTTTGGGGTTTTTTTTAAGGTTAATACGGTAATTATATATTAAATGGACTGCGAGAAGGATGAGGGAATGTAAGTAACCTGTAAAAACAAATTTCTGGATTAGCTGAGGATGGAAATGGAAAAGAAGAGAAAGATGGAAAAGATACTAAAAAGGGATCTAAGAAAGTGAATTAAAAAGTAATGGAAGCAGCTGGGCATGGTGGCTCATGCCTATAATCCTAGTAGGTGGATCACGAGGTCAAGAGATCAAGACCATCCTGGCCAACATGGTGAAACCCTGTCTCAACTAAAAATACAAAAATTAGCTGGGCATGGTGGCGCACGCCTGTAATTCCAGCTACTCAGGAGGCTGAGGCAGGAGAACTGCTTGAACCAGGGAGTTGGAGGTTGCAGTGAGCAGAGATCGTGCCACTGCACTCCAGCCTGGTGACTGAGCAAGACTCCATCTCAAAAAAAAAAAAAAAAAAAAAAAAGCTAAGTGTGGTGGTGCATGCCTATAATCCCAGCTACTTGGGAGGCTGAGTCAGGAGGATCGCTTGAACCTGGGAGGCAGAGGCTGCAGTGAGCCGAGATCACGCCATTGCACTCCAGCCTGGCGACGGAGCAAGATTCTGCCTCAAAAAAAAAAAAAAAAAAAGGTAATGGAAGCACTGACACAAGCAATCACAGCACTGACAAAAATGTTTAATGGAATTACATAAAGTGCTTATTGCCATCTCATTCATAGTAGGTATTCAATAAGTGTTTCTTCAAAAGAAAAAAAAAGCTTCAGTAAGATAAAATCTGTATACTATGCAATTTACCCTTTGAAGTGTACAATTCAATGATTTTTAGTATAGTCATAGAGTTGTGACTATAACATCTACACAACCTAATTTTAGCATACTTTCATTACCCCCACTCCGCACCCCACCCATAAGCCACAGTCAAGCTGTAATATATTTTGTCTCTATATATTTGCCCATTTTAGACATTTCATAATAACTGAATCTATACAATATATGGTCTTAATAAACGCTTATTAATCAGAACATTCAAAAGGAACATCTAGCACTAAGAAACTGAAGAGTTTATGATGCATTACTGTGAAAAGATGACATCAATCAACAACTGGAGATGAAAATGACAAACTGAAGATGCAACTAAAGGTTTACGCAAAGCATTATCTTTTCCAATTCCAAGATTCTAGGTCACCTAGGTAGAGAAGAAACTGAAAAAAATAAGGGAAGATGAAATTCCCAAAGAAAATGACTGCACAGCACAAAGAGCCGATTACATTTAAGACCTTATTATGAACTAGATAAAGACATGGATAAGAAAGAATAGCCACAGATGCAGGAGAATTAGAACATCATTGCAAAAGTCTTAGCAGAGGAGCCACCTGTGGTATAGAAAGCTACAGAGGTTAAGGAGGAGGAAAACTGGAAAAGGGATTTAGTAACATTAGAAAGCTGAGTGTCAATGGTATGTGTGTTTGGTGCAGAAGAGAAGTTAAAAATTTCAAATAGAGAAAACATGGAAGAACAGACACAGTTTAACCTTCATAGGGTTTTGAGAAGGATAAAAGGCAAATATCTGAGTAAAGTACTGAAAGAGTACAAAGTGGTTTTAAATATAAGGTAAAATTATTTCTATGCATTTCTCATACATATCCTCAAGAAATAAAATAGTAAAAAAATTATAAGTACTTATTTTCTTTAAAGTGAGAACTATCAAAAAGTCTTTATCATTTAAAACATAGGTGTTATTCCCAAGGTCTCAATATCATGTTTGAATACATATAAAATATATCAAAATTATATATATGCAAGACAAAACAAAACATTAAATATAAACAAATAAAAACACTAATTTACCTTCCTCCATGTAACGATTTTTTTTTTTAAGGATGTGAAAATAGACTTGGGAATTCTCCAGGAAGAAGTGTAGCTAAAACAACTGGGCAGTTACAAATCCTAATGATTCCTCCAAATGACTCCTAAACCTGATAAATAACTTGAGTAAAGTTTCAAGATATAGGCCGGGTGCGGTGGCTCACGCCTGTACTCCCAAACTTTGGGAAGCCAAGGCAAGTGGATCACTTCAGGTAGGGAGTTAGAGACCAGACTGGCCAACATGGCAAAATCATCTCTACAACAAATACAAAAAACTTAGCCGGGTGCCACACCTGTAATCCCAGCTACTCAGGAGGCTAAAACGTGAGAATTGCTTGAACTCAGGAAGCAGAGGCTGCAGTGAGCCAACATCACATCACTACACTCCAGCCTGGGCAACAGAGTGAGATTCTGTCTCAAAAAAACCAACAAAAAGTTTCAAGATACAAAATCAGTAGCATCACAAAAGTACATACAAATATCAGTAGCATTTCTAAATACCAACAACGTTCAAGCTGGGAACCAAATCAAGAACACAATCCCATTTACAACAAACACACACACCCCTACACACATCTAGAATACATTTAACTAAGGAGGTGAAAGAACTCCCTAAGAAGAACTGCAAAGCACTGATGAAAGAAATCATACATGACACAAAGAAATGTAAAAACATCCACATCCATGGATTAGAAGAATCAATATTGTTACAATGATCATACTGCCCAAAGCAATATACAGGTCCAATACAATTCCTATCAAATTACCAACATCATTTTTCACAGAAGTAGAAAATACAATTCTAAAATTCATATGGAACCAAAAAGAGCCTGAAGAGCTAAAGCAATCCTAAGCAAAAAGAACAAAGCCAGAGGCATCATATTGCCTGACTTCAAACTATAGTGCACAGTGGCTCACACCTGTAATCCCAGCACTTTGGGAGGCCGAGGCAGGCAAATCACTTCAGGCCAGGAGTTAGAGACCAACCTGGCCAACATGGTGAAATCCCATCTCTAGTAAAAATACAAACTTAGCCAGGCGTGGTGGCTCACGCTTGTAGTCCCAACTACTTGGCTGCCTGAGGCATGAGAATCGCTTGAACCTGGGGAGGTGGAGCGTGCAGTGAGCCCAGATTGTGCCACTGCACTCCAGCCTGGGCATCAGAGCAAGATTCTGTCTCAAAAAAGGAAAAAGACTATAGTAACCAAACAGCATGGTAACCAGTACAAAAACAGACAGACCAATGGAACAGAGAACCCAGAATAATGCCACACACCTACAACTAACTGATCTTTAACAAAGCTAACGATAATGAACAATAGGGAAAGGACACCCTATTCAATAAATGGTGCTGGGTAAACTGGCTAGCCACATGCAGAAGAATAAAATTGACCCCTACTTCTCACCGTATACAAAAATTAACTCAAGATGGATTGAAGACTTAAATGTAAAACCTCAAACTACAAAAATCCTAGAAAATCTAGGAAATACTCTTCTAGACATTGGCCTAGACAAAGAATTTACTACTAAGACCTCAATAGCAAATGGAACACAAACAAAAATTGACAAACGGGACTTAAAGAGCTTCTGCACAGCAAAAGAAACACTAAACAGGCTGGGCACAGTGGCTCACGCCTGTAATCCCAGTACTTTGTGAGGGCTGATCATGTGAGGTCTGGAGTTTGAGGCCAGGCTGGCCAACATGGTCAAACTCCATCTCTACTAAAAATACAAAAGTCAGCTGAGCATGCTAGTGCATGCCTGTAATCCCAGCTATTCAAGAGGCTGAGACAGGAAAACTGTGTGAACCCGGGAGGTGAAGACTGCAATGAGCTGAGATTGTGCCACTGCACTCCAGCCTGGGAAATAGAGTGAGACTCTCTTTCACGAAAGAAAGACAGGAAGACAGAGAGACAGAGGAAAGACAGAAAGGAAAAGCGAGAATAAACAAAGTAAACAGACAATCTAAAGAATGGGAGAAAATATGTGCAAACTATGCATCTGACAAAGGACTAACAACCAGAATTTATAAAGGACTTAAATCAACAAGAAAAAAAAACCCCATTAAAAAGTAGGCAAAGGACATCAACAGACACTTCTTGAATGAAGACATACAAACAGCCAACAAACATAAGAAATCTCAACATCACCAATCAGAGAAATGCAAATCAAAACCACAATATTTACCATTTCACACCAGTCAAAATGGCTATTATTAAAAAGTCAAAAAATAGCAGATGTTGGCAAGGATGCAGAGAAAATGGAATGCTTATATATCATTGATGGGAATGTACATTTCTTGAACTTCTATGGAAAACAGTATGGAGATTTCTCAAAGAAGTAAAAATAGAACTTCCATTCAACCCAGCAATCCCCCTACTGGGTATCTAACCAAAGGAAAAGAAATCCTTTTATCAAAAAGACACCTGCACTCATATGCTTATTGCAGCACTATTCACAATAGCAAAGTCATAGAATCAACCAAAGTGTCCAGACTGAATAAAGAAAATGTAATACATATACACCATGAAATACTATACCACATAAAAAAATGAAATTACGTCCTTCATAGCAACATAGATGCAGCTGGAGGCCATTATCCTAAGTGAATTAACAAACAAACAGAAAATCAAATACTGCATGTTCTCACTCAGAAGTGGGAGCTAAACAAAGGGTTCACACAGACATAAAGACGGATACAACAGACACTGGGGACTCCAAAAGGGAAGGAGGGAGAAGAGCAAAGCTTGAAAAACTATGAGGTACTATGTTCACTATTTGGGTGATGGGTTCAATAGAAGCCCAAACCCCAGCATTATGCAACATAACCATGTAACAAACTTGCACGTTTCCTCTGAATTTATAATAAATTTTTAAAACCCAAAAAAACAAAACCTAAGAGGTATATATGAATAAAAAGTACACACCATATAACAGTTTTGCTTCTACTCATTAATCAGGCTAATATGCTTCATATTAAAAAAAAGAAATTTAGCATATATTAAAAAATCCAAATTTTAAAAATGAGGCTGACTCTTTAACTCATGAAAGCTTTCGGTTAAAATGATTTTAAAATATTCCCTTTTTACTGAAGTTTAAAAAGTGATGCAATTTTCTAAAATGTACCTATGTATAACTTTTAACTGTAAAAAGTAATCCTCAGAAAGCAAGCTTGTACAATAACGATAAAATGGCTTCAGGTTACACCAAATTACAGCAAAATGGGAAAATGAAAACTTTACATCAGGTTCACTATAAAAATTTAGACATAAAATTTCACTTACTTTTTTGAACATAACTAGTGAGATGACTGCTGACGCTGTGAAAAGTGCTGCTATGATTATCATCATGATTCCAACAGGAATATTTTGGTTGAGACCAGTAAGGGATGAAATCCAACCACTACAAAGTAATAAAAAGTGTAATTAGGCAAAAGTTAATGTAAACTTTTTAAAAATAGCATAATATCTAACACATATTCAACACTTACCAGTCAAGCAATGTTCAAGTTCTTTATGTGTATTAGCGCATTTAATTCTCACAACCCACCCAATAGGACAGATCCTGGTTTAAATCCCTAATTTTACAAATGAGGAACTGAGATATTCAGTAACTTGCCCAAGGTCACACAGCTTATAAATGGCATAGTCTGAATTTGAAAGCAAACCAAACTCCAGAGGCTCAAGTGTTTAATTCCAGACTGTACATTTTTTAAGCTGTACATTTTTTAAGCTTATGAGTTTTATTACTTTTTTTGTTTGAGACAAAGTCTCGCTCTGTCGCCTAAGCTACAGTGTAGTGGCATGATCTCGGCTCACTGTAACCTCCGCCTCCTGGGTTCAAGCGATTCTCCTGCCTCAGCCTCCTGAATTGCTGGGATTACAGGTGTGCGCCACCACGCCTGGCTACTTTTTGTATTTTTAGTAGAGATGGGGTTTCACCATGTTGGTCAGACTGGTCTCGAACTCCTGACCTCATGATCCACCTGACTTGGCCTCCCAAAGCACTGGGATTATAGGCATGAGCCACCGCGCCTGGCCTACTACTACATTTTTTTAAATGTTTATTTTCAATTCTGCTGAATTACGGAAGATATTTATAAACCATATATCCAATAACAGATTCACATCTAGAATATACATAACTTTCAAAGCTCAACAGAACAAAAAAATTATTAAGAAAATGGATAAAAGACATGAAGAGACATTTTACCAAGAGAACATAAAGACAACAAATAAGCACATGTTCAAAACCACAATGAGATATCACTACACACCTATTAGGATGGCTAAAAGAAAAAGTTATAACCACCAAATTGCTGGTGAGGAAGTGGAGACTAAATTGCTCATACTTGTTGGTGGGAGTGTAAGTTTGTTTCTTTAAAAAACTAAACATGCAACATCCATATAACCCAATAATTACACTCTTGGCATTTATCCCAGAGAAATGAAAATTGTGTTCACACAAAAATCTATTCACAAATTTCGTGGCAGCTTTATTTGTAATAGTCCAAAAATGGACACAATACTGATGTCCTTCAACTGGTGAACCATTAAATAACCTGTGATACATCCGTATCATAGAACACTACTCAAAAATAAAAAGGAGGCCAGACATGGTAGCTCATGCTTGTAATCCCAGCATTTTGGATGGCTGAGGCGGGCAGATCACATGAGGCCAGGAGTTCAAGACCTAACTGGCAACATGGTGAAATCCTGTCTCTACTAAAAACAGAAAAATTAGCTGGGCTGGCTGGGAGGTGCCTGTAATCCCAGCTAGTAACTGGGAGGCTGAGGCATGAGAATCACTTGAACCGAGGAGGTGGAGGCAGTGAGCTGAGATCACCCCACTGCACTACAGCCTGGGTGACAGGGTGAGACTCTGTCTCAATCAACCAACCAATTGGAATAAACTACAGATACACATAACAACCTGGAAAAATCTCCAGAAAATAACACTGAGTGAAAAAAGCCAAAGGCTATAGACTGTGATTCCACATCTATAACCTTCTTGAAATGACAAAACAACAGAAATGAAGAACACATTAGGGATTGCCAGGGGTTAAGGAGTGAGGGGGAAAAGGGAGGTTTTGAGTGTGGCTATGAAAAAGCAACATGAGGAATCCTCTGGTGATGAAAATGTGCTGTATCTTTACTATCAACGTCAAGATCTTGGTTTTTATATTTTACTATAGTTCTGCAAGATTAGTACCATTGGGAGAAACTAGATAAAGGGAACCTGAGATCTCCGCATTATTTCTTATGATTGTATGTAAATCTACAATTACCTAAAAGTAAAAAGTTTAACCTAAAAAATCTGAATTACATGTGGGTCTATCTTAAAACAGGTCAATTCTATATGCACCCTCATTAGCAGACTCTTTTTACGCTATTTAGTCACATACATGCTGTTATGCTCAATTTTAGCATTTTCCCTATGTCTGAGCTAAAAAGCAAAAGAAATTACCTCAATTTTGCGAGAATAAAAAAAACCTTGTGCTGTTAAAGTAAGCAGTATATTTTTAATTAAACATTTAAAACACTTCCTTTCCCTAAAATACCAAAAACTAGACACTATTTAAAATAATAATAAAAACTACTTTTTCTGAGAACTGATTTAAAATATCTATATAAATTCTCTGCATATATTTATGACCATTAGGAGCTCTGCAGAACTGCCAAGAGTTGTCTGACTGCCAATCACTACTCTACTTCAGTAGCAGCATACTAAATTTAAGTCCTCAACGCACTCTAATTAAACGCTAATTTCAATTTTGGTTTATGTACACAGTGGAACAAAGTTGCATCACATATGCTTCTGGCATGTAAGAATACAGCTGAATGCAAGTCAGTATAAAAGAAAGAAGAGAGGAACAGATACTTTTAGAGATGTGTACTCTTCCACCCACCATTTCACTCAAGGAATGTTTGCATCAGAGTGTAAAGAGAGACCTAAATCTGCTATTACCTCCTAGCCTGGGTCCAGATAGTCTCCATTTCTGAGGGTTCCCCACTGAATGAGCCAAGAGAATAATTCAATTGTTTAAAGATATATGTATATACGTATGTGCAGTGATTCTACCTTTCAAAGACAAGTGTCCATGTATACTCATATATAAAAATATATCTGTTTGTACACCTAAAATAGGGCTTTACACATAATAGGTATCCTTTTCCTTAAAATCCCTGAAATTCTTTCCTGTCTCTTCCACATTCCTTGGTCCCTCTATCTCTCTGACCACCTCAGTCTCTTCTGCAGTCTTCCTCTTAGTGCCCCTTACATACATATATTTATTTAAACTAGATAAAATGTGCTATTTTTAAAGATGGGAACATAATCTTCAAAGAGACAGGTTTGTCCAAAGTTTATGCCTTATGACATTTTTAAATTGCATTTTTAAAACAATTTTTGCTTTTATTTTTTCTAATCTGGTTTTTCTGTGTTAACTAGGTTAGGAAGCCAAAAATTATAATACAATATTAAAGCTGAAAACTAGTAAAAAAAAAAAACAAAAAACAAAAAAAAAACCAAAAGAACAACTTACCAATTGCCCCAATTATGAAATCCTGCAGCTTGGAGTACATGTACAGCAAACTGACAAATATAGACGAAGAAGAATACAAAGAATCTAAATGAACTGTCACTCCTTTAAAAAAAAAAAAAGAAAAGAAAAAAAGAAAGAAAAAAGGGGGTTAGAAAGAAAAAAGGGGGAAAATGTCATTTTTCTCATTATCTTTACATTCACCTGCAAAACGACATTCAAACCTTAAAAGCACAAACAAAAAAAAAAGTGGCAACCACCTGAGGCCTCAAGTTAACAATATGGTAATAACTTGTGTGAACTCGTCATACTAACATTAGATATCGTTATTCTAACCTCACTTTGTCCTTTCAATTTCCAACTGCACCACAATCCCTCTTGACAAAAAAACTTATTCATTTTCTTCTTTTATTAAACAGCATTTAGAATTATAATCAACATACAATGAATTGTAAATGTTTAAAATACTGCTTTAATAAGTTTTGACACATTTATATACCTGATTCCCCAATCACTATGGTGAGCATATCCCCAAAGTTCCTTGAAACCCTTGGTAGCCCTTCCCTACCCACTGCTTTTCTGTTACCATAGTTTGACTATTTTAGAGTTTTATATAAATGGGATCATATATTATATAGTCTTTTTTTCTTGTCTGGCTCATTTTACTCAGTACTACTATTCTGAGATTCACCCAGTTTTGTGGCATGTATCAAAAGTTCATTCCTTTTCATTGTTGAGTAGTATTCCATTGTGTAAATATACCACAGTTTATTCATTCACTGTTGGACATTTAGGTTGTTTCTAGTTTTTTATTATTACAAATAAAGTTATTATTGTTATTATTGATAAGAAAGCTATTATTAATAGTCATGTACAATCTTCCCATGAACATATATTTCCTTCTTCTCTTAGATAAATACCTACAAGTGGGAAAGGCTGGAACATATCACAGGTATAGGTATAACTTTTTAAGAAACTGCCAAACTGTTTTACAAACAGGTTGTTCTTTTTCTTCTTTTTTTTTTTGAGATGGAGTTTCGCTCTTGTTGCCCAGGCTGGAGTGCAATGGTGTGATCTCGGCTCATAGCAACCGCCTCCCAGGTTCAAGCGATTCTCCTGTCTCAGCCTCCCGAGTAGCTGGGATTACAGGCATGGGCCACCATGCCCAGCTAATTTTGTATTTTTAGTACAGACAGGGTTTCTCCATGTTGATCAGGCTGGTCTCAAACTCCTAACCTCAAGTGATCTGCCCACTTCAGTCTCCCAAAGTGCTGGCATTACAGGTGTGAGCCACCGCGCCCGGCCTGGTTGTTCTATTTTTCATCCCCACTGGCAGTACATGAGTATTCCAGCTTCTCCACATCTCACTAACACTTGTTATGGTCTTCTTAATTCTAGCTATTCTAATAGATGTATAGTGATATCTTACGTGGTTTTAATTTGCATCTTCCTAATAAGTAATATTGTTGAGCATCTTTTTATGTGCTTTTTGTCATATACAGATCTTCTTTCATGAACTAATTAAAATCTTTTTCTGATGTTGTAATTAGATTGCTTTTTCCCTTATCATTGAGTTGTGACAGTTTTTAAAACTATATTCTGGAAGTACAAGTCCTCTTTCAGATATATGCTTGACAAAGGAGTCTGTTGCTTGTCTTTTCATTCTCTTAAGAGTGTCTTTTGGGAGCTGGCGTAATGGCTCACACCTGTAATCTCAGCTATTCAGGCCCTGAGGCAAGAGGATTGCTTGAGGCCAGGAGTTTTGACACCAGCCTGGGCAACATAGCAGACACCCATCTTCATTTAAAGATGGTGTCTTTAAATGAGGAGAAAGAGGAGGAAGGAAGGGGAGGGGGAGGAGGGAGGAAGGAGGAGGGGGAGGAGGGGGAGGAGGGGGAGGAGGGGGAGGAGGGGGAGGAGGGGGAGGGGAGGAGGGAGGATGAAGGGAGGAGGGGGAGGAGGAGGATGAAGGGGGGAGGAGGGAGGGGGGAGGAGGAAGATGAAGGGGGGAAGAGGGAGGAATGGGAGGAGGGGAAGGAGGGGGCAAGAGGGAGGAATGGGAGGAGGGGAAGGAGGGGGCAAGAGGGAGGAATGGGAGGAGGGGAAGGAGGGGGCAAGAGGGAGGAATGGGAGGAGGGGAAGGAGGGGACAAGAGGGAGGAATGGGAGGAGGGGAAGGAGGGGGCAAGAGGGAGGAATGGGAGGAGGGGAAGGAGGGGGCAAGAGGGAGGAATGGGAGGAGGGGAAGGAGGGGGCAAGAGGGAGGAATGGGAGGAGGGGAAGGAGGGGGAAGAGGGAGGAATGGGAGGAGGGGAAGAGGGAGGAACGGAAGGAGGGGGGAAGCGGGAGGAACGGGAGGAATGGGAGGAGGGGAGGGAGGGGGGAGGAGGAAGAAGAAAGTTTCTTTGAAGAGGAGTTTTGCCTTTTTATGAACTCCAGTGTATTCACACTTGTTCTTTTATATACCTTGATTTTACTGTTATTTCTGAGAAAGCTGCCAAGCCAAGGATGTAAAGATTTTTTCTCCTGTTTTTTTCTAGTTTTGTATTTTCAGTTTTACATTCAAGTCTATGTTCTTTTTTGAGCTAATTTTTTAAAATATCATATCAAGTATGAAGTTCTTTTTTGGTTATCCAATTGTTTTAACATAATTTCTTAAAAAGACTGTCCTTTCTGCATTGCATTCCCTTTGTACCTTTCTCAAAATTAGTAGTTTGTCTATGGGTGGGTTTATTTCTGAGCTCGCCATTCTCTCCCACTGCTCTATTTGTCTACCTTTTCATCAATATTATACTATTTTGATTTTGAAGTTTTCTAGTAAGACTTCTAATTAGATAGTGTTAGTCCATCAACTTTATTGTTCTTTTTCAAAGTTGTCTTGACTATTTTAAGGTTTTTACATTTCTATAACCAGTGTACAAACACGGCAATGAGTTAATATGAATACAGTAAAGCAGCGGTCCCCAGCCTTTTTGGCACCAGGGACCTGTTTCGTGGAAGACAATTTTTCTATGTATGGTAGGGTGGGATGGTTTCAGGATGAAACTGTCTCAGATCATCAGCACTAGATTCTCATAAGGAGCCTGCAACCTAGATCCCTTGTACACACAGTTCACAATAGGGTTTGTGCTCCTGTGAGAATCTAATGCCACTGCTGATCTGACAGGAGGCGGAGCCCAGGTGGTAATGCTAGCCAGCTGCTGCTCACTTCCTGCTATGTGGTCTGGTTCCTAACAGGCCACGGACCAGTACAAGCCTGCAGCCCAGGGGTTGGAGACCCCTGCTCTAGAATTGGCCATTTCCCCCAAGGTACAAAAGAGCAAATTTTAATGGTTCATTAATAATGTTTTCTATGTCAGTCAGATTTAAATTAAATGGTTCCACATCTTATAGTAATTGTATCAGTACTGTATTACACCAAAGTTGGTATTAATGACCATACAGCTGAACAAAATTAATGAAAAATAACCAACATCAAAATCTACAATTTAAAATGCTATTTTTATAATATCGAATAGAAATCCTATGTATGACTCATCTCTCCAGGGTCACTATACAAAACATCACTTCTAATAATCATTTTTCTTTTACTATTTTGAAACAGACACTTCTAAAGTATATTTCTATTTCCCTGTCCCTCTGGCAAAGAATGAAGAATATAACTTAATATTCTGTTTGTTTCACTTAGAGTTTTTACTTCTATTTTGTGTGCCAAGAAACCAGACTATTAAAATGTTTTACATTATAAATATATAAAATATGTGCTCTAAAAAGGGGTTGAATGTCTACAGGCTTCACAACAGCTATGTCCACTACCTTGGTTCCAAATTCATAGACACATTCTAGAAGCTAAAACTGCCTAACTGTAATTTCTAGTAAAGAAATCTATTAGAAGATACTGAATACGTTTTAAAAATTAAGAAGTCCTACTCAAAAACCATTTCTAAAACATTGCTTTCAAATACAAATGGAGCTATGTTAAAACTAGTCCACCTTCCTCTATCTGTATCTATAGTTAGTACAAACAAATGCACAGTGTACAAAACTGATCAAATGAAAACCTCAAAGTCTACTTTTGCTTAGTTTTACTTTAAATGAAGCTAAATAAAAGATATTAAGCAGGTTAAATATCATTCCCAATAGATTTTATTTACTTCATTTTACCAACTTTTCTATTTCTGAATAAGGAGACAATAAAACTCATTTTATTGTACACTGACCATGAATATGAATGATTATTTTAAAACACTTCAAAGCTCTCTAAGACATAAACTCCATATCCCAGCACTTACTTAACTACCTAGATTCTCATCTCCAAGAGAGCACAAATCTTCCCTTACCTAAGCTGTCCAAACTACTGCAAATGCAAAATCAGTCAAATTCAAAACAATCTGAAGCAATACAATCATCATGTGAATATCAAGTTCCTTTCAGATGCTTGAGGGAAGGGCAAGGAAAAGCTGAGGAGCTCTGGAAGAGACAGAAGACCCCTAGGAGGGCTGTACCTTAGCTAGAATCAGAAAAGGTCCACGGGAAAGAAAAAAAAAAAAAATCATCAGGGGAAGAAGAACTTCTACTGGCACTCAGAACCAAAGGTGGTCTTGTGTGCAGGAACAGATTAGAAAGCAGACTGTTTAAATCAGCTTGAATACAGCTATTTTAAACCAAACAAAGAACAGAAATATAATTTTTTTAAAAAACACTATACATTGATTTAAGCTATGTGGCTTAAATTGTGATCAGCCTCAGTTTATGATAAAGTATTTATGGTATCATGGATATTTATTCATAATAAATCCATCTAAGTAATGTATTTCCTCATCAGAATACATAAATAAAAGCTCTCTACTACTTGCCATCCTGGCTCTTTCAGATCAAAGCCTACTGGAAAACTGAACTTCAAATAAGCAAGTAGTTTCTGGTTTAATGACTTCTACAGCCAAGTTGCAGCACAATTTTAATAGAAAAGTTCTTCCCTAAAGTATGATAATAAGTTTCAGAAAATAAGCTTATTTGATCTTATAAAGTTTATTTCACACGCCAAATCAATACCAGATATATTAATTACAACTACCATTTGGCATGACAGGAAAAGACAAAGTATTTCATTATTTCAAAGGGCTAAGATGTGGAGACACAAGTTAACTAAAGCACAGCACTAAATGTCTTTAACTCTGGCAACTCCACATAGCAGATATGAGAACACAAATTTATATACTTGGGTTTGAATCCAGACTCTCCCACTTAAAGTTGTGTGACTTTGGGCAAAGTATTAAGCCTGAGATTTTCCATTTGCCAAATGGGGTAATAGTGGAACATGCTTTTATACAAATAAAATAATACAGGTAAAGTGCTTAGCTGGGAATGCATAGGCACATAGAAAGCAACTGATAAACATTACTTGTTGATACCTCTATTACACTCTAGTAGTACTGTATCAAAATAAACTGTTTTGCTCACAGAAGTAATATCCTACTCTCAGAAGTGGCATTAGGCAGTGATAAGACATTGAAAATTTCTGGAACATGGTTGCTAACAATCATGACTACTAGAATCAAGTAATACAAGTAATTATTGATGGTATACAGGCATTAGAATAAAAAGAAACTGATATGGTTTGGCTGTGTCCCCACTCAAATCTCATCTTGAATTGTAGCTCCCATAATCCTCACATGTCATGGGAGGGACCTAGTGGCAGGTAAATGAATAAAGGGGGCAGGTTTTCCTGCGCTATTCTTATGAAAGTGAATAAGTCTCACAAGATTGGATGGTTTTATAAAGGGCAATTCCCCTGCACACACTCTCTTGCCTGCCGCCATGTAAGACATACCTTTGCTCCTCCTTCACCTTCTGCCATGATTGTGAGGCCTCCCCAGCCATGTGGAACTGTGAGTCCATTAAACATCTTTTTCTTTATAAATTACCCAGTCTTCAGCATTTCTTCATAACAGTATGAAAATGGACTAATACAGAAACCTAACAAGTACAGGTGCTTTTCTTGTCTTATTTGGGGGCTCCAAGACTGTCTAAACCAGCCCCATACTCCCTCTTTAGTAACTTTATGCTGAAATGAATTCTTTCTCCAGAACAGGGAGTCTATAAGTAGGCTTGAAAGGCAGCACCATGAACTGTCCCTCACCACAATAGTGCAAAAAAAATTTGCATATGTGTTTCTATGGGAGAAGATTTCAAAGATTTTAAACTTACAATAGAGTCTATCTCTTAAAATCTATTAAGAGCTGGGCCCAGTGGTTGATGCTTGTAATCCTAGAACTTTGGGAGTCATGGTAGGAAGATTGCTTGAGCTCAGGAGTTCAAGAACAGCCTGGGCAATACAGTAAGACCTCATCTCTATTGAAAATAAAAAAAAATTAGGTGCAGTGGCACATGCCTGTCATCCTGCCTATCTGGAAGGCTGAGGCAGGAGGATCATTTGAGCCCGGAAAATAAAGCAGCAATGAACAATGGTCATGCTACTGCATTCCAGCCTGGGTGACAAAGTGAGATCCTATCTCTGGGGGGGGAAAAAAAAGCAAAAACCTCACTAGTCTGGCTTAAAAAGCACAGGACTGGAATGAAAGAGACTCTGAACTCTCTTCTTCCCACCCATGTTCTGTCAAAAGCAGAGGGGACATGAAAAAGCTCATATTAAATGAAGTTTCAAACCTGAATAATATCAAACCTAGACCACAATCTTGGTGTAAACTCTGAATCTCTATACTTAACTGACTTAATAATAGCTAACATTTGTTGAACATTATTTGCCAAGGACTATATCAAACACATGTATTGCTCATTCAATCCTTACAACACCCCCATGAGGCACAATAATATTGACTCTATTTTACTGATGTGCAAACAGATTTAAAGAGGTCAAATAATCCAAATACACAGCTGGTAACACAAAAGATGCAACCTATCTGTGCATCTATTAAGCTAAAATTCTTTTTTTATTTTTTATTTTTTGAGACAGAGTCTAGATCTGTCGCCCAGGCTGGAGTGCAGTGATGTGATCTCGGCTCGCTGCAAGCTCTGCCTCCAGGGTTCATGCCATTCTCCTGCCTCAGCCTCCCGAGTAGCTGGGACCACAGGCACCCACCACCACACCCGGCTAATTGTTTTGTTTTTGTATTTTTAGTAGAGATGGGGTTTCACCATGTTAGCCAGGATGGTCTCGAACTCTTGACCTCATGATCTGCCCACCTCAGCCTCCCAAAGTGCTGCCATTACAGGCATGAGTCACAGCGCCCGGCCTTAAGCTAAAATTCTTAACCAAGTGGATAAAACTACCTCTAAGATATTATTTCAATTCCATGATCTCCAAGAAATTTAATTATCAAGGAATAGACCACCACTAGCTAAAGTAAATTAACCCCAAATGCTCAATGCAGTGTTTCTTATATACAGAATATGAAGACTAAAATCTCACATATGAATTGATACTCAACGTAGAAAGCTTAAACAGCTTAAAAGCTTTAAAGCTTAAAAAGACAAAATCAGCCAGTAGCTAACCATTTTCAAATTACCTCTGAACAATAAAACTAATTTAAAGGAAAACAGAAGTCAACATTGATTAGATCCTAGGTCACAAATGGACTGTTTTCAAGCTATTACACAGGCTATGCTCTTATAAAACAGAAAACTCGGCCAGGCGCATGGCTCACACCTGTAATCCCAGCCCTTTGGGAGGCAAAGTCGGGCAGATCACCTGAGGTCAGGAGTTCGAGGCCGGCCTGACCAACATGGTGAAACTCTGCCTCTACTAAAAATATAAAAATTAACGAGGCATGGTGGTGGGCACCCGTAATCTCAGCTACTCGGGAGGCTGAGACAGGAGAATCGCTTGAACCCGGGAGGCGGAGGTTGCAGTGAGCAGAGATCCTAGCTTGGACAACAAAGTGAGACTCTGTCTCAAAAAAAAAAAAAAAAAAAAAAAACCTCAAACATTTTTCTGCAAATAAGCTCCATGACACCTATATGAACAGAGAATACTAAAGAGTAAAACTTTGAGTTTTGAAACATCTAGAATACCACATCATGAAACTATTTATCATACCTTTTTTTTTCCTTTTTGCTTTTGCCGAGACACGGTCTTACTGTGTCACCCAGTCTAGAGTGCAGCAGCATGATCACAGCTCACTGCAGCCTCAACCTCTTGGGCTCAATCGATCCTTCCACCTCAGCCTCCCAAGTAGCTGGGACTAAAGGCACACGCCATGACAACCGACTAATTTTTGTATTTTTTGTAGAGATGAGGTTTCACCATGTTGCCCAGACTGGTCTCGAGCCCTGAGCTCAAGCAATCCTCTCCTCTCAGCCTCCCAAAATGCTGGGATTATACACATGAGCCACCACACCCAGTCACCGTTTTTCTTTGAGACGGAGCCTCACTCTGTCACCCAGGCTGGAGTGCAGTGGCTCAATCTTGGCTCACGGATCTCGGCTCACTCCGCCTCCCAGGTTCAGGCAATTCTCTTGCCTCAGTCTCCCGAGTAGCTGGGATTACAGGCACATGCCACCATGCCTGGCTAATTTTTGGTTTTTTTGTACTTTTAGTAGAGACGGGGTTTTGCCACATTGGTCAGACTGGTCTCAAACTCCTGACATCAGGTAATCTGCCTGCCTTGGCCTCCCGAAGTGCTGGGATTATGGGCATGAGCCACCAGGCCCCGCCCCAGCCACCTTTTTACTTATGCCACTTGAAAAGTTTAATATTAATTCTCTTGATGGTCCTATCACTCTTACACTTGAAATTTCCTATTTTAATCATATACTTTGAAGCATCATTTTTCCCACTAAACTCTTCACTGAAGTATTAACAAACTTCAAACCCTAAACCAACTATCAAAACTTTATATTGATCCATTCCAAGATGGCCAAATAGGAACGGCTCCGGTCTGCAACTCCCAATGTGATCGACGCAGAAGATGGGTGATTTCTGCATTTCCAACTGAGGTACCTGGATTTTCTCACTGGGACTTGTTGGACAGTGGGTACAGCCCATGAAGGGTAAGCTGAAGCAGGGTGTGGTGTCACCTCACCTGGGAAGTGCAAGGGGTCGGGGGATTTCCTTTTCCTAGCTGAGGGAAGCCGGGACAGACCTTACCTGGAAAAACGGGACACTCCTGCCTAAATACTATGCTTTTCCCAAGGTCTTAGCAACAGCAGACAAGGAGATTCTCTCCTGTGCCTGGCTCCAGGGGGTCCCACGCCCACAGAGCCTTGCTAGCGCAGCAGTCTGAGATCAAACTGCAAGGTGGCAACCTGGCTCAGGGAGCAGTGTCCACCATCGCTTAAGCTTGAGGAGGTAAACAAAGTGGCCTGGAAGCTCAAACTGGGAGGAGCCCACCACAGCTCAGCATGGTCTACTGCCTGTATAGACTCTACCTCTGTGGGCAGGGCATAGCTGAACAAAAGAGAGCAACTGCTGCAAACTTAAACGTCCCTGTCTGACGGCTTTGAAGAGAGCAGTGGTTACCCCAGCATGGCAGTTGAGCTCTGAAAACGGACAGACTGCCTCCTTAAGTGGGTACCTGACCCCCATGTGGCGTAACAGGGAGACACCTCCTAGCAGGGGTCCACAGACGCCTCATATAGGCAGGCAGCTGCCCGTCTGGGATGAAGCTTCCAGAGGAAGGATAAGGCAGCAATATTTGCTCTTTTGCAATATTTGATGTTCTACAGCCTCCACTGGTGATACCCAGGCAAACAGGGTCTGGAGTGGACCTCCAGCAAACTCCAACAGACTTGCAGTTGAGGGACCTGACTGTTAGAAGGAAAACTAACAAACAGGAAGGAATAGCACCCACATCAACAAAAAAAAAAACATCTACACCAAAACCCCACCTATAGGTCACCAATATCAAAGACCAAAGGTAGATAAAACCACAAAGATGGGGAGAAACCAGAGCAGAAAAGCTGAAAATTCCAAAAACCACAGCGCTTCTTCTCCTCCGAAGGATTGCAGCTCCTCGCCAGCAATGGAATAAAGTTGGATGGAGAATGACTTCCATGAGTTGACAGAGTAGGCTTCAGAAGCTCAGTAATAACGAACTACTCTGAGCTAAAGGACTATGTTTGAACCCATTGCAAGGAAGCTAAAAACCTTGAAAAAAGGTTAGACAAATGGCTAACTAGAATAAACAATGCAGAGAAGACCTTAAATGACCTGATGGAGCTGAGAAACACGGCATGAGGGAGGTTCCAAGATGGCCCAATAAGAACAGCTCCAGTCTACAGCTCACAGTGTGAGCAACGCAGAAGACAAGTGATTTCTGCATTTCCAACTGAGGTACCAGGTTACCCTCACTGGGGCTAGTTGGACAGTGCGTGTAGTCTGTGGAGCATGAGCCAAAGCAGGGCAGGGCATCACCTCACCCAGGAAGCACAAGGGGTAGGGAAATTCCCTTTCCTAGCCAAGGGAAGCCGTGACAGAAGGTACCTGGAAAATCAGGACACTCCCACCCTAATACTGAGCTTTTCCCAACAGTCTTACCAAATGGCACACCAGGAGATTATATCCCACGCCTGGCTCAGAGGGTACCACGCCCATGGAGCCTCACTCACCACTAGCACAGCAGTCTGAGATCGAACTGCAAGGCGGCAGCGAGGCTGGGAGAGGGGCGTCAGCCATTGCTGAGGCTTGAATAGGTAAACAAAGCAGTCGGGAAGGTCGAACAGGGTGGAGCCCACCACAGCTCAAGGACACCTGCCTGCCTCAGTAGACTACACCTCTGGTGGCAGGACATAGCTGAACAAGGGGCAGCAGAAACTTCTGCAGACTTAAATGTCCCTGTCTGACAGCTTTGAAGAGAGTAGTGGTTCTCCTAGCATGGAGTTTGAGATCTGAGAACAAACACACTGCCTCCTCAAGTGGGTCCCTGACCACTGAGTAGCCTAACTGGGAGGCACCTCCCAGTAAGGGCCGAATGACAACTCATATGGTCGGGTGCCCCTCTGAGACGAAGCTTCCAGAGGAAGGATCAGGCAGCAACATTAGCCATTCTGCAATATTTGCTGTTCTGCAGCCTCCACTGGTGATATCCAGGCAAACAGGGTCTGGACTGGACCTCCAGCAAACTCCAACAGACCTGCAACTGTGGGTCCTGACTGTTAGAAGAAAAACTAACAAACAGAAAGGACACCCACACCACAATACCATCAGTATGTCACCATCACCAAAGACTAAAGGTAGATAAAACCACAAAGATGGGGAGAAACCAGAGCAGAAAAGCTGAAAATTCTAAAAATCAGAGCGTTTCTTCTCCGCCAAAGGAACGCAGCTCCTTGACAGCAACAGAACAAAGCTGGACAGAGAATGACTTTGACAAATTGAGAGAAGATGACGTCAGACGATAGGTAATAACAAACTTCTCTGAGCTAAAGGAGGATGTTGAAACCCATCACGAAGAAGCTAAAAACCCTGAAAACTGATTAGACAAATGGCTCACCAGAATAAACAGCATAGAGAAGACCTTCAATGACCTGGTGGAACTGAACCATCAACTGACCATGGCACAAGAACTATGTGATGCATGCACAAGTTTCAGTAGCCGATTCGATCAGGTGGAATAAAGGGTATCAGTGATTGAAGATTAAATTAATGAAATGAAGCAAGAAGAGAAGTTTAGAGAAAAAAAGAGTAAAAACAAATGAACAAAGCCTCCAAGAAATATGGGACTATGTGAAGAGACCAAATCTATATCTGACTGGTGTACCTGAAAGTGATGGGGAGAATGGAACCAAATTGGAAAACACTATGCAGGATATTATCCAGGAGAACTTCCCCAATCTACCAAGACAGGCCAACATTCAAATTCAGAAAATACAGAGAACACCACAAAGATACTCCTCGACAAGAGCAACTCCAAGACACATAATCGTCAGATTGACCAAGGTTGAAATGAAGGAAAAAAATGCTAAAGGCAGCCAGAGAGAAAGGTCGGTTTACACACAAAGGGAAGCCCATCAAACTAACAGCGGATCTCTTGGCAGAAACTCTACAAGCCAGAAGAGGGTGGGGGCCAATACTCAACAGTCTTAAAGGAAACAATTTTCAACCCAGAATTTCATATCCAGCCAAAGTACGCTTCATAAGTGAAAGAGAAATAAAATCCCTTACAGACAAGCAAATGCTGAGAGATTTTGTCACCACTAGGCCTGTCTTAGAAGAGTTCCTGAAAAAAGCAATAAACATGGAAAGAAACAACCAGTACCAGCCACTGCAAAAACAGACCAAATTGTAAAGACCATCGAAGCTATGGAGAAACTACATCAATTAATGGGTAAAATAACCAGCTAACATCATAACGACAGGATCAAATTCACATATAACAATATTAATATTAAATGTAAATGGACTAATGTCCCAATTAAAAAGACACAGACTGGCAAATTGGATAAAGAGTCAAGACCTATCAATGTGCTGTATTCAGGAGATCCATCTCACCTGCAGAGACACACACAGGCTCAAAATAAAGGAATGGAGGAAGATCTACCAAATAAATTAAAAGCAAAAAAAAAAAAAAAAAAGAAAAAAGCAGGGGTTGCAATCCTAGTTTCTGATAAAATAGACTTCAAATCAACAAAGATCGAGAGAGAAAGAAGGCCATTAACTAATGGTAAAGGGATCAATTCAACAAGAAGAGCTAACTATCCTAAATATATATGCACCTAATCTAGGAGTACCGAGATTCATAAAGCAAGTCCTTAGAGATCTACAAAGAGACTCAGACTCCCACACAATAGTAATGGGAGACTTTAACACCCCACTGTCAATATTAGACAGATCAACAAGACAGAAGGTTAACAAGGATATCCAGGACTTGAACTCAGCTCTGCACCAAGCAGACCAGATAGATATCTACAGAACACTTCAACCCAAATCAACAGAATATACATTCTTCTCAGGACCACATCGCACTTATTCTAAAATTGACCACATAATTAGAAGTAAAGCACTCCTCAGCAAATGTAAAAGAACAGATATCACAACAAACGGTCTCTCAGACCATAGTGCAATCAAATTAGAACTCAGGATTAAGAAACTCATTCAAAACCACACAACTACATGGAAACGGAACAACCTGCTCCTGAATGACTACTGGGTACATAATGAAGT